>NC_052634.1:49955621-50579371 GCF_016161935.1 Mauremys reevesii
CCCCTAATTGATTCCAACCCATTTCTCCATTGCTGGGCCCCACTTTCCCATCCCCCCACTCCCCCAGTCCATCCCCAGGGTGTGAGGTTCCTCATCTCCAATCTCTGCTGCCCCCCAACCTGCCGGGTTCCCCTTTTCAGCCACTGTGGGGCCCTCCAACCCGCCCCCACCCATCCACTCTGGGCTCTAAATCCCACATTCCCACAATGCACCTCGGTAACCCCACCCTCCTCTATCCCTAATCCCCCTAGTCCCTGCCCTTGGGTCCTCCTGGACACCCCAACCCACAGTCCGGCCCCCACATACATCCCAGTCCCTCATTCACACGCTGAGCTAGTCCTTCAGGGGCCCCCACAGCCCCCCAAACTCCTCCATCCATGAGCCCCGTGGGCCTGTGGCCGGGAAGTGGGGGAAGCTCCCACTTTGGCTGGGCTGGGTGTGGGTGTTAATCTTTTCCTGGCTTGTGTGTGCTGAGCTCACAAAGGGTTTTTGCTCCCTCGGGGTGGGGGGTGGTTTTGGCTGAAGGTGACATGGTTTGGTAGCCCTGTGGATGCTGCGCGGTGTCTGGAATGGGGCGTGTGTGTTCCCATCATGCCCCTTCCCCTCTGCCTGCAGAGCTGAGCACAGACAGGCCTGAGGAGCAGAGCAGGAGCTCTGGGAAGGAGAAGAGCAATATGAAGATGGAGTCTAAGACGAGGCCAGGTGACTTCTGTGGAGGGAGACATGCTGGACAGCACCAAGGATTGGGGAGACAACCAGGTGTGAGCCCAGGGTTCAGATTTCTAATTGTAGCTGTGATGGCAGAATGGGAGGAGGGTTGAAGCCGGAGCCCTGGGGTGCGGGAGTAGCGAGAAGAGGAGTCTCGCCACCATTGCTTTTTATTTTCCTCTTGTGTTGTGTTTCATACCAAGGGAAAAGAAGTCGTGGGGACGGAGTCCAGCTCTGAGATGAGATGGCAAGTGAGCGAGAGCAGTGACAGGGTGAATCCTGTTGATGCCAGGCAAGACCTGCCCAGCTGGGATGAGAGTAGTTGTCTCTATCGGTGAGAGAAGTATCTGGTTTGGGGAGGGCTCTGGTCACAGCCCCCCTGGCTCCAGGCAGGGACGTCCCCTTACCTGGGTGTGGGTTTCTGGACTAGCTGTGGCTTCAAGGGAGATGATGTTGCCATTCGTAGGGGCTGATCATCTCTCTGGCCAGGAGTGGTGTGTGCTCCCTAGCAGAAAGTTGGATCCATGAGGGTGACTCCCTGTTCTGAGTTTCTTTCTTTCTCCAAGGTTTCTCTCTCTGTGTTGGCCAACTTACACTCAAACTCTCTCTCTCCTTTCATGGACACCTCTCATGTTCAGTTGTCTTCATCCTCTTCCTCTGCTCCTCCTCCCCCAGTCCCCTATGGGCTCAGCTGGGTCTATCTGCCCACGGGCAAGGTCTTTGCCATACTGGGAAGGATGTGTCCTGCCTGCCAGGATAAGGGGGTTGCTCCTCCCACCCCCTATCTTCAGGGAGACCTCATTGCTGTAACTGGGTCACAGCATGAGTGGCCGGTCATGTCTTTGGGGCTGTGGGGGCTGAGACTGAGAGGAGTGGGCTCGCAGTCATGGCTTTGGGCACAGGATTAGAGATGCCCAGAACCCCCCTTATCACCCGCTAGCTCCATTACTGCATCACCCAAAAGCCTCGCTCAGGGTCCATTATGCCTCCTTGTGCTGGGCACTGCAGGGCCAATCAGAGGGACAGCAGGATGCATGAGGAAATAGATGAGTGTGTGAGGCAGATGGGTGAAGGGGGGTGTGTGGCATACATTGGGGATGGATGGGAGGTTGAGAGTTTGACGGACAGCGGGACAGATGGAGAACTGCAGGGACAGATGGTGAGGTCACAGGCTGGACTTTTGATGGGTTCAGCTCATGGCCGCTGGCCCTGTCATCTCCTGCCCGCATCTGCCCGTCTGACTCTGCCCCTGTCTCTCACAGGCAGCACTCAGCAGAGTCTGGCCCTGTCGTTACACTGGTGCCTACATGCAGTGCACACCTGTGTGTTATGTGCTCCTGGAGAGCTCAGGCAGGGACAAGCGTGTGGCTCACGGCTGCTGAACCAGCTACTCCAAAACTGCCACAGATCTCCCCCTCCTTGGGCAGCAAGACCCTGGCCGGGGGGTTCCCTGTCCCTCCTCGCTGCCAAAGCAGCCTGCTCAGCACAGAGACCGAGGTCACCTGCCTCCGCCCAGCCTCTAGCTGGAGCTGCCCCAGCCCCGAATTGCTGGTATCCAGCCTGGCCGGAGTTGGTGCGATGTCCTAGCGGAGTCCGTTCTTTCTCCCCTGTAGATGACAATTTTCCCCACTGCAGTTAGTTGCTCTTTCTCTGCTTCCCCATAGCCCCTCCCCAGTGATAGTGACCCCTGCTGGCCAGGCACGGGAGTGTCCTGTAGGTCCCTTCTCGTAGGAGCAGTGACTCCTGGTGGCGAGGGGCAGCAATGCCTGGCACGTATCCCCCCTAGCATTGCTGCAGCGCCTCCTGGTGGCCACTGAGGGCAGTTGTCTCTGTGACCCCACCACTGCCATTGCGTCTGTGAGCGCTGGTGGGTGGGTGAGGCAGGGCCCTGTATGTATATCAGCCATTGGGGCAGTGCCCTCTGCGTATCCCACTCTCATCTCGGTGACTCGTGTTGCCCAGGTGGGGCAGTCCCCTGTGTGTATTTACTCCCCCCAACCCCTGCATTGGGCCAGTGACCACTGGTAGCCGGAGGAGTCAGTGCCTGAGGTGTGTTCTTCACCTCCCCCAAGGTGGCAGGGTGCCTGGGTGGCCGTGTCAGGCAGTGCCCTGGGTATCTTCCAACCCCTTTGTGGCAGTGAGTCCTGCTCCTGGTGTGTGTCACTCCCCCACTAGGGATGTGCACTGGTGGCCAAGTATGGCAGTGCCCTGTGTGTAGCCTCCTCCCTCCCCCCACCCCCAGGGTGACCAGATAGAAAGTGTGAAGAATCGGGATGGGGTGGAGGGTAATAGGCACCTACATAAGAAAAAGCCCCGAATATCGGGACTGTCCCTATTAAATCGGGACATCTGGTCACCCTATCCCCTCTACCCCTGTGCCAGGTATGGCAGGCACTGAGCCCTGGCATCCCCGTGGGGCAATACCCTCTGTATATCCCCCAATTGGGGCAGTGACCCCTGCTGGTCAGGTGGGGCAGTGCCCTGTGTGTGTCCCCCCTATTTAGGTAGTGACCCCTGGTGGCTAAGTGAGGCAGTGGCTTTTGATTTCCTCTTCTCTCCCCAGCCCCCTCTCTCTCTGGGGTAGGGCCCCCAGTTGGGGCACTACCCGATGTGTGTATCTACTAATTGGAGCAGTGACCTCCCCGTGGTGCCCTGGTGTGGCAGTGCCCTATTGGAATCTCCCTCCCCCTCTCCCCACACCATTGTGGTAGTGGCCACTTCAGGCAGTGGCCTGTTTATCATCCCCACACACCAGCACCACCACCATCATTGCAGCAGTGCCCCCTGGTGGCCATGTGCAGCAGTGCCCTGCATGTATCCCCCCCAACCATTGCTGCAGTGACCCCAGGTGCCCAGTTTGAGTAGTAGCCTGTGTGTACCTCACCTCTTGGGGCAGTAATGTGTGGGACCAGCTAAGACAGTGCACAGTCTGTGACGTCTGGGGGCCACGGAGGGCAGTGGCCTGTATGTACCATCTCCTCTGGAGCAGTGACCACTGGTGTCTTGGTGCTAAGATGCAGCCACCTCTGGGGTACATGGTGGGGCTGTTTACAGAACAATGGGGACAGCCCCCCCCCCCGTTCCAGGAAGTAGGGGGATGTCTGGTGTTCGGGGCAGAGCGTTCCACCTTCTATTGAACTGTGATGCTCTGAGCACCTTTCCCCTGCATGAAGAAGACCCTGTGTGGCTCCAAAGCTGGTCCAGTAACAGGTATCACCTCACCTGCCTTGTCTCCTGGTATTCTGGCCAGTGTCCAACTTCCCCTTCACTGTTGGTCCTCAAACCTCCTCCAAGCAACCCCCCCCCCAGTCCCTTAAGATGCCAAACCTCCCCTGGAGCCCATCCCTGGGGGGGGGGGCACCCCACTTGAAAACCCTATGGCACGATGGGAGTGGTAGTGTCCACTGCCTCCATCTCCCACCAGCCAGGTCAGGCCCCACAGCACCATGGGAGTGGTCGTGTCTCCTGCTTCCATTTCCTGACAGCCGCTGCCAGGCCCGGCCCAGACTTCCCGTTTCTGGTGCGAGTCCGGAAGCAGATGCTGCCATGAGGTGGTGCTGGGAAGGGTGGTGCTGGTGTCAGGAGAAAGCAGGAGGAGCAGGTGGGGTCTGTGCTCCTGCAGGGAGGTGCTGCCCTTGCTGTGAAAAGGCCCTGCCATTAGGGGAGATGTCATCTCCCTGCCCTGCCACGCTCTGCACCAGCCCCTGCTTGTCACGGGAGCAGGGCTGGCTCCAGGCACCAGGGTAGCAAGCAGGTGCTTGGAGCGGCCAGTTCAAAGGGGGGGCCCGTCCGGTATCGGGGCAGCACGTCTGGGTCTTTGGTGGAAATTCGGCGGCAGGTCCCTCATTCCCTGTCTTAGTCTTTGAGCTGCCGCCGAATTGCTGCCAAAGAGGAAGGGGGGGAGGACTCGCCGCCGAACTGCCGCAGAAGCAGCAGTGTGGTTGAGCTGCCGCCGAAGAGCCACAGCTTGTCCTTTTTTTTTTTTTTCCTCCTGCTTCGGGCAGCAGAAAAGCTGGAGCTGGCCCTGCACAGGAGGAGCAGGCTCCAGTCTGCGGCGCTGCAGCAGGGAACTTGCAGCCCAACGCCTGTCAGGCACCCCCGTTCTCCAAGCCCCTAATCCCTGCTGCTCCCCCCCCCCCCATCAGTTATAGAACAGGAGGCAACTTAACTTCTGCTCACTGTTCCCGGTGGGACTCTAACAGAGCGCGAACCGGAGCCACTTAGCTTCCATTCGCTGTTCCCTTTATAGACGCACAGTCAGAGCTCTCACAGGCTGGGCAGCAAGGAGCTGATGCCGTTTTTCTCACCCCAGTGGATATTGCAGCCCTTAGTATAGAGGTTTGTTCTTTAAACATGGGGTCAATCTCCTGTGGGGTTGGGCCACAGGAGAGCCCCTGTGCTTCTAACCCTGCACTGTTCACCCTGCGTCCTCCCCCACGCCCCTAACCCTGTGTCCCCCTCTGGCACCCCGAACCTCGGCACCCCACACCCAGTGCTCCCTCCAGCACCCCTAACCCTACATCCCCAACCTCTGGTGCCCCTAACCCTGCACCCCCTCCAGCACCCTTACGTCCCTCACCCCTAACCCTGTGCCCCCTACACCGCTCACTCTGTGCCCCCCAAACCCGATACCTGTGACCTCTGGCACCCCTGTGCCCCTAACCCCCGCACCCCTAATCCCTGCACTGTGCCCCCTCTTCCCCTAACCCCTGCACCTCCTCCTGTGCCCACTCGGGGAAACTGACCTGGATGCACGGAGTAGCTGCATTGCTGCTCGCTCCCCCCGCCGCCCCTGAACACTGCTCCTCCGCAGATCGCTAGGGGGCTGTGAGGGGGGAGCAAGGACCCACCACCGGGCACCCTGCCTCCAGCACACCTTCCCTACCTGGGCGGCTGCTCTTTGTCCTCCCCTTATGCAGCCCAGGTGGGGAAGGTGACCTGGAGGCAGGGAGCCCTGATGTCGCTCCTTGCTCCCCCCTCACAGCCCCCTAGGGGGGCACGGAGGAACATTGGGGGGAGCAGTAGCCACTCATCACCGCTCTCTCCCCCTTCTCTTCCCCTCCCTCCCCCCATGTTCCTATGCCGGGAGGGAGCAGGGAGAAATCTGGGCACCACCCCAAGCAGCACTCCCCTGCCAGCCGGGAGCAGTTTCTGACTTTACACCGGCAGCACACACCTCTCTGCTACTGTACAGCACCACCCTTGAGCATGGTACCCCTGGGCAATGCCCTGGTGGCACCCACCCCTAAGGCTGGCTCTGGCTACGGGCTGCAGAGGGAGTGAGCAGACCAGGCGGCCATGGAGAGCTCCAGCCCCTGTTCTCCCCTCCCAGCTTCTAGCAATCAGAGGCCAGGGACATGCTTCCATGCTGATGACAGGTACTGCTCGATAATGATCCAAAGTACATTCATATTCCTCATCTGAGTCAGATGCCACCCACCGAAGATTGATTTTCCTGTCTAGTGGTTGAGGTTCTGTAGTGTCTGCATCAGAGTGTTGCTCTTTGAGGACTTCTGACAACATGTTTCACACCTCGTCCCTCTTGGATTTTGGAAGGCGCTTCAGATTCTTAAACCTTGGCTCGAGCGCTGTAGCTATCTCTAGAAATCTCACATTATACCTTCTTTGTGTTTTTTGTCAAATTTGCAGTGAAAGTGTTCTTAAAATGAACATGTGCTGGGTCATCACCCAAGACTGCCATAAAACGAAATATATGGCAGAATGCGGATAGAACCATGGAGTAGGAGACATACAGTTCTTCATCAAGGTCTTCAGTCACAAATTAATGCATTATTTTTTTAACGAGCGTTTTCAGCATGGAGCATGTCCTCTGGAATGGTGGTTGAAGTATGAAGGCATATGGATGTTAGCATATCTGGCATGTTAATACCTTGCAATGCTGGTTGCAAAAGTGCCACGAGAGAGCCTGTTCTCACTTTTAGGTGACGTATACAAGACACGGGCAGCATTATTCTAGTAAATGTAAACAAACCTGTTTGTCTCAGCAATTGGCTGAACAAGAAGTAGGACTGACTGGACTTGAAGTTTTACATTGTTTTCTTTTGAGTGCACTTATGCAACAACAAAAATCTACCTATGCAAGTTGCACTTTAATGATAAAGAGATTGCACTACAGCACTTTATATTTTACAGTGTAAATATTTGTAATAAAACTATATATAGTGAGCACTGTACACTTCGTATTCTGTGTTGTAATTGAAATCAATCTAATTGAAAATGTAGAAAATCAAAAAATATAATAAATTTAAATTGATATTCTATTGTTTAACGGTGTGATTAAAACTGAGATTAATCATGATATTTTTAAAGTTAATTGTGTAAGTTAACTGCGATTAATTGACAGCCCTACATTTGAATTTTTCTGTCCCATGCAGGACAAGCTGGAATATCCGTGTGCAGGGAAAGAGCCTGGGGGGAATTGTGCTGGGAAATTATTTCCTGTTCTGACATGTCCCCAGTTGCCCTTTTTGCCCTAACAGGCTGCAGCGCAACATCCATGTTTTGCTCCAGCTCATTCCGTCCTCCCAGGGGCCGGGGAAGGGAAATGGCTGCAGTGGAGCCAGTTGAGGGAGGGATTATCAGGGAGTTGCTGTCGGGTTCCCTTGGTGGGGAGAAAGGGCAGTAAATACATAGGGGGTGGGAACTTCCAGGGAGGTTGGTCTGGGTGGGAGAGGGCAGGAAATCCCCAGGGTGGGGGATAGGGTGTGACAAACCTGCTGGGATTTGTTTACTGTGAGGCTCCAGCATTTCTCAAATGTGGCCACCAGGGGCTTTTATTGTGGCCACAGCCTCCCGGGCTGTAATTGAGGGGGAGTCGGGGGCAGCAAAGTAGCGGCTCATCCCCCTGACTGCCTGCAGAGGCTGGTCCCTACCCCCTTCCGGAGTCATAAACACTGCAGGAGCCGGCAACCAGCGGGAGTTCCCCTCCTCCCCACGTGCGGTGGGGCTCAGGCTTCAGGCTTCTGCTCTGGGATGGTGGGCGACAGGCTCAGTCAAGATACATGGAACATAGGCTGGGTGGGGAGAAGTCTGTGTAACTCATCCAGTTATTGATATACATGTGACCTTGAATATTGCCAATCTGTGTCGTCCCCCCCCAACCATCTCCCAAACAGACCCTCAGTCTGGAAAGCATTCAACCCTCATGTTGTTGAAAAAACTCACAGCAAACAGAAGAATCTCAAAGAATCCTGTGGCACCTTATAGACTAACAGATGTTTTGCAGCATGAGCTTTCGTGGGTGAATACTGCTTGCACCCGAAGAAGTGGGTATTCACCCACGAAAGCTCATGCTGCAAAACATCTGTTAGTCTATAAGGTGCCACAGGATTCTTTGCTGCTTCTACAGAACCAGACTAACACGGCTACCTCTCTGATAGAAGAATCTCAGCTTTTAAAACAATTTTCCAGCAAGACAAAGAAACTCACAGCTATAGACTCAGAAAACACTCCCAAGGAATTTTAACAATATGTTGTTATGAAGAACTTAAGTGCTAAAGAAACCTGATTTTCCAACTAATTTAAAAAAAAATCTTCTCAAATCAGCATCTTTAGAGTGAATCTTATTCTGCTTTTTTAACCACACAATTCTCCCCAAAAGGAGAGGCACTGGTCCTGAAAATAGTACAATACCAGGTCAATGCATGGGGTGGTGAGAGCAAGCTCCTATTCCATCCCCTTGTTTCAAAAATCAATTTAATATACAGTCCTCAAATAAAGGACCTATCAGATATTAAACTGATAAGAACTGACACTACACTTATCTTAGCCAGAAGGCCAAGAAGCGATGCTGTTAGTCTCGGACGTTAGGCAGCTGCTCTTCCCCCACTTCTTTCTACTTCAGCACGAGGAGCTCCCAGACACGCACCAAACACCATTCACGACACTTGATAACTAGGTAACTCGAAGTGATGATCTCTTCCCCGAAATGACTCCACTGGAAGAATTCAAAGCAAGAGCCCTTAACACACAATTCTGTTCAAAGACAGAGAAGTCTTTCACCCTCCTTCCTCTTGCTGGTTTCCCTGTACACGCCTAATTTGCATAAACCCACCCACTGACATGTGACTAACAATCTCTCACTGTTAACTCTTACAGCAAAACAGGCCAAAGAAAGCCTATGCAAGCGCTATACCGCAGCCCCACTGCTCTTTTCTGCTCCTTCTCAAACGTACACACAAGTGTTTTGCTCCATACCAGTCCAGTTTCTTGTCTAACCACTGCACACACATGGTATAACCGTACCCTGAGCTGATTCCCGACTTTTGCACTCAATACAGGAAAACGAGAATTGAGAGAGAAGCTGTGCAGGGAAGTCTTCCTCAACTTGCACTCCACTCCCCAAGGGCCTTTCGGGCTCTTCTGTGGACTTCAGGTTCCATTTGATTGCCAAGGTTTATGGTCTTATTAATTAGCCATCTCCTAATGCAAGGATGCTACATGACAGACTAAAGATCGATTTTCCAAAAGAGCTGAGAAACAGAACTAAAGCTGAGCACGAGGTGTTACATTTCCATGAGCATCCAGAATCTGACTGTGCCCTGGCAAGTTCAATGCTTTCGAAAGAAATCAGAAAATAAGGAGCCCGTCAGGTCCCCCTGCTAGCACCCAGAACTAATCAATCTGCTGGGAAATAAGGAAAAGGTGATGAATAAAGAAGTCAGGAAATAACAAGGAAATGAAGAGGTTTGTCGAACGGGTTTCTGTCCGATATACCATCTTCTCAGCTACCAATCAAAGTTAAAGACCTAAAGTCGACCTATCGGCATAAGTACAGATGGTTGGATGGAAGTTAAAAGGAGCTGCTGTGGCAAGTGTTAGGAGCCCGCAAGCAGCATGCAGATCGTTTAAAAATGCTGCAATTAGAGGCTGCGACAAAGTTCCTCCTCTACCTAGGTGGGTCCTGCGCTTATTAGCAGATTTGCTCACCACAGTGATTTTCCCCTCTGGTGGAACCCACAGTCTGGGTCAACTCCTCCTGGGTCTGATCAGGAGTTGGGAGGTTTGGGGGGAAACTCAGGCCCACCCTCTACTCCGGGTTCCAGCCCAGGGCCCTGTGGATCGCAGCTGTCTATAGTGCCTCCTGTAACAGCTGCATGACAGCTACAACTCCCTGGGCTACTTCCCCATGGCCTCCTCCCAACACCTTCTTTATCCTCACCACAGGACCTTCCTCCTGGTGTCTGATAACGCTTGTACTCCTCAGTCCTCCAGCAGCGCAGCACAGCACAGCACAGCACAGCACAGCCACAGCCACAGCCTCTTGCTCCCAGCTCCTCACACGCACACCACAAACTGAAGTGACTCCTTTTTAAATCCAAGTGCCCTGAGTAGCCTGCCTTGATTGGCTGCAGGTGTCTAATCAGCCTGTCAGGGGTGCAGAAAGCCCCAGGGCGGGTGCAAGGAAGTTTTGGGCCCTAGGTGAAACTTCCACCTTGCACCCTCCCACCCAGCTAACCGCGTCTGTCCGTTCCCCCACCCCCCGCAGCTAACTCAGCCCCCCACCCGGGGAGCCCCCCTGCAGCAACTACTCCCCCCGTGGCAGCTACCCCTGCCTGGGAGACTTCTCCCACCCCACCCCCGGCCACGGCAGCGACCCCTGCCTGGGGAGACCTCCTGCGGACATGGGTGGCAAGTTTGTAGAAATTTTGGTGGTGCCCAGAACCCGCCCCCCAACTCTGCCCCCCCCAACTCTGCTCCCACCTGCCTAATGCTCTGGGAGGGGGCTTGGGAGGGGGAGGTCTGGGATGCAGATCCTGGGCTGGGGATTAGGGTGCAGGATTTGGGTTGGTGTTTGGGTGCTGGGTGCTGGCTCGGGGCGGGGGCTGGGGGGGGGTGTGCAGGAGGGGGTGAAGGGTGCAGGCTTTGGGATGGAGTTTGGGGTTGGGAAGGGGTATGTGGGAAGGGGAGGTGCACCTTGTGGGGAGGGAGTTGGGGGATAGGAGGGAATACAGGGGTGAGGGCTGTGGGGCTGAGGATGAGGGATTCATGATGCAGGAGGGGACTCAGGGCTGGGGCAGAGGATTAGGTGCGGGGGATGAGGGCTCTGGCTGGGGCTGAGGATTAGGTGCGGGGATGAGGGGTTCATCCTGCGGGGGCTCAGGGCTGGGGCTGAGGATTAGGTGCGGGGATGAGAGGTTCATGCTGCGGGTGGGCTCAGGGCTGGGGCAGAGGATTAGGTGCGGGGATGAGGGGTTCATGCTGCAGGGGGCTCAGGGCTGGGGCAGAGGATTAGGGTGCAGGGGCTGAGGGCTCTGGCTGGGGTTGAGGATTAGGTGCAGGGGATGAGGGGTTCATGCTGCGGGCGCTCAAGGCTGGGGCTGAGGATTAGGGTGCGGGGATAAGGGGTTCATGCTGCAGGGGCTCAGGGCTGGGGCTGAGGATTAGGGTGCAGGGGTGAGGGCTCTGGCTGGGTCTGAGGATTAGGGTGCAGGGGATGAGGGGCTCATGCTGCGGGGCTCAGGGCTGGGGCAGAGGATTAGGTGCAGGGGATGAGGGGTTCATGCTGCGGGGCTCAGGGCTGGGGCAGAGGATTAGGTGTGGGGGATGAGGGGTTCATGCTGCGGGGGGGCTCAGGGCTGGGGCAGAGGTTTAGGTGCAGGGGATGAGGGGTTCATGATGTGGGTGCTCAGGGCTGGGGCAGAGGATTAGGGTGCAGGGGATGCGGGGTTCATGCTGCTGGGGCTCAGGGCTGGGGCAGAGGATTAGGGTGCAGGGGATGAGGGGTTCATGCTGCAGGGGGGCTCAGGGCTGGGGCAGAGGATTAGGGTGCGGGGGGATGAGGGGTTCATGATGCAGGGGGGCTCAGGGCTGGGGCAGAGGATTAGGGTGCAGGGGGATGAGGGGTTCATGCTGCGCGGGGGCTCAGGGCTGGGGCAGAGGATTAGGTGCAGGGGATGAGGGCTCTGGCTGGGGCTGAGGATTAGGGTGCGGGGGGATGAGGGGTTCATGCTGCGGGGGGCTCAGGGCTGGGGCAGAGGATTAGAGTGCGGGGGGATGAGGGCTCTGGCTGGGGATGAGGGTTTGGGGCATTGGGGAGGCTCAGGGCCGGGGGAGAGACCCAGCTCCAAATATTGCTGGAGCAGGGCCCCCAGCCCTGAATATTCCTGGAGCCCGGGCACCGCACAGAGATATAATCTGCCGCCCCTGCCTGCGGAAGCTAAGCCTGCCTGGGGAGCCCGCCCCAGCTCACCTCGGCTCCACCCCCTCCACTGAGCACCCCGACATCGCTCTAATTCTCCTCCCCGCCCAGGCTTGCGGCACCGACTGGAGGAGAATTAGAGCTGGGCTGTGTGCTCGGCGGAGGAGGCAGAGCGGAGGTGAGCTGGGATGGGGAGCGGTTCCCCTGTGCGCCCCCAATCCCCCATTACTGGGGACAGCCCTCCCCGCGCGCCCCCCCACCCAGCTCACCTCTGCTCCACCTCCTCGCCTGAGGGGGCTATTAGGCACCTCCAACCACTAGGCGGCCACCTAGTTTGCCCAAATGGTTGCACCGGCCCTGGTGTTCACAAGCATTGTGAAAACGTGCTCACACTGCACAGGGGCAGCAAAGCTCCGGGGTTCTCTGGAATCACACAATAATGCTGGCTTTGTTCCCACAGCACCTGGAGCTTTGCACAGTGAGACATGGGGGTGCTGCAGCCCCCGCCGCAGCTCTCGGTCCCGCACCTCTGCTTCTCTGCAGGGAACTTGTTATGCCACGAGGGGAGACTGTGCAGGAGACCTAGGCCCATGCGCTGAGCACTGCAGCTCCAGTGCTGTGTTCGGGATTCATTTCTGCTCTCTGATAAAACTGCCCCAGGCTCCTCTGGCCAACTAATATTCGTCCAGGCTCCCCGGCGCTGTTAGTTTCTGTCCAGAGCTCTCGCCAGCCCTGCCCCAGGAGAGCTGGGCGCTCGCCCTGCTCTAGGAGAGCCAGGCAGGCCCTGAGCACTAGACGGTGACCCTAGGCCAGTGGTGCCAGAACAATCTGTATAGTGGGGGGGGGGGGCTGAGCCACCGAACCAACTGTAACCCCTGGGTGTGATGAAAACCACGTCAAGCCAGGGGCTGCTGCAGCCCCCCCAGTTCCAGCCCCTCTGCCCAGGCAGCTCCCCCAGCCTGACACACACACACAGCCCCTGCACCCGCCCCACCCCAGGTCTCCTCAGCCCAGAGGGGAGCCCCCCGGCTGAGTGGGGAATCAGAACCCCCCGAAATTACCCTGGGACCCGCATGATCTGCCTCCGCCCTGCCCTGCTCCGCATGTATTCGGAGTGAGTCAGTTTCCCTGTCCCAACATGTGTCCTGCCCTGTGTCTCTTCTCCTCCCCAGTTCCTTCCAAACCAGCCCCTTTCCTCTGCACCCCGGGCTGGGTCTCTGCCAACCCCCTTCTCCTTCTGCCCCAATGTCTCCCTGTCCCTACAGGTCTATAGGGCTGGATCCCTCCCTCCCCTTCTCCCCTCATTTCCTGCCTCTGGGGTCTATGGAGATGGGTCTCTCCTCCCTCCATCCCCTGACCCCAATATCCCCTGGGGCTCTGTGGGGCTGGGGCTCTGTCACTGCCTCCGTGCTCCCCCCTGCACAGCATGTCCTGGGAGTGACTCAGATTCCCTGGACCAACATTTCACTCCCCATGTCTCTTATCTCCCCAGCTCCCTCCACCCCACCCCATTTCCCTGCACCCCAGGCTGGGTCTCTGCCAACCCCTTCTCCTCCTGCCCCAATATCTCCCTGCCCCTGCGGGTCTATGGGGCTGGGTCTCTCCTCCCTTCTCCCCCCATCCCCTCATCCCTTCCCCCAATAGCTCCCTGCCCCAGGCTGTCTATGGGGCTGGGTCTCTCCCTGAAGCCCCGCCCCCAGCGTGGGGCTCACAGACAATCCCCGCCCGGCGGCTGTGACGTGCGCTGGGGCTGTGACGTGCGGTGACGTGTTCACTCCCCGCAGGGGGCTCATTCACTTGAGACTAAAACGACAGAAGGTGTCACGTGTCCATGGGCGGGGTTATGCAGATGAGCAGTGTCTGGCGGCAGGACGGGGAGCAGCGAGAGGAACCGAAGGAGCCCGGCGGAGAGAATTCTCTGCGTGTGGACAGAATCCGGTGTGGGGAGTTCGTGCAGTGGGTGCCTGCGCCGGAGTCACTTCGGGGCAGTGATTGCCACTGAGCTACGTAGTGACCAAAGGCGTGTGAATGGGGTGTGGTGCCTGGCAGGGAGCAGCTCCTGGTGAGAAGGTGCCCCTCACTCCCGACCCGCAGCCCCTGCTATCCCAGTCCTGACCTGCAGACCCACAGCTATGCCGGTGCCCCTCACTCCCGACCCGCAGCCCCCACTATCCCAGTCCTGACCTCCAGAATCACAGCTCTTCTGGTGCCCCTCACTCCCGACCCGCAGCCCCCGCTATCCCAGTCCTGATCTCCAGACCCACAGCTCTGCCGGTGCCCCTCACTCCCGACCCGCAGCCCCTGCTATCCAGTCCTGACCTGCAGACCCACAGCTCTGCTAATGCCCCTCACTCCTGACCCGCAGCCCCTGCTATCCCAGTCCTGACCTCCAGACCCACAGCTCTGTGGGTGCCCCTCACTCCCGACCTGCAGCCCCTGCTATCCCAGTCCTGACCTCCAGCCTCACAGCTCTGTGGGTGCCCCTCACTCCCGACCTGCAGCCCCTGCTATCCCAGTCCTGACCTCCAGAATCACAGCTCTTCTGGTGCCCCTCACTCCCGACCCGCAGCCTTTGATATCCCAGTCCTGACCTGCAGAATCACAGCTCTGCTGGTGCCCATCAATACTCCCGACCAGCAGCCCCTGTTATCCCCGTCCTGACCTCAAGACTCTGCTAATGCCCCTCACTCCCGACCTGCAGCCCCTGCTATCCCAGTCCTGACCTGCTGTGATGGAGTAGGGGCTGTCTGTGTGGGAGTTGGGAGAGCCAGGGAGGATTTTAGGTGAGGGACAGGTATTCAGCCTGTACCATGAGCTAGGCGGGGGGAGGGGAGGTCAACACCTTTGCCCGGGGAGCTAGACAAAGCCAGGGAGCCGGCTGGAGGGGGTTGGGTCAGTTTCGGTTTGGGGCTTGGGGGGGAGAGTTCAGGGAATCCTATGCTGGGATCCCTGCACCCTGAACCCCAGAAGGACTCGATTGAGGGGTCCTGGTTGTGCTGTAGCCTGTATTCCTGTTGTCCAATAAACCTTCTGTTTTACTGGCTGGCTGAGAGTCACTGTGAGTCCCAGGAAGAGGGGTGCAGAGTCGGACTCCCCCACACTCTGTGACAACTGGTGGCAGCGGCGGGACCTACTGCACCCCGTGGACGGCGCTTCCTGCAGTAAGTGACTGGGGAGCAGCAAAATGAAGGGGGAACTGATGGGGACCAGGTGGGCTGAAGAGACAGAGAGAGACAGTTTCAGGAGGCGATTAACCCCTGGGATTGTGTGACCAGAGAGAAGGACTTTGCAGTAACAGGGTCCCCCGGGGGAGTGCAGGAGCAGTCCCAGGGGCGGAGGAGTCTGCAGCTCGACCCTGGCAGAGAGTTGGTGACCTGAAGAAGGGCTGGTGCACGAGGGGTCTCCCTGGAACCGGTGGGAAGCTGAGAGCACAGGCCGGCGAGTGGCCAGCAGGAAGATGTATGCTAAGCACCTTAAGAGCGACCTGGCGGAGCTGTGCAGGCAGAGGGGGCTGCGCATTGGGAGGTCCACCAAAGACCAGCTAATTGCCCAGCTGGAGGAGACGGATCGCTTGGGTGAACCGAGCCCTGTCCCAGAGGGAAGCCATCCAGCGGACACAGTGTGGGCCCCGGGGCCTGACATGGCTGGGAGGGGCCAGACTGCTGCCGAGGACACCCCGAGACCTGCCCACCTATACCTAGGGGAGGGGTTGGGGGAAGCCCAGCGAATACCGAGGGCACCTGGACTGTGGCGGCCAGCAGGGGATCCTCCCGGCGGAGCTCCCCGTCCCTGGAACAGATGCGGCTGGAATATGACAGGGAGGCGCTCGAGTTAAGGAGGAAAGAACTGAAGGAGCGGGAGAACCAGCGTAAACACGAGGAGAACCAGCGCCAGCGTGAGCTGGCACTGGCCCAGCTGAGAAGCAGCGGGGCCCCGGCTGCAGTGAGTGAGGGGGGACCCAAGCCTACAAAGAGCTTTGATAAGAGCTTCCTGGCCCGGCATAAGGAGGGGGAGGAGATAGATACCTTCCTGACGGCCTTTGAGAATGCCTGCGAGCTGCACCGGGTTGACCCTGCAGACAGGATCCCGTTTCTCACCCCCTTACTGGACTCCACCGCCGTGGAGGTGTACAGCTAAATGAAAGGGGCGGAGGCAGGGGACTACGAACTGTTCAAACAGACCCTGCTCTGTGAGTTTGGGCTGACTCCTGAGATGTACCGGAAGAGGTTCCGGAGTCAACATAAAACCTGTGAGGTCACATACCTACAACTGGTCAACCGGGCGCAGGGGTATGCCCGCAAGTGGACAGCCGGGGCCCAAACTAAAGAGGACCTGCTTGACCTATTCCTACTGGAGCACCTGTATGAGCAGTGCCTGTCTGACCTGAGGCTGTGGTTGATGGACCAGAAGCCGGAGAACCCGCAGCACGCAGGCCAGCTGGCCGACCAATTTGTGGACAGTCGGGCAGGGGATAACAGGGAGGAGTCTCGAAGGAGCAGGCCTGCCTCAACGCAGAGAGAAAGTCACCATGGGACCTCCCAGCGGGGGCCTATGGAGAACCCCCACCAAAGGGGAACAGCCAGCGTCAGGTCCATCCGACCCACTCGAGGGGACCCACGAGACATGGGCTGCTATCACTGTGGCCAATGAGGCCACATACGGGCCCAGTGCCCCAAGCTCAGGGACAGACCGAGCAGACCCAACCTGCAGAGGGTTGACTGGGTAGAGACCCAATCAGATGAGGGGCAACATTCCCAGGAAAGGGGGGCTGGCCACGTGCCACCTGCGAAGGAGGGAGCAGGGCCCCAGATCTGCTCCTCTGGGGGGCTGGATGCTCCAGACTCCGGGTTTTTGGTTTACAGGGTGGGCACGGGGCTGCCCCTCCGGAACCAGTGCCTTGTTCCCCTGGAGGTGGATGGGAGGAAGGTCACTGGGTACTGGGACACGGGCGCAGAGGTGACGCTGGCCCGGCCCGAGGTGGTGGCCCCAGATTGGATGGTGCCCGACACCTACCTGACCGTGAGGGGTATGAGCGGGACCCCATTCAAGGTGCCCGTGGTGAGGGTGCACCTGAAGTGGGGGGCCAAGGAGGGCCCCAAGGACGTGGGGGTACACCCACATTTGCCCACGGAGGTGTTAATGGGGGGGACCTCGAGGACTGGCTAAGCAACGCCCGGGGTGCCCTGGTCGTGACCCGTAGTCAGAGTCGGCGCAGGGCACTGCGCCCTGACAACAGGGAAGGTACTCTGCCCGAGGTGCCGGACCCTAACCTGGTGGGGAGGGAACGCCCAGGGACACGGCCCAGAGAGGCTGCTACCTCAGACCTAGCTGGTGAGAGAGATCAGGTCCCCATCCCTGTCCCAGCTGCCGAGTTCCAGGCCGAGTTGCAGAATGACCCCTCCTTGCGGAAGCTCAGGGACCGGGCTAACCTCAGTGTGGTACAGACCATGAGGAGAGGGTGCAAGGAGAGGTTCCTGTGGGAGAAGGGGTTCCTGTACCGAGAATGGGCTCCCCCCGGGGAAGTGGAGTCATGGGGGAACAGGAGGCAGCTGGTGGTTCCCCAGAAGTTTTGCCACAAGCTCCTGTACCTGGCCCATGACATCCCCCTCGCAGGGCACCAGGGAATCCAGCGCACCAGGCAGAGGCTGCTACAGAACTTTTACTGGCCTGGGGTCTTTACCCATGTTCGACAGTACTGCCAATCCTGTGACCCCTGCCAGAGGGTGGGGAAGGCCCAGGACAAGGGGAAAGCAGCTTTGAGGCCTTTGCCCATCATAGAAGAACCTTTCCAGAAGGTGGCCATGGACATAGTGGGACCTCTCAGCAAGGCGACCCGGTCGGGGAAGAAACACATCCTGGTGGTGGTAGATTTCGCCACTCGCTACCCTGAGGCGGTGGCCTTGTCCTCTATCGAAGCAGACACCGTGGCAGATGCGCTGCTGACCATTTTCAGCCGGGTGGGGTTCACCAAGGAAGTCTTAACAGACCAGGGGTCCAACTTCATGTTGAGCCTGCTCCAGTCCCTGTGGGAGAAATGTGGGGTCCGGCACAACTGGGCCTCAGCGTATCACCCCCAGACCAACGGGCTGGTGGCGAGGTTAAACGGGACGCTAAAGATGATGCTAAAAACATTTAGGAACCAGCACCCACAGGACTGGGACAAGTTCTTACCTCACCTGCTGTTCGCGTACAGGGAGGTACCCCAGGAATCTACCGGGTTCTCGCCTTTTGAACTGTTATATGGGAGGCGGGTAAGGGGGCCCCTGGACCTGATGAGAGACGAATGGGAGGGGAAGGCTGCCCGATGGCGAGTCAGTGGTGGAGTATGTCCTGACCTTCCGTGAAAGACTTGCCAAGCTCATGGGCCTGGCCAGGGAGAATCTGGCCCGAGCCCAGAGGAAGCAGAAGGTCTGGTACGACCGCACGGCGCAGGCCCGCGCCTTCGCCACCGGGGGTCAAGTGATGGTTCTCATCCCCGTGAGGAAAAACAAACTCCAGGCTGCCTGGGAAGGGCCCTTCAAGGTTATCAAGCAACTAAATGAAGTAAACTATGTGGTGGAGCTGTCTAACCGGGCTCATCACCGCCGGGTGTACCATGTGAATATGATGAAGCCATATTATGACAGGGGGAATGTGGTGTTGGCCATGTGTGGACATTGAGAGGAGCCGAGAGATGACCCTTTAGTGGATCTATTCCCGGGGACAAAGGCTGGTTCCCCCCTGGAGGCGATTCCCCTCTCTGATCAGCTGACCCTGGCCCAGCAGGCTGAGATCAGAGGGGTGCTGCATGTGTACCGACAGCTGTTTTCCAACCAACCCCGGGCGCACTAATTTGACTGTCCACCAGGTGGAGACCGGGTCACCCCTGCCCCCCCATACGATGCTCCCCTTTTCCGGTCACAGGAAAAACTGCCCAGGACCTAGAAAGAGAGGTCAGGGACATGCTGGCTTTGGGGGTGATCCAGCCATCTTCCAGCCCTTGGGCCTCGCCGCTGGTCCTGGTCCCCAAAAGGGATAGGTCGATCCGGTTCTGTGTGGACTATCGAAAACTCAATGCCATCACTGTATCTGATGCCAACCCCATGCCCAGGCCTGATGAGCTCCTAGACAAGTTGGGAGGCGCTCGGTACCTCACCACCATGGATCTTACAAAGGGCTACTGGCAAGTGCCGCTGGACGCAGATGTCAGGCTGAAATTGGCCTTTATCACTGCTCTGGGGCTCTACGAGTTTCTGACTCTGCCCTTCGGCCTCAAGGGAGCACCGGCCACCTTCCAGCGCCTGGTGGATCAGCAACTGAGGGGGATGTAGAGTTTTGCCGTGGCGTATATTGACGACATCTGCGTCTTCAGCCAGACCTGGGAGGACCACGTGTCCCAGGTTAAACATGTGCTGGACCAACTCCGAGAGGCTGGGCTAACCGTAAAGGCTGAGAAGTGCAAGGTGGGGATGGCTGAAGTATCTTACCTGGGCCATTGGGTGGGGAACGGCTGCCTAAAGCCGGAACCAGCCAAGGTGGAGGTGATCAGAGACTGGCCCGCTCCCCAAACCAAGAAGCAGGTCCAGGCCTTTATTGGGATGGCAAGGTACTATTGTTGAGTCTGAACTCTTTATGAGTTTAAACTTAACCCAGACTTGATGTCTCTATCTGAAACTTTTAATCAAAGCTTTGACCTGCGAACTACTCATGACACCCCCCCTCCCAATAAGTAGCCATCTCTTCCTTTGTCTTTTTCTAATTTACATTTTAACCTGTTTTATCCTGTAGAATCTTGATTGATTATGCATGACCATTATGATCTGTTAATCACTTTGTTTACTTCTGTGTATAAACATTGATGCTCACCCCTAATAAACTTGCCACACTTACTCCAAAGCTTGGCTCTTAAGCTAAGGATGGTGTGAGCCCGTTGATCAACGAATTGTTGTCTGGTCTCTGACAGATCTCTGAGCCTTATACCAACTCCGCACAAACTCGGGTGCTGGAGAGGTGAGTAGGACTTGCTTTTTACCTAACAATTTGGGGGCTTGTCCGGGATTCCTTCTGGTGCGGTGCCTCTGTCCAGTGGTCAGACCACTCATATACGAATTGGTAGGCGCCACGGGAGATTTCTCCCAGCCAATTCAATATTGAGGGGTCGTGTACTGGACAGCAGGATAAACGCCAGTTGGAGGGCTCCTGTCAGACACCATGGGTCAAGGGACTAGCGTGCCTCTTGAGAGTCCGCTGGGGATTGTAAATAAGTTATGGAATGAAGGGAAACTCCCAGTACAGACAGGAATGTCTAGGAGGAAGTTGTACACACTGTGTGTAAGGAATTGGACTGGGTATACCGCGGTATTGGCCGACTCGGAGATGAGGTGGCCTTCGTATGGCTCTTTCGAACAGGCTGCCTTAAGAGGAGTAAGGAGCCAGATCGAAAAAGACCATCCGGGACAGTTATGTTACTGGTTTTGTTGGGACACAGCAGCAGAGCTGTGGAAATCTTTAAAGATTATGGCAGTCAGGTATTCTTCCGAGAGTGAACCCCCTCCATGTTATTTCGATGAAGGGTGTAAACCACGGCGTGTTTTAACTCGTCAGTTGGTCCCCACTGCACCTGCCCCTATTCCTCAGCGAGGGGACTCTCTCCAGGGCGCAGAGGGGAATCTGCAGGACTCCAAATTGGAATCTCTGCAGGGTGATAAGGAGGAAATGGAGGAGCACACCCCGGGAGGAGTAGTTACTAGGCAAAAGATCAAGCAGATGCAGCAGGGTGCACACCCCTCCTGAGGATAGTCAAGAGGCTGCCCTGCCAAAACTTTTGTGAGTAGAGAAAGGCCTTGACAGGTGCACGACCAACCTTTGGTGAACAATAATGGTGAGATACAACATACCAATATTGTGGAATATAAAGGATGGCTAGAATGGGACTTGAAAGAATGGGGACGGTTGTCAGGGTCCTTTGGGGAAAATCCCCGAAAGATCATTGAACTTTTAGAAAGATTGTTTTTAAGTCATAATCCTACTTATACGGATGTAGATCAGTTGTTAAGCAGAGTTTTGACCGGAGAGGAACGTAGTAGATTGTGGATGGCAGAAAGGACATGGGGGGATAGCAATGTGGTTAATACCACTTGGATGGATAGGCGGGATCAAGCCGCTGGCTGGAA
Source organism: Mauremys reevesii (assembly GCF_016161935.1). NCBI lineage: Eukaryota > Metazoa > Chordata > Testudines > Geoemydidae > Mauremys > Mauremys reevesii. The sequence continues at coordinate 49,976,643 of NC_052634.1, forward strand.
TCCCCTAGACTGGAATCAGCCAAGGCTGAATCAGCTGCGGATAGATCGAGAGCGATTGTTAGAGAGACTCAAAGAAATGGCTCGCCGCTCGCCTAATCAGGCTAAGTTCATGCAGATTCGGCAGGAATCTGATGAGCCACCCAGAAAGTTCTGGTCGAGGCTATTGGAGGGGGCCCGAATGTTCACTCAGATGGATCCTGAGAGAGAAGCAGACCACCCTACTCTTATTTCGTTTTTTGTGAATCAGTCAGTAACCCCTGTAAGGGATTATTTCTTACAGTTTCGCCCTGGTTGGGGAGGTGAGTCAGTCACTTCAGTGTTGGATGTAGCTGATTTTGCATGGGAGAAAGGAAGGGAAAGCAGCAGAAAGAAAGAGAAAAAGGAAGAATATAAGTTGATGGCTTTAGCTTTTCGCGGTGGTATTCGAGGCAGAAGCCGTGGCCGTGGCAGGGGATCTCAGGGTGCTCGGGGGAGAGGGTCCTGGCAACCCCAGCCACCAGGAAATTGTTTTCAGTGCGGACAACCCGGTCACTTTAAACGTGAATGCCCCTGGGGACGCCCAGAGGGTCCGGTCGCATCCGCAGATACTTACACCAGGGACGAATACACTCCTGCACCACCAGCCCAGCCCGTTCCTCAGGCCTGGATCAACTACGGGCAACAGCAGCAGCTGCAGCGAACTCAGCCTTCTCAATGACGGTACCCCGGGGGCGAAGGCAAACAATGTGATGGTCTTATTTCCTTAATGTCTTTAGCCGGCTCTTTCCTCACTTTCTCCTCCCAGCAAAGAGCCTCATCTAACCCTTTCAGTCCAGGGACTGCCTGTCTGTTTCCTCATTGATACTGGAGCTACTTTCTCTCTTTTAAATCATGCCCCCTCTCCCTGGCTATCCTCTGAGGTTAAAACTGCAACTGGGGTGGAAGGCAATCCACAGTCTCTGGGACTCACTTTGCCTCTAAATGTTATTTATGCTGATAAATGTTTTTCTCACCGTTTTCTTTTTTCCCCAGCTTGTCCGATCCCTTTGATGGGCCGGGATTTACTCTGTAAGCTTGAGGCTACTTTAACCTGCACTCCTGAAGGGGTAGGATTATTGATGACAGTGTTAGGAGATTCGGCCCCAGCTCAGGGTAATTGGGAAACCCCCCCCTCTCTCTCCCCTGACCTCACTGACTTGCCTTCAACCCTCTGGGGAATTTCTGACACTGATGTTGGCCTGCTCCTTTCAGCAGAGCCAGTAAGGATTCAAGTGAAGCCCTCCTTAGACCCCCCGTCAGTCCCCCAATACCCCCTTCTTTCACCAGGATCGGCCCAGCACCTGGCCTGGCCCAGACCCCCCTTCCTCAGCGCCAGCAGCTGCCCATTGTGGGGAGTGGAGCGGCCCGGGGGTGGGGGCCTCTCAAGCCCCCCCCCGGGGAGCAGGGCCGGGCACTGGGGGGCAGGGGCTGCAATGGGGGGAGGTGGGTTGGAGAGATGTCGGGGGGTGAAGCTGGGACTCAGGGGAATGGGGCAGGCTGCAGGGAGGAAGTGGGGGCCACCGGAGGGGAGCTGGGGGGCTGGGAAGCTGCGGGGGGGGGACACAGCCGGGGGGGATAGTGGTGACACCGCAGGGGGGGCTGCTCAAGAGGCAGTGGGCTGGGGGGCAGGGCGGGAGCTCGGACAGGGGTGGGGGGTCAGGCTATTGCGGGTCTCCCTGTGACTGGCACCAGACTGCAGGGAACCCCCCGGCCGGCAGCCCCCCTGCTGGGGGGTCTGGTCAGTGCAGACACCCCCCCCGCTGCACCCTGCTGGGGGCTCTGGTCACTGAAGCCCCCCCCCCGATGCACCCTGCTGGGGGGTCTGGTCACTGCAGCCCCCCCCCCGCTGAACCCTGCTGGGGGGTCTGGTCACTGCAGCCCCCCCCGATGCACCCTGCTGGGTGGACACCTGACCGGCACAGCCCCCTGCAGCCCAGAACTCCTGAGCTCAAGCGATCCACCAGCCTCAGCCTCCCCAGGCGCTGGGAATCACAGACACCAGCCACAGAGCCCAGCTTGTTTTGCTGTCTGGCAGCTCGAACTTTAAACTCTGCTTGTGAGCTCTGTGCCTTGGCCAGACGGGGACAGCCTGGAACTGGGAAATGCTCCTGCTCCCCTTGCCCCCGTCTCATGTCGAGCTGCAGGCGCCGCTGTCCTCTGATGTAAGATCCCGGATGTTTCAGTGCCCCCCATCCCCTGTCCAGGAGCCCAGGTGTCCGGGTACCTCTGCCCCCCATACAGAATCCTGGATGTGTGGGTGTCCATCCCTCTGCAGAGGATACCGGAGCGTGGATGCCCTTGTCCCCCCCTACAACATCCTGAGTGTGTGGGGGCCACTCTCCCCCCCTAGAAGATCTCAGGTGCGTGGGTGGGTGCCCCTGTTCGCCCTTACAGCATCCCTGGTGCACGGGGGCCTCCCTCCGTCCCAACTCAGGGGCCCCAGGGTGTGGGCGCTCCCATCCCCCGATACAGGCTGGGGCGGGGGAGGGGTATAACTGGGTCTCCCTGTCCTGCCCATGCGGTGCTACAGCAGCTGTTCACAGGGGCAGCAACCTCACTGTCAACCTGCAGCTTTAACCTGCTCCAGGGGTGACCCATGCGGGTCGGGAGTGAGGGGCACCAGCAGAGCTGAGAGTCTGCAGGTCAGGACTGGGATAGCAGGGGCTGCGGGTCGGGAGTGAGGGGCACCGTCAGAGCTGGTTGACGCCTAAGGGGCTGCGGGTCGGGAGTGAGGGGCACCAGCAGAGCTCTGGGTGTGGAGATCAGGATTGGGATAGCAGGGGCTGCGGGTCAGGAGTGAGGGGCACCACTAGAGCTGGGGGGAACCCAGGGGGCTGCGGGTCGGGAGTGAGGGGCACCGGTAGAGCTGAAGGAAGCCCAGGGGTCTGTGGGTCAGGAGTGAGGGGCACCAGCAGAGCTGTGAGTCTGGAGGTCAGGACTGGGATAGTAGGGGCTGCGGGTCGGGAGTGAGGGGCACCGGCAGCACAGTGACTGGGGAGCTCTGCGGGAAGCCCAGTCGCTGCAAGTCGGGAGTGAGGGGCACCAGCAGAGCTGTGGATCTGGAGATCAGGATTGGGATAGGAGGGGCTGCGAGTTGGGAGTGAGGGGCACCGGCAGAGCAGGAAGGAGACCAGGGGGCTGCGGGTCGGGAGTGAGGGGCACCGTCAGAGCTGTGAGTCTGGAGGTCAGGACTGGAATGGCAGGGGCTGCGGGTCGGGAGTGAGGGGCACCGTCAGAGATGGAGGGAGCGCAGGGCGCTGCGGGTCGGGAGTGAGGGGCACCAGCAGAGCTGAGAGTCTGGAGGTCAGGACTGGGATAGCAGGGGCTGCGTGTCGGGAGTGAGGGGCACCGGCAGAACTGGTGGACGCCTAAGGGCCTGCGGGTCGGGAGTGAGGGGCACCAGCAGAGCTGTGGGTGTGGAGATCAGGATTGGGATAGGAGGGGCTGCGGGTCGGGAGTGAGGGGCACCAGCAGAGCTGTGGGTGTGGAGGTCAGGACTGGGATAGCAGGGGCTGCGGGTCGGGAGTGAGGGGCACCGGCAGAGCTGTGGGTGTGGAGATCAGGATTGGGATAGGAGGGGCTGCGGGTCGGGAGTGAGGGGCATGTGAAAGTAGAATGAATTATATTGTAAAAATAAGAATGGATTAAAGAAATGTTGTATGTACCTTTAAGCAGAAATAAGAAATGTTGAAATACAGGTGCCAGGAAAAGAAACATTAGGTATAAACAATGGTGCTAATGGCAAAACATTAACAGAAGATGGGTAGTAATTAGTAAGGAAATAAAATATGCATGCCTAGCCCAGGTAAACTTATCTGATTGTTAGTCTTTAAGGTGCCACAAGTACTCCTGTTTTTTTTTTTGCGGATACAGACTAACACGGCTGCTACTCTGAAACTTATCTGATTCTGCTCCCTTTGTTATCTTGTTAAGTTCTCATCCTTTTATCTGTATAAATAAGATAGTTTGTGTCTTGCATGGGGCTCACATTATCTGGGTATTATTAGCAGAAGCGCTGTGCTAATAAAACAGAGTGGTCTGACAAACTGTGAGTCCTGAGTCTAACTTTGACAGGCACCAGCAGAGCTGTGGGTGTGGAGATCAGGACTGGGATAGGAGGGGCTGCGGGTCGGGAGTGAGGGGCACCGGTAGCACAGTGACTGGGGAGCTCCGCGGGAAGCCCAGTCGCTGCAGGTCGGGAGTGAGGGGCACCAGCAGAACTGTGGGTCTGGAGCAGGGGCGGCTCTAGGCACCAGCAAAACAAGCTGGTGCCTAGGGCGGCAAAATCTAGGGGGCGTCCCCTGCGGCCGTGGGGGGCGGAAGGCTGGTCCAGCGGACCTGCCGCAGTCATGCCTGCGGGAGGTCCCCAGAGCCCCGGGAGGACAGGACCTGCCGCAGGCATGACTGCGGAGGGGGCGCTCGTCCCGCGGCTCGGCTGGACCTCCCGCAGGCATGACTGCGGCAGCTCAAGCGGAGCCACCGGACCCGCGAGCCACCCGCAGCTGCAGGAGGTCCAGCCGAGCCACGCGGGACCAGCGGTCCCTCCGCAGTCATGCCCGCGGGAGGTCCGCTGCTCCCGCGGCTCCGGGCGCCTCCCGCGCATGACTGCTTGGGGCGGCCAAAAACGTAGAGCCGCCCCTGGTCTGGAGATCAGGATTGGGATAGCAGGGGCTGCGGGTCGGGAGTGAGGGGCACCGTCAGTGCTGGGGGGAACCAAGGGGCTGCGGGTCGGGAGTGAGGGGCACCAGCAGAGCTGTGGGGCTGGAGGTCAGCACTGGGATACTATCCAGCCTGATGGTAAGCGATGCCCAGCTGTGCCCATGGCCAGTACGTCCTGCTCCACCCACAGCCGGGCTGGGAGCCAGGACTCCTGGTTCTTCTCCCCAGCTGTGGCAGGGCAGTGCAGGCTAGTGGTTAGAGTGGGGGTTGGGAGCCAGGGTATCTGGGTCCCACCGCTGGCTCTGGGAAGGGAGTTGGGGCCAGTCGTGGTGCCCCCCCCCGGGCTTGAAGTGGTTTCCATCCTGTGCAGGGTTTACAGGTTTGTTCACTGGCTCTCAGCACCTCCCACTATACAAATTGTCCCAGTGCCGCTGGGTCTAGTGGTTAGAGCCGGGGAGGCCGGGAGCCAGGCAGGGCGGTGGGTATAAGGGGCCCGGGGAGGCACCTGGCCTGTGCTCCACCCAGAGGCCCTGCTCCCACTCGTCCTCTCCCCCGCAAGGCCCCATCCTCACTTCGCCCTTCCCCAAGCTCCATCCGGCCACATGGGGCCGTGGGGGGAGAGGCCGGGGGTGCAAACGGCAGAGAGGCAGGCGGGGGCTTGGGGTGGGGCGAAGAGGCACAAGTGGCAGGGCCTCGGGGTAAGAGGCGTGAGAGGTGGGCGGGGGTCAGGGAGTGGAACAAAGGGGTCCTGAGGGGCGGGTGGGCGGGGCTGAAGGGGCGTGTGGCCGGGGTGGATGGGGCGTGTGGGCGGGGCTTTGGCAGGAGGAGGCTGAGTGGCAGCAGGCCTTGGGGCAGGGCCACAGTCCGGGCCCGCCCAGCCTCCCAAGTGGAGGAGTCCCAAGCTGCCCATGGAGCCAGGACTCCTGGGTTCTATTCCTGGCTCTCCCACAGACTCCCAATCTGAGCTGGTGCAGCCCATCTCGCCCTCCCTGGTGCCTCAGTTTCCCCCATGTGAGACGGGTCCCAGTGTGAACGGCTGCAGCGCCGTGGAGAATCTCGTCCCTTCTCCTGGCGGCTCCTTGGGAGCCCTGGGGAAGCAGCCAACTGCTGCAGCCCCTGGCTCCCGTCTGGGCAGCCCGGGGTGGGGTGGGATCTGGGCAATGGGAAGAAGGAATCCCCCCTTCCCCCACCCCACCCCGGGGACATGGGGGGAGGCTGGTGCTGCGGGGGCAGGGAGTCCTGCAGCCCTCGCAGGGGAGAAGGGGCAGGTTCCCGGCTTGGCTGCTGATGGGGGCGGGGTGGGGGGCACTGCTGGACTGGGGGCTCCTCCCAGCGGGGTGGAGATGGAGCACGGCCTGCGGGGCGCGGCCGTCTCCCCTGGATGGGGGAGGGTGACACTGGCCAAATTGTGAGAGCCCCTGTCCCCCCCCCAGACAAGGGAGGGGCTTCTCAGCCTTGCCGGCTCGTCTCTCTTTCACCAGGATCTGCCCAGCACCTGGCCTGGCCCAGACCCCTTCCTCAGCGCCAGCAGCTTCCCATTGTGGGGAGTGGAGCGGCCGGGGTGGGGGCCTCTCAAGCCCGCCGGGAGCAGGGCCGGGGCACTGGGGGCAGAGGCTGCGATGGGGAGGTGGGTTGGAGAGATGTCGGGGTGAAGCTGGGACTCAGGGGAATGGGGCAGGCTGCAGGGAGGAAGTGTGGGGCCACCGGAGGGGAGCTGGGGGCTGGGAAGCTGCGGGGACACAGACGGGGGTAGTGGTGACACCGCAGGGGGGGCTGCTCAAGAGGCAGTGGGCTGGGGGGGCAGGGCGGGAGCTCGGACAGGGGTGCGGGGGTCAGGCTATTGCGGGTCTCCCTGTGACTGGCACCAGGCTGCAGGGAACCCCCGGCCGGCAGCGCCACTGCTGGGGGGTCTGGTCAGTGCAGCCCCGCGGCACACTGCTGGGGGCTCTGATCTCTGCAGCCCCCCCCCCCGATGCACCCTGCTGGGGGCTCTGGTCACTGCAGCCCCCCCCCCACTGCACCCTGCTGGGGGCTCTGGTCACTGCAGCCCCCAACCTCACACTGGACCGGGGCGGGGAAGGTTTCTTCTCGCGCTCCCATTGGTCAGGGCTCTGCCTCCTCTTCCTATTGGCTGTCTCGGAGAGGCGGAGTTTCGAGAGGGCGTCACGTGGCCTTGAAGCGTTCGCGAGGTGGCTCCTGATCAGCCCACACCCCCCCCCGAGGTCCCCTCCCACCCTGCCGCCCCTGCCCCTCCCTGCCCCGCCCCCAACCCCCGAGCTCCTCCCCACTGCCGCCCATCCCCTCTCTGCCCCGCCCCAAACACCCCCGAGCTCCCCTCCCCAGTGCCGCCCCTCCCCTCTCTGCCCCGCCCCCAACCCCGAGCTCCCCTCCCCACTGCCGCCCATCCCCTCCCTGCCCCGCCCCCAACCCCGAGCTCCCTCCCCAGTGCCGCCCCTCCCTCTCTGCCCCGCCCCAACCCCCGAGCTCCCCTCCCACAATGCCGCCCCTCCCCTCTCTGCCCCGCCCCCAACCCCCAGCTCCCCCTCCCCAGTGCCGCCCATCCCCTCTGCTCCCGCCCCAAACACCCCCGAGCTCCCCTCCCCAGTGCCGCCCATCCCCTCTCTGCCCCCGCCCCAACACCCCCGAGCTCCTCGATGCCGCCCATCCCCTCTTCTGCTCCCGCACTCAAACACCCCAGCTCCCCTCCCCAGTGCCGCCCATCCCCGTCTCTGCCCCTGCCCCAAACACCCCCGAGCTCCCCTCCGCAGTGCCGCCCATCCCCTCTCTGCCCCCGCCCCTAACACCCCCAGCTCCCCTCCCCAGTGCCGCCCATCCCCTCTTCTGCCCCCACCCCAAACACCCCCGAGCTCCCTCCCCAGTGCCGCCCATCTCCTCTCTGCCCCGCCCCAACACCCCAGCTCCCCTCCCCACTGCCGCCCATACCCCTCTCTGCCCCGCCCCCAACCCCCTCCCCAGTGCCGCCCATCCCCTCTGCCCCGCCCCCAACACCCCCAGGCTCCCCCTCCCCAGTGCCGCCCATCCCCTCTCTGACCCCGCCCCAAACACCCCCAGCTCCCCCTCCCCAGTGCCGCCCATCCCCGTCTCTGCCCCGTCCCCTAACACCCCCAAGCTCCCCTCCCCAGTGCCGCCCATCCCCCTCTTCTGCCCCCGCCCCAAACACACCCCGACACTGCTCCTGGTTTTGGAAGGGGAACAGGAGAAAGGACAAAAGAAGCAAGAGACGAAGAGAAAGGAGGGAGGGATGGATGGAGGAAAAGGTGAAACAAAAAGAACAAACCCTAATGTCCTCAGTGATTTTAAGGGAAAAAATCCCAGGTACGGAATAAAATTCTGCCTCCTTAAGCTCGTGTTTTCCATGCCTAGAATTCAACTGTCACCAGATGGATCAGACTGAACAGGTTTCAAACCTCGAGGAGGCTCTTACCTTCTAAACAGGGACGGCTGTTTTCTAGTAAAATCAGGAAAAGGGAAGGAGAAAACTCAAAAGAGGTTCCTCCTGGCGCTCACGTCCGTGAACCCGAATACTCTCTCAGTCCTCAAAGAGAGACCTGGAGAAGGAGACTTGCTGAAGCAAAGCCACAGGGGTCTCTGAGGTTTCCCTGGCCCCTCGCCCCTGTCCTGCCTGGCTGATGTCAGCATCTCTCTGTGAGGTCACCACCTCCCCACCACCTTTGACCAATAGTCTGAGGTCCTGCAAAAGGCCTTTGTGATGTCACTGCCACACCCCTCCCTTGCTGTGCTAATGTCCTGCCCCTGGCCAGGCACTTTGGAGGTTTGAGCTACTCCCTGTGGATCACCCCACTCAAGGAGCGTTCGTTCTAGGAAGCAAGCCGGCTAGACAGGCCAAGCTGTTCTGAAGGAGGCAACTCAAACATTTTCTCCCTGCTTCCCTTGGCAACGTCTGACTGGGAAAAAAAATTCCCCAAACTGAAAAACCAGTACTAATCTGTTTGGGGACTTTGGTTTGAAAGTATTATTGTTATTATTCTCTTCTGAATCAGTTCAGTTGAGTCTTTGTCCTCCTCAGCTCTTAACACCCAAACTTTCAGTAACTCTATTATCAGTGCCTGCGAGTGTAATTTAAACCATAGGTTCATCTAGCTCTGAATCTTGTCTTCTGACAGTAGCCAATACCAGGTGCTCCAAAAGCCAGTCTTTAAGGTACCACCGGGAGTTGAACCCAGGATCTCTTGTTTACAAAACAGGTGCTTTAACCAGCCAAGCCATGGTACCTGCTGTTACTTAAAGCAGCGTGTTTGCTCACACCTGACTCTCTGCCAATCCCCACTGGGCCCTTACAAGTGTTGCTCGTGTTTGGCTTCTGTAAAGCAGAGGAGCAGGTGAAGTTTTGCTCCCAAGGTGTGTGTGCGATTCTTTGGACAGGTCTACACTATGAAATTAGGTTGGTGTAATTACATTACTTAGGCTGGCAATGCAGTTCTATCAACCTAATCCCGGTGTAGATAGCAGCTCAGCTGTCAGAACTTTCTGGAGCTATGAAAGGAGAGAGGTCCGGCCTCTGTAGCAGGAATGCAGGGCAGGCGAGTTCATGGTGGGATACTGGTGGAGACCGGTTATGGTGATATAATGACCAGCAGCATTTACACTGACAATTTGGCACAAAGCTCTAGGCCTCTTGTCGAGGTGGTTTTATTTTGTCGCCAGACGTGGCATTGCAGTGTGTGCACCAGCCAAAAGCTGCTGACCGAGGGAGCATAGTGTGTTTTTCACACAGCTGAGCAATATAATGATGCTGAAATAACTTTGTAGTGCAGACCTGGCCAAAGATTCACACACACACACAGCTTGCAAGGAAAACCTCACCTGCTCCTCTGCTTTGCAGAATCCAACACAAGCAAAGCTTTTCAGGCCCCAGTGGGGATGGCAGGGAGTCAGGTGTGGGCAGAGAGTGTCCCTGAGCCACAGGCAGGCACCATGGCTTAGCTGGCTAAAGCACCTGTCTTGTAAACAAGAGATCCTGGGTTCAACTCCAAGTGGTGCCTTGTTGAGTACCTCTTGGAGCACCTGGTATTGGCAGCTGTCAGAGAACTAAATGGGCCTTTGGTCCAGCCCAGTATGGCTGTTTCAATTACACTCACAGGCACTGATAACGGAATTACTGAGAGTTAAGAGCTGATAGGTCAGTGGTCCAGCCTGTCACAGCTGACCCCCCTCCCTCTGGGACAGGGGCAGGTCTGGGCTCTCACACTAAATGCTCATTGTGGCTGCCAGAACCTGTGGGCAGCTCGTTTACTTTGCACTGAGGGTTGAGTCCTGCTTCATGCACCGTGTGTGAGAATGAAAATCCTAAACCGCCCTTTGAAATAACAGATGCAGCAGGATGTGTTATTGTCCCTGCCCCAAAGCACACAGACCAATGGAGAAATGCTGTCAAGTCCAGGGTAATACTCCACTGCCAGTTTATCTTTTTTGCTTGCTAAACTCCCTTCCAACCTTGAGGGCTCCCAGCGCCCAATATTGAGCTTGAGCTGAGATGTCTACAGTGCAAATTTACCACCCCATGGCCCTAGCCTGGGAGCCTGCACTGGCACAGGAAAGCCATGAGTGTTTCATTGCAGTATGGACATAGCCCCAACCCACTCAGCTTTGGAACCCATGTCCCCTGCCTAGCAAGTGCTATTGAACTGAGGATGAGTCCCTCAATCAGGGTCTGCCAAGCCCAGTTGTGCTGCCCTTGGTTCACACAACAAGGATAACAACCCTTTATTTCTCCTGCCCCTATAACATGGAGACTCGGAATCCAACACCAGCCACAAGTGATCATTTCGGCAACCCAACATATTTCCAACATACTGTAAAATCCACATGCAGACTCATACACGAAACCTTGCAAGAAAATCTTCCTGAGGGCGTCTGAAGCACCTGCTGCTGGAGGGAAGGAGGGAGCCGTGGGTTGGGATTGAGGAGCAGCGTGAGGAGGGGGGGCCTGTGGATTGGGATTGAGGGGCACTGGGAATAGGAGGGGGCTGTGGGTTGGTTCTGAGGGGCACTGGGAATAGGAGGGGGCTGTGGGCTGGGACAGAGGAGAAGGGTGAAGAGGAGCAGGCTCTGGTTGGGAGTGAGGAGCAGTGAGCATAGGAGGGACTGAGGGTTGGGACTGAGGGGCACTGGGAAAAGAGGGGACATGGGTTTAGGCTGAAGAGCATCTTCATTTGAGGATCCAGCAGGACGGGGAAGGCAGCAGGTGATTCTAATTCCTTAGGGATATTCTGTGTGTGTGTGTGCAGGGGAGGAACATGCTATATGCCCAGAGGCCTTTATTTCTCCAGCCTGTGAGGACAGAGGGGCTGTCAGGAAGTTGCCCCTTCAAACCCACACACAAAAAGGCCCTTCTGAGGAAAGAGAAAATCCTGAAGAGAAAAAGTAACATCAAAGAGGACATGGGAAAGACAGTGTAAGATCTTGGTGAGTAGTTTATCACCTGACCAGGGACTTGAACCCTGGACCTTCAGATTAAAAGTCTGATGCTCTACTAACTGAAAGCAGCAAAGAGTCCTGTGGCACCTTATAAACTAACAGATGTTTTGAAGTATGAGCTTTCCTGGGTGAATACCCACTTCAGCTAGCCAGGCTCATGAAGAAAAAGAGCAAGTTGGTGCATTGGAGAAACTAGTAAAGAAAACAAGAGCGGGAAACAATAGGGGAAACCTGCTGCTCTCTCTGGCCCGGTCAACACTGTGAGTTTATATCAAATTTAGCAGCGTTAAAGGGCATTAACCCTGCACCCGTCCACACAATGAAGCCCTTTATATCGATATAAAGGGCTCTTAATACCAATATCTGTACTCCTCCCCGACGAGGGGAGTAGCGCTGAAATCGGTATTGCCATGTCGGAGTAGGGTTAGTGTGGCCGCACTGATGGTATTGGCCTCCAGGCCATCCCACAGTGCACCATTGTGACTGCTCTGGACAGCAATCTGAACTCGGATGCACTGTAAAATCGGAATAATCCCGTAGTGTAGACATACCCTGTGATTAACAACATTGGTGGCTAATTGAAAGGCTGATGGTTGAAACCCAAGTGAAGATGGAGGTGGTTTTTTTTAGTCATGAGGGTTTTTTTTAGTGATGAGAATCCAGTACATTTTAACAGGCAGAAAAATCTCTTCAACGCTGGTCTAACCTCAGTAGGCAAGCATAAGTGACACTTTTGCCAGATCCATTGGTGGTATAGTGGTGAGCATAGCTACCTTCCAAGCTAGTTGACCTGGGTTCAATTCCCAGCTAATGCAATGATGTGATGTTTTCTCTGCTGGGAAGTGATTTAATTTCAGTCACATTGTATCAGTTTATCAATGGAATGAGAGAATCCATGTGCTGCAGGTCATTCAACACACAATGGAGGAAGAAAGGGGCAGGACTATACAATGAGCTGTTGGAGTTATCCTGGTATTACAATGTTTGGTTTATTTTTTAAAAAACTTCCTTTACTTCCATCTCCCTTTTAGACTCAGAGGCTTTAAGGTCAGAAGGGACCAGTGTGATCATCTAGTCCGACCTGCTGCACCTTGCAGGCCAAAAGACATACCCCCATATACCCCCATGACATCTATATAGGCAAGTCAGTGATCTTAAGGATTTTGAAGGACAGGTTCTGCCTTAGAGAGTTCCTTTTCGAGTCCCAGACCATAGGGGTTTTAAAAATGGGGTTTGATTAAACTTTATATACACATGTAGACACCACAGCTTGCACACACACCAACATAGCTTCTCCCAGTGACATAGCTACCACCTCTTGGGGAGATGGGTTAACTACACGGACAGGACAGCTCTCTCCTCCACTTTGAGCAGCTTCATTATTTATGAATAGGTGGGAAATAACCTCCGGAATGGACAGGAACCAATCTATCAAATATTGCTGTGTCTGCATTCAATATGGGTAACTGGTCATATTGGGCTGGATTAGTAGGAGCGTTGCCAGCAGATCGAGGGAAGTGATTATTCCCCTCTATTCAACACTGGTGAGGCCACATCTGGAGCATTGCATCCAGTTCTCTTTCCCCCCCCCCCAGAAACAAATTGGAGAGAGTCTAGGGGAGGGCAACAAACATGATTAGGGGGCAGGGGACTTACAAGGAGAGGCTGAGGGCAGGGCCACCCAGAAGGGGGGCAGGGGGAGCAATTTGCTCCAGACCCTGCAGGGCCCCCATGAGGATACAGGATTCTATAATATTGCAACTTTTTTTATGGAAGGGGCCCCTGAAATTGTTTTGCCCCAGGCCCCCTGAATCCTGTGGGCGGCCCCTGCCCAGATCGTGGTGCTGTCCCCCCACTCCACCCCCTTCCCTCGTTGTCCTCCCTCCGAGGCCCCACCTGTGCTCTGCCCTCACTCCCATTTGGCCACTTCCCACCCCTGCTCTTTGGCTGAGGCCTGCTGGTCCCCCTTCCGCTCGCTCCTCTCCTCCCCCAGGGCCTCCTCGCGCCTCTCCACCCCCTACCCCAAGGTCTGCCTGCTGCCCCACCTCTCTGCCCCTCCCTGAGACTCACCCTGTCCATCGCCCACCCCTCTCTGCCCCTCCCCTGAGACCCCCTGCCCACCCCTCTCTGCCCCTCTCCTGAGACCCACCCTGTCCATCGCCCACCCCTCTCTGCCCCCTCCCCTGAGACCCCCTGCCCACCCCTCTCTGCCCCTCCCTGAGACCCACCCTGCCCATCACCCACACCTCTGCCCCCTCCTGAGACCAGCCCTGCCCATCGCCCACACCTCTCTGCCCCTCCCCTGAGACCCCCGCTACCCATTGCCCACACCTCTCTGCCCCCTCCCTGAGACCTGCCCTGCCCATCGCCCCCACCTCTCTGCCCTCCCCTGAGACTCACCCTGCCCATCGCCCATACCTCTCTGAGTCCTCCCCTGAGACCCCGCCCATCGCCCACACCTCTCTGCCCCCTCCCCTGAGACCTGCTCTGCCCACCCCTCTCTGAGCCCTCCCGAGACCCACCGTGCCCACCTCTCTCTGCCCCTCCCCTGACTCACCCTGCCCATTGCCCACACCTCTCTGCCACCTCCCCTTAGACCTGCCCTGCCCATCGCCCACACCTCTCTGTGCCCTCCCCTGAGACCTGACCTGCCCACACCTCTCTGCCCCCTCCCCTGAGACTCACCCTGCCCACAGCTCTCTTAGCCCTCCCCTGAGAACTGCCCTGCTCAGCACCCACACCTCTCTGCCCCTCCCCTGCCCTGCCCACCTCTCGAACCTCTCTTCCCCTCCCCAGAGACCCACCCAGTCCACCACTTTCTTTGGTGATCAGTTGTTATTCCATGAAACACCCATGATGGAATAAAAATCTGAGTTTACTCCAGGGTGAGGAAAGAAAGGAGTCACCAACCCCTGGCAAAGCTCAGTGCCCCAGAGAAACCTGCCCCCTGCTATCGCAATCACTGATGTACTGGGGATATGACGAGAAAGGGACTGTCTGAATGATCAAGGCAGGAAATGGACAACAATCTACAGCAATGTCATTAGCCACAAACACACTCTCCTCATGCTCCCGCCAGAAGGGAAAGGAGCAGGAATTTTTGCTGTTCAGCCATGGACACACTTACACAAGGGCACAGCAGTGTGGGTCTAGTGGAAGCTGGTCTGAAGAAACAACTGGAATTGATCACTCAATGGAAACAGAACTAGAGTGTAGTGAGAACTCAACATCAAGCAAGTAGTTGTGGCCGAGTGGTTAAGGCAATGGACTAGAAATCCATTGGGGTCTCCCTGCGCAGGTTCAAATCCTGCCAACTACGGAGCAAGTTGTGGTTCTTTAGTTTCAGTGGAGCTGGGTCTTGTCTCACTTTTAAGCTAGGCCTATACTAAAGGAAAATGTGGCTTTAGTTAAGGTGTTTTAATTGAACAACTGTTGCACGTCCACCCTATGTCACCAGAGCACATCCATGCTAGCATCTCTTGGATTGCCACAGAGAGCAGTGCACTGTGGGTAGCTATCCCACTGTGCAACTGGCTGCAGGGTTGTCATAAACAGATAGTTAAGGGTTAAGGTCTCTTTTACCTGTAAAGGGTTAACAAGCTCAGTAACCTGACGGACACCTGACCAGAGGACCAATCAAGCGACAAGATAATTTCAAATCTCTGTGGAGGGAAGTCTTTGTGTTCTTTGTTGGGTTTTGTTCTCTCTTTGGATCTAAGAGGGGCCAGATGTATATCCAGGCTCTCCAAGCTTCCTGAAGTATTTTCTTCTATTCAGTATAGTGAGTATTAGAAAGGCGGATTAGTCTTATAATTAATTTCTGTATTTGCAAATGTGTGTTTGCTGGAGAAATCTCTTTATTTCTGTTTGCTGTTACTTTTAATTATTCTGAGAAGGCGGGGGGAAGACCCTCTGGTTTATAAGCTAGACCCTGTAATATTTTTCGCCCTGGTGTTACAGAGATAGTGTACTTTCTTTCTTCCTTTTAATAAAATCTTCTCTTTTTAGAATCTGATTGATTTCTTCCCTTGTTTGGAATCTCAGGGGAAGAGGAGAGGGGAAAGGGAATCTCTCTTTGTTTGATTCAAGGGGTTTGAATCAAGATGATCTCTCCCGACGGCTAAGGGAGGGGGAGGTGGGGGAATGGGCTATTTCCCTTTGTGTTAAGATCCAAGGAGTTTGGATCTGTGTTCCCCAGGGAAAATTTTGGGGGAACAGGGAGTGTGCTAGACACTGGAATTTCTAGCTGGTGGCAGCATAACCAGATCTAAACTAGGATTTAAGTTTAGAGGAGTCCATGCAGGTCCCCATCTTGTGGACGCTAAAGTTCAAAGTGGGGAATAAACCTATGACATGGTAGGCAGCGGTGGAGATTTTTTTTAGAAACCAAAACAGAGAAGTTTTTTCCTTTTTGGCTGTTTGGAAAAACAGCTTGGGGCAGAGGTATTAGGTTTTTCTAACAAAGCATGGTTAGAAAGAGATTCCCACTGAGAGTGCATTAGCAAGTTTGAGAGAGACAGGACAAACCAGTTTTTCTGGTCCTTTCTCAGCCAGCAGCCACAGCAAAAACATTTGCAAATGAAAAGTTTTGTTTTCTTTTTATTCAGTCGGGAATAGAAAGGTTAGGAAACTGTAAACCAAGCAACCTGAGCTGAAGCAACATAGTCAATTCACTGACTGCAGAGGGTGTGGCCAGCACCAGAAAGCACACAAACATGAGTACCAGTGAAACAGCTGACAAACTCGAACTGGCTAGGCTGCAAGCAGCAGAGAAAGACAAAGAACATCAGAGACAGATGGAACTAATTAATGCACAAATGGCCAGGAAGAGGCTGACCACAAGAGAGAGATGGAGAAGCAAGAGGCCGAACACAGGAGACAAATAGAGTTAAAAGAGAAAGAACTAGAAATCCAGAAGCAGGCTCTGGAATTAGAAAAGGCTAAGCAGAATGTTCCTGCCAACCCCAACAACCCTTCTCCAGGCACTGTTCCCCATCCCAGGAAATTTCCCACCTACGAGGCAGGTGATGACACTGAGGCCTTCTTGGAAAATTTTGAAAGGACCTGCCATGGGTACAACATCCCTACAGACCATACATGATAGAGCTGAGGCCACAGCTCAGTGGACCCTTAGCAGAGGTGGCAGCTGAAATGCCTAAGGAAAACATGAACAATTATAAACTGTTTCAAACAAAGGCCAGAATCAGAATGGGGCTAACACCTGAGCATGCCCGTCGGCAGTTCAGAGCCCTAAAGTGGAAACCAGATGGGTCATTCCCCAGACACGCCTACTACATTGATAAAAATTGGAATGCAGGGATATCAGGAACAAAGGTTCAAAATTTTGAAGAGCTGTCCCTTCTGATGAGAATGGAACAGTTCTTAGATGGTGTTCCTGAGGAAATAGAATGGTACATCATAGATAGGAAACCCAAAGCTATAACCGAGGCAGGGGAGATTGGAGCCAGATGGGTGGAAATAGCAGAAAAGAAAAAAGCTACTATCAAGGGGAGTGAATATAACCAGGGGGCACCCAAGACCCCAGCTACAACCCAAGGAAAGCCCCAGACTACCCATGGTCCCACCTCACCAGTCTCCAGCAACCCACCTCGGCCCAGTGACCCGTCAGCCGGGCGATGTTTTAAATGTAATGAACTGGGAGATATAAAGGCCAACTGCCCCAAGAACCCCAGTCGAGTACAGTCCATTACACCATCATCACACCAAGGATCCCCAGGCCCAGATATCTCTCAAATACCCCCGGAGCACAGGGAAACCTTGAGAGTGGGTGGGAAGAAGGTTACCGCGTGGAGAGACACCGGGGCACACGTGTCAGTTATCCACCAGTCCTTAGTGGACCCGAAATTCATCAACCCAGAGGTCCAAATCACAATTTCTCCATTCATATCAAAATCTGTAACCTTACCTACAGCTCAATTGCCTGTCCAGTACAAGGGCTGGTCAGGAAAGTGGTCTATGACAATTATCCCATCCCCATGCTAGTGGGGCAAGACTTGGCCAACCATGTGAAGCTGGCCAAGATGGGGGGAGTGATCACCCGCAGCCAGGCCAAACAAGCTTCCACTCCCAGCCCTGTTCCTGAGCCGTCCACCAGGGCCCTGTCTGTGTTACCAGAGACCCAGACAGAGGTGGTGGAACCGGATCCCATGCCACCTACTGAAACCGCCATAGTGCATCCAGCCCCAGAACCGGAACTGGAAGAGCAACCAGCGGCAGAACCATTGCCAGCACTGATGCCAGTGCTTCCAAACCTGTTTCCAACCTCATCGCCAGAGGGCGCCAGCAGGCCTGAAATGGCAGAAGCAGCAGACAACCCTACCCAAGATATTTCTCCAGCAAACACACATTTGCAAATACAGAAATTAATTATAAGACTAATCCGCCTTTCTAATACTCACTATACTGAATAGAAGAGAATACTTCAGGAAGCTTGGAGAGCCTGGATATACGTCTGGCCCCTCTTAGATCCAAAGAGAGAACAACCCCCAAACAAAGAACACAAACAAAGACTTCCCTCCACAGTGATTTGAAATTATCTTGTCCCTTGATTGGTCCTCTGGTCAGGTGTCCGTCAGGTTACTGAGCTTGTTAACTCTTTACAGGTAAAAGAGACCTTAACCCTTAACTATCTGTTTATGACACTAGCAAAGGCCAGTTCCTGGACCCTTGGTCCAGACATCCTCATTCACATCAGGCTGGGGTGACCAGATGTCAAAGATGAAATATCGGGATGTGGGGGGCGGAGCCAAAACAAAAAAAGCCGGAGGCTCCCCCGCACCACCAGGCGGCAGTGGCACAGCCCCGTCTCCACCCAACTCTCGGCTCTGACCCCCGATACACCCCCAGCTCCCCCATTCCCTCGCTCCTGGGCCCAGCCTGGGCTCCGAGCTCTGCAGCCGAGCTGTGCTCCAGGTCCCTCCTGCAGCTCCCGGGCAAGGGGAGAACCAGGCAGCCGGGCCCGGGCCCTCCCGGCAGGAGCGTGTCTGCCCCATGTGTGTCTCCGCCCCTCACCCACCTGGGTCCTGCCCGCTCCGCACTGCCCCCAGCCCCACTGCGCTGCCCCGCAGGCTCCAGGGATGGAGCAGCCTCCATGCTGTGCTCCCGGCCATGGCCATGGCCCGTGTGCAAACCTGGGAGGGAGGAGGATGCCACCTGCTTGGGGAAGAGGCAGGGCCAGGGCGAGGATTTGGGGAGGGATCCGATGGGGCAGTGAGGGGGTGGGGCTGGGGGCAGGGCCAGGGTGGGGATTTGGGGAGGGATCCAATGGGGGAAGGAGGGGGCGGAGTCGAGGGGCGACTGTCCCTCCGGGCTCTGCCTGTGTGCCGGAGCAGAGGACCAAATTGTTTGTTCGTCCAGCGTCCCGACCAAACATCGGTCGGGACGCGGGATAAACAAGCAAATATTAGGACAGTCCCAATAAAATCGGGACGTCTGGTCACCCTACATCAGGCTTCAAGTTGAGAATCATTTCCCCTTCCCGCTCTGTGGGAGGGGAGACTTTTAAACGCGCTCTCTGTACGACTGCACACGGCTAAGCAAAGAGAACAAACCCCCAATCCCCCTTGTGCTTTGGGAGCCAGGTTTGCGGTGGGAATTCTGTAGTTCAGATGACTTCACGCCTGGGCATTGTGATTCTTTACCAGTTTCTCTGGCATTGGGGGCAGTTTTGTTCTCACAGCTGTGATGGCTGAGTGGTTAAGATGCTGGAGTTGAAATCCAATAGGATTCACCTGCACAGGTTTGAATCCTGCTAACAGCAAGGCCTGTGTTTTAGCCAGTCCCTCACCCGGGCAATACCTCTGTACAACCCCCTGAGACACTCTCAATTCTCTCCCCACCGCAAGTTCTGCTCCATTCATAGAGATCCCTGGGACGCCCCCTCACACTGTGTCCCTGAGGGGTCAGGCAAACTCTCAGCGCCTGAAGCCTCTGCCACTCACCTAGTGCCCCATAGATCAGCCATAGCCCTGGTTCTGCTCCTCTCTCTAGCGTGTGAAAGGAGCTGAGTCAGCGACTCCATGGGAGCTATGGGGCTGCAGAACCAACAGAGAAAAAATAGGTGCTCAGCACCCACTGGCAGCCAGCTCCCCCGACCCCACTACAGGCCTTGCTGACAAGCTCCTCCTCTTCCCCTTCAGCGCCTCCCACCTGCCAGTGATCAGCTGTTCAGTGGGGTGCAGGAGGCACTGGGCGGGGAGGGGGAGGAGCAGAGACAGAAAGAGGTGGGGGATGGAGAGGAATGGGGCAGGAAGGTGCAGGGTGGGAAGAGATGGGACAGGGGTGGGGGCTTGGGGGAAGGGGTGGCGTGGGGGCAGGGCCTGGGGAGGAAATGGGGGAAGCACTGACTATCACAGTGACAATACAACTGACCAGCATTGCGGGGGAGATTGAGGGAGATCCACGCTCACCCAGTCTCTTCTCTCCCCCACGGTGAGCCAGACACTGCTCTCTCCTGGCTCTCACTCTAGCAGCTGGACGCCAAGGAGCCATTTCCCCACAGGAAGTGCATCGAGTGCCCCTGTGGTGCTGGGGGGCTGGCGCTGCTGCTGCCTGTGGGGCTGGCAGGGGGGCTGATGTCTGCACAGACTCTCAGCTGCCAGGCCGGAGGGGGCACTTGGGACCTTACCAGACTGGCTCAGTGAAGACGGGGGGTTGACAGAGCAATACAGATGCTCTCCAGAGCACGGAGCAGCAGCCGCCCATGCAGCCAGGCAATGAGCATTTCCCACAGCCTGGAGCCGAGGGGGAGGCGGCAGCTGCTGTTCCAGCTCCTCGGGGACAGGCCCTGTCAGCCAACAGCCACTTCTTACTCCCCACAGCTCAGGGTGTCGGGTTCCTCCGGTGGGGGTGTGGAGCAGCCGTTCGTTTTCCTGTCCTTTTTCTGTGCAACTGCTGACAAAAACATCCCAGACAGAGAAGCAACAGGCCAAAACACTTCCATGCATCTGCCAAAGTAGCTCAGTTGGGAGAGCATTAGACTGAAGATCTAAAGGTCCCTGGTTCAATCCCAGGCTTTGGCAGGCTCTGTCATCCTTTTTGTGCAGTGGTGGCTTGTTTTGTGGGAGCACAGCAGTGCCTGCACCCAAGGTGAGCCCCTGAGCTTGGGCTCTGCAGTAGGAAAACATAGAATGGGCTTCTGCCCCTAGTTGGCCCACCTGACCTTTAACAAGGAGAGATGGGAGCTGTCTTTCCCAACATGGCAGGAAGAGAGCAAGGCAGGGTGACCCTCAGGAATGATGCCAGAGGGCTGCTGGGCAGTGACAGGCAGGGATTGGGGATGGAAGCTCCTCTGCGCAGCTGAGCAAGGGCAGTACCAGGGAAGGGGCATCTGTAAAAGTGACCCAGCAACACCTCTCCTCCTCTGGACACCTAGAGCAGAGGCAGCTGGGAAGGGAAGGCTTAAAAGCCACAGAGCAACTGAGGTCACGGCTAGAGGACAGCAGGACCATGCCTATGTGTGGCCTTCAGACAGGCACAAAAACTCCCAGCCAGGCTGCTCCCTGCCATGCCAAACACCCACTTTCTTTGGCAAGTCAGGAAGGGCAAAGCCTAGACTGGAAGCACCTGGGGCTCATGTCCCAGCCTTTGTGACGCCCAACCCCCAACTCCTTCCCGGGGCTCTAGCTGAAGCCGGAGCATTGGCTGGAGCAGCCAAGAAGAGGTTCCAGTCCTGCAAGGAGCAGGACATTCAGCACAACAGTAAAATTGCAGAAACACAACCACCAAAGGATTTAAACCCTCAATTTTCTGATCCACACTCAGAAGCCTTATCCATTAGGCCACATGGAAACATGAGAAAAACCTCTCCAAGCACTTCTTTGGAAAAGGCGACATTGTGTTTCTCAGGTCATCTGCTGAGGGGGGCTGAGACTCTCTGGGCACAAGAAGTCGAGTTCCCAGTGACACGTGAGACTTAATTCTATGGGTCTAGGTGAAGGGTTTTGGCAGGGAGGCTCAGGCATGGGGGATTGGGGTGCAGCGGACGGACCGGCTGTCTAGGTGTGGAGATTCAGTTGCACTGAGGCACAGGAGGGAGGAGGAGGAGGAATCCTGCTGACAGGCAGTGGCTGTGAAGAAATAGAGGAGGGGTTCCTGGAACTTTTTTTGCCTTTCTTTTGCCTGCCTGCTCGCTCTTGTGCTGAACTGTGAAGATATTGTTCAACAAGCCCAGGTAGCTCAGCTGGTAGTACATCAGGCTCTTAATCTGAGGGTCCGGGGTTCAAACCCCTGTCTGGGCGCTCAGCTTTTAAGTTGCCTTGTGTGCCAGGAGCCAAATGATTCCTGGTGCTGTCCACCAGCCACGTGCGGATTCCCAGAAGCTGTGGCCATTTCCTGGAAAGGTTCCTTTCCTCAGGAATCAGGAGAGAGGCCACATCCACAGGAGCAGGCCTAGAACAGGCAGTCTCTGGCTGCCAGGAAGGGCTGTGGGGCCAGGTGCTGAGAAAGCCCAGAGGGGGAGCAGCAGAGATGGGGGAAGAGAGACAGAGAAGCAATGAGGACAGAGCACAAGTGTACAGGGGGTTCAGGTCTGGCTATTGTGGGGAACTTCCCTGGTTTATACATGACCCTGGTGCAATTGGCTGGTGGAAGGATCTGAGTCCCCACCCCCCTACCCAGAGGCTGCCTGACCCCAAGGAGGCTCTTTCTACTCTCCTGTGTGGCAGAGACCTCGTAACCCCAACAAGGCTGGGCCCAGGAATCCTGGGGGGTTTGATGACCCCCAATCTTGTCATGATCACTTGAACAGGGCTACAGTGTCCCCACTCTGGGCACTTCCCTGACCCACTCCTCATTGCATGTGCTTCAAGCGAACACCATTTATTACCCAGCAATCAATGTAAAACATAAGGGAAGATGGGAAAGGAAAACACGTCACCCTGTTCTGTGGCGCAGGGAGATCACAACCAGCGTCTCTGGAGGGTCAGGGCAGGTCACAGTCTCTCCCTCACATGTCCCAGGCCTCCTCCCCAGGCCCTGGCTGTGCTGCAGGGACACCACGGGCTGGACACTTGCTCTGGCAGTGGCCACGTGCTCTAGGTGACAGGCCCCTTGTTCCCAGTGTCAGCCCCCATGTAGGGGATATGATTCCCCCACCCCCAAAAGTCTGGCCTGCAAGATCTCTTGACGGGTGGCATCTCCTTGCACTGGGCCTTCTGCCCAGGGTCCCCCTCGCTCTCCCACGCTGCTCACTGCACCCACCTCCAGCCCCAGTGCTGCTGCGGCTCTGCCTCCAGCTCCCTGGGCTGCTCCTCTGGCTCCGCTTGCTGCAGCTCTTCTCCCAGCACAGATCTGCTCCCTGGGCAGCTTCTACAGCTCGTGCTGCTGCGGCTCGGCTCGCAGCACAGATCTGCTCTGGTTCTCCCTGGCTGGTGCAGCTCTGCTCCCCGGCTCTTCTCCGGGCTCCTGCTCTCTCCTTAGCTCTGCCCCACTCTGGCCCAGGCAGTTCCAGCTCCCACGGAGGATGGGACCCCCTGGCCTGGTGACTCCCTCATTACACTGCTTGGCCTGTCAGTCCGGCTAACATGGAGCTTTGGCCTCTCCCCATTGCCCCTGGGGACTGTCAGTCTCAGGGTCCTGATTTCCCATTGGCCCTTCCCCCTTCTATTGGTGCTGGGAACTAGCCCACCCCACACACACACACACTAAGTTTTAGTAAGGGGCCAACAGTCCCTTACACAAGCCAGCTCCGTGAGGGTCACTGATGTGCAGAGAAGGCAATATGAGCTGGTCCCATGGTGTAAAGGGCAGTACTCAGGACTCTGAATCCTGCAATCTGAGTTCAAATCTCAGTGGGACCTTGTGGTGAAGCCCTGGAGCTCCCAGTGCTCAACTTTCCTGTCTCCAGCTGTGCAAGAGCCAGTCTCCCCCCTCCAGCTGGGTGACTCACCCACTGGAGCCAGGTCTTGGGTTGTGATGGCCACAATGGGTTGGGGCTCTAGAACATGTTACCCTGATGCCTGTGGTTTGACCAGGTGGTTGGGGTTCTTGCTGCTTCACATGAGGCCCACAAGTTTGGCCATTTCACTTGCAGCGACACGTTACCTCTTGCCCACATGGCATTTAAAGGAAGGAGGGCCAGGGCCAGGCTTCATAGTCAGGGCTAGGCAGGAGGGAGGCAGAGTCCCAGGCTGGAGCCCAACACACTTCTCCTCCTCTGGGCACCTGGAGCAGAGGCGGCTGGTGCTGACAGCTCCAAGGGAAGGCTTAAAAGCTACAGAGCAAATGAGGGCAGGGCCAGAGGAGGAGAGGACCATGGCCAGCAGACAGCCACAAAGACACCCGGCCAGCCTGCTCCCTGCCCAGGGGTGGCAAAGGGATAGACAGGTGGGGTGCATGGATAGAAGAGGCAGCGAGCCTAAAATCTCGCTGCCTCTTCTATCCATGTGGGGTCTAGTAGTCAGAGCAGGGGAGGGGGGTTGGTGGTCAGAATTCCTGGGTTCTATCTCCAGCCCTGGGAGGGGAGTGGGGGCCAGTGGTTAGAGTGTGTGTCGGGGGGAGAGCAAATATTGGGACAGTCCCGATAAAATCAGGATGTCTGGTCACCCTACGTCAGGCTTCAAGTTAAGAATCATTTCCCCTTCCCGCTCTGTGGGAGGGGAGACTTTTAAACGCGCTCTCTGTGCGACTGCACATGGATAAGCAAAGAGAACAAACCCCCAATCCCCCCTGTGCTTTGGGAGCCAGGTTTGTGGTGGGAATCCTGTAGTTCAGATGACTTCACGCCTGGGCATTGGGATTCTTTACCAGTTTCTCTGGCATTGGGGCAGTTTTGTGTTTGCAGCTGTGATGGCCGAGTGGTTAAGGCGTTGGAGTTGAAATCCAATAGGGTTCCCCTACGCAGGTTCAAACCCTGCTCTCAGTAAGGCCTGTGTTTTAGCCAGTCTCTCACCCGGGCAACACCTCTGTACAACCCCCTGAGACACTCTCAATTCTCTCCACACCCCAAGTAAATTCTGTTCTGCTCCTTTCATCGAGATGCCTGGGATACCACCTCACACTGTGTTGTTGAGGGGTTGGGCAAATTCTCAGCACCTGAAGCCTCTGCCACTCACCTGGTGCCCCATAGATCAGCCATAGCCCTGGTTCTGCTCCTCTCTCTAGGGTGTGAAAGGAGCCAAGTCAGCGACTACATGGGAGCTACGGGGCTGCAGAACCAACAGAGAGAAAAAAAGGTGCTCAGTGCCCACTGGCAGCCAGCTCCCCCCCACCCACTACAGGCCTTGCTGACAAGCTCCTCACACTTGCCAGTGATCAGCTGTTCAGTGGGGTGCAGGAGGCGCTGGGGGGCGAGGGGAAGGAGCAGGGAGAGTGGGAGAGGGAGAGGAATGGGGCAGGAAGGTGCAGGGCGGGAAGAGATGGGACAGGGGTGGGGGCTTGGGGGAAGGGGTGGCGGGGGGGGCAGGGCCGGGGGAGGAAAGGGGGGATTTGTCCCATACCCTGGATCCCTCTAGGGCCGGCCCTGAAGGGAAGCACCGACTATCACAGTGACAATACAACTGACCAGCCTTGCGGGGGAGGCTGAGGGAGATCCGCACTCACCAGGTCTCTTCTCTCCCCCATGGTGAGCCAGACACTGCTCTCTCCTGGCTCTCACTCTAGCAGCTGGACGCCAAGGAGCTATTTCCCCACAGGAAGTGCATCGAGTGCCCCTGTGGTGCTGGGGGGGGCTGGCGCTGCTTCTGCCTGTGGGGCTGGCAGGGGGGCTGATGTCTGCACAGACTCTCAGCTGCCAGGCCGGAGGGGGCACTTGGGACCTTACCAGACTGGCTCAGTGAAGACGGGGGGTTGACAGAGCAATACAGACGCTCTCCAGAGCACGGAGCAGCAGCCGCCCATGCAGCCAGGCAATGAGCATTTCCCACAGCCTGGAGCCGAGGGGGAGGCGGCAGCTGCTGTTCCAGCTCCTCGGGGACAGGCCCTGTCAGCCAACAGCCACTTCTTACTCCCCACAGCTAAGGGCGTCGGGTTCCTCCGGTGGGGGTGTGGAGCAGCCGTTCGTTTTCCTGTTCGCACTCCTCTGCGGTGTGAAAATCGGGGAGGGGAGGCAGAAGCCCCACTTCCCTCCCGAAATGATGCCCAGTGGGGGAAGCCAGGACAACAGGGTGGGGCGGCAAGTGGTGGCCAGACTCTCACCGCCAGGGTCTAGTCTAGCTCAGGGTCCAGCTCAACTTCCTCCCCGCGCCACTGGCCCCCAGTCCCCTTCCACCACCAGGTCAACCCGGCCACTAGGGCAGGAATGGGGTGAGGCAGCAAGTCAAGCTGAGCAAGGCAGGCAAAAGCGAGTCTTGTCTTCATGGGCCGCTCCCAATGACGTCCTTTTTGTGTGCAACTGCTGCAAAAACCTCCCAGGCAGAGAAGCAACAGGCCAAAATACTGCTATACAGCTGCCAAAGTAGCTTAGTTGGGAGAGCGTTAGACTGAAGATCTAAAGGTTCCTGCTTCAATCCCAGGCTTTGACAGGTTCTTTCATTCTCTTTGTACAGGGGGGCAGCTTGTTCTCTGGCAGCCCAGTGGTATTTGCACCCAACGTGAGCAGAGCTGCTGTGGGACAAAGCAATTTTGGGGGCCCCTTCCATTAAAAAAAGTTGCAATGTATTCTCATGGGGCCCCTGTGGGGCCTGGAACAAACTTCCCCACTTGCCTCCCCTCTGGGTGGCACTGAAAGCGTGTCTCTGATCTTGGGCTCTGCAGTAGGAAAACATAGAATGGGCTTCTGCCCCTAGTTGGCCCACCTGACCTTTAACAAGGAGAGATGTGAGCTGTCTTTCCCAACATGGCAGGAAGAGAGCGAGGCAGGGGGACCCTCAGGAATGGTGCCAGAGGGGCTGCTGAGCAGTGACAGGCAGGGATTGGGGATGAAAACTCCTCTGCACAGCTGAGCGAGGGCAGTACCAGGGAAGGGGCATCTGTGAAAGTGGCCATGTGCAAGGTGGCAGGGATTTGGGGGCCCAGGAGGAGGCACTTGATGTTCAGTGTCTTGGAGCAGCTGGACTTAGCCATGGTGGGTGTTCAGGAAATGCACATTAACAACTCTAGGGTAGCTCAATAGGCAGAGGGTGATTGGAGGAAGGGCCTCCTGGCCAGGGAAGAACGATGGGGCTGGAGTCTTGTTTTTCACATTCGCAGTGCAAGTACAGAAGGTGGTGGAGCTCCAACCAGGGAGGGCATTGCTGGTGGGCTTTGTGCTCTGTGGCACTGGTTACTGCTATATTAGTGTGTATGGTCCCCAGTTAAGGCATGAGAGGGAAGATCAAAGGCTCCCTTCCTCTGGACTGCATGATGTTTGGTGTTGGGGGGGGCAGATTTTAATTATGTCAGCCGGCCTGAGCACCGCTGGTCCCGTTTTCCCAACCATCAGAGGAAACATTTTTACAATGAGCACTACCTGGCGCAGGTCTGTAGTGAGGTCGGCTTAGAGGAGCTCACTCCAGCCACAGAGGGGGTTCACCTTTCTGCGGGGACAGACCAGGACTCGCACTGACCGGATTTATGCTCAGCTTTTGTGTCTTTAGCATGTTGCTTCTCAGATTCTTTCTTGGCCTGACTTGTTACACTTTGGCACTTAACAGGCCAGAGTTTGTGCACCTTCCTATTATCCTCACTAGGATCTGATTTACAAATTTTGAGGAATGACTTTTTGCCTCTAATGGCCTCCATTACTCTGCCGTTTACCTAGAGTGGTGTTCTGCTGGTCCTCCTATTGTCGTTTCTGATTTAGGGCAAACGTTTCATCTGAGCCTCTAATTGCAGTGTTTTTAAACGGTCTGCATGCTGCTTGCAGGCACCTAACAGTTGTGACAGCAGCTCCTTTTAATTCCATTCTAACCATCTGTACTTATGCCGATAGGTCGACTTTAGGTCTTTAACTTTGAGCGGTAGCTGAGAAAATGGTAAATCGGGCAGAAACCCATTTGACAAACCTCTTCATTTACTTGTTATTTCCTGACTTAGTCATTCATTGCCTTTTCCTTATTTCCTGGGTGAGGCGGCGGCCTGCCAGGGAGCTCCCCGGCACCTCTGGCTGCCTGGGCTGAAGGCAAGAGGCAGGCCTGGGGGTGGTGAGGGCCTCCTGTCCCGGAATGAGGCTGCAGTGCTTCCTGGTCCCCTTTTCCCACCACCCCGGCAGGCGGCTGCTGCGGGAGAACACGAGGGAGGCTCTCGGGGCGCTAGGCAGCGCTGTGTGTGTGGCTGTCAGGGGAAAGAGCCGAGGCTCCCGACTCGACCTGCCATTGACTCGCGTGGCTCTGCGCGCCGTCAGACGGGGCGGGGCGGGCCAGGCTGCGGACGTGACTCAGGCTTGGGCCGCATGGCCGCGCTTTCCTGACGAGGCATGAGGCAGGCCAAGAGCTTTGCACAGCCTACAGGGAAGTGGGAGGGAGGCGTCTTTGAGCCGGCATGTCTCCTCCGCTTCTCCCTTGCCGCTTGGGCGGAGGCGGGAAGGGAGCGAAATGTTCCCGGCTGAAGGTTTTGCGCTCGGCCTTGAGGATTAAACCTGAGGCTCTGGCATGGCTGCTGGGAGATGCGCTTTTGCAGCGCGGCCCCGACACTCTTGTAGGCAGCAGGTGAATCCACTGTGTCCAGGAGGGAGCCTTCAACGTGGCAAAAGGGGGACATCACGGCTCCCAGCAGACCTTGAGGAGCCCACAAGGAGCCTTCAGTGGCAGCCCTGGGGGAGCATAACCCCCCCTCCTTTCCATTAACAGCTGCACTCACTGACCCATGATACCAGAGAGACACCTACCAGCAGCTGGTTTGCCAGGGCCGCTGCCCAGCACCCTGCAGTGCTTCCTGCCAGTGCCAGAGCTGACCAGGCACTAGCCTGGAGCCAGGGCCGCTAGGCGCTGCTGAAGAAAAGCCAGCAGAGGGACACAGTGGAAGCGTCCTGTGCCCATCACACAGAGGTTGATTAATCAAAACCCTCTTCTGCCAGCACCAGGCCTCCTGCTTCTTACACTGGGCCTGCAAGCGAGGGGGCGGCTGGCACGGTGCCAAGAGTCTAACCTGTGAGGCAGGAGGCGGCTGACGCCCGCAGCCTGCTGGGGAGCTCCCAGAAGCTTTAAGGGACAGAGACTCCTCAATGCCCTTAGTAACAAGGGTTTGAGGGTCACCGAGGCCAGTAAGGGGGTCACTGTGTCGGCCTTATAACCCTGGGTGTCAGGTCACTGTGCAGCTTTGATCTAGAGCTCGGATCCCAACAACTGACCAGCAGCCCACAGCCCTCCCCTGGGTCTGCCCCACCTGGTTACTCTTTACAGGCCGACCTTACCCCCCTTCCAGCCCCGGATTCGCCCCCTAATCATCCTACTGCCACTCAGAGCCACAGCCGTGGAGGTGCTGAAGGAGGGAGGGGTGACGCTAGGGTGGGGTTCTTCTCTAAAGATGGCTGGCAGAAAGGTGGTGCTCAGCTCTGTCAGCCACCTGCCCAGTTGCCTCGCTGCCAGGGGATGCAGACATTTCTCGAAGGCACATAAAGGGGCTATTTAGTGTTGAAGCAAATGCGAGGAATGTGCATTTATGAGAGGAAATTTCCATCTCTTCAACAGCTGTACATCAGGGCTCCAGTGGCCTAATGGATAAGGCATTGGCTTCCGAAGCCAGAGATTGTGGGTTCAAGTCCCATCTGGGGTGAAGATCTACTTCTTTCCTCTATATTGCAAGGAAAGGGCCTTATTTTCAACCAGGAAGCTGGGAGATGTTTCTTTGTTTGAGCACAAAGTCCTGGATCTTGGGAACAATCACCAAGGATATTAGAAGGCTCAGTCTGGTGACCTAATGGATGCAACCACACACCCCCATCCCAGGGCAGCCCCATCTGAGAACCAGGATCCATGGAGCAACATTCCCCTCCTGCCCTGACAGGTGGGCTGTGCAGATGATGGTGGAGGGCAGCAGGAGGGGAGGTTGCACTAGCGCTGCCTGGGCTGTATCTGCACCAAGGATAAATGGGAGGGGTCATGCAGCCTGTGCCTGACACTCCACAGTGCTACATTCACTCCAGGAACAAGTCAAATCCTGCACCAAGGGTGGTGAATTCCCATGTGAGCACACAGTGCCCCTGTGCACCACACATGCTGCACACACATCAACTACAGCAAAAGAGACACAAACTGCACACTGAGGAGACAGCTGGTTTGTTTCCAGGTTGCTTTTATTTCCAAAAGTACTGAGGTGTGATCTCTCTTCTTTGTCCATAGGCAGAAACGCAATGGAGGAGAATCTCACATCCCTGAGCTGCCAGGTGACAGTGGCAGGAAGAAAACGCACTGCAATGAAATTTAAAAAACACTCATAAATAATTTAACAATGAGAAGTAATTAAATAAAAAAAAATCCAATGGACACACATGCTGGTGGCTTGTTCCCACCCCAGAGAGCGAGGGGCAGGGAGTGTGTGAAAGGCAGGTAGTTAAGTCTGAGGGAGCATATTCATATTTCATACAAGTTAAAGAAATTATAGCAGACAGCTACAAAATACTCCATTTGGTAACATCACTACAGAATATATAAATCTACAAGCAATACAGCCATACACAGGGTGTCCACTTAATACCAGAGTTCCCACGGCCAAATAGCTGGAAGTGCCTTCACAGTCACTGCTAAACGAAACAACATTGTGCAGAACCAAGAGCAGCCCTGCTGTGCTGTTAGGAAGCCTGCAGGAGACTCAGCAAATCAATCTATGATTCTGTGCTTCTGCTTAGTAGTTACCAAGTGTGATCAATGGAAGCGGGGGGGAGGGTTGCTCCCTGTTTTGGACACCCAGCCAGCCAGTAGCTATAAAATCTCTCAGAGGCCTGGTCTACACTATGACTTTAGGTTGAATTCAGCAGCGTTACCTCGATTTAACCCTGGACCCATCCACACGACAAAGCCCTTTTTTTCAAATTAAAGGGCTCTTTAAATCGATTTCTTTACTCCACCTCCGACGAGGGGATTAGCACTGAAATCGGCCTTGCTGGGTCAAATTTAGGGTAGTGTGGACACAATTCAATGGTCTTGGCCTCCGGGAGCTATCCCAGAGTGCTCCATTGTGACCGCTCTGGACAGCATTCTCAACTCAGATGCACTGGCCAGGTAGACAGGAAAAGGGTCGCAAACTTTTTAATTTCATTTCCTGTTTGGCCAGCGTGGCGAGCTGATCAGCACAGGTGACCCTGCAGAGCTCATGAGGAGCATATCAGCATGATGTGCACATTGCCCGGCCCGTACTTTGTGAGAAGTCTATGACCATGTCTATGTCCTCATCACTCTCGTCACCGCACTGCTGTTGCCTCCTTGCCTGGTTTTGCTTTTGCAGCTTCTGGTTCTGCACTGAGAAAAGGTGTGAAACAATTGTCTGCTGTTGCTCTGATGGAGGAAGGGGCGACTGACAACATAGCTTACAGGGAATTAAAATCAACAAAAGGGGTGGCTTTGTATCAAGGAGAAACACAAACAACTGTCATACAGAATGGCCCCCTCAAGGATTGAACTCAAAACCCTGGGCTTAGCAGGCCATTGATTTCACAAAACAAATCAGGTCAATTTCTTGTTTTGATCCATCTAGCTTTTACATCTTAGGCTGGTAGCAAATGGTGCAGTATAACTGTTAGTCATCATCATCTCCTAGGTGCTTGGCAGAAGATGGGAATGACCTGGCTGAGTCACTCCTTTGTCTGCCCAGGTGCCCCAACTGATTTCACTGAGATCAGCAAAAAGAGCACCTAGGATGATTATGGCTACTAATCATAACACACACCTTCTGCTGCCAAAAGGCAATGAGCTGCTGCGGTGTAGCAATGCAGTCCCATGTCTGCCAGAATCCAGGAGACGTACGTTGATGGTGAGCTGAGCGGGCTCCATGCTTGCCGGGGTATGGCGTCTGCTCAGGTAACCCAGGAAAAAAGGTGTGAAATGATTGTCTGCTGTTGCTTTCATGGAGGGAGGGAGAGAGAGGGGGATCTGATGACATGTACCCAGAATCACCCACGACACTGTTTTTGCCCCATCAGGCATTGGGATCTCAACCCAGAATCCCAATGGCGGAGACTGCAGGAACTGTGGGGTAGCTACCCACACCTACCCAAATTGCAACGCTCCGGAAGTCGACGCTCGCCTCGGTACTGTGGACGCAGTCCACTGACTTAATGCACTTAGAGTCCTTTGTGTTGGGACACAAACAATCAACTGTATAAAAACAATTTCTAAAAAACTAACTTCTATAAATGTGACCTAATTTCATAGTGTAGATAGACCCCAAGACACTTGATCACAGCCTTGGATAGGCTAAGAGACTACTTACACTTTGGACTGGTCTACACTGGGGCAGGGGGGTGTCAATGTAAAATACACAACTTCAGCTACAGGAACAGTGTAGCTGAAGTTGATATATCTTATTTTGGATTATCTCCTGTTGTCACAGCACAGGATTGACAGCTGTGGCTCCCCCATCCACTCCACTTCCACCTCTTACCCTAGTAAAGTTTCAGAGTCAACAAAAGCACATTTGGGGATTGATTTATTACATCCAGACAAAACACAACAAACCCAAGCCCAAGCAATCAATTGTCACCCACCAACCCAGGGGATAGTGTGAATATACCCTTTGATCAAGGATCAACTGAAACATATTTGGGTATTGATTTATTATAGCTAAACAAGACACAATAAATCAAAGCCCAATGGACCAATACCCCTAAGTCAGTGGGAATATATCCTTTGATCTGAGCTCTAAAGAGCCAAGCATCAATGCTGACACCCTTGGATGTTACACAGCACCTCTGCCCCCACCACTTTTTACCTTGCCATGACGAGCTCCCGGACACGCACCAAACACCATTCACATGACTTTGAGAACTAGGTAACTCTAAGTGAGGATCACTTCACAGAAATGACGCCAATGGAGAACTTCAAAGCAAGAACTATTAAGGCACAATTCTGTTCAAAGCCAGAGAAGTCTTTCAGCCTCCTTCCTCTTGCTGGTTTCTCTACACTCCTAGTTTGCACAAACCCACCCACTGACCTGCGACTAGCAATCTCTCACTGCTAACTCTTATAGGAAAACAGGCCAAAGAAAGTGTATGCAAGCGCTATACCGCAGCCCCACTGCTCTTTTCGGTTCCTTCCCACAGAACTTTTGCTCCATACCAGTCCAGTTCCTTGCTGTTGCTTGTCTAACCGCTGAATGCATGTGCTATACCGTACCCTGAGCTGATTCCTGACTTTTGTGCTCAATACAGTTTTGCCTGTCTATGTCTTCGTGGTGCAATGGGTCAGTGCGTTCGGCTGTTAATTGAAAGGCTGGTGGTTCGAGCCCACCCAGGGACTATGATAAGCCTGTCTTGCTTCCCTGATGCCTATGGGGAGCCTCAAAAGTCCTGTTTTGCTGCCTCTTGGCCTCAGTGCTTTCAGCTGGTGGTCCGAAGAGCAGGCTGGATGCCATTCAGAAACCCATCTCCCAGCAGCCACGCCAGAGACTCAGGCTTAATTCTCAAGGCCGAGCACAGAAACTTTCAGCCGGGATCATTTCGCTCCCTTCCCGCCTCC
This sequence comes from Mauremys reevesii, assembly GCF_016161935.1. Taxonomy (NCBI): domain Eukaryota; kingdom Metazoa; phylum Chordata; order Testudines; family Geoemydidae; genus Mauremys; species Mauremys reevesii. The sequence continues at coordinate 50,009,324 of NC_052634.1, forward strand.
GCCCAAGTGGCAAGGGAGAAGCGGAGGAGACAGGCCGGCTCAAAGACGCCTCCCTCCCACTTCCCTGTATGCTGTGCAAAGCTCTTGGCCTGCCTCATGCCTCGTCAGGAAAGCACGGCCATGCGGCCCAAGCCTGAGTCACGTCCGCAGCCTGGCCCGTCCCGGCTGATGGCGCGCAGTTGGGAGCCTCGGCTCTTTCCCCTGACAGCCACACACACAGCGCTGCCTGGCATCCCGAGAGCCTCCTACACCAGCAACCGCCTGCTGGTGTGGGTGGGAAAAGGGGACCAGGAAGCACTGCAGCCTCATTCCGGGACAGGAGGCCCTGGCCACGCCCAGGCCTGCCTCTTGCCTTCAGCCCAGGCAGCCAGAGGTGCCGGGGAGCTCCCTGGCAGGCCACTGCCTCAGCCACCTCATGGCCCAGGCTCTTGGTGCTCTGCTGGTCATCGCCTCACTTGAAGGCCCAGAGGGAAAAGAAACAAGCCCATGCATAGCAGAGGATGGTTTTGAGCCATCAACTTCTGGGTTATGGGCCCAGCACGCTCCTGCTGCGCCACTCTGCTGGCTTTTAACTTGCTTGCTACCCAGCTGCCACTGTCCGGATTAGTGCCTTACAAGCTCTCGCACTGGCAGGCAGCTGTGCAGGCTGCAAGGCAGCTGCCCTGTAACAGGATTTTACAGCTTATAGAGGGTAAAAGGGATCTATTTGGGGTTTGGACCCCATTGGGAGCTGGGCAGCCGGTTTAAGATCGGGTGGCGTAAGGAATACATAATCTGCAATAGCCCCGACTGGGGGTAAAGAGCTTCGGTGTGTGGAAGGGTGCAGGGTTAATTCGGTTTAACACTGCTAAATTTGGTATAAACGCATAGTGTAGAGCAGGCCTAATGGGGATCTCTGGGGAACAGACGTCATTGCTTTAAGAGCGGATTGCTTACTGTGTACATCTCTTCTGAAGCACGTCAGCACCTTCAGCTCTTGCAATGCCTCCTGCTTGTGCATAACTGTTCTGATGCATCATTCCTATGTAGCCAGTTCCAGTTTGTTAGTCCTGCCTCTATGAGTATGAGCTATGGAAGAAATATCTGATTGGCTGAAGGGGCGTTCCTCTGTTAGTTAGAGGAAGTGACTGGTGAAATTCGGGAAGACGTTTATTTGTAACAGAAGCTAACTTGGGCATTTAAAAAGTTTCTTCATACGTTAGGTGCAACAATGAGACATGCATACAGTGTGCTGTTTGTCAGTCTCGCTGTCTCTGTGATCATAGTGAGATTTGATGTATTAAATTACACACTGTAACCACTAAATATAGGCGCTTTAGACGTTAGACTAGCCGTGGGAGGTTGTTTTAACACAAAGTGATTGGTCTCCCTAACTGCAAAGATGAGTTAAAGTGCTCTTTCCTGATTGTAAAGTGAGTAAGCAGTAGTGCTTTGATGCAGTTGTTGTCTGTTATTGATGATTTTTCTTTCTTCCCTCTGGGGGTTGTAGAAGGGAAAGAACACAGACTGAGTGGTTAGTCTGTATAAACTACATTAAAAAACATTTTTTTGAAGTTGGTGTTTAACTTTTGTTTCTGATGTGTATATTTAGAGAAGGGATGTAGTGATTGTAACTAATATTATTGCTTCTGTATTGTGGGAGGATGTGGGTGTTTTTCAGCGAGTTTTGTAATAGCATGAGAGAAGAAAATGCAGTGTAAAATACAACAGTTTTTATGTAAACAGTTGCTTAGTTGAACCTCTAATTGCTTGAACTTCTAAGTCCACCTTTTTATGCAGTATCCCTCTCTTTTGTCCTCCCTCGTTCTAGTTTAAAGTTACAGGCTCATGGATATTAATTCTGCAAGTTCTCTCCACATTTTCTTCTTTTCTCCACCCTCTCCCTCGTTTCGAGTAGCCCCTATTTCTACCCCTAATGCTCTGCCAGTTCGTTGGTATGCAACTTTCTCGGAGCCTCTCTGAGCCCTTAGTACAGGCCGTAAGGCGGAAGTGGGGGAGGAGAAAATGGGACCCACAGAACCCCTGGCAGGTAAGGGGACTGGGAGAGCTTGACTTGGGAAGGAGAGAGGACTGGGGGAGAAGAGGCAAATAGGGGTGCACACAATCCCTACAGTGGTGGAGAGAATGGGGGCCCTGAAATGAAGCGAGGGGTTAAGTGGAGGTACACAGAACCCCTAGTCCTATGGAGATTGGAAGAACCTGGCATGGGGGGAAGGGAGGGTACACAAAGTACCCCGGCATGGGGGAATAGAGGGAACACAGAGTCCCTGCCATGGGGAAGTGGGAATGGGGGTGAGAACAGAGCCATTGGTGTGGGAAGAAGTGTGGGGAACTTGGTATGGGGAGAATAAGGGTGAGGAGATTCTCTGGTAAGGTCTGAGATTGGGGGAATTTCAGGGAGTCCCTAAAAAGAGTGGGATGGGAGAGGGCACATAGGGAGCTTGCGGGAGGGAATTGAGGGGTGCTGGGAGCCTCGGGGGTGGGCAATAAACTCGACCTGTACAAACTACAAAGTGTGCTCCCCCCACTGCTGTGAAGAACGTGGCCATCTGCTGACAAAAAGGCTGTTTGCAAAAGGTCCGATCCATTTTCTTTCGTGACCCCTTGTTTTTAAAAACGAGTCATTACGACGTTAATCAGGGTAGCCGGGGATTGGCAGTAGGGAGGGTGTCTTTGCAGGAGAAATGGCCGGCGCTTAGCTAGAGACGTGCTTTCCAAAGGGATTGTTGGAGGACGATTTTTACCATGTTTTCTTCCAATCCGGCACCGAATAGGCGGGATTGCTTGAATGCAGCTGCTGTCTGGCGCTGATGCCCGCTGCTTCTTCCCGCTGGAGAAGCAGGAGGGAGACAGCGTAGACTGGGGCGGGGTTTGTATTAAATGAATGAATGAAAAAGCTTTGAAATATAACTTTTTAAATTATGCTTTGGGAAGTTTATAACAGCTGGTTTTGTTTCTCAATCTATAGAATACTTAGTTTTCCTAGGCGTTGTTGTGAGGGGTTTGTTCATCAGCCTTTTTTTATTTGTTTGAGATGTGGGATTTTGAAAACCAGTTCAGAAATCAGTGGGAATTGAGTGCCCAGATCAGTTGTATGGCTTTGAAAATTCTCCTACAGGCAGCTTTAAGCCTTTGCCTTTTCCCGCTTTTCAGGAGAAAGAGACTGTAGTTAAATGCCTGTTACACCTCTACAGATGGTTACCGAACACGCTCCAGGGAGACGAACGTGTCCAGCACCTGACTCCGATGCCAGCTCTCTCTAGCTTCCATTCCAGACTAGTTGGCTGGGCTCACTAACAGTTATGGATATTTAGATCGCTATGAATTATGGGTGCTGCTGTTTCAAGGGGGGAAATCGTGGCGATAGACTTGCAAAACTCGAGACTTGCTGTCTCCTGGATACACCGTGCAGGGCGCTGGGGAATTGTGCTGAGAGCAGCAATTGAACCAAATCCCGCTGCTCGGCCTCCGCTTTGCAGCATGTAAATGGTTGCGGTTGCACTAGTACGATGTAGGGGCGCCGAGTTTCCACTATGCTGGGGGGCTGCCCCCCTCGGGCTCCTCCCAGGCCCTGCCCCCCCCTTTCCCCAAGGCCCCACTCCCGCATTCAACTCCTCTCCCTCCCCCCCTGTCAGCGGGCGGGAGGCGCTGGGGGAGCGCGAGGAGGGAAGGGGGCGGGGGCTGCTGCTGCTGGGCACTAATGACCCATCTGGTTCCCCCCCCCCCATGCTCCAGTCTCGGAGCAGCCAGAGGCGGCGCCTGCCCCCGGTCACGTGACACGCGGAGTCTCTAGTGCCGGGAACCGGAGGGAACCAGCTGCAGCCCCGGGCGGGCAGAGCTGCGCCGGGCCGGGCTCCGCCTGCGGGGAAACGGGCGCGGCGCCGGCACGTGGCAGAGCAGAGCCGGTGAGAGGCGGGGCCGGTTCGGGCAGTAACAGCAGGAGGGTTTGATTGGTCGGTAGGAGCTCCGCATGCTAATCAGGAGGCGTGTTTCTGTAAATAGCGACATAAACCTCTTCTAATGGCCAGTGGGCTAAAGCTGCCTCGAGTGTGCTTCATGGCATGGGGACCTGGCTTTAGATTAGTGTCCTTTAGTTCGCTGGGGGTGAAACCCGGTGTATGAAAAGACTCACCGTGGGGTAAAGCGTGTGCGTATTAGCCTGGGTTTGTAGCCGGGGGGCTTTGAAACTGTAATTTTAGGGATCATTTCTATAGTTTGTAAGTAGGAAATGATGGTTGAACGCGTCTGATTTCGCTAAGCAGAAGAGGAATTACCATGTTTCTTCTAAGCGCGAAACGAGCAGCGTGTGTTGTTTTAATGTAGCTGCTGTTTACTATTGATAAACATTCCCGCTTTTTTTCGCGAGCCGTGAGGGAGAAAACGGGGACTGAGTGAGTGGAACTTACCAAGCAAGCTTAAAAATATGTTTTGGTATTTGTTACATTAATCTATTTATAGTTTTTGCTGATAAGTCTGTTAAATGACAAAACTTAATTTGTTTTGGTAGGATTTGGAAAAGAAGTAAATTTAGTGTGAACATGGTGTTTTAAAGGTTTCTAGTTCGGTACTTACTGAAAATTTTTTAAAATTCCTTTGTGCTGTTCCATCTCTTTTTCTCTTGTAATCTATTTCAGAATTTAGGTGGGTTCCTGTGTCTGCACGTTCTCTTCCTTTTCCACTTTCTTCTCTGCTTTTCTTTTCTTCCCTTCCCATTTTTCTGGAAGCCCCTATTTTTACTCCTACTGCTCTGGCAGGGGATATGCAGTTTTCTCTTGGCCCCAAGCCCATCAGACAATCCACACAGGATCTGAGAGTTGCTGTCTGCTGGCCGTATAGTGGGTAGAGGGTGGAATGGGGAGAAAAGCGGCTCACACAGAGCCCCTGCCATTGGGGAGAATGGGGGACCTTGCTATGGGTGGAATCAAACACACAGAACCCCCTGCCATGGAGAAAGACTGGGGAACCCTGGAATGGGTAGAGGAGACAATGAAGGGCATGGGGGGGAGGGGTTTACATGAGGGATTTGCATATGTCAACATCTCCCATGCCCCACTGGGTGTTTTCCTTCCCATCTTATTTCTTCTCTTTTCTGTTACTCTCTTTTTTTCTGTCTGAGGTAAATTAAAAATCCACACCCCAGAGAGACGTAGCTGAGCTGACCTAAACCCTCCTACAGTAACTCCTCACTCAAAGTCGGCCTGGTTAACGTTTCGTTATGTTGCTGATCAATTAGGGAAAATGTTTATTTAAAGTTGTGTAATGCTCCCTTCTGTTGGGGACTTTAACCCCAACAGCGAAATTCGTTGTCTGATTCCAGAGAGACAGGCAACACCAGCAAGGTCCGATTAAAAGCCATTTATTGACAAGTGCACGCATCAATAAAGGGCAGCTTGTTTTTAGTGAGAACCAGCCAGCACTTTACAGCTTAGTATTAGCCTATATAGACAGTTTTATTACATTATACATTACTTACTTGAGCAAAACCCACCCCCCTTTGTTTAACAACTTAAAACTAGACACTTTTAATATACACACATGCCTAGACTTTATGTTTACAACTTTAGATTATTAATTATATTTTAACAACACCCAAAAGTTAGAAATACAGGGGAGTTTTAAACAAACCTATAACTTAACCAAAGAGTTAGAATTTGAACCGTGGGATGCTAGAGTTTTTTATTAGTTCTTCAAACACTGTCCTTAGCACAGCTAATGGTATGCCAGGAATGCAATCCCTGGCTTATTTTAGGCTTATCTCACGTTTTCCAGGGCTCTGTAAAACAATGCTGCTTTTTAGTACTTTTTCACTTTGGGATTACCCAGAAACCTCTGTTAGCCTGACTTCAGTCAGGTTGGCATAACTGGCTTTGTGCTACATTTTTATTTAGGCCTAACACTTCTAATGTTGTTTGGCAGCTGCCTGCTTTGTCTACTGCTTGCAGGAAGAGCAGCCCGTTGCAGCTAGCTGAGGGGGGCTTGGGACCAGGATGGACCGGCAGCCCCCTATCAGCTCCCCACTCCCTTAACTTCCCTGTGCTGCAGCTGTCTCCAGTTCAGCTGTGCCCCTCCCCCCACTGCCATGTGCTGCTCCTGCCCTCTGCCTTGGAGCTGCTCCCCCAGACTCCTGTTTGCTGTGCCGGGGGGAGGGAAGGAAGAGGGGGGGCTAATGTCAGGGTGCCCCCTACCTCCTGCTCCTGTACCCCACTTACCCCATCTTCCATAGAGCAGGGCTCAGGAGGGAGACAGCTTGCAGCAGCTGGGGTCTCAGCAAGCTGATCTAATTAACAAGGCAGTGTACTTAAGGGAAATGTGCATATCTCCCTCCATTCCTGCTGCCTTGCAGAGTGAGAGAGTTAACCCTTGAGGGCTCAGCCAATTGCTAGTTCATCATTTAGCAGCAAGGGAAATATCCCACCTTCTGACTCCTCTACCTCAACCAAGCTTCACAATCATCATCACTGTGTATCAGTATTAAATTGTTTGTTTAAAACTTATACTCTTTTGTCTGGTGAAAAAAAATTCCCTGGAACCTAACCTAATAGTCTGGTTTCTTTCATAATCTGAAGTGGATTAAGCATCTAAATCCTTCTACTCCTCTCTCCTCCCCCTCAAATGTGAAGGGGAACAGCCTCAACCTTTTGTCTTATTCTGCTTTGTAGGAGAAAGATGCTCTATGTAAATAGTCATGATCCATGCAGGTTAATTCTTATGCTGAATGGCGGGTAGGAGAGGGTATAAATCATTGGAGACTCTTGCCCCACTCCCTGTGTGGCCTGTGTTTTTCTTTGTTTTAAAATGAGACTGTCTAGTTTTTATGTAAATATATTTGGGGGGTTTCACTCATATTTATATTGCTATGAATTTCATGTGCTCTTGTCTCACAGCAGACAGGGGGGAAAAGCCTGTGGCAATGGACTTTGCAAAATTATAGACTAGTGATTCTCAACCTGTGGCCCAATCAACAGCTGCGGCCGATGTGGCATCCTCAGGGCCATACAGGTAGAATATAGTGTGTGGATTCTGCTCACGTAACACAGAGAAAGTTGCCTATGCAGCTCACAATAGTAAATAGGGTCAGACCAGAAGATATCTTCTTTCCAAGTGGGAATTGTGCAGGGAGAAACAACAGACCTAGTGCAGCTGTGTTGCCACTGTCTACTAGCACTGAAATGGTTCACAATGCCTTGGTTCAAGCGGCACCAGTTCTAAAAGTAAGGGTGATTTAGTGCTGTGGTTCTCAAACAGGGGTATCCAATGGTTTTCCAGGGGGTACATCAACTCATCTAGATATTTGCCTAGTTTTACAACAGGCTACATAGAAAGCACTAGCAAATTCATAACAAATTAAAATTCATACATTGATTTGTTTCTACTGTTCTCTATAATATACACTGAAATGTAAGTACAATACTTATATTCAAGTGATTTATTTTTATAAATATTGCATCTGATTATGTAAGCCAGTAGTTTTTAAGTGAGGTAAAACTTGGGGGTATGCAAGAGAAATCAGACTCCTGAAAGGGGTACAGGTGTCTCGAAAGGTTGAGAGCCACTGATTTAGTGCAGGTACCACCGGTAACATAGAACCCTGCAAAAACTTCTAGTGCAGATGAATTTGAGAGCAAGCCAGAGAGAAACAGCTGCGGAGCATGCTAGAAAGGGCTGACCTGTCCGCATTGTCTGTGCCTGACAGGCGGTCATGTGGTACGGAGGAGCCTGTGAGAGGTATCCCAAAGCAAGAGGGTTTGATTAGTTGCTAGGAGCTCCACATGCTAATCAGGAGGTGTGTGTCTGTAAATAGCGACATAAACATCTTCTAATGGACAGTGTTCTAAAGCTGTCTCAATTGTGCTTAATGAAATGGGAACCTGGTTTTAGATTTTTGGTCTTTAATTCTCTGGGGGTGAAACCTGTTGTATGAAAACATTCACCGTGGGAAGAAAGCTTGCGCACATTAGCCTGGGTGTGTAGCCGAGCACAGGTTTGTTAAGACTGTACTTTCAGGGATCATTTCTATAGTTTGTAACTAGAGAAGTATGGTTGAAAGTGTCTGACCTTGCTAACCACGATGAGGAGTTAAAGTGTTCTCTTCTGAGCATGAAGTGAGTGGATAGTGGTGCTTTAATGCATCTGCTATCTGCTATTGATGAGTGTTCTTGTGTTCCTTTTGGGAAATTGAGAGGAAAAAAAACACAGACTGAGTGGTTAGTCCTTATAAAACAAGTTTAAAAATAAATGTTTTGGGTTTTTTTTCTGTTATCTGAATTTATTTAAAGCTTTTGTGCAGTTCTGTTTAGTAGCAAGTCTTAATTTGATTTGGTAGAATTTGGAAAAAAAGTAAAGGTAGTGTGAAAATGGTATTTTAAAGGTTTCTAATTCAGTACTTACTGAAAGTTTTTTTTAAATTTCTTTATGCTGCTCTCTCTCTTTTTTTCTTGTAATCTATTTAAGAATTTAGGTAGGGTCCTGTGTCTGCACGTTCTCTTCCTTTTCCACTTGCTTCTCCGCTTCTCTCTTCTTCCCTTCCCATTTTTCAGGAAGCCCCTATTTTTTACTTCTCCTGCTCTGGCAGGGGGTATGCAGTTTGCTCTTGGCCCCAAGCCCATCAGACAATCCACACAGGATCTGAGAGTAGCTGTCTCTTGGCCGTATAGTGGGTAGAGGGTTCTAAAGCTGTCTCAGGGTATGTCTACACTATGGGATTATTCCGATTTTACAGAAACCGGTTTTTGGAAACAGATTATATAAAGTCAAGTGAACGTGGCCACACTAAACACATTAATTTGGCAGTGTGCGTCCATGTACCGAGGCTAGTATCAATTTCCGGAGCATTGCACTGTGGGTAGCTATCCCATAATTCCTGCAGTCTCCCCTGCCCATTGGAATTCTGGGTTGAGATACCAGTGCATGATGGGGCAAAAACAGTGTCGTGGGTGATTCTGAGTAAATGTCGTCAGTCAATCCTCCCTCCGTGAAATCAACGGCAGACAATCATTTTGCGCCCTTTTCCCTGGATTGCCTGGGCAGACGCCATAGCACGGCAATCATGGAGCCCGTTCAGCCTTTTTTCACCGTCACTGTATGTCTACTGGATGGTGCTGACAGACATGGTACTGCAGTGCTACACAGTAGTATCCCCTTGCCTTTTGCAAATTAGCAAAGATAGTTGCCAGCCACAGTGTACTGTCTGCTGCTTTGCAAATTGACAATGACAGTTACAAGTTATACTGTACTATCAGCTGCTGTCATGGGTGCTCTTGGCCAGCCTCAGTGAGATCAGCTGGGGGTGCATGGACAAAAATGGGAATGACTCCCCAGGTCATTCCCTTCTTTAAGTTTTGTCTAATGGAAAGTCAGTCCTGTCTAGACTATCAGGAAAGCCAATTAAAGACCCAGACAGGTAAATGGTGGCTCCAGGTCAGAGCCCCAGACATCCAGCAGAAATGATGAGCTGCATGCCATTCTAGGGGGTGCCCCTGCAACAACCCCACCCATTGCTTCTCTTCTCTCCCACCTCTCCTGGTCTACCGTTTGTGACGGAGCGGTTCTGGCGGGACCCAACTGAGAGTGCCAAATCAGGACCAATTGCTTAAACAGGGCAGTTACAGCCCTAGGCTGGGGTTTTTCCACCTCTAAGGCAAACCAAACCAGCCAGACAAAAAGGACTTTGGTCTTACCCCACTGGCTAACCACAAGTCACACAAGCAATTTCCTTAGACACTCCAGTCTCCCAGCATCACCACCAGTGCACTCGTCCTGGGGATGAATGGTTATGAAAACCAACACCCCAATAAAAGAAAAAGGTTCTCTCGATCCCAAAAGACCAAGCCCCAGACCCAGGTCAATATACACATCAGATCTTACCCACAAATCACGCTGTTGCCAATCCTTTAGAATCTAGAATCTAAAGGTTTATTTACAAAGGGAAAAAGGTAGAGAAGAGAGGTAGAATTGGTTAAATGGAATCAATCACATACAGTAATGGCAAAGTTCTTAGTTCAGGCTTGCAGCAATGCTGGAGTAAACTGCAGGTTCAAATCAAGTCTCTGGAACATCCCCTGCTGGGATGGGTCAACAGTCCTTCGTGCAGAGCTTCAGTTTGTAGCAAAGTCCTTCCAGAGGTTAGAAGCAGGATTGAAGACAAGATGGAGATGAGGCATTAGCCTTATATAGACTTTTCCAGGTGTAAGAATCCCTTTGTCTTCACTGTGGAAATTTACAGCAAAATGGAGCCTGGAGTCACATGGGCCAGTCCCTGCATACTTTGCTGAGTCACAAGGCGTGTCTGCCTTCTCTCCATGGGTTCATTGTGTAGCCGATGGCCCTTAATGGGCCATCAAGCCAGCTATGCAGGGCTGACATCAGCTTGTCTGGGACACTTCCCAGAGGCAGAGCATAAAACAAAATATAGACATTACAGAGCCAATACTTATAACTTCAACTACAAAATGATACACAGACATACAGACAGCATAATCATAACCAGCAACCCAGAACCTGGTCTTAGACACCTTATATGACCCCCTTTACTTAGGATTTGGTGCCACTACAGGACCTTGGTTGCAACCCATGTTCTATATGGTCCCCATTTATATCAATAACGTCACACCGTTATCCCCCATTTGTGTGATGAAGTAATAAAGAATGCATGAATTTGAAACAACACTGACTTTATTGCCTCTGCAAGTAGAGCTCAAAGGGGGGAAGGGAGGGCAGTCTCCAGCTACTATGATATTCCAGGCAGGACTGAATCTCCAGGAGACAAAGCTTAAAGAAGAGAATGACCTGGGAGTCATTCCCATTTTTGCCCAGGCACCCCCGGCCGACCTCACCGAGGCCAGCCAGGAGCACTCACGGGACGACGATGACAGATACCAGTCCTACTGTACCGTCTGCCGTCCAGAAGGGAAGGGGATGCTGCTGCACCGCGTCTGCCAGCAGCGTCCAGTAGACATACGTTGACATTGAAAAAAGGTGAGAAACAATTTTTTTCCATTTGCTTTTGGGTGGGGGGGGGGGGGCGACATATACCCAGAACCACCCGCGACAATATTTTTGACCCTTCAGGCTTTGGGAACTCAGCCAAGAATTCAAATGGTTTTCGGAGAGTGCGGGAAGTGTGGGACAGCTACAGACATCAGTCGCCCCTCCCTCCATGAGCATACATTTCATTCTTTGGCTTTCTGGTACGCTTGTCTCAGCTCCTTAAGTTTCAGCACTGTGTTGAGTCCCTGTTGTGGCTTCTGTCTATCATGGCCTTGGAGATTTTTTCAAATGCTTTGGCATTTTGTCTTTTGTAACGGAGTTCTGATAGAACAGATTCATCTCCCCATACAGAGATCAGCTTCAGTATCTCCCATACGGTCCATGCTGGAGCTCATATTGATTCTGGGACTGCATGCTCACCTGTGCTGATCAGCGCTCCATGCTGGGCAAACAGGAAATGAAATTCAAAAGTAAATTCCAGTAAACCTGGCCAATGCATCTGAGTTCAGATTGCTGTCCAGAGCGGTCACAATGGTGCACTGTGGGATGGCGCCTGGAGGCCAATACCATTGAATTGTGGCCACACTAACCCTAATCCGACATGGCAATACCGATTTCAGTGCTACTCCCCTCGTCGGGGAGGAGTACAGATACCGGTATTAAGAGCCCTTTATATCGATATAAAGGGCTTCGTTGTGTGGATTGGTGCGATTTAACGCTGCTAAATTTGATATAAACTCATAGTGTTTACTGGGCCAGAGAGAGCAGCAGGTTTCCACTGTTATTTACCGCTCTTGTTTTCTTGACTAGTTTCTCCTCTGCACCAACTTGGTGTTGTTCTTTGTTAGCCTGGCTAGCTCAGTTGGCAGAGCATCAGACTTTTAATCTGAGGGTCCAGGGTTCAAGTCCCTGGTCAGGTGATAAACTACTCACCAAGATTGTAAACTGTCTTTCTCAGGTCCTCTTTGATGTTACTTTTTCTCTGCAGGATTTTCCCTTTCCTCAGAAGGCCCTTTTGGGGGGGGGGGGGGGGTTTGAAGGGGCAACTTCCTGACAGCCCCTCTGTCCTTGCAGCCTGGAGGAATAAAGGCCTCTGGGCATAGAGCATGTTCCTTTCCTGCACACACACACACACACACACACATACAAACACACAGAATATCCCTAAGGAATTAGAATCACCTGCTGCCTTCCCCTGTCCTGCTGGATCCCCAAATGAAGATGCTCTTCAGCCCAAACCCATGTCCCCTCTTTTCCCAGTGCCCCTCAGACCCAACCCTCAGTCCCTCCTATGCTCACTGCTCCTCACTCCCAACCAGAGCCTGCTCCTCTTCACCCTTCTCCTCTGTCCCAACCCACAGCCCCCTCCTATTCCCAGTGCCCCTCAATCCCAACCCACAGGTCCTCCCTCCTCATGCTGCTCCTCAATCCCAACCCACAGCTCCCTCCTTCCCTCCAGCAGCAGGTGCTTCAGGCCCCCTCAGGAACATTTTCTTGCAAGGTTTCGTGTATGAGTCTGCATGTGGATTTTACAGTGTGTTGGAAATAGGTTGGGTTGCTTGCCAAAATGATCACTTTTGTCTGGTGTTGGATTCCCAGTCTCCATGTTACAGGAGCAGGAGAAATAAAGGGTTGTTATCCTTGTTGTGTGAATCGAGGTTGTGTGAATCTGCTACTGTGCTTGGCAGACCCCGATTGAGGGACTCACCCTCAATTCAATAGCACTTGCTAGGCAGGGGACAGGGGTTCCAAAGTCAAGTGGGCTAGGGTCTGGGTTTCAACACTAAAATTTAGCAAAAAGAACAGGAGTACTTGTGGTAACTTAAAGACTAACAAATTTATTTTAGCATAAGCTTTTGTGAACTACAGTTCACTTCTTTGGATGCATAGAATGGAACATACAGACAGGAGATATTTATACATACAGAGAACATGAAAAGGTGGAAGTATGCATACCAACAGGAAAAGTCTAATCAATTGAGATGAGCTATCATCAGCAGGAGGAAAAAAAACTTTTTGAAGTGATAATAAGATGGCCCGTAGAAGGTGTGAGGAGAACTTAACATAGGGAAATAGATTCAATTAGTGTAATGACCCAACCATTCCCAGTCTCTGTTTAGGCCAGTGTTAATTGTATCTAATTTGCATATTAATTCAAGTTCAGCAGTTTCTCTTTGGAGTCTGTTTTTGAAGTTTTTTTGTTGCAAAACCGCCACCTTCAAGTCTGTCACTGAGTGGTTAGAGAGGTTGAAGTGTTCTCCCACTGGTTTTTTAATGTTATGATTCCTGATGTCAGATTTGTGTCCATTTATTCTTTTGCATAGAGACTATCCGGTTTGGCCAATGTACATGGCAGAGGGGCATTGCTGGCACATGATGGCATATATCACGTTGGTAGATGTGCAGGTGTACGAGCCCGATGGCGTGTCTGATGTGATTAGGTCCTATGAGAAACACCCACTGAAGGTCCCCAGCATGCAGGGTGGCTGCTGATGCTCTGTGGCCAACATCACAAGATGGTAGGAAAGCAGGGCCAGCCCCCATGGTGGGGCCTCTGACCGTTCCCACTCAAGGTGCTCACTTTTGCAGTGGGGCAGGAGATTTAACCCCAAGAGGCTTTTCCGAGCTGGCGAGAAGCAGAGAAACACCCAGGCTCCGACGACGCTATGTAGCAAGTACACTCCAGCACAGGGACAGGCGCACATGCTAGCCCGGCAGCCGCCCATTTTCTTTGGCAAGTCAGGAAGGGCAAAGGCGAGACTGAAGCACCTGGGGCTCATGCCCCAGCCTTTGTGACGCCCACCCCCCAACTCCTTCCCGGGGCTCTAGCTGAAGCCAGAGCATTGGCCTGAGTGGCCAAGAAGAGGTTCCAGCCCTGAAGGGAGCAGGACGTTCAGCACAACAGTGAAACTGCAGAAACACAACCACCAAGGGACTCGAAACCTCAGTCTTCTGATCCACACTCAGACACCTTATCCATTAGGCCACATGGTAACATGAGAAAAACCCCTCCAAGCCCTTCTTTGGAAAAGATGGACATTGTGTTTCTCAGGTCATCTGCTGAGGGGGGCCGAGACTCTCTGGGCACAAGAAGTCAAGTTCCCAGCGACACGTGAGACTTAATTCTCTGGAGCCAGGTGCAGGGCTTTGGCAGGGAGGCTGAAGCCTGCGGGATTGGGGTGCAGCGGAGGGACTGGCTGTCTAGGTGTGGAGATTTAGTCGCACTGAGGCACAGGAGGGAGGAGGAGGAGGAATCCTGCTGACAGGCAGTGGCTGTGCAGAAAAAGAAGAGGGGTTCTGGGGACTTTTTTTGCCTCTCATTTGCCGGCCTCCTCGCTCTTGTGCTGAACAGTGAAGGTGATCTCAACAAGCCCAGGTAGCTCAGTTGGTAGAGCATCAGGCTCTTAATCTGAGGGTCCAGGGTTCAAGCCCCTGTTTGGGTGCTCAGCTTTTAAGTTGCCTTGTGTGCCAGGAGCCAAATGATTCCTGGTGCTGTCCACCAGCCACATGCAGATTCCCAGAAGCCGTGGCCATTTCCTGGAAAGGTTCCTTTCCTCAGGAATCAGGAGAGAGGCCACATCCACAGGAGCAGGCCTAGAACACAGTGTCTCTGGCTGGCAGGAAGTGCTGTGGGGCCAGGTGCTGAGAAAGCCCAGAGGGGGAGCAGCAGAGATGGGGGAAGAGAGACAGAGAAGCAATGAGGACAGAGCACAAGTGTACAGGGGGTTCAGGTCTGGCTATTGTGTGGAACTTCCCTGGTTTATACATGACCCTGGTGCAATTGGCGGGAGAAAGGATCTGAGTCCCCACCCCCTTACCCAGAGGCTGCCTGACCCCAAGGACACTCTTTCTACTCTCCTGTGTGGCAGAGACCTCGTAACCCCAACAAGGCTGGGCCCAGGAATCCTGGGGGCTTTGATGACCCCCAGTCTTGTCATGATCACTTGAACAGGGCTACAGTGTCTCCACTCTGGGCACTTCCCTGACCCACTCCTCATTGCATGTGCTTCAAGCAAACACCATTTATTACCCAGCAATCAATGTAAAACACAAGGAAAGATGGGAAAGGAAAACACGTCACCCTGTTCTGTGGCGCAGGGAGATCACAACCAGCGTCTCTGGAGGGTCAGGGCAGGTCACAGTCTCTCCCTCACATGTCCCAGGCCTCCTCCCCAGGCCCTGGCTGTGCTGCAGGGACACCACGGGCTGGACACTTGCTCTGGCAGTGGCCACGTGCTCTAGGTGACAGGTCCCTTGTTCCCAGTGTCAGCCCCCATGTAGGGATATGATCCCCACCCCAAAAGTCTGGCCTGCAAGATCTCTTGACGGGTGGCATCTGCTTTCACTGGGGCTTCTGCCCAGGGTCCCCCTCGCTGTCCCACTCTGCTCACTGCACCCACCTCCAGCCCCAGTGCTGCTGCGGCTCTGCCTCCAGCTCCCTGGGCTGCTCCTCTGGCTCCGCTTGCTGCAGCTCTTCTCCCAGCACAGATCTGCTCCCTGGGCAGCTTCTACAGCTCGTGCTGCTGCGGCTCAGCTCCCAGCACAGATCTGCTCTGGTTCTCCCCGGCTGGTGCAGCTCTGCTCCCCGGCTCTTCTCGGGCTCCTGCTCTCTCCTTAGCTCCGCCCCACTCTGGCCCAGGCAGTTCCAGCTCCCACGGAGGATGGGACCCCCTGGCCTGTTGACTCCCTCATTACACTGCCTGGCCTGTCAGTGCGGCTAACTTGGAGCTTTGGCCTCTCCCCATTGCCCCTGGGGACTGTCAGTCTCAGGGTCCTGATTTCCCATTGGCCCTTCCCCTTCTATTGCTGCTGGGAACTAGCCAACCAAAACCCCACTAAGTTTTAGTAAGGGGCCAACAGTCCCCTACTCGAGCCAGTCCCGTGAGGGTCACCGATGTGCAGAGAAAGCAGCACAAGCTGGTACCATGGTGTAACGGGCAGCACTCAGGACTCTGAATCCTGCAGTCTGAGTCCAAATCTCAGTGGGACCTTGTGGTAAAGACCTGAGCTCCCAGTGCTCAACTTCCTGTCTCCAGTTGTGCAAGAGCCAATCTTTCCTCCTGCTGGGTGACTCACACCTCCTAGAGCCAGGTCTCTGGCTGGGGTGGCCACAATGGGTTGGAGCTCTAGAACTTGCTACCCTGGTGGTTGGGATTCTTGCTGCTTCACCTGATGCCCATGAGTTTGGCCCTGGTGCTTCCTGCCACACTTTTCCTCTGGCCCACATGGCGCTTGAAGAAAGGAGGGTCAGGGCCGGGATTGATAGTCAGGGCTTGGCAGGAGGGAGGAAGATTCCCAGGCTGGAGCCCCACACACCTTCCTTCCTCCTCTGGGCACCTAGAGCAGAGGCGGCCCAGCTCTGTCTGCTGGACACCTCGGCAGAGTAGGTGAGTTCATGTAAATACAGTCTGGTCCCAAAGCCTCCCCCAACCCTGGCTCGTCACTAGCTGTCAAGGGAGAGCTCATTCACACCTTGCTTCCAAATCATCATTTGAAATTCTGAGGTTGGCCAACATTGCCGAAGCCAATGCACCGACATTGTCAGCAAACACAACAGCTGGGGGAGGAAACCCGGCTTTGTCCAGACTTTTCAAACCTATTTTACTTTCTCAGGTACAAGTATTTTTCATACGTTGGATCTGCTTTTAAAGTGTGTGTTAACGTTGCAATTTCCATTCAAATTTGCAACCAGTGACAACATTGGCAGCGCTGCATGTAACTACCTGACCACTAGGGGGGTGTTGGGGAAATTCGGGGAAGGGGTGCACAGCCCCCTGGCTGGGGGGCGTATAGGGAATGCCGGTTTCACTGAATTGAGTCTCCTACTGCAGCACCTCAGTAGGTCACATCAGAGAGGAGCTGCAGTGTCTAGGCAGTGGGATGCCTGTGCCTTTAAGAGCCCAGCCCTGGGAAGCCCATGCTGAGAGGTGCTGCCTGTGGGAGGGGAAATAGAAAAGCCCCTCTGCTCCCCCCTGCATCTTTGCAAACACTGGAGTCTCAGCCCCCCGAACTGTTACCCCTCTGCCCCTGCCTGTGCCGGGGTTTAACCCTCTGGCAGCGCCTCCCCCTGGGCTGAACTCCGGCTCCTTCCCCCGTCCCTGACTTTGCCCTTCAGCCCCTCTCCTAACTCTGCCTCCAGCTGCTTGACCCCGACCAGTCAATTTCCACCCCTGCTCGGACCCTGGCCACCCTCCTCTGATTTGCCCCTTTAATTCCTGTAAAAAGTAGGGGGGGCTGGGTCCCATTCTCTGGGGGTGGGAACGGGGCACCTGGCCCCTGCCTGCCCAATGCTCAAAGTGCCTCCCACGATCTTGCGGATGTTTGCTGAGTGCTGCAGGGTCACCTGCAGGGAGAGAGACACGCGGTTAGGAGGTGATGCAGCCAAGGGTGCCTCACCCAACACTGAGATGCAGCCACCTCTGGGGTGAGTTACACAAGTCAGCAAATGAATTTGGAACAGGAAACGCACTGAAAGGACCGAGGCAGCTTCAGGAGGTGGAGAAAACCAGAAAAAGCAGGAGCCCTAGATCCCAGCCCTGCCCCTCCCCCCCTCTACCTCCGAACTTACACGCCCCGCCCACAATTTAGGGGAGAACCCAGGAGTCCTGGTCCCCAGCCTTGCCCACCCCCATATTTCGATATGGCTCCATCCACAGCTGCCCCCCCAATTCCAGGGCAGTGCCATGGGGCACACCGGGGCCTTCCTGTTTGCACAGGACAGGTGACGCCAGTGCCCCAGGATGGGGAGAGCTGATGCTAAGGGAGAAGAAGGCAGCAGACACCTCCACGACAGACAAAGAAGTGCTAGGGGGCGCCGTGCTGCAAGGAGTGAGGGGGGTTGGCAGGGAATGGGAGGATCTCCCCTCACAGCGGGTGCATCTGTCTCCCCCACAATTCCTCCCCAGCCCTACCCCGGCCCAGGCTAATCCCGGCCCAGCTACCAGGGTTACATTTGGCCTGGATTCCCCAGCTGCTGCGGGAGGGACGTGGGGCTGGGGAGCATGAGCCTCTACTCCCCTTCCCCGACATAGTTGCATGGGAACTGACCAAAGGAGCCTGCAGCACTGCTGCCTAGAGGAAACTGAAGCACCAGCCCGTGACAGGCCTTGACGACAGATCACCAACAGATGGCAGGGTAGACGTCATTCTGACCCTGCTTCAAGTAGATTGTGGCAAAGATTCAAAAACAATGAACGTTAAAACTCACCAAATATGGGTCAATCCATCCTCATCGTGGTGTCCGCTCATTATATTCCACACCCCAACGTAGCCCTCAGATGGACAACATACCCTCCTAACTCAGTGTCTGTACATTAAACTTTTACCCCCAGTCAGGGCTACTGCAGATTACGTATTCCTTACGCCACCTGATCTTAAACCAAACTTCGCACCCCTTGGGTAAGCCATACGTTGTTCCCTGAGCACCAGAAACTTCTACGCCTAAACGCTGTGCCATACACTTTTTTTTATCTTTGAGCATCATCTTAATAAAATGTTGATATATGTTCGAGATCCCGGCTCCTGTTCCTTTGCAAGGCGTGTGCGTTTGCTCCGGGTTTTAGTCTGCTAATACAGCGGCGGGGCAGGGATCGTGCCAGACGCGCTTGCCTGCTGCAGACACGGATCCAAGGTTGAAACTCGTCCCCCCACAAGCTGAAGGCTTAACTGAAAACAGTTTAAGAAGTGCTCCCGTCTCTGGCACTCAGCTACCCAGCTCCCAATGGGGTCCAAACCCCAAACAGATCCCTTTTACCCTGCAGAAGCTTTAAAATCAGCAGCCTGCGCATCTGCCTGCCAGAGCAAGAGCGTATAAGGCACTAATCCGGATAGCAGCAGCTGGGTGGCAAGCAGCACCAAGCACTAGCAGAGTGGCGCAGCGGGAGCGTGCTGGGCCCATAACCCAGAGGTTGATGGGTCAAAGCCATCTTCCGCTAGGCATGTGCTTGTTTCTTTTCCCTCTGGGCCTTCAAGCGAGCCGGTGACCAGCAGAGCACCAAGAGCCTAGGCCATGAGGCAAGAGGTGGCTGAGGCGAAGCGGCCTGCCAGGGAGCTCCCCGGCACCTCTGGCTGCCTGGGCTGAAGGCAAGAGGCAGGCCTGGGCGTGGCGAGGGCCTCCTGTCCCGGAATGAGGCTGCAGTGCTTCCTGGTCCCCTTTTCCCACCCACCCCGGCAGGCGGCTGCTGCGGGAGAACACGAGGGAGGCTCTGGGGGCGCTAGGCAGCGCTGTGTGTGTGGCTGTCAGGGGAAAGAGCCGAGGCCCCCGACTCGACCTGCCATTGACTCGCGTGGCTCTGCGCGGCCGTCAGCCGGGGCGGGCCAGGCCGCGGATGTGACTCAGGCTTGGGCCGCATGGCCGTGCTTTCCTGACGAGGCATGAGGCAGGCCAAGAGCTTTGCACAGCGTACAGGGAAGTGGGAGGGAGGCGTCTTTGAGCCGGCCTGTCTCCTCCGCTTCTCCCTTGCCGCTTGGGCGGAGGCGGGAAGGGAGCGAAATGTTCCCGGCTGAAAGTTTTTGTGCTCGGCCTTGAGGATTAAGCCTGAGCCTCCGGCACGGCTGCTGGCAGATGGGTTTCTGAATAACATCCAGCCTGCTCTTTGGACCACCAGCTGAAAGCACTGAGGCCAAGAGGCAGCAAAATGGGACCTTTGAGGCTCCCCCTAGCCCTCGAGGAAGTAGCACAGGCTTAGCGCCATCCCTGGGTGGGCTTAAACCACCATTCTTTCAGTTAACAGCCAAACGCGCTGATCCATTGTGCCACAGAGACACAGATGGGTGAGGCTGTATTGAGCACAAAAGCCGGGAATCAGCTCAGGGTACGGTATAGCACACGCATGCAGTGGTTAGCCAAGCAACAGCAAGGAACTGGACTGGTATGGAGCGAAAGTTCTGTGGGAAGGAACCGAAAAGAGCACCGGGGCTGTGGTACAGCGCTCGCATACACTTTCTTTGGTCCGTTTTGCTGGAAGAGTTAACAGTGAGAGACTGCTAGTCACAGGTCAGTGGGTGGGTTTGTGCAAAGTAGGAGTGTACAGGGAACTGTCTTTGAACAGAAGGAAGGAGAGGAACCAGCGAGAGGAGGGAGGCTGAAAGACTTCTCTCTCTTTGAACAGCATTCTGTGTTAATGGTTCTTGCTTTGAATTCTTCAATTGGAGTCATTTCAGGGAAGTGATCCTCACTTAGTTACCTAATTTTCAAAGTCATGTGAATGGGGTTTGGTGCATGTCTGGGAGCTCATCATGGCGAGGTAGAAAGCAGTGGGGAAATAAGGAAATAAGGAAAAGGCGATGAATGACTAAGTCAGGAAATAACAAGGAAATGAAGAGGTTTGTCGAATGGGTTTCTGCCCGATTTAACATCTTCTCAGCTACTGCTCAAAGTTAAAGACCTAAAGTCGACCTATCGGCATAAGTACAGATGGTTGGATGGGAATTAAAAGGAGCTGCTGTCACAAGTGTTAGGTGCCTGCAAGCAGCATGCAGAGCATTTAAAACCACCGCAGTTAGAGGCTCAGATGAAACGTTTGCCCTAAATCAGAAACGACAATAGGAGGACCAGCAGAACGCCACTCTAGGTAAACGTCAGAGTAATGGAGGCCGTTAGAGGCAAAAAGTCATTCCTTAAAATTTGGAAATCAGATCCTAGTGAGGATAATAGGGAGGTGCACAAACTCTGGCCTGTTAAGTGTCAAAGTGTTACAAGTCGGGCCAAGAAAGAATCTGAGAAGCAACACGCTAAAGACACAAAAGCTAAGCATAAATCCGGTCAGTGCGAGTCCTGGTCTGTCCCTGCAGAAAGGTGAACCCCCTCTGTGGCTGGAGTGAGTTCCTCTAAGCCGACCTCACTACAGACCTGTGCCAGGTAGTGCTCATTGTAAAAATGTTTCCTCTGAAGGTTGGGAAAACAGGACCAGCGGTGCTCAGGCCAGCTGACACAATTAAAATCCCCCCCAACACCAAACATCATGGAGTCCAGAGGAAGGGAGCCTTTGATCTTCCCTCTCATGCCTTAACTGGGGACCATACACACTAATATAGCAGTAATCAGTGCCACAGAGCACAAAGCCACCAGCAATGCCCTCCCTGGTCTAAGCTCCACCACCTTCTGTACTAGCACCGTGAATGTGAAGAACAAGACTCCAGCCCCATCATTCTTCCCTGGCCAGGAGGCCTTTCCTCCAATCACCCTCTGCCTATTGAGCTACCCTAGAGTTGTTAATGTGCATTTCCTGAACACCCACCATGGCCAAGTCCAGCTGCTCCAAGGCACTGAACAGCAAGCACCTCCTCCTGGGCCCCAAATCCCTGCCACCTTCCACATGGCCACTTTCACAGATGCCCCTTCCCTGGTACTGCCCTTGCTCAACTGCGCAGAGGAGTTTTCATCCCCAATGCCTGCCTGCCACTGCCCAGCAGCCCTCTGGCACCATTCCTGAGGGCCACCACGTTCGGAAAGACAGCTCTCATCTCTCAGGGGCCCCATGAGAATACAGTATTGCAACTTTTTTAATGGAAAGGGCCCCCAAAATTGCTTTGCCCTAGGCCAGCTCTGCTCACCTTGAGTACAGGCACCGCTGTGCTTCCAGAGAACAAGCTGCCAAAGGACTTGCCAAAGGCTGGGGTTAAACCAGGGACCTTTAGATCTTCAGTCTAACACTCTCCCAACTGAGCTACTTTGGCAGCTGCTTAAAAGTGTTTTGGCCTGCTGCTTCTCTGCTCAGGATGTTTTTGCAGCAGTTGAAAAGCAGGTAGGCAAGCAGGGCCAGCCCCCGAGTGGGGCCTCTGACCGTTCCCACTCAAGGGGCTCCTTTTGGCAGTGGGGCACGAGATATTTCCCACAAGAGGCTCCTACGCTGCCTCATCCCCCAAGACCCCTCCTCCCGCTCACTGCTCTCCGTCCCCTCCCACCCTCACTCGCCTTTATGGTCATTAGAAAGTGGCAAGGCAGAGCCCTCCCATTTTTAAAAGCCCTGGGGTGTTGTTCCCCCCTGTTCAGGCACCCCTGGGGCCCTGCACTTCACACAGCTCTCCCTGATTTCAGCTGTTAGTGAGGGAGCCTCCCTGCTAGCGCAGACTGGGCAGTTCCTTGCAGGAGAGACACTGTCCCAAAGCAGGACTAATGCTTAGAGCTGGTTCTCAGTGATTTCAGACCTGTTGGGCTGCAGCAAGACTCTCCATTGAGTCTTAACCAGCTCTGCTATTACACAGGGAAGAACAAAAGGGTGAAATGGGGCCTGGAAGCCTTAAGAAGAATCCACCCCACCAAGTACAACACTTGTCGCTACCTGCTCTCAGCTCCACTGAGAATGTTTTGGGGTCACGCCTTGGCTTTATCAGCCTAGGGGGGTTTCAGAAAATACTATCCAGCAGGTGCTCCAGTGGCGCAATTAGTTAGCGCACAGTACTTATAGGGCAGTGCTGAAAGGAGCTATGCTGAGGTTGTGAGTTCAAATCTCACCTGGAGCAGTGGTTTTCATTAACCACATGGCATCACCCCCTCATTTGGCCCTGTGGAATGTAGAATTCCAGCCCTGGGACACTGAGGAGGGGAGGAGTGGGAAATGCCCCCTTCAATTATTACCTCCTCTCCAGAGTGCAGGTGAGAATCTACAATCCTTTCTCCTCCCTCAGCCCTGTGCCAGGATCCCTCAAGCAGAGCCTGGAGTCCTGCCCCTGGTGTCTGTACTATTGACAAAGACTAAGTGACAAAGACAAAACACTCAAATCCCGCCTGGTGCGGGGAGCCAGGTTTGCTCTTCAAATTCTGTCGTTGGTACATTTCCAGGCCTGGGAATGTCCCCCAACAGCATTTAATGGGAAGCTGCCTGCAGAACAGTTACACTGCACAGAGCTCCTGTGGAGGAGGGGTGGGAATTAGTAACATTTTGAGGATAGTTTGGGAAATGAGCCTTTGCTGACAAGGTTTGTCTCTGTTCATATTTCACCTTCAGGTGTTATGTTGAGGGATCTTTAGTATATTTTTGTGAGGTTAATAACTATCGCCTCAACTTTATTTACTCAACTTAAAAATTGGTCACTTGATTTTTGCATCTCCCTGTGAAAATACAACTGACACGTGTGGCTTTCTACACAGGGTCATGATGTTAAAGTTGGGGAATTCAGTCTCTACTTCTGGCCGGGGGGGTGTTGCTTTTTTACAGCTGCCTCACGGCCAGGCACACCGGGCTGTTAGCTGCACCCACGGTCCTTGCCAGGGGCCCCTGCTGAACCCTGGGCAGCTGCACTGCAGTGCTGGGGTGACTCTGCAGGTGGAGAAGCTGCTGTGGAGCAATGTAGAGCAGGTGCAGGAAGGAGATGGGGTCACTATTCACATTCTGAGCTGCACAATTTTCCAAATTTGGGAATAGATTCATCGATTCATAGACTTAAGGTCAGAAGGGACCATTATGATCATCTAGTCTGACCTCCTGCGCAATGCAGGCCACAGAATCTCACCCACCCACTCCTGTAACAAACCCCTAACCTATGTCTGAGTTATCGAAGTCCTCAAATCGTGGTTTAAAGACTTCAACGTGCAGGGAATCCTCCAGCAAGTGACCCGTGCCCCATGCTGCAGAGGAAGGCGAATGTCGGAGAACAATTCTAAGGGGAAGGTGAATGCAGAGCTATGACATTGGAGATGCCCAGACCTCCAATGGGGGCAGCGTGGAAATTAATAATGGGAAGATCATTTGCAAAATTAGTCATCACTGACAAGCTTTGTCTCTGTTCCTATTTCACGCTGTGGTGTTAGTTAGAGGAATCAGTACAGATTTTTACTATATTAATTAAACACTTAATTTTATTTAACCAAGACAAAAACTTAGTGTCACTTATTTTTGTCTGTCCTAGCAAGAATGAATTGAATTTTGTGACTTTCTGGAAAGTGCAGCGAGATTAAATGCGGGGAATTCAGTCTCTGTGTTTGTGAGCTGATGTTTTCCTCTCACAGGTCAGTGCCTGCATTGAAATACCAAAAGGGATCTAAGGGCTGGTGTACGCTGGGCACTTCACTGGCAGAGCGATGTCTCTCAGGGTATGAAACCCCCCGTCCACCCATAGAGTTACAGTGACCTAAGCCCTGGTTAGATAGTGCTAAAGAAAAGGAAGAATTGTTCTGTCAATGCAGCTATTACAGGGATGGGAAAACCTCTCCACTGATTGTCTACTCCAGAGTGCTATAGCAGGTGCCACAGCAGCATTTTAAGTGCAGACAGAGTGAAACTAGATTTAGCTCCAGTTTGCACTGTGAATGCTCAGGCACTAAAACTAGAGTAATCATAACAACAGTGCAGAGCTTGCGTAGTTGGCAGGATTTGAACCTGCGCGGGGCAACCCCAATGGATTTCTAGTCCATCGCCTTAACCACTCAGCCACAACTACTTGATGTATAATTGCTTTACTACACGATAATTCAGTTCTCACTGAATTGTCTCTTC
Organism: Mauremys reevesii; assembly: GCF_016161935.1. Lineage (NCBI taxonomy): Eukaryota > Metazoa > Chordata > Testudines > Geoemydidae > Mauremys > Mauremys reevesii. Next base: position 50,033,746 of record NC_052634.1, read on the forward strand.
AAATTGTTTGCTCAGACCAGCTTCCCCATCACATTCATGGCTGTGCATCAGTGTAAGTGTGTCCTTGGGTGAACAGCGAGAATTCCTGCCCATTTCCCTTCCGGCTGGAGCAGGATGAGTGTGTTTGTGTTAATGACATTGCTGTAGATTGTTGTTCATTCCCCACTCTGACAATTCAGACAGTCCCTTTCCTAGTCAAATCTCCAGCACATCATTCCAATATCAGGTGGCAGGATTTCTCTGGGGCACTGAAATTTTTCAGGGGGCTGTTGCATGAACTGAGCCTTGCATTCCACCCTTGATGTTTCATGGACTAACAACAGCAGCAGAAAGAAAGAGCCGAGCCAATATCTCCCTGGCAGGGATGCAGGTGCCACGTCCCCTCTGTCTGACCATCGCATTGCAGGAGAGAAGATTTCACTGAAATCGAATGCCCTGGCTCAGACCAGAGACACAGGGAGGTTTTGCTGTTCATGGATCTGTGCAAAGGAAATTGTGTCTCTGTGGGAAATGGAGGCAGGAAATGAAACACCCAATGCCCTAAGGAATGTGGGTGAAGGACTCGGGCTGAGCAATGATTTAACAGGGGTTTGTTTCAATTTATTGGCCTGATTAAAACTATGGCTAAAAGCCCCCTGTAACAGGGGCTGCGGGACAGGACAGGCAGTTCTGCGCATAGTGTTCAGAGCTGCCCCGTATCTGCCCTTTCTCTGCCCCGCCCCTGCTCCCAGAATGCACCAGGCCCTGGACTGAACTCTTCCCCTGTGGGCCAAGCTGGTTTCGTTTGCTGTGATCCTGTTGGCTTGGCAGGGGGGGAAGTGACAGTCCCACCCCAGAGCCAACGCCCCCCTGTCACCCAGCCCCCTGACCCCCAGCAGGGCAGGTCAGCCAGGAGCTGGGCCCTGCCAGGCACTCAGGGGCGTCTCCCCTGCAGCTGGGGGCTCTCCCCAGCGTGGTCTGTGGGAGCTCGCGCACTAACGGGGCAGCGGCAGCAGCCACGTGGTGGGTTGGGCTGGTGACCCGGGTCCATCTCCTGGGGTTGGCTGGGTTCATGCTCAGGCGACTGGCCCCAGCCACCGGCCGAGCCCCACGGCCACGCTGCTGCTGTTACCGCACTAGCCCCTCACGCCCCCATTCCCTCACTGAAGCCAGGAGAAGCTTTGCAGGGAGGAGGTGGGAAGGGTTTGACCCCAATATCCCAGAGCTGATTCTCCCCACAAAGGGGTGTGTGGATGTGGTGGGTGCCGTGTGCAGCGCCCTGTGCCCATGAGGAGGGGACCGGAGCTCTGCCGGCAGGAAGATTTATCCTGCAGGAGCCCTGCCTCCCTCCCCCAGGGGTTCCCCTGGAGCAGAGAAGCTTTGAATCCTCGCCGGAGACTAGAGACGCCCGAGCAGCACGAGCTGCCTGGCAGAGGTTCTGGATCAGGGCCTCACGGGCACATTGGGTTCATTCCCTCAGGGCTGCCCTGCCCAGTGCCAGGGCTGCTCTCACTCCCCAGCACAGAGGGGGCTGCAGGCTCTTTGCCAAGCTGGGTCTCAGCTCAAGGCAGATTTAACACTAGCAGGGGGCCCAGGTATGTGCTGGTGCCGCTCAGGGAGGGAATCTGGGCCAAAGACTGATTAGAAATTGGGTAACACTGAAGTGGAACTAGAAAGACCCTTGATGGGACGTGGCGGGTAGGTAGCCCCCATTGTGTACCGTGCCCTCGCCGAGAAGTCTCTGGGAGTGTGGGTTCTTCCTGATGCGCCACCAACACGACTCGTTGGTCCTGATGTCGGCTGCTCCTTTCTTGATACTGACAAGCTAGTTGTGGGCGTTTCCCACTCACCCCATAGCTCCGGGATGCACAGACAGCAACACGGGTGAGGAAGAAACGAACTCCACTCTCAGGTTTCAAGATCCTTGAGATCACTGACTTGCCAATGTAATTGTCAGGGGGTATAGCTCAGTGGTAGAGTGTTTGACTGCAGATCAAACGGGCCTTGGTTCAAATCCAAGTACTCCCTTAAAAGCCTGGCCCTTCAACAAAAAGTAATTGCATATCCATTTCCATTATGTTCAGGAGCTCCACTGACTAGGGATGAATGGAAACACTCAACATTTTCCTGTGCAAATGCATAAAAATCTAGCAAATATGTCCCCCAGCTGAAATCAGTTCCAATCCTCTAAGAGTCTAGTTTATGTTTTCATCAATGAAACAAAGGCACATGAAGACACATTTGCAGGTCCTTGGCCTCCATGGGCTACAATGTGCAGAAGAAAAAGAACCACATCCACTTGGGAGGCATGGACTAGTCTGTATTACATTTGGTAAGTAAGTTGCCATTGGGACTGAAAATTCTACTGGAGGTGGACAGGAGCCTGTTGAAAAAATAAAATAACCAAGATTTACCAAACTCCCTGTTACACATTCAGTCCTCTCTTTTTTCTATTTTATTAACCTGGGAGCAAGTTACCAGTGACCCAGGGCTGGGGTGGAAGTAGGTGCACGGGGGGGGAGGACCCCCGGGGTGGGGCTGCTGGGGGTGTGGGGGGGGGGGAGCACTGGTTGGGGGGAAGGGGAGAGTCGAGAGCTGGGGCAGCACAGGGTGTGTGTGGGGGAGAGCCCAGGGCTGGGTTGGCAGGGGAGTGAAAGTGGTGGGAGGCCCAGAGCTGGGGAGGCAAGGGGTGCAGGTGTAGGGAGGGGAGAACCCAGGGCTCGGGCAGCAGGGGGATGGGAGGGCAGACAAATTTTTTTTTTGCTTGGGGAGGCAAAAAACCTAGAGCCAGCCCTGTCTCCACATACCGTAAGGTAGGTAGGAGCGGATCATTATTATCCCTACTTGAAAGAGCGAGAAGCTCAGGCTGAGACAGGAGAATTGACTTGTCTTAGGTCACACGGCCAGCCAGTGGCAGAGCTGGGAATAGGACCCAAGACCCCTGATTTTCAAACTAACCATTGGATCTTGAATTTCATCCATTGAATGACCTGAATAAAGTGCTCTCAGATGAGCTCCAGACCAACAGTGCACAGTAATTATTCAGCAAGTATTTGAGGAGAACTGCAATGTTAGAGAGAATCATGAACTGCTCAGAGACCATTAATGCAGAGAAGCAGCAAAATTCAAACATATGACTGGTTATGACTTATTTCCTTGGTCTTAAAAGAGAACAACAAGGACCTGAGTCTCCTCCCTGTCAATAACCCCCTGCTCAGCCAATCAGGGTAGAGGCTGAGGACGGGAGGCTGAGGGTTCTCAGCAGGGAGCCCAAAGGATGGTTCAGGTCACTGGTGGGGATCACTGCCCGAGCACTATTTCAGCCCCCCAGTTTTGGTGGACCTCCCACAGTGGGAGCTGCCAAACACTCCCCCGCAACACATACACACACCCCGTTCTTGGTGTTGGGAGGGAAACAGGTGAAAGGACAAAAGAAGCAAGAGAAGAGAAAGGAGGAAGGGATGGAGGAAAAGATGAAACACAAAGGATAAACCCTAATGTCTCCAGTAATTCTAGGGGACAAAATCCCTGGTGCGGAATAAAATTCTGCCTCCTTAAGCTCGTGTTTTCCATGCTTAGATTTCATCACCAGATGGATCAGACTGAACAGGTTTCAAACCTCAAGGAGGCTCTTAGCTTCTAAACAGGGACGGCTGGTCTCTAGTAAACTCCCTAAAAGGGAAGGAGAAAAGTCGAAAGAGGTTCCTCCTGGCGCTCAAGTACGTGAACCCGAATACTCCCTCAGTCCTCAAAGAGAGACCTGGAGAAGGAGACTTGCTGAAGCAAAGCCACAGGGGTCTCTGAGGTTTCCCTGGCCCCTCGCTCCTGTCCTGCCTGGCTGATGTCAGCATCTCTCTGTGAGGTCACCACCTCCCCACCACCTTTGACCAACAGTCTTTGTGCAAAAGGCCTTTGTGATGTCACTGCCACACCCCTCCCTTCCTGTGCTAATGTCCTGCCCCTGGCCAGGCACTTTGGGGGTTTGAGCTACTCCCTGTAGATCACCCCACTCAAGGAGCGTTCGTTCTAGGAAGCAAGCCGGCTAGACAGGAAAACATCAGATGCTGCTCCCAATGCTACACTCAGTTTTTCAGAAATTAATTGACTTTATGGCCAGAAGAGACCATTAGAGCATCTAATCTGACCCCCTGCATATCACAGGCCTCCTGTATGACACAAGAGCTACTTTTGGGGCAAACATATTCCAGAAAGGCATCTAGTCTTTATCAAATGACATCAGGAGATGGAGAATCCACCACTTTCCTTGGTAGCTTGTTCCTGTGGTGAATCATCCTCGCTGTTGAATATTTGTGCCTTAGTTGTAATATGAATTTGTCTCTTTTCACCGTCCAGCCATTGGGGCTTGTTATGCCTTTCTCTGCTTTAATACCCAATCTTTTCTCTCGATTAAGGCCCTTCTACACCCCCCAGAGCCCAGACCCCACAGCCGGGGCCCCAGACACCCCCACAGCCCCAGCCAGGGTCCTGCCAGATCTTCCCTGGCCCCCAGTCCCCAGAGCCCTGGCCAGGGCCCCAGACACCCCAGAGCCCCACCAGCCCCAGGGAGAGCTGGGCACTGGGGAAGGGGAGAGAAAATGGGGCACAATCGGGGGCAGGGAACTTCTCAGGGGTTGGGGAGGGGGTCACCCTGGGGCTGCTCGTGGCTCTAGGGAGAAAGGGGCAGGGCGGGGCGGGGTCCCCACGGGGGCAGCGGTAAATCCGAGGATCTCAGCCCCCTTTCTCTCCCCGCTCCTCGGGGTCACTGGCTCCCGGCCATGTCCGGGCTGCACCGACACTTCCCCCCCCCGCCCCTTTCCCACGGAGTGGCCGGGCCCGGGGGGGTTAATGAAGGTCTCTCTCGCCGCGATCTGCGCATGCCCAGAGCCCCAGCGGCACAAACCCTTCTCCGGCTCCCTCGCCAACGTCACTTCCGCTCCAGGGAGAGTCCGGAACTACATCTCCCAGCCTGCCCCGGGGCCGCGTCCGCCCTCCCCAGCCCGGGTAAGGGAGGGGTCAGCAGCTGGAACTGCGCATGCTCCGTACGAGCCCCGCTGGGGGCGGGAGAACAAAGCTGCTGCTGCCGCCTCCGTGTGAGCCGGTGAGTGAGAGACCCCGGGGGGGGGGGCGGGCACGTGACTCTGCCCCGGGGAACCTGGGAGAAGCCTCGGAGCCGCCTCGGCCCCGGGAGCCGCAGCAGGATCCGCCCCCCCCCATCCGCTGGGATGCGGGGGGAGAAGCCGGAGTTGTGGGGGGGGGCGGGGAGTCTCTCCGGTTCTGCCCCGTTTCTCTCGGGGTCTCGCTCGGGCTGTAACATCCGGGGTGATTCGCCCCCCCCCGATCCGCTCGCTCGGCTCCCCGTCCCCCCCCCCCCGGTCTCTCCACGAGTCTCCAATGTCCATTTAAATCTCTCCCATGGGGTCCCCCGTTTTACCTGCAGCGATTTGTCCTTGTCCGGGTGGGAACTTGTTGCCCCGGGTCAGTCCCCCGCACGTGGCTGCCCCGGGCGGGGGGGGGGTGCGATGCCGGTTCTCTGCCAGGGCGGGGGCGGGAGGGCACGTGTCCCCCGTGGGGGCTGCCCGGACCCTGGTTTCCCAGTTACTGCCCCCAACTACCACCTGCCCATCCCCCACTGCTGCCCCCTTCCCTCCTCCAGGGACCTGCCAGCTCCCCCCCCCCCCTTTGCCCTCTTAAAGCAGCTCCTCACAGGGCTCCCTGCTGCCCGTGGGAATGGTGGGGGGAGCCATCACTTTGTGTATATGTATTGGACTGTAATATAAAATCCAGTCCAACAGTCCTGCTTTTCCCTCTAGCTATTTAGCAGTAATATAAAATCCCCTCAGATCTCGACGGTGTTCATAGACTATCAGGGTTGGAAGGGACCTCAGGAGGTATCTAGTCCAACCCCCTGCTCAAAGCAAGAACAATCCCCAGATTTTTACCCCAATTCCCTAAATGGCCCCCTCAAGGATTGAGCTCACAACCCCGGGTTTAGCAGGGCAGTGCTCCAACCACTGAGCTATGCCTCCCCCTTCTCATGTTATCACTTGCGTAGTTTCTGATATGTAGTCTCTGCAAATCTAAAAATTATCCTAAGCCCCACTTTTTCTCTAATTGTCTATTTCTAAATGACTATGGCCTGAGATTTTTCCCTGTCTCTTTTTAATTATAAAATACTAAGAAAATCTCAGATTTACACCTTTTCTCAGATTCCTGAACATGGATATAAAATATTGGCAAATGTTGCCCATTTTCTCTCTATTCAGTTATCAGATATTGATGTGAAACACTCAGATTTTACCTCGTATCAACAACTGATATAAAATCCCTCTGATTTTCCACTTTCCTCTCTAAATGTATTTAATACCCATCAAATCCAGAGGCCTCCCCCTGTTTGGGGGATCAGTGGTTCCCAGCTGGTAACAGGAGAGTTGGCTGGACCCCTGTCTTTTCTCCAGCTGGCACTGGGTGAGGAGGTCACTCTGAGTGCAGCGTGGGTCCAGAAGTGTCCCAAAGCCCATGACAAATGGTCTCTGGGAGGGGTTGCTTCCCGCAGTGCGAAGATGTAGCTAGTGACAGGGCATGGACCTTTCTTGCCCTCCAGGCCTTCCATTCTCCTGTTAAAGCAGCACCGCCCAGGGATCCCTCTGCCCGGGTGACTGGCCAGCAGGAGGCAGTGATAACTTTCTATCCACTTAGCAGACACAGTGAGGTAACTGTTGCTAGGGTAGGGGATGGGGTGTCTGTGTGGGGAGATTGCAGCTGGAGCTGAAGGGGCATTGTGGGAGGGGGAGGCCTCTGGGTGACTGGGCAGAGGGTTCTGGAGGTTTGGGGTGGGGGGGGTTCTGATGTGCCCAGCCCTGAGGCTGTGGGTCCTGGAGGTGGGTAGCACTGGGGACTTGTTGGTGCAGAACAGTGAGGGTGGGCGTCTCTTGGGGAGGCGGGGCTGGGGGCTGGAGGGAGCCTGGTGCTGTGCCAGGGGCTCAGTCATGCCCAATGCACAGAGCTGGGTGGGGGAGTGCCAGGAGCTAGGTCGGGATGCCAGGCAAGCAGAGGGAGGGGTCCCATTGTAAAGCATCAGGGGGTCCCAGGCAAACGGCCTGGCAGGTCCTGCTGGAGGGCAGGTGGGGTCCTAGGCAGGCAGTAGGGGAATCCTGGGCAGGCAGTGAGGGACTGAATTCCCAGTGAGGGGTCCTCTGGGGGGGGTGTCCCTGGTTGTTGGGGGCTCTTGGTGGGGGGAACCTTTAGGATTCCCAGCCTGCCAGTGATGGTCTGGTGGGGGTTCTCTGGCCAGTGGGGTGCTGAGGGGTATCTGGAGTCCCTGTTTAGGGATTTTGGGGGTTGGGTCCCAGGGAATATCTGGTGGGACTCTGGCTGCGGGGTCTGGGCTCTGGGTACTGGGGGTGTCTGGGGGGCCCTGGATGGAGGCTCTGGGGGCTGCTACTAACCATGCTCCTTCTCTCTGATCAGCTTGTGCCAGAATCCTGACTCCAAGCACATCCCAGCATTCCCCAGCCAGGCCCAGTCACCATGATAACTTTCTAGCCACTTATCAAACATCTTGAAAGTCCAGGACCTTCCAGTTCCATTGGGAAAATTTGTGCCCCGAGTCCTTACACTAGATCTTGGGGGTGCGGCAGGTGGGAAGGGGGCTAGAAATGCCACACGATGGTCTCTTCCACAACATTCTGGACTCATTCATTCTGAAATCTGGTTTCATTGAGACCATTGTTAATCCAGAGTCACTGCATGGAAAGACAAGGAGTGACTCCAGATGGACAGTGGGGCAAATGAGATCAGCAGTTCTCCCTGTGAGGAGGGGCTCTCATTAGCTGCTCTCCCCAGAGAGCTAAAGGACGGAAGCTGCTCAAACGCTCTGTCCCTCTCTGCCCAGGATATTGGGGTTCAGCTTCCTGGGTCAGACGCTGCAGCCTCCATTGTGATCTGGGAGACCAGGCTTAGCAGCTGCTGCTCCCCCAGCGGGGCTCTGTGCTGGGATGTGACCTTAACTAAAGCTGCTTCTCTGCCTAGCCCAGGGGATGACTTTCTCCAGCTGGTCCTAGCCCCTTGGGGCAGCCCTGGGCCCTGTTAATACAAATTCTACCACAGACTCCAGGTAACTGAAAGTCCTCTGAGAAAGTGCTGGGGACTGGCAAGAAAGTGACTCTACACAAACAGCCTCTCCTCCCATTAGCAATTGCCAGGAGCAAATCCAGCCGTGGGAGAGCAAAGCCCCCAGGAATGGGACTGTCCCAGCCAGAGGGGGAGGGAGAGTGGACAGGGGAAGGAGAGACTGAAAGGGGCAGTGGGAGAAATGAGTGGGGGGGAGAGATTTCCAGCTCTCTAGTCCACCCAGACACATGTATTGCAGCATCCCTGGGCAGAACCACTTTCCAGTGATCAAGAAAAGGCTCAGACAGAGGAAAAGCTGGTTCTTGACTCCATATTCCCCCTGCCGGGGGGTCAGTGTCCGAGGGAATCCCCCACAGTGACTCCTTGGGTTCTGCTCTTTTCTAGCCTTGTGTTCAGAGACTTTGTTATCCGATTGGGGGAGGGAGAAGGGAGGTTAAAAATCTCTCTGTGGGCTTAGCCTGGCAGGAGGGCCCAGGTCTACACTGTAATACAGAGATTGAGCATTTTCCCAGGATGGCAGAATCTAGGATGTCTGTCTGCAGGGAAAGGGCCTGGGGGAATCATCCTGTGACATTAACTAAAGCCTGTTCTGTAACCCCCACAACTGCCCTTCTCACCCTCCCAGGCTGCAGAATGACGTCCATGTTTCACTCCAGCTCATCCCATCCTGCCATGGGACAGGGGAGAGAAATGGCTGCAGAGGAGCCTGTTCAGGTAGGGATTATCGGGGGGTTGCTGGTGGGTTCCTGCAGGAGGGAGAGGGACACCAAATACACCGGAGATGGGAAGATTTGCACAGTCTGGTTTGGAGCCGGGCAGGAAATGCACAAGGTGGGGAAGGGAGGAGGACAGCTTGTGACATTCCTGCTGGGGGGAGTTTAATGAATGGCCCAGATTCTAGGAACAGACCCATGAGATTAGGAGGTGGAAATACCCTAATTTGTGAAACAGAAAATAACCCTCCTACCTGGGGCTAGGAAAACTGACCAGACTCCCAGTGCTGGAGCCTGACCTGACTAGCCAGTGGCTGCTGTGAGATATGAAGGGGGCACCCACTAGTGAGGTTTAGGGGAGATTCCCCTCCCTTCATATCCAGCTCCTCACAATGGGGAGGGTGTTGGGCTTCATACCAGGGAGCTCTCCCTGGTCCCTGCTAGGGGCTCCCTCTCCTCTATCAGTCTGTGGCTAGTAGGAGTGTGATGGATCTGCTGGGAGAGAAAAGGGACTCTCTATTCGTCCCCTTAACCTGGTGTTTCCAGGATGCTCTGAGTGGGGTGGAGGTGGGACTCTGACTGTGATACACCCAAAGCTTGCATTTGATTGGCTTCTCTCCCCCACAAATAGTGGGGCTCTGAGTGGGGCAGCAGGTACTGAGTGTTGGACTCTTGCTCTTTCAGATGCCAGTGACCTTCGAGGAGGTGGCTGTGTATTTCACCAGGGAAGAGTGGGCTCTGCTGGACCCTGCTCAGAGAGCCCTCTACAGAGACGTCATGCAGGAGAACTATGAGAATGTGACCTTGCTGGGTAAGGATTCCTGTCCCCTCAGTTCTTGGAAGGGGAAATGAAGAGAAAAGGTTCACGCCAGCCCCACAATGCCATCTCTGCTCTGTCCTGTCTCTGCATCACCCCAGTATGCCAGTGACCCACACACTGCCACAGACCCTCCCCTGCTTCAGAACAGTTTGGGAACAGAGCACAGGAGCAGTGTCACACAGTGTCAAATATCTCCTGTTTGCACAAGTAAACTTCTTTGAGATGGGGCGACCACATCTGCACGCAGTGTTATGCTCCTACAAAGCACATGGGATCTTTGTAGAGGAAGGTAAATACACCGCATTTATTGAGAATACAACAGTTAGCATATGCTTTTTAGTCACCCACCCGTGATGTTCATAGTTACCAGTCTCTTGTAGCTCGCGTCAATCTAATGGCCAGTTAGATTGAGCATGAGTGTGGGGCTGGGCTCTTGTCGGTCACGATCCAGTGCTCCTGGAGTGTGGCAAGACAAACCCAAAGTCCCATGGCCAAGCACCCTGGTTCTTATAGGCTTTTTTCCTTTGTTGAACTCTATGGATTTTGCTGTATCAGTTAGTGATCGGTTACTTCTTAACTGGTGTAAACATTCCAGTGCACCTCCGAGAGGGTCAGCCTGTCCTTTGTTCTGATTTAATCAATTGTCCTCAGGGGTGCCAGCCTTTACCTCAGGGTCATCAATCTGCCCTTCGTTATGGATGCGCGTCGATGATTCTTTGATGTCCTTTAAGTCTCTTGACTCCTTCTTCCTTGACTCTGGCTGTAACAATGGCCTTTACACCTTCTCTTTTCCTGATGCATACATCCTCATTCACACAGACCACTGAGAATACAAACAGTAGTGTTTTATATCGAGCAAAAAGGCATTGCAAATGAAACCTTGCCTTCAATGTTTCTCTAATCTACTTAACATAGACACAATAGTGAATCCTGTCTCTTACTTACTAAACCTTAAAACAAAGAAATGTAGATTTAACTAGAGTGCCTAATTTGTAATACATAGAGGAAACCATAGTAGACAGTGTAACTTATCCTAAAACAAAAGGTGACCATAATCAGTCAGAAGGATTGTTCTGGTCTGTCATTCCTTTCTGCTATTCAAACAGGGTGGCTGACAGGATGAAATCAAATCATACATTAATTCTCCCAGTACATTATAAAATCCAGCTCCTACAGCCGTATTCGAGATGTGGGCGTACCATAGATTTATATAGAGGCAATATGATATTTTCTGTCTTTTCTATCCCTTGCTTAATGATTCCCAGCATTCCATTCGCTTTTTGACTGCTGCTGCTGCACATTGAGTGGATGTTTTCAGAGAACTATCCATGACTCCAAGATCTCTCTCTTGAGTGGAAACAGCTAATTTAGACCTCATCATTTTATATGTCTAGTTGGGATTATGTTTTCCAATGGGCTGCACTATGTGCTATCCTGACATCTAGTACTGCTGAGATCCTGCATTCAGTACTATCCCTGCCCTTCCTGTTCCCTTTCTCCACTGAACCCCACCAGCCCATGCTTCCTGTTCCCAGCTTCCCCAGGACTCTCTCATTGTCTCTGGACCTCTCCGTCAGCAAGAAGCAGAGCCAGGGAGACTTGCCCTCTCTCTGGAGTCTTGGATTTCTGGGACATGGATTTACTTTCTCTGTGTTTTGGGAGCCTCTTTGAAATTGAGTATCTGTGACGTTAACCACAGTGCAACCTGGAGTGTTGAACAGCTGTGTCCCCTCAGTTTCCCAAGCTGGGGTGACTTTTACACTGTTTTACTGTGAGAGCAGCCGCTCCTGGGCAGTTAACACACAGTCTCCAGCATGTAACTTGCTCCCAGCTACACAGTATTGAGTGCTGCTAGTCAGCAACTCATGAGTTACAGTGCAGCATAGAAAACCCCCAGAAAAGTCTCTGTTCCCAGACTTCCCCCAGAAATATGAATCTTTCCCTGTCCAGCACACCACTGAACAAGGCAAGCTCATAGGAAGTCTGTCATTTCATCAGTGGAAACTGACATGCACCAGCCTTGTTATCCCATGTAGATGAGGGGACTCATCCCTGCAGCACCCCCTGCTGGTGACTTCTGGGAATTAGCTCATTCCAGCTCCAGCGCACCCTCTGCAGGCTGGTGATCCGCCTGTCCTCTGGCCCCCCATGTCCCTCCCTGGATCTGGTGCCCCTTTTACCTGGGGTGCTGCCCTCTGGCAGTAACCCCTCAGTCTTGGGGTCTCCCCTCCCCAGGGAACTCCCACCCACTATTCCCACCTCGGCTCAGTATAAGGCCAGTCATCGTCTAGCCCCACACCCTGGGGCAGGCTGCAGTATCAGCCACTCATCACTGGTAAGGAGGGTTTGGACCTGCTGCCTTTGCCTACCGCTGGGCTGCCCTCTGCAACCCCCCAGTACCTATTGCCTTCTGCTAGGCCGCAGCCTGGGGCTTTCCAGGCTGGAGCTCCCCAGCTCCTCTGCCTTTCCCCAGCCCTGCTCCACTCAGGTACCCTGTGTCCAGCTCCCTGCAGCCAGGCCCATCTCCCTCTGCAAACAGAGAGAGACTCTATCTGCCCCTGGCTTCTCTGCCTTTATAGGCCAGCTGAGTCTGTTTGGGGCGTGGCCCCAGCTGCAGCCACTTCCCCCAAGCAGCCCAGCCTAAAAGCTGCTTTCTCCAGCCACAGCCCCCTCCCAGGGCTGTTTTTAACCCTTCAGAGCAGGAGCGGACGTCCACCCCGCTACATCCCAAATGCAGTTTCCAACACACTTTAATCCAAACACGCTAGTTGGATAAAACAATAAAACAAGATTGTTAATTACCAAAAAAAAAGATTTTAAGTGACTACAGGTAACAAGTCATAAAAGTCAGAATTGTTTACAAAAGAAATGCAGATAAACCACAAATAAATGTGTTAGTCTCTAAGGTGCCACAAGTACTCCTGTTCTTTTTACAAACTAACGTGTCAGTCAGGGGTGGGTAACCACGCCCGCAGGCCACATCCGGCCCCTGAGCTCCCGGTCGGGGAGGCTCCCCCATCCCCTCTCCTCCCCTCCTCTCCCCTGTTGTCCCCTCGCCCCCGCTGTCCCCCTGCAGCCTCAACATGCCGCGCCACCAGCGCTCTGGCCCACCGCTCCTGGGCAGTGCTGCAGTGGTGGGGCTGCGAGCTCCTACTGCTCTGAGTGGCATGGTAAGGGGGCTGGTCTGCGCGCTCCTGAGGGACCCCGTGTCTAGCTGCAGCAGGCCGCGTGGCTGTGGTAAGGGGGCCAGGGCCAGGGGGTTGGATAAGGGGCAGAGAGCCCTGGGGGGCAGTCAGGGGACAGGGAGCAGGGGACGGTTGGGAGGGCGGTCAGGGGATGGGGAACAGGGGGGTTGGATAGGCGTAGGAGTCCCGGGGTCTGTCGGGGGTGGGGGTGTGGATATGGGTTCATATCCAGGACCCCACCCCCTACCCAACCCCGCTGCTACCTGTCCCTTGACTGCCCTGACCTCTATCCACCCCCCTGCCCACTGACAGACCCTTGGGACTCCCACACCTATCCAGCCCCCGTCCTCCCAGAACCTCCGCCCCATCCAACTGTCCCCTGACTGTCCCCCGGGACTCCCTGCCCCTTATCCAACGCCCCCACCTCCTTACCATGCCGCTCAAAGCAGCGTGTCTGGCAGCCACGTGGACCACGCAGAGCCAGACACACTGCCCAGCAGGAGCGCACAGCCCCGCCCCACAGGAGCGCTGCCCGCACGGTGGTGTGGCTGTGGGGGAGGGGCTAGCCTCCCCAGCCAGGAGCTCAGGCACTGGGCAGGATGGTCCTGTCGGCTGGATGTGGCCCGTGGGCCGTAATTTGCCCATCCCTGATCAAGGGCATAAACCTATTGAGTCAGCAAGACATGCAGGGGTATGTCTGTGTGCTGAGACTTCCGAGGCTTTTCCATGCCCTGTGCTGTGAAGCTTGTGTTTGGGACACAGGTAGTACAAGCCACATGGCAAAAGGAATATAAAGGGCAGCTGCATCATCTCCATTTTGTCTTCAATCCCTCTTCCTAACTCTGGAGCAACTTCTCTACAAACTGAAGCCTGGAACAAAGGACTGAAAGACCCATCGAACTTGTGGATGTGTTCCAGACGGACTTTCAAGCCAGCAGCTCAGCAATACTGCTAATAACCTGATATATAGATTTTGGAATGCATCTCACTGCTTTCCCATTTAACAACTTTTTTTGTGTCGTGTCCTGTCTTGTCTTTCCATGCTAAAGGATTGGCTGGCAGTGTGGTCTTTTGGGTAAGATCCAAACCTATAGTGATCTTGTAATGTGGCTGACCTTTTGGGGTCAGAAAAACATTTTGTATATGAGCAGAGTTTTTAAATAACCTCTCACTGTACTGGACCTAGGTGCTGATTGGGAGTCGGAGAACTGGAATGCAATAAAGGGGGCCGTGTGATTTCTTTTTTCAGCTTCTCGATAACCCGTGTGTGGGATCAGAAGCACAGTTTGTGACTGGTCAGTGAGTTTAACTTCAGTGTTAACCATCAGTTTTAGGAGCATCTGCTCTCCCTTTTTCATCCTGCCCTGACCCTGGCATTTTCAGTGTGGACTGCCCCAGGCACACCCGTCACACTAAGCACTGAGGTTAAATTAATAGAATGTTTTTTATGACAAAGTTCTGAAATCAAGTGACCTCCTTTGTTTTCTTTCATCTGAGCAGGGTTTCCAATTTCCCAACCTGATGTGATCTCCCAGCTGGAACAAGGGGAAGAGCCATGGGTCCCAGACCTCCAGGGTTCAGAGGAAAGAGAGATCCTGAGAGCTCCCTGCACAGGTGAGGCAATATTAAACCAACTCAGAATCTGTAAGTGCCTGAAGGAAACATCTGGGATGCCCTACAATGCCCTTGGAAGGTCTCTCAGTTCAATATTGTCCCTAGCAGGGGTCGTATCCTTAGGGTAAATATAGCTCATGGCTTCCTGTAGACACTAGCAGACACCAGGAAGTAGCTTCCTCCCTTCCCCCTGTGAATTTGGATGGGATGTGAAGCCTGAATTGATCCTCCTCTCTCCTGTTTGGGGAAGAACTTGGGGGAGTTCAGTTCCTGATTTTTATTTGACCTCTCTCCAGTACTTGTATTGGTTTGGCCTTCCCCTTTCCATCCCTGTTTGAGGTTTCTGTCTCTATCACAGCAGGTGACGCAAGGGTTTGTGAGAAAGAGGAGCAGAATTCTCAGCAGGAAAATGTTGAGCAAGTGGATAAACACAGAGCATTATCACAAAGATCGAAAAGGACTGTGTCCTGGAGTCATGAGCAGGAACACTCCCATGACATTCAGCACAGACCAGAAGGAGAGCAGGTAAAGCAGCCAGGGGATAAAGTGGGTAAAAGTATTTCCTGTCAGGAAACTCAGAAGGACCTCAAGGAAACCACAACACAACAGGAAATCCTCAGCAGAAAGAGAAAAATACATGCAGTGAGTTTGGGGAAAACGTATGTGATTACTCCATCCTTATAAAGCATCACAGAATCCACACAGGGAAGAGGCCCTATGAATGCACTGAGTGTGGAAAATGCTTCACTAGCAGCTCAGGCCTTTCTAAACATCAGAGAATCCACACAGGGGAGAGGCCCTATGAATGCAGTGAGTGTGGTAAATGCTTCACTAGCAGCTCAGGCCTTTATCAACATCAGAGAATCCACAAAGGGGAGAGGCCCAATGCATGCATTGAGTGTGGAAAATGCTTCACTAACAGCTCAGCCCTTTCTCAACATCAGAGAATCCACACAGGGGAGAGGCCTTATGAATGCAGTGAGTGTGGGAAAACCTTCAGTCGCAGTTCACACCTTCTTACCCATCAGAGAATCCACACAGGGAAGAGGCCCTATGAATGCAGTGAGTGTGGGAAAACCTTCAATCGCAGCTCAAACCTTCTTACCCATAAGAGAATCCACACAGGGGAGAGGCCCTATGAATGCAGTGAGTGTGGAAAATGCTTCACTCACAGATCACACCTTCTTACCCATCAGAGAATCCACACAGGGGAGAGGCCCTATGAATGCAGTGAATGTGGGGGAAAATTCAGTCGCAGCTCAGACCTTATTATACATCAGAGAATCCACACAGGGGAGAGGCCCTATGAATGCAGTGAGTGTGGAAAATGCTTCACTAACAGCTCAGCCCTTTCTCAACATCAGAGAATCCACACAGGGGAGAGGCCCTATGAATGCAGTGAGTGTGGGAAAACCTTTATTACCAGCTCAGACCTTATTAAGCATCAGAGAATACACACAGGGGAGAGGCCCTATGAATGCAGTGAGTGTGGAAAATGCTTCACTAGAAGCTCAGTCCTTTCTAAACATCAGAGAATCCACACTGGTGGGAGACCCTATAAATGCAGTGAGTGCGGGAAAACCTTCTGTGGGCACTTAGCCCATGTTAGTCATCAGAGAATCTGCAAGGGAGATCAACAACATAAACACCTCTAGGGATATCAATACTTTTTTTTTCTCTAATAATTTTCCTGATTCCCACATAGTAACTTTTAAAGCTGTTTGAACTGTTTGCAGCATGGTTATCCCTCAGTTTGGCCAGATGAGGGGCCCATTTTTGCCTTTTGCAGTTTGCCCTATTTTGAGGTGGACCCATTTGTCCTTTCTATCAACTCCATTATCCCATGAGTAATTCTAGTGTGCCCTTCCTATCAGGAACCAGGGAGCATCACGTTTATACTATTCTTCCTATTTCAAAGTTATTGTTAGTCACCAGTGATACAGATTGTATCATTGCCAGTTGTTCTCAGGTTGCTCTGGGTTGTGCTGAAGAGCAGATATAATGGGAATTTTTCAAATTATAGTTAAATGAAGAGGAGCAGGGGCAGGGAAAAAAAGTGTAATTTCAGCCTCTGTGACACTGGAAGGAGATGGGGAGACGCAGAGATTCCCTCCTTCCCCATCACTGCAGAACTGTTACCTTTTGTCTGAGCCATGCAGAGGTTATCATCATCACATTCTATCCATTCACTTCTCAAAGTGTCCTGTGAGGAACAGTTCTCAGCTGTCTGTGCTTGGAGATGATGCTTTGACTTCTTTAATCTTATCTCAGAGTCGCTCTGACTGGAGATGAAAGTGTCAAAGACCTGGAAGGGGAATTCAAATGGATCCCAAACACAGTGTGATCATTGGGAGTTTAAATCCCAGGTTCCATCTATTGGTAAAGCCACTTCTGGCAAGGTGTGAGTGGTTTTGTCCCAAATTATAGCAATGCTTGGATACTAAAAATTTTGTAAATAACATAACTGGCTATTGAGACAGTGCTGAGTGAAGTATGTTTTAATGGATCAGAGGAGAATGTGATGGGAGAATCTCTTGTCCTGATTCTGAATAATCAGATGTAACCTGCTCTGGAATTTCACTTCACACTTTCATTGCCATGTATTCTAGCTCTCTGTGATGTGGGTTTCTATCTTTCCTGAAGGCTGTTTGGTCACTCAATTGGATAGTAGTTCAGTTTGATAGGATGTAGTGCAGATTTATTGGAGAATTTAAGACAAATGACTATTTGCTAAAGTCATCATTTCTCACTTCAGCTTTGCTTTTTCCCCATCCCTGCATGATGTCATGGAGAAAGGTTGAAGTGCAGTTCTGTCAGCATTAGAGAACTCTCCAATTTACTGGATAGGCTAACAAAGAAACAGCAGTGATTTAAAATCTCTACTCAGGAATTGTGAACAACAGCAGAACCCCAACTAACTGAAGGAAGTGCATATGATCACAGTGTAGTTCAATTGTTTAAGTCAATATTGTCCCAGATGTTCTGGGGAGAAAATTCCATGCTAAGTGATTTTTGAACTAGGCACAATGCCCATATATTTGGTTCCAAAGCCTTTGTAACCCAGGCCCTACAGAAGTTCTTTCCTAGCTAATCTTATTGTATCGGAGATGCTGCCCTTCATGATGCAGATGTTGAGGAAATAGAAGTGGAGTTTTGTTGAATTTATCCTTTGTAGGTGCTAAAAATGTATATCGAATCAAATCAGTTTTGGAAATCTAATAGCTGCAGAAAAATAACTATTTTTGAATAGAAACTCCAGCTCTGGTCACTAATGAAGATTGTGATCCAGCCCTTTATCCAGTCCCTTGCCTGGAACTGTGCCACCAAATTAAAGAAAAGCTTGGCATGTTTTGGTAAGCCTCACTAACACTGCTGAGATTTGGAGAGGTTTTGTAAAGGATTCTACTTCGGAGAAGTGTAAATTTACCCTACCCAAGGCCAAGGATTTGGAAAGAGCTGGGGCTGAAAGAGTCCACACCCAGTTCTTGGTTTCCACCCCAGTAAAGGAAGCTATGGTGACCAATGACCCAAGGAAAATTGTTTGTACAACTCCATTTCCTAGTTCAGTGTCACTGATTACAGTTCCAAAGGATGCCAGGTTACTTGAGAACAATCATCCTTCACCATTTGGATCCAAAGAGAGAGTGCTTCAAGGGACATTCCTTCCCCGTGGATCCCACACTGGCTGCCTGATTGGGTAACAAGGACTTCAAGGCTGTAGAAATGAGGCAATGAATGTATCAGGCTCCAATTTCAGACTTCCGGATACTCGCATGTTGAGTTCTGATTCTATGGTTTTGTGTCTGATGCTCTGGCTACACAATAAAGCTGATGTTGGTGCAGCTGCACCAATGTAGCTGCGCTGCTGTAGCGCTGCTATTACAGACGCTTTCAGCCAATGGGAGAGATTTCTCTCATCGGACTTGATTAGTCCAACCCTCGCAAGCGGCAGTGGCTCTTTTGGCAGGAGAAGTTCTGCTGCTGATGTATAGCTATCTACACAGGGGGTTAGGGCTGTGTAACTACATTGCTCAGTGGTGTGGATTTTTCACACATCGGAGTAATATAGTTAACCGATAAATGTCTTTAGTGTAGACCAGACAGTTCTCTCTTGTGTTTTATGCATTTACATCACTTCTCCTCTATCTTCTCTCACTTTGAAAGTTTAAAAGTGTGACACGAGAGGTATTTTTCCTCATGATGCAAAGATTCCCACATAGGAGATCCCTTACACCAACACATACTGCAGAAGATCCTGAGATATCTGAACTCACAGAAGTGGTTGGGACAAACCACAGCTTGAGCCAAGGTTCAGTTGTTGGCAATGGGCATTAGAAGAAAACTAACATATATGATAAGAATTTGTGATCTTTGAATATGTTTTTGTTACCTATTAAAATGAGATTATTGGTGAAGTTATTAGTTAAAGAAGAAGAGCCTAAATGTGTGATAATCTGAAGTATTTTGGAAAACTGAAAGTTGTCTTTTTTTGTTTTGTTTTGTTAGTCGTACAGGAAATGATGGCTAATCTTGAAAAGTTAATTTGATTTAATTTACCCCCTGTAGTGTAAGGAGTTCTGGTCAAAAACCTCACTCCAAAGGTTGGGGTGGGAGAATGTGTGTGAGAGAGTGTGTATAAGAGAATATTGGCCAAGTATCGAATTTAATATTTTGTGTTTTCAAATAGAATTTTTTTGCTTAGTTTCAAAGTCAATTTCTATTCAAAGGAAAGCTACTCGAGGAGATAAGTTGTATAAGTTTTTACCCACTTAGACTGTAAGGGTCACTGTCTTCCCCACTTCTCTAATTTGCAAAGGAAAGGCCTGACATCTGTCACAGGATGTGTCCAGCAGTTAGCACAGCTGCACTCATCAACCATCAATATAAAGAAAAAGACTGAAATCCATTGCCTTTCAGGTCAATAAGCCAGCTAAAGGCTGGTCGATGTAGAAAAGCTCTGTTGGCAGAGCCACATCTCTCAGGGGTGTGAAAAGTCCTCTCCACTGAGAGAAGTAGTTAGTGACCTGAGCCCCAGTGTAGGCAGTGTTGGGTTGTCAGAAGAATATTTCCAGTGTTTGAAGTGTAGACACAGCCTTAACATCAATTCCAATTTTGACCCATCTCCCTATGTGTGAGAAAGTTACTGGTATGGAGGGCTGAGCCAGCTGTCCGCTCACCTGGTTCCTCAACTGTAGCTACAGCTCTTAGTGCTCATGAATGCAAAGACTGAGAGAAATGGAGAGTTCCAGCCATTGTCATTTTAGTATCTTATTGTTCCTCTCTCTGTTTTTTGTGCTGGCCTTTCTGTTCTATCAGGGGGTGACTGTATAGCTCAGTGCATCTGTGACAAAAGCTCATTGGTGCCAATTGGCAAAGAGGTCACTGTTCTTCACAAGCAACTCCTGTCTCAGTCCTGACAAACTCCCCACAGCTAATACACTGCTTTTATGATATTTATCCAGGAAGCATAGCAGTGAGATCTCTACTGAAAGCTTGTAAATTATTGATACTCTGAATCACTGCGAGAGGTGTGTCCAAGGCATGGTTAAGGAGTAATGTAAGTACATGGAAAATTATGCCCATATGGTATTGTTATGAAAGTGAGTCACCCCAATCATAGGTCTTGTTGGGAACGGCCCATTCAAGTGGGAGGGAATTGGCACCTGTTCCTTGCTAGCCAGTTATGTGATGTATTGCTCCATTGTCAGCCTTTGCACCAACCCAGAAAAGCCAATGGAAAACCATCAAAGACAAATTATAGACATCAAAACCTTTGGAAGTGACAAGGACAATATGAGAATGAGGAGAAAGGAATGTTCTTTCTGTGAATAAAGACAAAAGACTGATTCAGTTCATAACAGGGTGGAGAAAAACACTCTGTGTCCATTCACCAAGGAGATTCCTAATGACCAGTGGTGCTTCATGAAAGGCAGGGCCGTGGCTCCTAGGGACTAGGAATCAGTGAAATTGACTGAAGTGGGAGGTGAGACTCTACTTAGGGTACGTCTACACTACAAGACTATTTCGAATCTACTTAATTCGAATTTGTGGAATCGACCTTATGAAGTCGAATTTGTGTATCCACACTAAATAC
Organism: Mauremys reevesii; assembly: GCF_016161935.1. Classification (NCBI taxonomy): domain Eukaryota; kingdom Metazoa; phylum Chordata; order Testudines; family Geoemydidae; genus Mauremys; species Mauremys reevesii. The sequence continues at coordinate 50,054,281 of NC_052634.1, forward strand.
ACTAATTCGACTGTCTGAGTCCACAGTAACGGGGCCAGCGTCGACTTTGGAAGCGGTGTACTGTGGGAAGCTATCCCACAGTTCCCGCACTCCCGCTGCCCATTGGAATGCTGGGTAGAGCCCCAATGCCTGCTGGGGAAAAATGTCGAGGGTGGTTTTGGGTAACTGTCATCATTGAACCGTCAATCACGCCCTCCCTCCCTCCCTGAAAGCGTCTGCGGGCAATCTGTTCATGCACTTTTCTGCTCAGTGACAGCGCGGGCGCCACAGCACTTTGAGCATGGATCCCGCTGCAGTTATGGCCGTTGTCAACTCCTCGCACCTTATCATCCACCTCTTCCACAGTCAGCTGCTGAGAAATAGGGCTACTTTTCAATGGTGCTGCGAGCACTGGTGGACCATGGGGGACGTTTTACCAACATCAACGTCGGGTGGCCAGGCAAAGTTCATGACGTGCTTGTTTTCAGGAACTCTGGTCTGTTTAGACGCCTGCAGGAAGGTAGTTTCTTCCCGGACCACAAAATAAGTCTTGGGGATTTGCAGATGCCTATAGTGATCGTCGGGGACCCAGTCTACCCGCTAATGCCCTGGCTCGTGAAGCTCTGTGCAGGCGCCTTGCACAGCGACAAGGAACTCTTAAAGTACCAGCGAGCAGTGAGCAGCGTGACCTGTGACTGTTCAGTTTCTTTACAGAGAAGCTGAACCTGCCCCTGTTTCTTTACCAAGTGACTGTTGACTAGCATCTGCAGTTACATACCCCGCCAACCCCGCTTCCCCAACTTCCAACACACGTGTAAAAATAAAATACATGTTCCACTGTAACTTTACAAAGGTTTCTTTATTGATGACTTTGCGTTACAGGGTTGAAACTGGGACACGGACTGTGCTGTGTAGGGTGTGCAGTGATGTAAAGACCGCCTGTAAACTCAAGGAATGACAGGCTCCTGCTCCCAGAGCGGTCTGCAGTGCCGGACTGGATGTTTCAACGGAGCGTGCCATCCCTCCTTTTTGGGACTCTGTGTGCGGGGGCTGTGTGGCCTTTTGGCGGGGGAGGACGGATACAGATTCCTCTGCTGCGTGGCTCTGTGTTCCAGGACAGGGACCATTGCATGAGATCTATAACCCCCTCCCCCGCGACAAAGTCACATACCCCCCCACCCACACAGAACCTGCAAACCACCTCCCATACCAACCAGGGTGCGTACTGACTGCAGTGTGTGTGTGACCTGCTGCTGATCCTGCCCCCATGTCTGTACCCTGGTAAAGGTGATTGTCCTGTCAAATTACCAACTCCCTTCCCCCCCTTCAAACACAGTCTCCTCTAAAAGAACATGACGGAAACAGTAATTAACAGAAAAGTATTTTTTATTATCAACTAGACGGGATGAAACTGGGATGGGGGCTTGGGTGAGGCGGGAAGGAAAGGACTTTTCAAAATTTAGGGTATGAGAGCTTTTGGGTACTTGAGCACTCTGCTGGGGTGCAGTGACGGTTTACACGGCCTCTGGCGCCCCTCCTTCTGGTTATTTTGGGTGAGGGGGGTATGGGACTTTGTGGCGGGGGAGGGCGGTTGCAGATACACTGCAGGGGGGCTCTGTCCTCCTGCCTCCGGTCCTGCAGAACATGCACAAGGCGCCGGAGCATGTCCGTTTGCTCTCTCATTAGTCCAAGCAGTGTTTGAGTCGCCTGCTTGTCTTCCTCACGCCACCTCTCCTCCCGTTCGCTGAGTGAGCGCTGGTACAGAGAGAGGGTCCGCGTCGTCTCGGGAGCACCCCATAAGTTCAGCGAACATCTCGTCCCGTGTCTTTTTATTTCGCCGCCTAATCTTTGCCAGTCTCTGTGAGGGGGATGCTGTGGCGGGTCTGGAGACAGTCCAAGCTGTGTGATGGGAAAAGGGAGTGAATTCCTTGCCAAGATAAATTTTTGCGAAGAATGAACACAGTCTAATCTGTCTCTGTGAATTCTGGGTTGAGATCCCAGTGCCTGATGGGGCAAAAACCATTTTCGCGGGTGGTTCTGGGTAAATGTCGTCAGTCATCCCTTCCTCCGGGAAAGCTACAGCAGACAATCATTTCAAGCCCGTTTTCCCTGGATTGCCCTGGCAGTCGCCACAGCGTGGAAACCATGGAGCCTGTTTTGCCTTTTGTGCCTGTCACCGTATGTGTACTAGATGCCGCTGACAGAGGCGGTTCAGCAGCGCTACACAGCAGCATGCTTTTGCTTTTGCATGACAGCAGAGATGGTTACCAGCCATATTGTACCATCTACCACACCATAAATTGGTAATAAGATGGGCATGGTTAGCAGTCCTTTTGCACTGCACCATTTGCTGCTGTCATAAGTGCCCCTGGTTGCTCTTAGCCAGGGGCGCAAAAGCCAAAATTCGGACTGACTCCCTGAGTCAATCCCTCCTTTTTGGTATCTAAAAATAGAATCAGTCCTGCCTAGCATATGGGCAAGTGTACTAGAGAACCACTGTATCAGAGAACCAGAGAGCACAGCTGCTCTGTGTCAGATCCTGCATAGATTATGAGCCGAATGCTATTCACAGGGGGTGCTCCTGCAACAACCCCACCTGTTCATTCCATTCTTCCGCAGCCTTCCTGGGCTACCATAGCATTGTCCCCCCACTTGTGTGATGAAGTAATAAAGAATGTAGGAATAAGACACAGTGACTTGTTAGTGAGAAATGAGTGGAAGGCAGCCTCCAGCTGCTATGATAGTCCAGATAGGACATTAAGGAGTGTGGAGAAGAGGAGCCCAGCATCCTGCTGCTAGTCCAGGGGCAATTGAATCTTTTCTTTACACATGAAGGCTTGGGGGCTGATGAAGCTCAGCCCCCTGTTGCTATGATGACGATGGTTATCAGCCATACTGCACCATCTACCACGAAAAATTAGGACCAGGCGCCTTTGATTGACCTTACCGATGCTAGTCGGCATGGTTACCAGTCCTTTTGCACTGCCCCATGTGCCAATAGGCTGATGATGAGGACGGATACCAGTCATTTTGTACCATCAGCCATCCATAGCGTGGGGGGAGCAAGGATGTTGGTGTTGAGTGCTGCACCATCGCGTCTATCTGCAGCATTCAGTAAAGATAGGGTGACATGTAAAAGAGTCAAGAGAGGATTGTTTTCCCTTTCACTTCTGGGGGTGGTTGGGGGGCTGCGTAAATTGCCGAGCTATGCCCTGACCCACCGCGGACACTGTTTTTGACCCTAGAAGCATTTGGAGCTCAGCCAAGAATGCAAATGCTTTTCGGAGACTGCAGGAACTGTGGGATACCTTGCGTCCTCAGTCCCCCCTCCCTCCATGAGCGTCCATTTGATTCTTTGGCTTTCCGTTACGCTCGTCACGCAGCAGCGTGCTGAGTCTCTGCTATGCCGTCTGGCCGGAGATTTTTTAAAAATACTTTGGACCAGGCGTAACATTACAGTAATTCCCCTAATTACATGCAGGAGTCTCCGAGTGAGATCACCCTGAGGACGGTCACTGAAGGAGATAGAGAGCGCATGCTGCTTGAAAGCCAGCACAAACCAGGGCCCTACGCAGCCGTGCTCGGGGAGGCAATGCTCCCTGAGTACCTCATGAAAGCCTGGCACGGAAAAGTGTGCTACCACGGAGCACCCAATAAGGCAGCTCTCCCCAGGAACCTCCTGCGGAGGCTTTTCGATTACCTCCAGGAGAGGTTCGTGGAGATCTCCCAGGAGGATTTCTGTTCTATCCCCATATATAGAGAGACCTCCTTTTCACATACATCAGATTCCTGTTATAGTAAGAATAAAAGTTTACATGGTTAAAGCACTTACCGACTGCTCCTTCCCCTGATTCAGGATCCGGGTTAATGGCCGGGGAGGGTTGGTAGGGGATCTCCGTGACGGTGATGAAGAGATCCTGGCTGTCGGGGAAACCAGCGTTGTAAGCGCTGTCGCCTGCCTCGTCCTCCACAAACCCTTCCTCATCTTCCCCGTCCGTGAACATCGCCGAGGAACTGGCCGTTGACACTGTCCCATCGTCAGAGTCCATGGCCGCTGGTGGGGCAGTGGTGGCAGGCTCCGTAGCGTCCGTTTGCCGCTTTGATTTTTTGGTAGCCTTGTCTGGGGTCCTTGATTTTCACGCGGCGCTGCATGGCATCCCGGCTGTATCCTCTGTCTCTCATGGCTTTGGAGACCTTCTCGTAGGTCTTTGCATTCCGTTTTTTGGAGCGCAGCTCCGAAAGCACAGACTCCTCGCCCCACACACTGATCAGATCCAAGAGTTCCCGGTCAGTCTATGCTGGGTCCCTCTTTCTATTCAGAGATTACATGAACTCCTCTGCTGGAGAGCTCTGCATCGCTGCCGGTGCTGCTGAGCTCGCCCCGATGTCCAACCACGAAATGAGATTCTAACTGTCCAGACAGGAAAAGGAATTCAAATTTTCCCGGGACTTTTCCTGTGTGGCTGGTCAGAGCATCCAAGCTCGGACTGCTGTCCAGAGCGTCAACAGAGTGGTGCAGTGTGGGATAGCTCCCGGAGCTAGTAAGTTCGATTTGCATCCACACCTAGCCTAATTCGAGATACCCATGTCGAATTTAGCGCTACTCCCCTCGTCGGGGTGGAGTACCGAATTCAAACTAAAGAGCCCTCTAGGTCGAATTAAACGGCTTCCTAGTGTGGACGGTTGAGCGGTTAATTTGAATTAACGCTGCTAAATTCGATTTAAAGTCCTAGTGTAGACCAGGCCTTAGATAGGAAAGGTAACTATTAAAAAGTGTAGGTTGCATTTTCTGATTTTGTTTAGTTGGTAACAGTTGGTTTCCAGCACTCACATTTGTTTGTTTAAATCTCTATCGGTTGTTAAATAAATTTCTGCTTGTTTGATAACTATACTCAAGTGCGGTGTGAGATACAGTAGCAGTGGTCCACAGTAAAACTAGTAACCTGGAATATACCATTGCTTTGGGAAGAGAGAATCTGGGATTTCTCTGAGTATCTGGTGATCCGGGCTGGACCCCGGGTGGGGGACACATTGAAGGAAGTCAGGGGTTAGGGTGGCTGCTGTAGCTCAGAGGAGGGGCCTTGAGTGCCTGATGGGCTGGGTGAGTTTGGTCACTAACATCCAGCTACCAAATGCAAAACTCCCTCTTCCTAGTGGAAGGTGGCATCAAGGAAACTCACAGCCCTCAGCTCCCTGAGAAGGGTCACAATATGTCTCTATGTTGATTCACCTGTCAAATTCACACAGGGAAAGCTCCCTATAGCATAAAACTCTGCCGTATGAAATCATGGAACATGTGCTCTTCACTCTGTGAAAGCATGTAAAGAATCCAAGCGCTGGAGGACAGGGTTTGGGTCCAGAGTGACCTAGACAAATTGGAGGATTGGGCCAAAAGAAATCTGAGGAGGTTCAACAAGGAGAAGTGCAGAGTCCTGCACTTAGGAAGGAAGAATCCCCTGCACTGTTACAGCCTGGGGACCGACTGGCTAAGCAGCAGTTCTTCAGAAAAGGACCTGGGGATTACACTGGATGAGAAGCTGGATATGAGTCAACAGCACCCTTGTTGCCAAGAAGGCTAACAGCAGATTGGGCTGCGTTAGTAGAAGCATTGCCAGCAGCTTGAGGGAAGTGTGTTCATTTCAAACCTGCAGCTTATTCATTTCATGTGGTGACCCCTCCTAGTTCTTGTGTTATGAGAAGGAGTAAATAATACTCCCTTCCTTGGTCCTTTAGAAGATATTATGTGACCTCCTCCCCCTTGTTGTATCCATGTTGGTCCCAGGACATGAGAGACAACACCGCAAACAACAAGGTTCAAAGTCAATGCACATGGGAGAAGCATCTTGTGTTTCATTCCTTATGTCCTAGTCCCATCGTGTGGCCATTTCCTTTTCTTCCTTTCTGTCAAAAGCTTTGGTGTTTTGCACAGAAACATCATTTCCCCAGGAGAGCCCCAGGAGTGAGGGCTGCATTCCTGTACCAAACAGTCACTAGAAGGGGGCAGACAAAGGCCTTTAGGATGAGGCATCCGTCACTGTCAAAAAATCATCTCCCTCCTGTGGTTCCGCGGGCAGCAGGAGCAGCCGCAGCTCGGTGGCCCCTGGCAGCAGCACTCCTGGGGTGGCCGGAGCAGCAGCAGGCCCCCTGGGGCTCCCCCCTCTGGGGCAGCAGCTGGAGTGGCAGCAGGGTGGCAGGGCTTCTCCCCTGGTAGCTGGTGCTCATTATCCATCAAATAAATCAAAATATTTCCACCTGCAAGTGGATTTAGCCCAGGACCCTCAGAGTCACCAGCTCTTACACCCCCCACTGAGCTCTCTGGTCAGGTGTCCTAGCGCCGGAAGCCTCCTGTTTAGATCCTAAAATAGCATTTTTGTACCGGGGGGCTGAAATTTTGGACTGGACATTGTAGCTCCACCGTTATTTTATTGAATTGCTTCAAAACAGCAAGTCAAGAAAGTCTCCTAAGTGCCAGGCTCTCTGCCATGGAAACAGCTGCCCCTGCTCTCCAGGAGTCTGTGCGTTCCACCCAACAAAGCACAAACCTCTGAACTGAAGGGGGGTCAGACAGTGACGGTAACACAAATCTTCTGACTATTAACCCAAAGTCCCTTCCTTTCTTTAACCCAGGACGTGCCACTCAACTGTTAGCCATGGTGTTATCTTCATCTTAAAATACCTCTCAGGACATTGAACAGAGGAAGTGAAACCGCCTCCCCAAATGGCTCCCTGTTGAGGCGTTGTACCGTACCTGCCCCTGGAGACTGCTTGGTTTTATATCCTTAGAGCTTTTTCTCTTCAAACCCCTTATTCTAATCTCTGGGCCAACCTCCACATTTCAGAGTTTAGAATTTACTCTCATCACCCTGGTATGGCACTTTCCATGTGAATTAGACAAAGTGAGTGGGGGAAGCTCCATGGCTAATGAAAACTGATGCTTTGGGTGAGGCCTGAACTCATAACCCCAGCAGTGCGCCTCCCTCACTAGCCAGGTGTGCCCCTGTAGGTGCTTCATAGACAAGCTTGGGAAGTAGGGTAGTTACTTGTGTCTGTGATTAACCACTTTGGTGACCTAATTCAGAGGCTGATGGTTCAAACCCAGGTGAAGATAAAGGTAGGTTTTTTTTAGTGATGAGACTCCAGTACATTTTAATAGGCAGTAAAACGCCTCAATTCTGGTCCAGCCTCATTGGGCAAGCATAAGTGGTATTTTTGCCAGATGCATTGGTGGTACAGTGGTGAGCATAGCTGCCTTCCAAGCAGTTGACCTGGATTTGATTCCCAGCCAATGCAGTGATGTGATGTTTTCTCTGCTGGGAATGGGTTTAATTTCAGTCACATTGTATCAGTTTAGCAATGGAAGGAGAGAATCAATGTCCTGCAGATCATTAAACACCCAGTGGAGGAAGAAAGGGGCGGGACTATACAATGAGCGGATGGAGTCATCCTGGTATTACAATGTTTGGTTTATTTATTTTTTTTCCCTTTACTTCCCTCTCCCTTTTAGACTCAGAGCCTTTATGGTCAGAAGGGACCAGTGTGATCATCTAGTCCGATCTGCTGCACCTTGCAGGCCAAAAGACCCACCCACCCACTCCTGTAATAGACCCGGGATGGGAGGCAGCTCTGTGCACTGCCCCTACCCCAGGCAGCACATGGAGGCCCTCTGCTCCCCTCCCCCCATGGGTGTGCAGAGATGTGCCAGCAGCACTGAGGTGGCTCCCTGCCCACTCTGCCTCCGTCCCTCCGTGCCACTCCCAGAAATGGCCGGCATGTCCCAGCATCCCCTGGGGCGGGGGGAGTGTCTCCATGCACTGCCCTTGCCCCGAGTACCAACTCCGCAGCTCCCATTGGCCAGGAACTGCAGCCAATGGGAGCTCTGGGGGCAGCGCCTGCAGGCAGCGGCGCACAGAGACTCCCTGGCCCTGCTCACCTAGGAGCTGCTGCCAGAGGGTTGTGTGTACCGGTCACTTTTGGAGCTGCAGTGCCCGGGGTAAGCGCCACCCTTCCTGCACCCCAAGCCCCTCCCCCAGCGCAGAGCCAGCACCATGCACCCAAATTTCCTCCCAGAGCTTTGCTTGTCTTCCTTTCACCCAGAACCATCCTTCTCCTGGGCTGCAAGTAGCCACCCCTGGGAAGCCAAGAGGCAGGCACAAGATTCTGCCTCCCAGCAGCCAACTGCACCTCCCCAGGCTTTGCAGAACGACTGGTGGCGCTCTACTAACCCCACTTAGCCGCACTGAGGCGCTTAGCTTCTGCCCTGCCTTCCTCAGCTCGACTTTCCTCTTTTGCCCCATCCCTGCCTCACTCCCTCCTTTGGCAAGTCACACAAAGGAGGCAGCAGGAAGAGCTGGCCGCCATAGGCCAACCTCCAAGGGCAGAGGAGACCAAGCCACAAGGCTTCAAAAGGTGCCTGGCCCAGATCCTCTAGCTTTCCCCTGCTGATGCCAAGGCTTTTTCTCAGCTCATTTCACCACCCTCTGCCATGCAGGGGTTGGGGTTATCGCAGGTGTTACCCGAAATTGGGCCAGCTAGTCAGCGTAGGGAGAACTAATGACCCACCAGAGTTTGGCAGAAAGCAGCACGTTTATTATATTGATAGCTAAGCTCAAAAGAAGGGGTGCGGGGGGTGTCACACTCACACTCCCAGGACAGGCACAGCAGTGGAGATGTCAGGATTCTGCAAGGTAAGTGTCCCACTTCGCAACTATGGGCGGAGCGATGAAGGAAAGTCTCCCTGAGGCACAATGAAATACAACGCAGAGAACCACTGGCCAGGCGGTCCGGGCAAAGGGCATTCACTGGAGGTACAAGCTTGTGAGTGCTCTCCTGAGCACATGGCCCCTCCCCCTTTTAAGGGCCTGCACCTCATGGCCTGCGACCAGAGATGACTTGGCTGCATCTGGTTGGTCACACTCCACCTTGGGCAGTGTCCATGCTCTGGGTGTGTGATCGCTGCCTAATTAGAGTCCCAGACACCTTGTCTACCTGGGAGCTCTTCTGCTCTTCAACCAGCCCATTCATCCCAGGAGCATTCCAGGGGGGAACGGGAGGGGAAAAGCCACTTCACAGGCATTCAGAGAGGGAGAGGAGACAAAAGTGGGAGCAGGGGAAGTATAACAGACCTTCTGAGCGTTGAAATCACTGCTGCTCCTACAACAGTAGGAGCTGGGAAAATTAAGCCCACATGTTTCTGCCTAGTTTTGAACCAGGGACCTTTTGCGTGTTAAGCAAACGTGATAACCACTACACTACAGAAACTCTGTCTCAGTACATTGCTCCTCCCTTCATAAGACCATAAGAATGGCCATACTGGGTCAGACCAAAGGTCCATCCAACCCCGCATCCTATCTGCCAGCAGTGGCCAATGCCAGGTGCCCCAGAGGGACTGAACCTAACAGGTAATGAGCAAGTGATCTCTCTCCTGACATCCATCTCCACCCTCTAACAAACAGAGGCTAGGGACACCATTCCTTACCCATCCTGGCTAATAGCCATTCATGGACTTAACCTCCATTCATTTATCTGCAAAAAGAACAAGGAGTACTTGTGGCACCTTAGAAACTAACAAATTTATTTGAGCATAAGCTTTCCTGGGCTAAAACCAACTTCATTGGATGCATGCAGCGGAAAATACAGCAGGAAGATATAGATTATCTATCTATATATCTACATATATACATACACACACACACACACACACACACACAGAAGATGAAAAATTGGGTGTTGCCATACACTATAACGAGAGTGATCAGTTAAGGTGAGCTATTATCAGCAGGAGAAAGAACCCTTTTGTAGTGGCTTTCATGGCCTTTGAGAAAGCAAGACAGAGCCTTGGAAGACCCAGCAGGGTTTGTGGCACAGGAATTGTTCTCAGATTCCACTGAGACTTCAACTCAGATTGCAGGATTCAAAGTCCTGAGTGCTGGCCCTTACACCATGGGACCAGCACAGCACCTGTTGATTACTGTAGACTTCCAGCAGGGAGGACTCTGTGGGCAGGTGCGGCTCTAGGCATTTTGCCGCCCCAAGCATGGCAGGCAGGTTGCCTTCGGCAGCTTGCCTGCGGGAGGTCCGCCGAAGTCGCAGGACCAGCGGCCCCCTTGACAGGCATGCCGCCGAAGGCAGCCTGCCTGCCGCCCTCACTGCAACCGGCAGAGCACCCCCCGTGGCTTGCTGTCCTAAGCACGCGCTTGGCATGCTGGGGCCTGGAGCCGCCCCTGTCTGTGGGGACAATTTTTTCTGGCAGGGAGGACTCAGTGGGAACATGCCTCTCTGGCCAGCCTTGCATTTGCTCAAAAAGTCAGCACCCAGCACTTTGCTGCAGGCCCAGAGTCCTTTCTTCCTCCAGACTGTGAGGCCAGTGGATAGGTGAGGCAGTAGCACCTTCAGTCCCAGGCAGTAAAGGGCCCTTCCTGGGAAAGGCCATGTCCTGAAAAGGAAAAACTAAAGTCAAGGAGAGTCCTTCTGAAACTCTTTGGGGATGTCACAGGGGGAAAGTGTTTCTTTGCCTGACCAGGGACTTGAACTCTGGACCCTCAGATTAAAAGTCTGATGTTCTGCCAACTGAGCTAGCCACGCTCACATTTCAAAAGAGGAAATGTCGTGCAGAAGAGAAACTAATCATGAAAATGAGGGCAGGAAACTATACAGAAAACCTGCTACTCTCACTCTCTTAGCAGTCCTAGCCCCAGCCTGCTCCTCCATCCAATGCCCTGAGGCCTTATTCTTTTTTTCATTAAACATCAAATCCAGGAGAAAACACAGTTATACAAAGCAAAACAAAATCACAAACAGAAATGTCACTGGAAATACAAAAATAAAAAAGGAAAATGCAATTCCCATCACTTTATCATGTCTGGGCCATTCCTGTATCGAGAGCACCCGCTAAGGTCCCTGTGTGCTTACGAGAAACCTGGAGGAACTCATACCACAGCCTGAACATGAAACTCAACTGCTCCCAGGTGCCGCAGTAAAACCCTTTCCCTGCTGTGACGTTGCACTCCATAGGATTTTATGAATATATGCTAATGAGTGTGAATATAAAGTGACTGGACTATGCTTCATGCAAAAGGTCTCTTGTAAGGTATCATTACAAAGCTTATAATCTACGGTGTGTGTTCATCCTATTTGTATGTGTCATAGGTTTCCCCCCCCACTTGGAACTGTTGGGCTCCAATGTGGGGACCCGCATCTATTCCCCCAGCCTAAGATCCTAGGGTAGGTCTCCTTGTCACTGCCACCACCTCGGTCAATTTACGTGGGCCGGGACACCCCTGTTTTCCCTGGGGAAACACAGATCAACTCACAGAGGGAGAAGCCTCTCCTTCCCCCCCCCTCCCTTCTCTGCCCAGAGATAAGCCTGTCTCACCACCAAGAGAGTGTCTCTTAGCTCCCCCCACCCCCCCCCCCGTATCCACAGTAGAAGGGACTTAATCAAATCTTTATAGAAGAATTTATTAAAAGAAAAACAAGAAAATACAGAATCTCTATGAGCCCAAGCTGGACACTCATAGGGTACAACCTTGCTAAGTTCTGGAGAGAATCCTCTCTCCTTCTCAGTACAACAGTACAGGCAGAATTAAGAATAATCAATAACAAACTCACAGAATTGCAAACATAGGATTATTAGATGAGGACACAAAGTACCTTTCTAATACTCACTATCTTGACTAGAAGAAATTAGTTCAGAAAGGTGGAAACTGGTAGAAGACTTGATTAAAGCATCTGGACTCTTGTAATTCCAAACGGCTAAGAACAACACACACACAAACAGAGGGAAAAAGTTCCCTCCTAGGAATTTCAAATTCTCTTCCCTGATTGGTCCTCAGGTCAGGTGCCCACCAGGTACTATGTTTTAACCCTTTACTAACTATTCATGACAGTATGAACCGATCATTCTTGGATCTGAAACTAGAAATATGAACTATAACTCTGAGGTCCTGTTGTAATGATGCAAAGTGTGGGCCATTTACAGTGGTTTGCACTCTTGATGGCTCCCATTAACCAGGACAATTGACTGGCGATGGCTCTGTCCTGCACCATCCCTGAGTTAGGCCAGGAAGAATGAAGGCTTGGGGGGGTCTCACGGGACATGTGACCATGTCACCTGGTACAGGAATCCATCTTAAACCTGGGGCTTTTCCCCAGGAGAGAGACACAAAATTCCTGCCTTGTACCAAAGCTGTATAAGGGGGTGGAACTGAACAAACATGGCTGCAGTCATGAGACATCCCCCAGCTACCACCTGAGCTGGAACAAGGACTATACCAGGAGAAAAGATTGGGCCCAGACTAGAAATAAGTCTAGTCTTTGCCTCTCAGTCTGTGCAGATGGGACCTTTCCCTCCAGTGCTGGAGGATTCTCCCTTCTCATCTACCCTTGTCCCAAGCAGCACAGCAGGTGGGAATCTTAAATGTACAGAGGAGACTTAGGAGCAGAACCCCCCCTCTCTGACCTTCCATGCAGTTGGCTCTTATCCATCACTGAACAGGATTGAAATTCCTGCAGGGAGACTGCTGGGCCACATCCCCTCTGGGCAGGAGCAAAGCAGCAGGGTGAAAAGAAATTGGAGATGCTGCAGATTGAACCCAGGGCCTCATACATGCAAAGCATGTGCTCTACCACTGAGCTATATCCCCAGATGGGCCATATGTCCTATAGGTTACACTCAGAGCCCTCCTGTTTCCAGAGCACCTAGTGGCCTAAAAGCAGCATGAGGGACACATTCCCTGCTCTGAGGCCAAACCTGCTGTCCTGGAGGTTGCCGGTTCTTAGGGGTCACTTTGCAGCAGAGCCAGATTCGATGTGTGGGGCAGAGAGAGTGGGTGCCCTGGACTCAGGGTGCAGAGATACACTCAGCCCTCTCCCCTGCATTGGGTGGGGGGTGCTGCCACCCCCTGCTGGAAGGTAATGTGTCGGGGGGGGGGCACTGTGAGTCGCTCAACACCTGCCCCTGGTGGCAGAAGTGCTGTGGGGAGCTCCAGGTGTTTCTAGGATCTGCTCTTTCTACCTGCCTGTGAAGTCCAGCTTTCCCCAGCACATTCACTGCGGTGCAATGGGGTCACTGTTTACATGGCTGAGCAGCAAAGAATCACTCCCAGTTTCCCTTCTATCTGCGGCAGGATTAGCCTGTGTCAGTGGTTAATGAGGTGGCTCTTCTTGTAAATTGTTATTCATTCCCCACCTTGACAATTCACAAAGTCCCTTTCCCATGCAGATTCCCAGCACCTCAGTGATCCTGGTAGCAGGAGTTGGGGCCTGAGACTTTCAGGGTCCTTTTTCCCCTCCACCTGGAGTGAACTCAGCTTTTCCCCCATCCCAGCCAATCGATGAAATAACAACAGGGGCATAAAGAAAGAGGGGAGGGAACATCTCACGGCCAGGGCTGGATGTGCCCAGGGCCCCTGCTTGTCCATTGTTTCCATGGAATTTGGCCCCCTGCTTTGCACAAGGGACAGAGAAAGATCTTGCTATTCCTGTGTCTGTGCAAGGAAAATTGTGCTTCCCTAGGAAAGAGAGGCGGGAAATGGCCCCATGGTGGGACAATATCCTCAGGATTAAGACCTAAGGATTTAGGCTGAGAACTGATAGAACTGCACTTATCTGGGATTTAACAAATTATCTTCCATGGAGCAGGGCCAGATCCAGTGTTTTTGCCCCCCCCAGTGGAAAAAAAAATAAAAAAGCTGCAGCTCTACCTCTGCTGCAGTTGGCCTCAAGTCCTTCCCTCTGAGAGGGATGAATTGCTGCTGAAGCCTCCCCCTTTCATTGACCGCCCCACTGTGCTGGGGCCTGGAGCCGGCCCTGCCATGGAGACACTGGGAAGATGGGAGAATCAGGAAAAAAAAAAGTGGATTTATTTACATTGCAAGTGAAGAAAAGCTGAAGCAGTTTTGGTTTAAAGTCACTTTTCCCTGACTGGGAATTGAACCCAGGCCGTGGCAGTGAAAGTGCCAAATCCTAACCACTAGACCACCAGAGAGGTGATGATGGTGTTTTTCTTCTCACTTATGTTACACTTTCTTAGGCTACTTTCTAGCCAATTTCTGAAGCTGCTCCATTGTCCATTCCCTAAGGGGCTAAGAGCAGAGAACCCCTGTACTCAGGGTCACAATCTCAGCCCAACCCAAGCCACTGAAAAAAACTCAAATCATGCTTCAGCTTCCTCCAGCAGGATCACAGAGCAACACAAAGAAAACCCAGCAGGAACAATCCTCCTCTGCCTTCATTTACCCCATTGCAACCCTCTCAGCAGCCGACTCTTGCGGGAAGGACACTGAGCTGATAGGAGCCCTGACATAGAGACCAAGGGAGGGGTGTTGCTCCCCCTGGGTGTGAGCTGATCATATTCTGACTCCGTGTAACGGGGCTCTGAGCTTTGCCATCTTGTGAGTTCTGTGTCCTCAACAAGCAACCACAGTGCTGACCCCTCCAGATCCTTCTGCTGGGAGCATGGGGATTACACAACAGCTGCCAGCCCTTTTTTCCTTTCCTTGTCCTCCTCGGCTTCCCCAGACCTTCCCCACAAATGGTTCTATCAGGCGCTGGAGGGATCTAAGGACCTGCAGGTTTCCCGAACCCACCTCTTAAGGAAAACAGTGATTCCCTTCTCTGACATTCCTGGCCCTGGGCTTCTTTTGAGTTTTTCCCCAGGGGGCCTGATTCCTTGTGAAAATGTGTGTGTGGCACCAGCTTGTTTGCCCCGTCTCTGGGAGCTGAGAAACTTTTTCAGACTCTCCCCCACTAGATGAGTCCAACAGCACCTCCCCTTGGTGGGAGAATCCTAAATTCCACCCTTTCACCCTGGTTACTCTGACCAGCTGATGGCGACAGCATGCTATATCAACCCCAGCTCTCTGGTCTAAAAAGCAGCATTTAACCAGCCTTGTGACACCGGTTTGCTCACTGGAGACATAACGAACCAGGAAAGAAAGCAAATGTCAGACAGGGAACCTCAGCTCACAAATAAACACCCTCAGGCTCCTTCTACACTGCGACTATTCGAATCTCCACCATATCATTGCAATAGCAGGGGTCAGGATTTCTCTGGGACACTGAAATGTTTCAGGGGATTGGTGCGTGAGCTCAGCCTTGCATTCCATCCCTGATGTTTCATGGACTAACAACAGCAGCAGCAGAAAGAAAGAGCGGAGCCAATATCTCACTGTCAGAGGTGAAGGTGGCCATGTCCCCTCTGTCTGACCATCGCCATTGCAGGAGAGAAGGTTTCAATACAATTGAATGCACTGGCTCAGACAAGAGACACAGGGAGGTTTTGCTGTTCATGGATCTGTGCAAAGGAAATTGTGTCTCTGTGTGAAATTTAGGCGGGAAATGAAACGTCCGCATGGTGGCCCAATGCCCTAAGGAATGTGGGTGATGGACTCTGGCTGAGAAATGATTTAACAGGAATTTGTATCAATGTATTGCCCTGATTAAAATCTATGGCTGTAAGGTGCCACTGTTGTTAGTACTTGAACCTGCATGGAGACACCCGAGTGGGTGTCAAGTCCATTACCTTAACGAGGCGTAGTTGAATATTTTGTCAAGATCCAAATTTCTTGGTCAAGGTCTAGTCAATGTCTAGATGCCAGAGAAAATAATACACTGATGATAATAAGAAGAATATAGAAAGATTTTGCAGTCACTATAGGCATAACTATGATGATTGTTTCGTGTTTCACTCTTTATATCTGGCACCACCACTGCCTTTCCCTTTAGTCTTGTAGTTTACCAAGGGTAAAACTAAACATCTCTTCAGGTACAAGGGAGTGTTTGTGTTCATTCCTGTTAGCTACACAGTGGTTCGATGTAGCTGCTTTCAATCCTCCGGCTCTGCCCTGATAAGTAACATTTCAGGGTGTTACTGAACTGAAGGAGGGAGATCATTTTTTGGCAGCTTACGCTGCCTCTTAAAGGTGTTTGTCTGGCTGGCAGCCCTGGTTCCCAGGACTCTCCTGAGGGAAGAAAGTTTCTGTGCAAAATACCAAAACTTTTAACAGAGAGGAGGGAAAGGCGATGGCCACATGATAGGGCCAGTATGTACCACAACATGGTTCTTTTATGTGGGATGACTCTGAACACTGACTGATCTCCACTCCCTTGTGTTTGAAGAGATGTTTAGTTGTGCACTTAGGAACCTATAAGGCTGAAGCAATTTTATGGATGGTGACACTAGGATTAAAGGGTTATTTAATGTTGTAGAAATTGTTAAAAACACTGAGCTTCAACTGGAACTGCCTGTTATTAAAGGCTGGTTTCCCCACGTCAGTTCCATAAGCTCTACTAGAAACACCCTGGTCCTCTCCTGCCTCGGTGGGAACTGCAGGGAATCGTCCCCTGCTGCCCTTGGCTCCAGGCTGGTTTTTCTGGGGAGGGGACGTGGAATTGATTTGTTCGCTGTTGAGAAGGGAGCCGGGCCAATTCTCAGGGAACGAGAACTCCCAGCATCTTCCCAGCCCAGCCCAGGCTGCTGCCCTGTCCCAGCCTCTGTTCCCCTGGGGGCCCTCCGTGTTTGACTCTAGAGCAGGCCGGGAGCAGCAGCTGAGGCAGAGGACAGCCTGGGCCGGCCAGATAAGAAGGAGTTTAGCAAGCAAAAAAGGTAAAATGGCAGTGGAGTATTACCTAGGACTCGACGGCATTTCTCCATTGGTCTCTCTGCTTGGGGGCAGGGACAATAACACGTCCTGCTGCATTCGATATTTCAAAGGGAGGTTTAGGATTTTCATTCTCACACACGGTGCACAAAGCAGGACTCAACCTTTGCTGTAAACTGAACAAGCTGCTCACAGATTCTGGCAGCCACAATGAGCATTTGGGTGAGAGCTCAGACCTGCCCCTGTCCCAGAGAGGGGAGAGGGGTCATCTGTGTGGGGACTGGACCACTGACCGACCAGCTCCTAACTCCCAAACATTCAGTAACTGTTATCAGTGCCTGTGAGTGTTATTTAAACCATAAGAAAAACCACACTGGGCTAGACCAAAGGCCCATCTAGCTCTGAATCTTGTCTTCTGACAGTAGCCAAGAGCAGGTGCCCCAACAGCCACTCAACAAGGCACCACTGGGAGTTGAACCCAGGATTTCCTGTTTATGAAATAGAGCCTTTCAGGCAGCTAAACCATGGTGCCTGTGAGTAACTATAGCACACTGTCTGCCCACACCTGACTCCCTGCCATTGCCACCAGGGCCTGACAAGCTTTGCTTGTGTTTGGATTCTGCAAAGCAGAGGAGCAGGTGAGGTTTTCCTTGCAAGCTGTGTGTGAGTGAATCTTTGGCCAGGTCTGCACTACAAAGTTGTTTCAGCAGAATTATATTGCTCAGGTGTGTGAAAAACACACAACACTCCCTTGGTCGGTAGCTTGTGGCCGGTGTACACACTGCAATGCCACGTCTGGCGACAAAACTGCCCTGTTTTGGTGACAAAATAAAACGACTTCGATGAGAGGTCTAGAGCTTTTTGCAGCAAACTTAAAGTGACAGAGTGTCAGTGTAGACGCTGCTGTTCATTATATCACCATAACTGGCCTCCTCCAGTATCCCACAATGCCTGCCATGAACTCGCCTGCCCTGCATTCCTGCTACAGAGCCATGGGCCCCTCCCCTTTCATCGCTCCGGGAAGTTCTGACAGCTGAGCCTGCTGCTCTGCTCCGGCAGCCAGGAGCAAATCACTGCCGTGGATGCTGCTCTCTCCCGCCCTGTGAACACAGAGCAGGCGGCGGGAGCTTCCTTACAGTGTAGGGGGGCCACTGGCATCCGAACTGTGACATGCCCATGACACCCCTTCCCTCGAGGAGGCTCTTACCTTCTAAACAGGGACTTCTGTTTTCTAGTAAAATCACTAAAAGGGAAGAAGAAAACTCGAAAGAGGTTCCTCCTGGCGCTCACGTCCGTGAACCCGAATACTCTCTCAGTCCTCAAAGAGAGACCTGGAGAAGGAGACTTGCTGAAGCAAAGCCACAGGGGTCTCTGAGGTTTCCCTGGCCCCTCGCGCCTGTCCTGCCTGGCTGATGTCAGCATCTCTCTGTGAGGTCACCACCTCCCCACCACCTTTGACCAATAGTCTGAGGGCCTGCAAAAGGCCTTTGTGATGTCACTGCCACACCCCTCCCTTGCTGTGCTAATGTCCTGCCCCTGCCCAGGCACTTTGGAGGTTTGAGCTACTCCCTGTGGATCACCCCACTCAAGGAGCGTTCGTTCTAGGCAGCAAGCCGGCTAGCCAGGAAAACATCAGACGCTGCTCCCAATGCTACACTCAGCTTTTCAGAAATTAGTCAACTTGATGGCCAGAAGAGACCATTAGAACATCTAATCTGACTCCCTGCATATCACAGGCCTCCTTTATGACACAATAGCTACTTTTGGGGCAAACACATTCCAGAAAGGCATCTAGTCTTCATTAAATGACATCAGGAGATGGAGAATCCACCACTTTCCCTAGAAGATATTTTTCTCCAGCCCTCAGAACATTTGGTGGCTCTTTGCAATTGAACGAGCTCAACCTGATTAGCTTATCAAAAGAAGATTGAAAGGCGATTTCACTGAAGTGTTGAAGGGCCTTAATGGAGAGAAAATATTGGGTATGAAAGGGCTCTTTAATCAAGCAGAGAAAGGCATAACAAGACCCAATGGCTGGAAGGTGAAAATAGACAAATTCATATTACAACTAAGGCACAAATATTCAACAGCGAGGATGATTCACGACAGGAACAAGCTCCCAAGGAAAGTGGTGGATTCTAATTCTAATTCCTTATGAATATTCTGTGTGTTTGTGTCTGCAGGGGAGGAACATGCTATATGCCCAGAGGACTTTATTCCTCCAGCCTGCAAGGACAGAGGGGATGTCAAGGAGTTGCTCCTTCAATCCCCACCACAGAAAGGCCCTTCTTAGGAAAGGCAAAATCCTGGAGAGAAAGAGTAACACTGAACAAGACTTCAGAAAGACAGATTTTTATTATCACAGTGAGAAGTTTTTCACCTGACCAGGGACTTGAACCCTGGACCTTCAGATTAAAAGTCTGATGCTCTGCAAGCTGAGCTAGCCAGGCTCACATATGAAAAGCCCAACTTGGTGTGGAGGTGAAGCTAGTCAAGAAAAAGCGAGACAGCCACAATAGGGGAAACTTGCTGCTCTCTCTCTCTTCCCAGCCCTGGCCTGGCCTGGTATTAGTGCTGGTTAAAAAGACGGGAAAATATTGGCATCTACCAGCCATTCATAGCTGTACAAGTCTCAGGCACAATACAGAGGTGCCCATCTGCAAGTGCCAAATGGTTGGATTGGCTAATGCAGCCTGTAGACGTCCAGGGCACTCTGGGATATAGAGCCAAGTGTCCATCACCATCATTATTTCAAAGGGATAATGATAATGGTAGCAAGGTTCACAACTGACTCAGCAGTTGCATACAAAGGTGCACGTTTGGCAGTTACGTTGGCTCAGGTTGGCCACCCCGGTCTAGATGTAGAAGTTACAACATTTAAACTTGAAAGAGGGGCCAATTTCCCCATCATTTCCCACCTTTACATCCAAACACGATGAAGGTAGCAGATAGAGCCAGAGCAGGTTGTCTATGGGACCAAGTATATGCAGAGTATCCGCGACAGAGGTTTGTTCAACCTGTTCTTAAAAGCCTCCGAGGACAGAGACACCACAGACGCCCTTGGGAGCCTATTCCAGAGCTTAACTACACTCAGAGTCTGACATTGGTGACGTAGGAGGCTGAGAAAAACAACACTGGTTGTCAGAAAAAAACAGCCCTCCCAGGTGCGTTAAGCAGTAGGTTCTTGTGTTTTAAACAGCCATGGCCTGGGTTCAATTCCCTCTAAAAACCAGAAGTCTTTCAATGAAAATCTCCATTCATTTTGCATTTGAAATTGAAAGGAAAAGAGGGCTTCTTGTCCTTATCAACAAGACAAAGAATGGCTTTTTTCTCAGTAAATATTTTTAAAAGGCGCTGACTCGACCTGAAGATCTCATTTCATTTGTATTTACAATGGAATGATTCTCTCTAGGATAGACAGAAATTCTTCAGCTAGACTCAGATTCCACGGGAATACGAGAAGCGATTGTGTCTAACACCTGCCTTTTTTTGGACAACAGTGATGTCCAAGTTTTCCATGGACATTTCCCTTTCAGCACCTCAGGCCCCATCCAACAATACAAGAAACTGAAACGCACAGAAAGTTTCTCACCATAGGATTCACTGACCAGGCCGGGGGAAAAGTTTTGCCATTTGAAGATGTTTGAATTCCCTCCAACTTCTCTCATACAAATGCTAAATAGTTGGTGGTGTAATGTTACAGGAGAGGTTGAAATTAGGCTATTTCGTCAGATAGAAGACAGTGATTGTGTCAGGAGTGGGATGTGAATGGAGCCTAGAGCAACAAATGACAGTGTTAGAGGGCTTATTCCGTCACCCTCTCACTTCCCTGGTCCTTCTCGCATGAACAGAGAGCAACAATACCCGAAGTCCAAAGGCGCAAACAATTTGATGTTTATTGGGGTGAACGTCCAGCAAGCAGGATTCCAGTTTCCTTCCTTAGTGTCCCCTTCTCAGCTCTGACACCACAGAGCCTTGTCTGTGTCCCTGTTTCTGTTCCCATCCCAGTTCCCATTTCCCCCTGTAGCAAAACGTGATCCCAATTCCCCCATCCCCAGTCCCTGTTCCCATCCCCCCCCCCGCCTTCCTGATTGACTGCAGACTATATAGTAAAACCTGAGTTCTGCTTAGCTATTCCTTAACCAATCATTTTACTGAAATGTAATTAACCAATCCTAATATACTGTAACGTGATTATCTAACCAATTATATTCCACCACCTTCATTGGTTTACACCCAACAAAATTAATTATACAGCAGACAGAAACAATCACAGAACCAGACAGAGACCATGCAAATAAACATACAAAACAATACAGAAGGGAGGATTTCACAACTACATCTATACAGACATAAGGGTTTTCCAGCTGTGTCTATTGATAAGTGAGTTCTTGCCAGACAGGATGCTACCAAACTAAGTTTCCCTTTCTCTGGAGGTGATGGAATATCAGGACAGGATTGTATTCCTAACAGCCCAATAGCACCTTATTTCAGTGTGACTAGTTGGGAATGTGAGGATGTGACCATACACTTCCCAGCTTATGGCTGCCTTTGCTGCTTAGCCGAAGAACCAGGCCTCAGACTGTCACAGTAAGAGAAGGCCATTACACAGACAGACAGTGATTTTTTATTCTTTCTCTTATATCTTTATAACTAGCTAAGTGATAAAAATACACCTAAATTCTTAAAGTACAGGCCTTTGCAGACAGGCCTGAATCTCTGTATCCTAACAGTCCTCGAGGTCAGGCAGCCTCTGGGTAAGGGGGTGGGGACTCAGATCCTTCCCCTGGCCAATTCCACCAGGGTCGTGTATAAACCAGGGAAGTTTGCCACAATAGCCAGACCAGATGCCCCCTTTACACTTGTGTTCTGTCCTCATTGCTTCTCTCTCTCCCTTCCCCCCATCTCTGCTGCTCCCCCTCTGGGCTTTCTCAGCACCTGGCCCCACAGCACTTCCTGGCAGCCAGAGACTGCACTTTCTACACCTGCTCCTGTGGATGTGGCCTCTCTCCTGATTGCTAAGGAAAGGAACCTTTCCAGGAAATGGCCACAGCTTCTGGGAATCCCTGTGTGGCTGTGAACAGAGTTTGGCTCCTGGCACACAAGGCAACTTAAAAGCCGAGCACCCAGACAGGGGCTTGAACCCTGGACCCTCAGATTAAGAGCCTGATGCTCTACCAACTGAGCTACCTAGGCTTGTTAGGAAACATCTTCACCGTTCAGCACAAGAGTGAGCAGGCAGGCAAAGCGGGGGCAAAAAACGTCCCAGGAACCCCTCCTCTTTTTCTGCACAGCCACTGCCTGGCAGCAGAATTCCTTCTCCTCCTCAGGGAGACTAAATCTCTGTACCTAGACAGCCGGTCCATCCGCTGCACCTCAATCCCCCATGCCCGAGCCTCCCTGCCAAAGCCCTGCACCTGGCCCCATACAATTAAGTCTCACTTGTCGCTGGGAACTTAACTTCTTGTGCCCAGAGTGTCTCAGCCCCCTCAGTAGATGACCTGAGAAACAGCAGCAGCTGCCCTGCATGCCGGTCTGTGGGTGGCCTTCAGTGGGGTTCAGCACAGCAGGGAGCAGGCTGGCCCTGTGGCTGTCTGCTGGCCACACATAATCATGGTCCTCTCCTCCTCTTGCCCTGGCCTCTGTGGCTTTTAAGCCTTCTCCTGGAGCTGTCAGCACCAGCCGCCTCTGCTCTAGGTGCCCAGAGGAGGAGAAGTGCTGGGCTCCCACCTGCCCAGCCCTGCTTCCTTCAAGCACAGTGGCAAGTGCCAGACTTGTGGGCACCAGGTGAAGCCGTGAGAATCCCAACCCTCAGGTGTCAGTTCTAGAGCCCTGACCCATCCAGCAGGAGGGGAAAAAATTGCTCTTGCAGAGCTGGAGACAGGGAAGTGGAGCAGTATGAGCTCCAGGGCTTTACCACAAGGTCCCACTGAGATTTGAACTCAGATTGCAGGATTCAGAGTCCTGAGTGCTGCCCATTACACCATGGGACCAGCTCATGCTCCCTTCTCTGGCCATCAGTGACCCTCATGGGGCCGGCTCATGTAAGGGACCGTTGGCCCCTTACTAAAGCTTAGTGGGGGTTTTGGTTGGCTAGTTCCCAGTCCCAGTAGAAGGGGAAAGGGCCAATGGGAAATCAGGACCCTGAGACTGACAGTCCCCTGGGCAATCGGGAGAGGCCAAAGCTCCAAGTTAGCCGCACTGACAGGCCAGGCAGTGTAATGAGGGAGTCACCAGGCCAGGGGGTCCCATCCTCCGTGGGAGCTGGCCCTTCCTGGGCCAGAGTGGGGCAGAGCTAAGGAGAGAGCAGGAGCCTGAGAAGAGCCAGGGAGCAGAGCTGGGCAGGTGTAGTGCCAGAAACTGCTCCTTGTAGGATTTTGCTACCTGCAGCAGTTACTGAGACCTGAGGTTGTTCTTATTTGCTGACTTGTCCTAATTGGCTAAAACTTGACAGTGGTGGGGGATGGAAGCATAAAGGCTTCATCCTCCAAACGACCCTGCCTGGTGTCCATCTGTATCTATTACCTCTTAACACCGGATTGTAAAAAAATAGAGTGAGGTCATTTAAGCATCATTTATTTTGCAGCTTCATTTACTGTGCTAACAATGTAGCATCCTGACACCGATACTTCTGCCCACGTGCCCTGTGGGTTGGATTCATTTTAGTGGGACACGGGACATGTGGAGGATAATTTAAACTCTTAATTTCCTTAGGGTTTCCCTTTAATATACTTCTCTGCTGGTGCAATTTCTGACCATTGCACGTCTATTGTATTTATTACAATAGCACAAGTAAGTCACACAAGTGACATAGTCTCAGGGCTTGGCTACACTTGCAAGTTAGAGCCCATTAAAGCAGCCCCGGATGCCCTAACTCCTGAGGTGTCCACACTCGCAAGGCACATGGAGCACCTGGGCTCTGCAGCTGGAGCTCTCCTGGTAATCCACCTCCATGAGAAGTATAAAGCTCGCTGAGCCCTGCTGAAACGCCCTGGCAGCAGTGTGGATGACGTGTTGCATCACTGCACTGTGATTGGCCTCAGGAAATGTCCCAAAATCCCCTGAAGTCAAGTGCCCACTCTGGTCATTGTTTTGAAATCGGCTGCAGGCATGCAGATATCCCCTTTCAAAGCTCTGTTTCTGACAGCCGGCTGCTTATCTGCTCTAGGACAAAGCAACCATTAGTGTGGAATGCTGCTGTTGTGAGTGTGTATGAGGGGAGGTGGGGGTCTGCTGCTGTCTGAACACACAAGACAACATGCTAACACACTCTCAGCCCCCCCAAACACACTGTCACTCCCCCCACGTACACACAACACACTCCCTGTCACACTCCACCCCCGTCCCCCATTTGAAAAGCACGTTGCAGCCACTTGCACACTGGGATAGCTAACACACTGCACTGCTCTCTGTGGCATTGCCAGAGCTGCTAATGTGGCCACTCCAGTGCGCTTGCAGCTGTCAGTGTGAACACTCGGCAGCGGTTTCCCTGCTGTGGTTTAACTCCCAGTGCTCTACATCTGCAAGTGTAGCCAAGCCCTAAATTTGCCAGACCAACCGAACTCAGTAACTGCCCTCCACCACCATGTGCAGTGAGTAGGGACACAGTGAAGCGCACACCACACTTGCTGGCTCAGCCTTGTGCATGCTGGGGTGGCCACCTCCCCGTTGATGAGACCTGGTCCCACTGTCTCCGTGGAGCTCCAGTCTGCCCTGCTGCCATCCCTGTCTGTGTTGTCTTCTCTAGCAGTTGACTGGAAGGTGAGTACTGGCCGCATGCCATGTAGCCATGTTGTCTCCAAGGGCGAAAGGAAGAATGGTGCCTTCATAGCCCACCCAATATTCCATAACATAGTTAAGGAAAATATTTCTCAATGACCTCTCAGTAAAAGATCAGAAGCAGCCAGTGTCCGCATCAGTCTACGAGCATTGGTATTTTCTTGAAATTTGTCAGACCAACCTAACTAACACCTAACACACATTTGAACCTCTTTTCACACTGTTGCTCATTCTCAAGGTGTGCTTTGTCTCCAGACAGATCCATTCTCTTTCAGAATGGCCTTGCTCTTTCACTGAGGTGTCGGAGTAAACACTTCCCTTCACTCTATTCTCAGACAAACACTAGTATTAAGTGTTTGCTACTGATGGGTCTAGAAAGCATTTTTCAAGTGGAAGATGCTATTTCTGGGGGATTGTTCCCAAGCTGCAGTACTTTGTGTTCCAACATCTCCCAGCTTCCTTGGTGAAAATAAGACCAAGGTTTCTTTACAATATACAAGAAGGAAGGAGGTTTTCACCCCAGATGGGACTTGAACCCACAAACTCTGGCTTCGGAAGCCAATGCCTTATCCATTAGGCCACTGGGGCTCTTAATTGTGCATGAAAGAGGGATGGAAATTCCCTCTCATAATTGCACATTCCTCACATTCACTCAGGAGCCAAATACTCCATTTAATGGCCTTACAGAAACGTCTGCATCCCCTGGCAGCGAGGCACCTGGGCAGGTCGCTGACAGAGCTGAGCACCACCTTTCTGCCAGCCATCTTTAGAGAAGAACCCCACCCTAGAGTCACCCCTCCCTCCTTCAGCACCTCCACGGCTGTGGCTCTGAGTGGCAGTAGGATGATTAGGGAGTGAATCCGGGGCTGGAAGTGGGGTAAGGTCGGCCTGTAAGGAGGAACCAGGTGGGACAGACCCAGGGGGAGGCTGTGGGCTGTGGGCTGCTGGTTGGTTGTTGGGATTCGAGCTCTAGATCAAAGCTGGGCAATGACCTGACACCCAGGGTTATAGGGCCAACATAGTGACCCCCTTACTGGCCTTAGTGAACCCCAAACCCTTGTTACTAAGGGCATTGAGGAGTCTCTGTCCCTTAATAACTTCTGGGAGCTCCCCAGCAGGCTGCGGGCGTCAGCCGCCTCCTGCCACACAGGTTAGACTCTTGGCGCTGTGCCAGCCGCCCCCTCGCTTGCAGGCCCAGTGTAAGAAGAAGGAGGCCTGGTGCTGGCAGAAGAGGGTTTTGATTATGGGCACAGGACACTTCCACTCAGTAGCACAGCTGGGGGGGAGCAGGGGAAACAGCTAAAATCGGGGAGGGGAGGCTGAAGCCCCACTTCCCTCCCAAAATGATTCCCATTGGGGGACACCAGGATGGAGCGGCAAGTGGTGGCCAGACTCTCACCGCCAGGGTCTAGTCTAGCTCAGGGTCCAGCTCAACCTCCTCCCCGCGCCACTGGCCTCCAGCCCCTTCCACTGCCAGATGAACCCAGGAACTCAGGCAGGAACAGGGTGAGAAAGGTAAAACTGCAGCAACAAAAGCACAAAGGGACTTGACCCCGCAAGTTCTTGATTCAAAGTCAGAAGCCTTATCTGTTAAGCCATGTGGATGCCTACTTCATGCACTTCTTTGGAAAAGGTGGACAATGTGTTTCTTGGGTCACCTATTGAGGGGGGGGCAAGATGCTGGGCACAAGAAGTCGAGTTCCCAGTGAGATGTAATTCTATGGAGCCAGGTGCAGGGCTTTGGCAGGGAGGCTCAGGCATGGGGGATTATCCTGATCTAAGCACCATTGTAGAGAACGCTTTCTCCACCTGCTCCTGTGGATGTGGCCTCTCTCCTGATTGCTAAGGAAAGGAACCTTCCCAGGAAATGGCCACAGCTTCTGGGAATCCCTGTGTGGCTGTGAACAGAACTTGGCTCCTGGCACACAAGGCAACTTAAAAGCTGAGCACCCAGACAGGGTCTAGAACCCTGAACCCTCAGATTAAGAGCCTGATGTTTTACTAATTGAGCTATCTGGGCTTGTTGGGACCATCTTCACCGTTCACCACAAGAGTGAGTAGGCAGGCAAAAGAGAAGCAAAAAAAGTCCCCAGAACCCCTCCTCTTTTTCTGCACAGCCACTGCCTGTCAGCAGGATTCCTCCTCCTCCTCCCTCCTGTGCCTCAGTGAGACTAAATCTCTGTGCCTAGACAGCCGGTCCATCCGCTGCACCTCAATCCCCCATGCCTGAGCCTCCCTGTCAAAGCCCTGCACCTGGCTCCAGAGAATTAAGTCTCACATCTCACTGGGAACTCGACTTCTTGTGCCCAGAGAGTCTCGGCCCCCCTCAGTAGCTGACCCGAGAAACACAGCGTCTGCAAAAGCAGCAAAGAGTCGTGTGGCACCTTATAGACTAACAGACGTATTGGAGCATGAGCTTTCGTGGGTGAATCCCCACTTCGTTGGAGGCGTCAGTGTCGGCCTTTCCCAAAGAAGTGCCTGGAGGGCCTTTTTCTGTGTGACCACGTGGCCTAATGGATAAGGCGTCTGACTTCGGATCAGGCGATTGAGGATTCAAGTCCCTTCGTGATTGTGCTTGTGCAGCTTTACTGTTGTGCTGAACGTCCTGCTCCCTTCAGAGCTGGAACCTCTTCTTGGCCGCTCAGGCCAATGCTCTGGCTTCAGCTAGAGCCCCAGGCAGGAGTTGGGGGTTGCGTGTCACAAAGGCTGGGGCATAAGCCCCAGGTGCTTCCAGTCTCGCCTTTGCCCTTCCTGACTTGCCAAAGAAAATGGGCGGCTGCCCGGGCTAGAGTGTGGAGCAGTTTCTCTCTTCCAAGTGTGTGCCTGTCCCTGTGCTGGAGGGTACTTGCTACATAGCCCCTTGGGAGCCTGGGTGTTTCTCTGCTTCTCGCCAGCTGGGGAAAAGCCTCTTGGGGTAAAATCTCCTGCCCCACTGCCAAAGCCAGCACCTTGAGTGGGAACGGTAAGAGGCCCCACCAGGGGGCTGGCCCTGCTTTCCTACCATCTTCTGCTGCTGGCCACAGAGCATCAGCAGCCGCCCCGCATGCTGGTCAGTGGGTGGCCTTCAGTGGGCGTTTGGCATGGCAGGGAGCAGGCTGGCTGGGTGTTTTTGTGCCTGTCTGAAGGCTGCACATAGGCATGGTCCTGCCCTCCTCTGGCCCTGCCCTCAGTTGCTCTGTGGCTTTTAAGCCTTCCCTTGGAGCCGTCAGCACCAGCCGCCTCTGCTCTAGGTGCCCAGAGGAGGAGAGGTGCTGGGCTGCAGCCTGGGAAGCCTGGCCCTGGCCCTGCTTCCTTTAAATGCCATGTGGGCAAGAGGAAGAGCTGCAGCTACAGGGACCAAAGTTGTGGGCATCAGGTGAAGCAGCAAGAAACCCAACCATCAGGTCAACCCGCAGGAATCTCTAGCCAGGCTGTTAAGTTCTAGGACCCCACCCTCTAGCGAACCAGCTGGACCAGAGACCCATCTCCAGTGGGCATCAGTGACCCAGGAGGAGGAGAAAAAAACATCCACTCTAGTTCAGCCAGGGAGAGGGTAACCAAGCACCTTGAGCTCCAAGGCTTTGCAGCAAACCACTGTACCTGCCAGAGGTCCCACTGAGATTTGACCTCAGATACCAGGATTCAAAGTCCTGAGTGCTGCCCATTACACCATGGGACCTGCTGCTGTTTTGCTTTCTAGACCCCTGTGACTCTCAGCTGGGTGGCTTCCACTCTGCACTTATTGCTTCCCACCAGCGGCTTCCTCTTGCGGGACTCTCTCTCCTCCTCCAGCAACTGTGGTCCTGCACTACCGGATCCGCGGGTCCTTCCCTGAGTCCTCCCCATCCCCCTGCTTTGTCTCCATTCCCTGCAGGCTGCAAAAATGTCAGGGGAGGCCGCCCCTCCCTTCACTCGGTGCTCCCGCTCATATCAGCCAACTGCAGCCTCATCTCCTGGAACTCGGGCAGCTGTCACTTGATCCGATCGTACAGTCACACGCTGACTGGCTCCCCTGCCTGGATGCTCTTGTGGAAATCCCACAGGCGACACTGCAGGACTTGGCACCGTTGGTTTCTTTAATGTTGTGGTGTTTCCCCAGCCGCCGGAACAAAGCCACCAACTCCTCCCTCACCGACTCCCACCAATCCCCTGGTTGCCATAGAACCCTCTGATGCTTTCCCGTTCTGCCAGCACCGCCAGGCCTTGCCCCCCTGCTCCTTTATCTTGCAGGCTCTGGATGTTCAGCTTCCAGTATCCTCTGCCCTGGGTCAGGGACAGGGGCGGCTCCAGGCACCAGCGCAGCAAGCGCGTGCCTGGGGCGGCAAGCCACGGGGGGTGGTCTGCTGGTTGCTGTGAGGGTGGCAGTCAGGCTGCATTTGGCAGCATGCTTGAAGGAGGTCCTCTGGTAATGTGGATTAGGCGGCATGCCTGCGGGAGCTCTGCCAGTCCCGCTGCTTCAACGGCAATTCAGCAGCGGGTACGATGAAGGCACGGGATCGGCAGACCTCCCGCAGGCATGCCGCCGAATCCACCTTACCAGAGGTCCTCCCGCAGGCATGCCACCGAATCCACCTTACCAGAGGACCTCCCGCAGGCATGCCGCCGAATCCGCCTTACCAGAGGACCTCCCACAGGTGTTGGGATAGATCTGTATTACATTATATACTAATGTTAGATGTGTAGAAAGTGTGACTAGAAAGGAGCAGTGTGACAGTGCTGCCTGTGGGAGCCAGCTGAGGTCACTCAATAAGGGTGAACTGCAAACAGAACGGAGCAGACAAACCCCAAATGCTGGTCATTATTCCAATACTTAGATTTACCAACCAGCACAAAACAGCTTCTGTAGCACCTCACTGGTTACTCAGAATTCCAAACAACGCAGTTCCCTTAAAGTGCCCAGCCTCAGGCCTCCGTCCAGACACACACGTCAGATATGATGATGATTCCTGAAAATCTTATCTCATCATATAAAAGAAAAGGTTCTTCCAATCCCAAAGGATCAGCCACACACCCAGGTTCAATTATAACTTAGATCTTACCCAAAATACACGCTACAGCCAATTCTTATTAACTAAGCTAAAATTTATTAAAAAAGAAAAGAGAGTGAGTGTTGGTTAAAAGATCAATATACAGACAGACTTGAATTCAATTCTTGAGGTTCAGATGCATAGCAGACGTGAGCTTGTAGTTGCCAAAAGTCCTTTTAGAAATAGTCCAGAGGTTATAGTCCAATGTCCATATTCAGGGTGGTTCCAGTCAGTGACTCGGGATCTCAATCCTTATGGCTTAAGATTTCCCCATCTTGAAACCCAAAGCAGATCTGAGATGAAGCAAGATCATGTCCCAGGCTTCTTATATATTTCCAGCAGCCTTTCAGCCTGAGAAAACAACAGGCTTAACTTCTTCTCCCAAACATCCTGGCAATTAGCACAGGGTAATTTACCCATTAAACAGTTCCGATCCAGGTTAGCACAACCTTCAAAGAGACACAGAGACAATAATACTATTTTACTCAAGTATCATCATAAATGTTAATATTCCTTTTTTTGATCTTTGAATTAAAACTACAGCAATAGACAAGACTTGTTTGCTGACATCACAAGCCCTGAGCAAACATCTCCCCTTCTACCTCTAACAATGCAGACTTGCATTTCAAAGCTCTATTCATTTACAGAGTTCTTAAGGTTCACCCATGGGTCAGGTCAGTGGGTGAGGTGAGTTAATTAACACTTTCTGGCCCTGTCACCTTTCAATGAAATACTATATTACACTCATAACGTCAGGGGAGGTCAGGACTGGGATGGCAGGGGCTGCAGATCAGGAGTGAGGGGCACTGTCAGAACTGGAGGGAGCGCAGGGGGCTGCAGGTAGGGAGTGAGGGGCACCAGCAGAGCTGTGAGTCTGGAGGTCAGGACTGGGATGGCAGGGGCTGCGGGTCGGGAGTGCGGGCACCGTCAGAGCTGGAGGGAGCGCAGGGGGCTGCGGGTCGGGAGTGAGGGGCACCAGCAGAGCTGTGAATCTAGAGGTCAGGACTGGGATAGCAGGGGCTGCGGGTCAGGAGTGAGGGGCACCGTCAGAGCTGGAGGGAGCACAGGGGGCTGCGGGTCGGGAGTGAGGGGCACCGTCAGAGCTGGAGGGAGCGCAGGGGGCTGCAGGTCGGGAGTGAGGGGCACCAGCAGAGCTGTGAATCTAGAGGTCAGGACTGGGATAGCAGGGGCTGCGGGTCGGGAGTGAGGGGCACCACTAGAGCAGGGGGGAACCCAGGGGGCTGCAGGTCGGGAGTGAGGGGCACCATCAGAGCTGTGAGTCTGGAGGTCAGGACTGGATAGCAGGGGCTGCGGGTCGGGAATGAGGGGCACCACTAGAGCTGGGGGGAGCGCAGGGGGCTGCAGGTCGGGAGTGAGGGGCACCAGCAGAGCTGTGAGTCTGGAGGTCAGGACTGGGATAGCAGGGGCTGCGGGTTGGGAGTGAGGGGCACCAGCAGAGCTGTGAGTCTGGAGGTCAGGACTGGGATAGCAGGAGCTACGGGTCGGGAGTGAGGGGTGTCACGGAGTCCCTGGGCGATGCTCTGGAACTGCTCCCCACAAAGCCACGCAGGACTCTGGGGAGCCTCCTCTCCCTTGGAGCAGACTGTCTTCAGGGGAAAAAGCTCACACGGCTTCACCTCCTGGGTCTCTCCTTGGAGCATTCAGCATCCTCTGCCCCTCCGTGCACTTCCCACAGCGAGTCCGCCCAGGTGGGGTCCTGGGGGGGCCAGAGGGTCCTGCCCCCCCACTTCACAGTCAGATTTGACTCTCAGCCAGCCAGTAACACAGAGGTGTATTTAGATGACAGGAACACAGTCCAAAATAGGTCTTGCCAGTACAGACAACAGGACACCCTTTAGTTAGGTCCATCTGGGGCCCCAGGGAGGCCACAGGCTCATTGGGAGGCCCAAGCCCCATGGGGGCTCCCCTCCATTTCCCAGCCAGAAAACTGCCAACCCCTCTCCAGCTCCTCCTCTCTGGGCTCTGTCTCCTTCCCAGGCCAGGAGGTCACCTGATCTCTTTGTTCTCCCACACCTTTAGCATCCCCCTGCAGAGGGGACGGGCCTGGCCATTAGTTGCCATGGAGACTTCGTCACATGACCCACTCTAGACGAAGTGAGGCAGAGTTTTGCCCAACGTCAGTTTGGAACAGCCCGACTGAGCCCGGCAGTTTTCTCAAAGTATCTGCTGTTGTAAACCGCATGTAGTGTGGACGTGCGAACCCCAAAGGTATCAAACATGAAAGACACATAAGGCCAATTACGGGGAGGTTTCCATGGCCAGGCCTGAGGGTTAAGCAGCTGGGCTCTAACAGCTGCCTCCTCAAAAGGAAAAGGGACCTCAGCACCCATAAAAATAACTGGTTGCAAAAATCAATCATCCTGCATCCATCACCACTTTAAATTCTGACCTCTCCTGCCCGATGTGTCTTTGTTTAGCAAACAAGTGAACTGGGGAACTCTGTGGCTGTTACCCTCTAACTCAGGAGAAGGTTACACATCTTGACTCAAGCAATTTTCCTCTTCACAGAATATTTATTTTAAAGTTTATCAAAATAAATTCCATTTGAAATAGAAATATTTACAGTCTACACTGGGGCTCTATTTTCATACATGCTATTTCTCTCCCATGTTCCCCCACTCTAATTCCTTTGGAGTGAGGTTTTACTTTTCAAGATTAGCCACCATTTCCGATATAGGAGGAGGAGCAGCGAGAGAACTAGAAGAAAACCTGAATTATATTGTAACACTGAAAGTTATCACATAATCAGCCTCTTACTTTACACTAATTAACTTCATGTTTAATTTCATTGTCGCTGGTAACAATTTATTCAAAGATTATAAAATATAAACCTATAGGGCAGTTTTCTCTTAATTCCCATTTCCACCCAGTGAGCTTTGTGTGAAGTCACATTCTGCAATAACCTAGGAGCCTTCCATTTCTGTGAGTTCATTTCACCCTGGGTCTTCTCCCAAAAGTGTGGGTAGAAGGGCTCTCATGCTAGTGGGTAGGCTGCATCATGAGAAAACCACCTGTGCTCTATTTCCACACCTTCTAATCTTTCAAAGTAGCAGGAGGTGGAGAAGTGATACAAATGCTTAAGACTTAATAGCAAAACTAAGAGACCAAACCACAGAGCCAGGACTCAGCATTCATGAATCCTGCGGTCTGAACTTGGAATCTGATACATTCCCTCATTGGCTACCATCATTTGCCCAGTATGGAAGTGCTTCTTGTCCAACAAGGCAGCCAGATTGGGACCCATAGGCATGGAATGGCTCTGAAGGAATCAGCTGTTTCTCTCTGTGCTTCATGAAACTTTGGATCCAAATGGTAAAAGACAGTTGTGCTGAATTTAATCATGGCGTCCTTTAGGAGTGACCAATGCCACTTAACTAGGGAGCAGCATTCTAAAAATAGTTTACCTGGGCCACAGGTCACCATAGCTTCCATCTCTAGGGTGAAAATAAATATCTGCAGTTTCTCCCCGAGTTCTTGTCGAATCTTTGAACTTTCTTGGAGTAATTTTACACATCTCTGGTATAGAATTCTTCACCAACCACACAACGTATCAATAGTGATAGTGAGGTACAACTCCCCCAACTATGCCCTTTCATTTCTTTAATCTGGTGGCACAGATTTAAATTAGGGACTAAATTCAGGTGTGGCTTAGAATCCTTGTAAAACACCAAAAGTCAGGTAGGTATGGAAAATAGGTCTCTTTCTGCAGCTATATCACATTCAACACGGATTTCATGAGCTGAACAGAAACATCACTTCCATTTTCCCCCCTCCCTACCTAGCTAGGAATTGCATTTCCCAAATAATAGGCAACACACACCTGATTAGGAAGGCGATATCTTCAGGAGTCACCTCCTGCAGGGCCCAGGCCACAACTGCTTTGGGGGCCAAATGCAGGGGTATCGTGCTTCGTTCCAAGCCATTTACTAGGGACTCATCTTCCCAGCCCTTTAGAAAAAATACTGACCTAACCAACTGAACAACAGGGGGATTGGGATGCTGATGGGAAATAAGGGAATCCCTCTGACTTACCCTATCTTCTTCTGTTCTTATAGCCAGTGAAATGACATTTCTCCCTATCCCTGCCCTGTTCCTGCTCTTCGTTATAGTTCAATATATTTTAAGTGAGGAAAATGGTAGGAAAAATATCTGCTCCCCAGCACAACCTGAAGCAACAGGGAATGAAACAATTTGTTCCGGGGGGGGGGGGAACTTGATGACTAACAATTGCTTTGAAATGGGGGAACAGTATAACCGTGCTGCTCAGGGTTTGTTTAGACTAGGAAAAGTGATGGAGTTTAGGTCAGGTCCAGGGGAAAGCTAATGCCAACCACTGCCCCTGGGCTGCATCCACTCTACAACTATAACTGTATTTTTACACCAAGATCACTAACTTGAGCAGCCAACACCATGTGCAGCCCTAGTGGATGTAAGGCAGAGGTAGCTTTTCCCTCAGTGTTGCTTGTTGGGAATCAAACCTGTCCCACACCTGGAGCTGATGAACATTCCTGGCTGGAGGGAGACACACTCCTACGAGTCAAAAGGAAAGGAGTTGATAGAAAAGATCACAGGACTGACCCCAAAGTGGTGTGAGCTGCAAAAGGCAGAAGCAGGCAACTCATCTAGGGGAGCTGAGAGAACACGGTGAAGATGGTGCAAAGATCACTATATTAGAATTAGCAAATGTGATTTTTTAAAAAACAAATCTTTGGCCAGCCCTAATCAAGGCATTTCTTACAGTTCTCTCTTGTGTGGATTTTCTGATGTCTAGTAAGGATTGAGCTCTGACTGAAACTTTTCCCGCACTCAGCGCATGTGTAGGGTTTCTCTCTTGTGTGGATTCTACGATGTTTGATCAGGTCAGAGCTCTGATAGAAGCTGTTCCCACACTCAGAGCATGTGTAAGGTCTCACTCCTGTGTGGATTTTCTGATGTGAGATGAGGGCTGAAGTATGAATGAAGCATTTCCCACACTCAGAGCATCCATAAGGTTTCTCACCTGTGTGGATTTCCCTATGTCTGATAAGATTTGAGCTCTGATTGAAACTTTTCCCACACTCAGCGCATGTGTAGGGTTTCTCTCCAGTGTGGGTTCTCCAATGTCTGATAAGGGTATAGCTCTGATTGAAGCTTTTCCCGCACTCAGAGCATGTGTAGGGTCTCTCTCCTCTGTGGATTATTTGATGTGTGAAAAGGTCTGAGCTCCCACTGAAGGTTTTCCCACACTCATGGCATGTGTAGCGTGTCTCTTCCAAGTTGATTCTCTCACTTGTAATAAGGTCTAAGTGGCTCCTCACGTTTTCCTCTGGCCTCTGCTGAGTCTCACAGGCTTTTGCTTTTTCTGGGAGTGCACAACTCCCGGAAACATTCCCTTTGGATCTTTCTGATAACGTCCCATGTGGTTCTACTTGCTCAGCATCTTCCTGCTGGGGTGTCTCCTCCTTATTCTCACTCACCATTCCATCACCTGATGGGAGAGAGAGAGAATCCAGACACAGGTCACTCCCTGTGCCAGAGAGAAAGGAAATATCAGAGACAGGAATCGAAAAAGAGATGAACAAACCAAGATATGTGCAGGAGACATCAAACCTATGAGGAACTGATTTTCCCCAAACCCTTCCCCAGAGGAGAGAGGAAAGGATCAGTTTTGGTCTGCATCTCACGAGAACACTCAGGGGAAATTGAGATCGGGGAGCGACCTGCTGCCAGTTGTCAGTCAGAATAGGAGGGAAGCCATGAGTGACATCTGCCTAATGATTCCACATCTGCAGGGAACAATCCTGAACTTGGAGAGTTCACAGGGTCTTTGTAGGGCATCCCAAATGTTTCCTGTGTTCACAGACAGTTTCTGAGTTGGTTTAACCAATCCCTCACCTGTGCAGGCAGCTCTCAGGAGCACTTCTTTCTCAGAGCCCTGGTGGTCTGGGACCCACGGCTCTTCCCCTCGTTCCAACTGTTGTACTTAAAGTACAGCACAGGATCTTTTCAGGGTGGACAAGGCAAAGTGCCACATTTCTTGGCAATACATGTATCGATTAACACTGTATCACATGCATGTGATATATATTACACTCATGCGCTCACACACACCCACAAGCACAATCCATCTTGTTGTTGTTACCAACTAGTTGCTCTCCTTAACTTCACTGGCCAGGTGAGTTAGATGGGGGAGGGGTGGAGCCGGGCTTCTGTTGATCCGGATCAATGTGCCCATGTGGGGGAAGGCTAGCTCAGTGGTTTGAGCACTGGCCTACTAAACCCAGGGTTATGATTCAATCCTTGAGGGGACCATTTGGGGATTGGTCCTGCTTTGAGCAGGGGGTTGGACTAGATGATCTCTTGAGGTCCCTTCCAACCCTATGATTCTATGTTGACAAGACCTGGGGTCCTCTACAAGACACTTCACATTTATAGCAGCTTCCTTCTCATGCAAATCTGTACCAGATTCAAAGTCTGTGGCACCTCCTTCTGGGGGTTAACTTAATGCTGCCACATTTATTTTCAAAGAGGGTGTTTTCAATAGAAGGTGCTTGCTTCTAACTCCCAAGCCCATCAATATGTCTGATGTTCTTTAATGAGCCCACTTGACAAGTTTTATTGCTCTTGAGTCTGGCTTCCATCCCCCTCCAACTGTTGCAGCTGTCTGGAGGTGCTGCCTTCCACGCCTTGCTCATTCACACCTCATTCATTCAACTGGGCACTTGATTAAAGGGGAGGGGGAGGTCTTATTCTACTCCTAGCAAAAAGATATTTTTCTTCTACCTTAACTATCCTTACGAGCTATAACATTATACCAAGACTCAATACAAAGTTTCTATATAAGGATTGGATACAAAGTTCCCATATCAAAGGACTTGACACAAAGTTGCATGAAAACAGAGGTCACACATGGGTAGCCCCAATACAAGGTTATGTGAAGAGGCATAATACAAAGTCATATGAAAGTTATGCAAAGATGCTTAATGCAGAGATTTATCTACACAGCTGGAAGCTCACATCAGGTTTGGAAACTGGAAACCTTACTCCAGGAAAAGAAAACAAGGGAGGTCAGTGCAATTTGTGGGATACTTGTCACAAAGAATAGTCCATGATTTTAACCCCAGCTCATTTTAAGCAGTAACATCCCAAGATCAGCTTCCTTGGCTTAGAGTGGCAGGAGAGTTATTATTATAAATCAGATTCATTACCTTAGTGCCTAAGGACTATCAGTGGGTCCCCATTGTGCTAGGCACAGTACAAATAAGAATAGCCCTGAAGAATTTACAATCTAAATAGACAAGACAGACACAGAATGGGGGAAGGGGTAGAACCCACTGTTAGAATATATCAGAGGGGTAGCCGTGTTAGTCTGGATTTGTAAAAGCAGCAAAGAGTCCTGTGGCACCTTATAGACTAACAGACGTATTGGAGCATGAGCTTTCGTGGGTGAATACCCACTTGGTCATACAAATGTGGCGGAAATGTGCAGGGGCAGGTATAAATATGCAGGCAAGAATCAGTCTAGAGATAATGAGGTTAGTTCAATCAGGGAGGATGGGGCCCTCTTCTAGCAGTTGAGGTGTGAACACCAAGGGAGGAGAAACTGCTTTTGTAGTTGGCTAGCCATTCACAGTCTTTGTTTAATCCTGAGCTGATGGTGTCAAATTTGCAGATGAACTGAAGCTCAGCAGTTTCTCTTTGGAGTCTGGTCCTGAAGTTTTTTTGCTGCAGGATGCCTACTTTTAAATCTGCTATTGTGTGTCCAGGGAGGTTGAAGTGTTCTCCTACAGGTTTTTGTATATTGCCATTCCTAATATCTGACTTGTGTCCATTTATCCTTTTATGTAGGGACGGTCCAGTTTGGCCGATGTACATAACAGAAGGGCATTGCTGGCATATGATGGCGTATATTACATTGGTGGACATGCAGGTGAATGAACTGGTGATGGTGTGGCTGATCTGGTTAGGTCCTGTGATGGTGTTGCTGGTGTAGATATGTGGGCAGAGTTGGCATCGAGGTTTGTTGCATGGATTGTTTCCTGAGTTAGAGTTACTATGGTGTGGTGTGTGGTTGCTGGTGACAATATGCTTAAGGTTGGCGGGTTGTCTGTGGGTGAGGATTGGCCTGCCTCCCAAGGCCTGTGAAAGCGAGGGGTCGCTGTCCAGGATGGGCTGTATATCAGTGATGATGTGTTGGAGAGGTTTGAGCTGGGGACTGTATGTGATGGCCAGTGGAGTTCTGTTGGTTTCTTTGTTGGGCTTCTCTTGCAGTAGGAGGCTTCTGGGTACACGTCTGGCCCTGTTGATCTGTTTCCTTATTGCTGCTTCTTAGCACTAATCCTGCACGCACCCTCCCCATGTCCTGCCACCCCAGAATTATTTACTCCCCCCCTTCTCCTCCTCTCACATGGCTCTGTTCTTCCTTCACCCATGGGCTCCTGAATGGCAACATTATACACTCTCCTATTAAAAGAGGAGCTCATCTGACTGTCACACAAGCCATGCATGAGTCATACACCTATTTACTCAATTTAGAATTCTACAGGAGGCATATTTTCCTCCTAAAATGAGGAAACTGCATGAAAGCTACAGTTATTAATGTAGTTATTAAGGTATCCTATAAGGATACATTAAATGCAATTTTAAAATGACTGACAGCACCAAAAAGGCACATGTCCAAAAATTATTCTAGTGGGTGGGAGATAAGGCAAAAATATGGGGGCAAGGAAACTTGTCAACACTTGTATGACAAATAAAGTTATTACTGCTCAGGTTCTTCAGAGACCCCACAGCTTCTAATAACTGAGGGGACAGGACTCCTTACCCAGCGAGGTCACAGTCTCATAGTTCTCCTGCATGACGTCTCTGTAGAGGGCTCTCTGAGTGGGGTCCAGCAGAGCCCCCTCTTCCCTGGTGAAATACACAGCCACCTCCTCGAAGGTCACCGGCCCCTGAAAGAGCAAGAGTCCAACACTCAGTACCTGCTGCCCCACTCACAGCCCCACTATTCATGGGGGAGAGGAACCAATCAAATGGAAGCTCTGAGACAGAGACAGTCGGCGGAGTCCTATCCCCACACTGCTGAGAGCAGCCAGGGGGCATCACGGTAAAAGAACAAAGAGAGACCCCTTGTCTCTGCCAGCAGATCCATCACATGGCTACGAGCCAGAGGCTGTTACAACCCCATGTAGGGAACCTAACACCCTCTCCACTGCCAGCAGCTGGATATGAGGGGCTGAGACATCTTCCCTACACCTTCCTACCTTTCCATGTCACACCAGCCTCTGGCTAGCAGGTTGAGGGTTCAGCACCAGAAGTCTGGTCAGTTTTCCCTGCCCTGCCCAGGGGGTTTGTGTCTCTATTTCCTGTTTTAAAATTAGGGAATTTTCTCCCCCAACATCCAAGCCTTTGTTCTGAGGATCAGGGCCAATGTTAAACAAGTCCCAGCAGGTTTGTCACACTCTGTCCCCCTCCCTTTCTTCACCCAGGGTATTCCCTGCCCCCTCCAGACGTAAGTCTCCTGAAGTTGCCACCTCTTCAGTATTTACAGCCCCTCTCCCTCCAGTAGGAACCCACCAGCAGCCCCCCAATAACCCCTACCTGGGCTGGCTCCACTGCAGCCATTTCTCTCCCCTGTCCCACGGGAGGATGGGATGAACCGGAGCAAGACGTGGGCGTCATTCAGCAGCCTGGCAGGGCGAGAAGGGCAGTTGTGGGGGTTTCAGAACAGGCTTTAGTTCATTTCACATCACAATTCCCCAGGCCCTTTCCTGCAGACAGACATCCGAGACTCTGCCATGCTGGGAAATGCTTGATCTCTTTATTACAGTGTAGACCTGACCCCTCCTGCCAGGGTAAATCCACAGACGTTTTTCAGCCTCTGCAGTAATAAAGTCTCTGAACAAAAGGCTAGAAAGGAGCAGAACCAAAGGGGCTGGGCAGGCTCCATAGGGGACACTGGTTCCTCCTTCCCCACCGGTGCCCCAGCCATGCCCTGTGGCTGGCAGAGAACGGCCACCCCATCTCCACCCCAGAGGGAGCTGTGTCTCAGGGCTCCCCCAAACAGCACCCAGGAACCCCATCCCTTTTGGGAATGACTCAGGGCAACAATTTCCCACCCAAACACGGACGAAGTGCTGCAGATGAAATGGGGGGTGGGGGGAAGCCCCCCCCAAATATGAGGAGAATTTAAATTGACATTTGAGAATTATGGAGAAAATTGGGGAAAAGAAGAGACTAGAGAGTCAATAATTTTAGGAAAAACGAGGAATCTCCTTGGGTTTGACAGTCCTGTGTGGTGAGTGGAGAGAAAAGGGGAGAACCAGAGAGACTTGTTACCAGTACTGGGAGGAAGTGGCACAAACAGGAGAAGGATGCAGGTATCTCCCCCCCCGACTCACACACACTCTCCCCCTGGACTTTCCCGGCTGCACAGAGACCGTTCAACCCCCCACCTGCCCCACAGCCCTTCCCCCGCCTGCCGCTCCGGCTTCTCCCTCCGCCCCCGCCAGCCACACAACGGGGAACCCCGGGCCCCAGGCTCTGTCCCCACCTGGATCCCCGCGGGGCCGGGGCAGATCCCGGCTGCAGCTGAGAACAGCGGCTCCGCTCCGGCCCCGGCGGCTCCAGCGCTGCTGGCAGCACGTGGCCACCAGAGACCAGCTGCTGAGCCCGGGTTCCCGCATCACAATGTGCCAGAGCCCCGCCCCCAGGAGGTGCCCCGCCCCCAGGCTGTGCCAGAGCCCCGCCCCCCGGAGCTGCCCCGCCCCCGGGCTGTGCCAGAGCCCCGCCCCCAGGAGCTGCCCCATGTCCCATCTCTGGGCTTTGTTCTCCTGCCTCCTTCTTCCCAGCACCCACCGCTCCCAGCTGCTCCCTTCCTGTGTCTGCAAACACCCCCCCGCACCCGGGGCGGGCTGCAGCGCTCGCTGGGGCTGTCTCCAGTGGCTGAAGTTGCCTCCATCTCTGCTTTACCTGGGGGGGGGAGAGACAAAGAGAGGAGAGGAGATGGTCCCAGGGTGTGAAAGCAGAATTAGGGGGCTGGGAAAGGACTGTTTGGAAAGGTGGGTTTTTGCGAGGGGAGGGGAGGTCAGACTTGTATTGGACCAGCTTCCGGTGGGGAGAGATAGAGAGCGAGAGAGAAGCGAAATGCAAGCTGCGCTCTTTCCCCAGCAGCAGGTGGGCCACGTGGTCTCTCTGATGGCCTGGCTGCCCGGGACGGGACCCGGCTACCACTACAAGGCAGGCAAGAGCGGCGGCCCGGGCGGGCAGGGGGAGGGGCCCGAGCGGAGGGGCGGAGCCGCGTGAGCAGGTATGCAGATCTGTGTGCGAGCAGAGCATTGTGGGAGCGGACGCAGGCTGCCAGGCAGGGCCCGACTTTGGCACCGGGAGCTCGGCGTGGAGAAGGGAGGGGCTCCGGGGGCCGCGTCGGGGCAGCTGTCGGCA
This sequence comes from Mauremys reevesii, assembly GCF_016161935.1. Taxonomy (NCBI): domain Eukaryota; kingdom Metazoa; phylum Chordata; order Testudines; family Geoemydidae; genus Mauremys; species Mauremys reevesii. The sequence goes on from NC_052634.1 coordinate 50,095,085, forward strand.
GTGGGGGCCGGTGTGGGCGAGGCCGGCGGTCGGTCCGCCCCGTGTGTTATAAGTGTGGGGCGAGCGAGGGCGGGCGGCGGCCGGGCAGCAGGAACTCATACTTACTTGGCAGGGGAGATACCATGATCACGAAGGTGGTTTTCCCAGGATGAGGCTCATCCATTGCACTGCGGGTGTGCTGACCCCTGTGATTTCCCTAAAAGGAGGAAACTCAACTGCATAATTTGTGATAGTGGGGGACTGCATTTGCACTCTCCCCTGGTGATTGGTTGGGACAACAGAAAACCAAAAGTGGGTTCTTAGGCTTAGTGCACTGTAAAGCAGACTCTAAGGGCTTGGCTACACTTACAAATTTGCAAAGCACCAGTGTCGTCAAAGCACCAGCGCTGGGAACGGCTCCTAGTGCTGTAGGTTATTCCCCACAGGGAGGTGGAGTACGGACAGTGCTGGGAGAGCTTTCCCCCAGCGCTGCTGCTTGACTACACTTAGTGCTTTGAAGTGCTAAGTGTAGCCACAGCCTAAGGAAAGCAGGGTTTTTTTTCTGTACCTTTGGGAGTGCTCTCTTTCTACAGACCCTGTACTTTTGGGCACCTTTGTCATTCCTCCTCGTAAGCAAAGCTCAGCTCTGAAACATTACTCGGGCCTTATAAGGCTCTCTGTGTTCTTGGCTTTCCCTGGTCTTTTGCAGCTGATCTGCTCTCTAGTCTGCTTTTGGGGGGCTTGGACTGGTGCCTTCCTTGGCTCTATGGGGACCTGCCTGCCTGCCTGCTCTGCTTCTTTCCCTGCTTGTAGCTTCTTGCCCGGCCCTTCTTCTCGGGCTCTTCCTCCTTTGACGGGAGGACGGCCTGTCCAAAACGCCTGTCCCACCTGGTCTCCTCGTCCAACAGGCAGCTTCGCCCCCTGACCTGGGGCCGCTTTGGCTTTCGCTGTCTGTTCCTGTCTCTTGGTGGCCACCCTGTCTGTGCTACGGAGACTAGGCTGTCACAACCCCATGCTGGAGGAGGGCTTTCCGTCGCTTGAGGCCCACCCACCGCCTGCCCGAATGCCCTTTAGCTACGCTGTGGGTTAGGGCGGCGTGGCCGTGTCGCCCAGGAGCGGGTTTTCCCTTTTGCACACCTCTGACGGACGGAGCTGTTTTGACTTAACTGTTCAGCACGCACCGACCCTCGGGCCTGGGCTGCACGGGGAACGTAAATCGGCGCGGCTACATCAGTCCGCGCCTTGGTCGGAAGAATTCTTCCGTCGACCTAGCTCCCGCCTTTCGGGGAGGTGGATGGCCGGCACCAACGAGGAAAACCCTCTCCAGGACCCTTCTCCGGGAACAGTGCCCTTCCGTTTGGGGAGATTATGCTGCTTTAAAAAAGAGAAATTGTTTAACTGCCTTTCTCTGAGGCAAGGTTGACTTTGTATTGCTTCCCTCGTGGCTCCTTATAGCAGTTGTGTTCTGAAATCTTTAGGGTTTGACTTCATTTATGATGAAATCTTGCTGTAACTTTATTCTAAGTTTCAATGAGTAACTAGACCTGAGCTGTTTGGCGTGTTAGTGGAGGATTGTTTAAAAACCTGGGATTCCAGTTTCGGCTGCCTTTCCATTACATTTCCTCTGAAAGCCCACCGAAAGCCTGGCTTTTCCTGCCCTGGCTTTTCCGCTCAGGACAGGAAAACGAGAATGGAGAGGTAAGCTGTGCAGGGAACTCTTCCTCAGCTCGCACTCCACCCCCAAGGGCCTTTCGAGGTCTTCTACGGACTTCAGGTTTCATTTGATTTCCAAGGTTTATGGGCTCATTAATTAGCCATCTCTCCTAATGCAGGGATCCTACGGGTCAGACCAAAGATCGATGGCCCAAAAGAGCTAAGAAACAGAAATAAAGGTGAGAGCTAGGCGTTACATTCAGATGAGAATCCAGAATCTGACTGTGCCCTGGCATGTTCAACGCTGCCGAAAAGAAGGAGCTCGTCAGGTCCCTCTGCTAGCACCCAAATCTGGTGGCTAGTCGGTCTGCTGGGAAATAAGGAAAAGGAAAAGAATTAAAGGAGTCAGGCAATAACAAGGAAATGAAAAGATTTGTTGAACGGGTTCTGTCTGATTGACTGTCTTCCCAGCTACCCGTCCAAGTTAAAGACCTAGCCCAGTATCCTGTCTGCTGACAGCAGCCAATGCCAGGTGCCCCCTACTATACTTTTTCATACTATAGAAAAGCTTCAGCCAGTGACACCAGCTCAGGGAGCACTCTTCTGTTTTTCTCACAGCAGGCAACAGCCTTGCCAAAGCAAAGCCTTAAAAAATTGGCTACAAACTCATCAACATTCCTCTCCACGGAAATCTTTAGTAAAAGGCGAAAGATTTATACGAACTGAAGAGAAAGCAGAGTACATAGAACTCGTGGCAGAGGCGCTGCCGGGGCAACCGCCTACGCTCCCAAAAGTCAGGGTGACTACTCTCCCAGCCCGTGTCAAGGCCTTTTGGGGCTGATGTCATTTGCATGGTTACACCCACCCCGGATTGCATGATGGGAATGCTTGTCCAAACGGTCATTTCAGCTGCTGCGGGTTCCCCAGTCTCTTTGTTATTGGGGCAGGAGTAATCCAGTGTATTTTCCTGTTGATTTTGGATCAAGGACAGAGTAACTGTACCTGGCATTTGAGGCCTGAGAGCGTCACCCTCGCCTGAAAAGTACTCACCATTAAGGGGTATGGGTTCCTAACGGCAGTGCGTGGAGGGAGGTAGAAATGGATGTTTGTTGGTCTCTCGCAGGTGCTGCTGATGTCCTTTCTGCTGTCCCTGGTGTGGAAAGACAGAGGCAGAGGCGGTTTTGAATCTCTTCAAATTGTTGTGAGTGCTGCAGTTGCTCACCCTAAGCTTATGCCGTTAGATCTCTTTCACGGTGTATTTTGGCCCTGAGAGGTAAAAGGTGTTTTGTTAGGGAGTGAGGTAGCAAACGTTAGTTGCAGAGGTGGTGCATGTGCCAAAGAAGTCTTGGTCCTGCCCCCACCCCCGTTCAAGAGTCCAGTATTTGCATAAACCCACCCACTGACCTGTGACTAACAATCTCACTCTGCTAACTCTTCCAGAAAAACTTTTCTGCCAGGTTCTCATTCCAAACTATATTCCTATGAATTTAAGCTTTTAAATAGCATCAGAGTCCATCTCCTTCAGTATAACTCAATTTTTCACTTATCTGTCTAAGATTTTAAGTGTATGCTTTAACACATTTTTTGTAATAGGATAATAATTAATTCTATTTTTCAACTAAAGAGAGAAAAAAAACCATAAAATGTGCATTTAGAGAGTTCAGAAGAATCTCATGATGTTAAACACCTATATATTTTTTTTTTGAATCTGTCTTAAATTGCTATTCTTTGGAACCCATGTCCCTTGTCTAATGATTTTTATGTAGGTTCGGGTGAGTCCCGAAATCATGAACTGCTAAGTACCGTTCTACTGTTTTTGATTCATATGACCAGGATTACTACATTTTATTACTCCTGCCCTATTAAGAAAGAGTTTGGGGATCCCACAGCAGCCAAAATCACCATTTGGACAAGCACCCCCATCATGCAATGTGGGGTGGGTGTGACCATGCACATCAGCAACAAAAGGCCTTTACAACACATCACCAACAGATGGCAGGGTAGAGTTCATTCTGACCCTGCTTACATCCTCCCCCCAGCCAAGAATTGGTGATCCTGATAAATCACACTCCCTATTATACCAACTGACTGGTATTGAATGCTGATGTTATTGCTAGCAAAAGTAGCCACCCATCTCTGCCCTGTAGCATCCAGCTTAGCCCTTGTTAACACAGAAGTCAGTGGATTGTTCTCTGTCCATACCTGAAACTGAGCACTGGACAAGTAGTCTGGAAATTTCTCAGTGATGGCCCATTTCAAGGCCAAGAACTGCAGCTGGTGGATGGGATAGCGAGTTTCGCTATCAGACAGTCCTCAGCTGGCAAAGGCTACAGATTTACATTTACCTTCCACTTCCTGGTAGGAGACTGCTCCCAGACCCTCCAAACTGGCATCAGCATGCAGGATAAACAGTCTGTTGGGTCAGCAAGGACTAGGACTGGCACATAAATCAGGCAAATAATGATTTCCCATAAAGCCCTGTCACATCTCTCATCCCGCCATGTCCCCAATGGAGAGGAGAGGAGCCCCTCCCCTGTCCCAGGCCAGGCACACCAGATCTTTGGGGGGGAGGTGTCCATGTCCCAGCCTAGGTGTGCTGGAGCTGCTGGAGAGAGAAGTTCCTTCCTCAGCCCGAGCCCACCAGAGTTGATGTTTCAGTGGGGGAGAGGTATCTCTCACCTGGTTTTTAGATGCTCTGATGAGAGGGAGCAGGAGGAAGATTTTTCTTCTCCTTGCATTTCAAACCCTTCACCCTGCCCCCAGCCATTTTCTGTTCTAGCCTGATCTCTCTCTCACGTCTCCCGGGCTGTCCTTAGCCATAGGCAGCCACATGGGGCACAGCTCTCCGGGGAGCCTGGACAGATGGGAAGCAGTGGAGCAGGGCTGCTGGATCCTAGAGAGAGCTGAATGCAGCACAGTCTGAGGGAGGGGATTGGCTGCTGGGGTCTCTGGGAAGGGAAGGGGGGAGGGGTTGAGGAAGGAGCTCACCTGTGAGTGTGACTCTTTTCCCTCTAGCTGAGGTGAGGTGAGGCAGGCTCTGCGGCTCTGGAACCAGTATCCTTGTCCCCCATAACATCCATTCTTCTCCCGCCCTGCCCCATGGAGCACCCCCTCCTTTTTCCTCTGTCCCCAGGAGCATCCCTCTCTCTCTTCTCCCTCCCCTCCATCAGGGCTGGGTTGGGTGAGGTGCTGGGGGGTAGGTGGGGGGAGGCTGGCTACCTGCTGAGGAATGAAAGTGAAAGTAACTCACTTCCTCGGCCAGGATTGGAATGTCACACAGGGCTGGGCTGGGGTTAGCCAGATGTGTGAAAAATCAGGACAGGGGGTTGGGGTAGGGTGAGCAGATATCCCTATTTTATAGGGCCAGGCCCAATTTTGGGGTCTTTTTCTTATATAGGCTCCTTTTACCCCCCCACCCCCTGTCCTGATTTTTCACACTTGCTGTCTGGTCACTCTAGGTGGGGGTAATTGGTGCCTATATAAGACAAAGCCCCAAATATCGGGACTGGCCCTATAAAATCAGGACATCTGGATCTGGTCACCCTAGCTGGGGAGCGCCTCTCCCCCGGGCTGGCAGCTGCCAGTGATCCATCTCATCCGGGGGGAGCTGCACAGGGCAGGATGAGCTGCTGTGGCTCCATGGGTGACCTGTCCCTGAGATCAGATGCTGTGCTAACTTCACCATGGTCCGTAAGGCTGGTGGTAGTGCCCATTGGCGTGTGATTGGACCTGAGGGTTTGCTGCTGCTGTTGCCACTTTGCACCCCAAGAGGTGGATTTTGGGGTCTACTGCAGCTGTTGGACCAGCAGGCTTGGGGGTGAGCCAAGCATGAAAGCAGTGCTGTGTTGCCATTTAGATTGTCATTTAACAACTTAGTTTGCCAAAAATTCTTGCTAACAATCCTGAATCCAATTTCAGTATTTAAAGAAAAAAAATCAATATCTTAGCCAAAAACAGAAAATTAAGTTGTTGACAATTATTAGTGACAGGTTTGGTTTGAGGCAGGGAGTGGGCCAGTTTTCATCAGAGAAACAAAAAATGTTGACTGACTTTCCCATAGCCTGTTACTCCTGATAAGAGCCCTCCAGCAGCTGTAATATGCTCATCTCCTTACTAGCGTATAAAGCAGGGGTCGGCAACCTACGGCACACGCGCCAAAGGTGGCAGGTGAGCTGATTTTTGATGGTACGCAGCGGCAGGCTGAGCGGCTCAGCCCATCACTGCTCTGGGGTACCGGCTGCTGCCCTATTGCCAGCTGGGATACCGGCCGTCGGCCCCACTCAGCACCTGCTGCTGACCTGGGGACCCCCAAGGAACCCCAGGCTGGCAGCGGGCTGAGCAGGCCGGCTGAACCACTCAACCTGCTGTCAGCCTGGGGTTCCATTCACTCAGCCGGCAGCGGGCTGAGTGGGCTGGTGGCGGGCTGAGCAGAGCCGGTGGGGGGGTTGAGTGGCTCAGTCTGCTGCCAGTCTGGGGTGCCGGCAGCACTCAGCCTACTGCTACTCCGGGGTTCCGGCTGCCGGCCCCTTGCCAGTCAGGAGCCCAGCCGCCGGCCCCACTCTGCCTCCTGCCAGCCTGGGTGAGCAGAATCCCAGGCTGGTAGTGGGCTGAGGGGGGTTGGCGGCCAGGATCCTGGCTGGCAGGAGTTGGTGGTCAGAACCCCAGACCAGCAGCAGGCTGAGCAGGGCATGGGATCCTTGTCTAGGGTTCCAGCCACCAGTCCCGCTCAGCCCGCTGCCGGTCTGGGGTTCCATTTACTCAGCTGGCAGTGGGCTGAGCAGGACTGGTGTCCGGGACCCCAGATAATAATAGTTTATTTATATAATATAGACATAGAGAGAGACCGTCTACAAACGTTAAAGTGTATTACTGGCACGAGAAACCTTAAATTACAGTGAACTTGGCACACCACTTCTGAAAGGTTGCTGACCCCTGGTATAGACTGACCATATGTTGTACTAAGATTCTCCTGCTTTTTTTTTTTCCTGTGAGTCAGTATAGCTTTTGCCAGCCCAGAAGTTGGGCAGCCAATGTTTTACGTTTTCACAATGTTTTCTCCAACTTTCATAAAGTAAATACATAGTTACTATGAGTTAAAAAGGCCCGGGACACTTCCTTGTGAAGAATCTGTACAGCAGATCATGCTAGAACTGTGAAAATGTCAGTTTTTGATGGCACTTTAGAGGCAGTGATTTATCATGTATTTTATCATGTGAATGTGCTGCTATTGCTAATGTCTTTCCAAACAAAATAAGGCACAATAGGACTTCTGTAACATTTCTGTGCTACCTTAATCTAGATGAGATGATGCTGTGCTGACTTCATTTTGGTCACTTTGTGCTTTACCTAGCAGTAAAACTAGGGTTATATTGTCCCACTGTTTGGAAACCCAGCTTATTAAACTGATTTTGCAGCCAAAAAAGCCAGAAAGATTGCTTTTAATTAAAAACAAATCTTTGTTTCAATACCTCTTCATATAAATTTCCAATAAAATTTTGACAAATTAAAAAAATTATATTATTTGCATCATTCTGTCAAATCAGAATTTTTTCTATAGTGCCACTTCTTTAGTGCTAGTGCATCAGCATTACAGTGTGCTTCATTAAGTTAAACTGGTTTAATAACGTGAATGTGGCAAGTTTTCCAATACTGTATGCTTATATTTGTGTTGCTAAGAGCAGATCAGGCACAGGGGCACCAGTTTAATAATCTCGCCTAGGGCACCATAAATCCTAAGGACGGCCCTGCATGCCTCAATTCTCTTTTTCCTGGCCTTGTTCCAGAGCCCTCACAGCCCAATTCTCTGCCCTAACGTTGAGCCCTCTACTGCCCCCTGAACCTCTCATTCCAACCCCACCCCAAAGCCTGCACCCCCAGAGCCAGTGCTCTCATCCCCCTGCACTCCAACTCTCTGTCCCATGTAGCCTGATTTAGGGTGTACTAATAATATTAATTTGGAAAATATGATGAAAATTTAATTTATTAGCTTACATTTTATTTAATTTAATTGAGTTATAAAGTTACAATTGCATTACTGCTATTCAAAAGATACATATGGCATTATATGCAACAAAGTTTTGGTTAATATACTCACACCCTTGCTTGATAACCTGGTGGTAAGAGACACAGGACCAGCCTTGCAGTTCAGGTTTCTCAATTCTTGAGTGAAAGATGCAGTGCTTAGAAAAAGCTAATGTTACTTTGGGTTTACTTGAATAAGTTAAACTTAAAATCAAATCCTAATAAACAAAGAATAAAAACTTAGGGAAACCGAGCTTAGCCTAGTTACTTTGAAACTTAAAGTTTAAGAACAAGTACAGCCTACTGATAGTAGATAGAGAGAGAGTGGAGGAAGTAAGTCAGACTGATAGAGCGACGTGCTCTAGCGAGGTGGGTTACCTCTTTTATAGGGCACAAGCGCCTGAAATCCTTCCTCCTATGCCCAAATTTCATTCCTTACCCACAAAACGTTAGGGTACGCTTACTTCATAGGCTAGTATGTTTGTGCGTGTTGATGACATGTACATATGCACATAAGTTCCCTTGTGGTGTACGTGTTAATTCTGTGGGTACAACACTGAAAAACCCCTTATGCCATTCTCCATTGTCGATTGGTCTAGGTAAAGGTCTTAGACAAGCATGGGTACTTCTCTCTTTATTTAACAAGATAAAGGTCAATTTTCCTTTCTCTATAGCATCTCTATAGTGTAAAAGGTCACACTATAGAGATGCTAACTTTGCCTTAGCTTAACATACAGGATATGGCCTGTAGGTTCTCTTAAGTCATGTGCCCCAGCCCCCTAATCATTTTTATTGCCCTCTGCTGGACTCTCTCCAGTTTGTGCACATCCATTCTCATGTGGGTCCCAACCCCAAAAGTACTCACATTTCACCCCAATGGCTCCAAAATGTACATAGGGTGCTACCATTGTCAAGTCACTCCCGAGCTCTCCAGTGGAGCCTGCTGGCAGAGAACAAGGTGAAAATTAACCAGGACGTTGCTCAGTCAATTCCCTCTGCTCCCAGCAGGTGGTATCGGAAACCTCCAAGATCGCTCACTTCCCTTTCTCTCATCAGCTTCAGGCCCCAGGGTTACAAATGCACAAACCAGTTGAGATTCTCCCCTGGGCTCAGGGTGTGGGGCTGCTCTGAGGATGGACTTGCACATTTGGGATATTAGTGCAAAGATACAATTTCAATTTCTCATAGAGAAAACTGAGGGCATTGGGAAAAGTTTTCAACTAGCAATAATCACGCCTCGGATTAACCTCATTGGCTATGATACTGCCACTTCTTATTTAGTGAAAGGAAAGCTGCAGTGACAGCCTGGTTACTGAGATGCAAAACACTTTCCTCCTGGGAGAAACAAGAAGTTAGAATTAGAAATTTACATAGTTTGTTCCAGTGTTGGCACAGGTTTAATTTTGCTTCTGTGTAGGTTTGTTTCAGGCTGTGACTGTTTTGGTTTATTGGGTTGTTTTGTTTTTTTTAATTGGAATGGAGCTTTTAATTGACATTTGCTGGATTCGAATGGCTGACCTGCAACACCAGTTTTGACATAGTTCTGCATATTTTATACAGATTTGGCCAGTATTCAAGGATGTGATTCCTTTATGGGAGGTTTTAGTGGTCAGGCTTATTTATTTTATGTTATTTTCTCATCCTGCTGTAGCACACCTTTTTGATAAAATGTTGAAATTATTAATTTATGGCATTGTTAGTTTTTATTTTTAAAAACAAAGTTTTTCTTAATGTTTGGGTTTTAAATTAAGCATTGTTTTTTGTTTCAATTTTTCATTTAGGTTTTTGTTGTTGATGGGATCTTTAAGAACTTTGGATTTAAATAATATTTTTATCTCAAGGTTCCAAAGACTCAGACAAGGTTTTCATCTCGAGGCCAAAAGACCAAAAACATCAAGACACTTGATCATGTCCTTGGATAGACCAAGAGACTACTCACACTTGATCTGAGCTCATAGTATTAAAATTTGGACAGATTTAGATTATTAAAGTAAACCGTTTACTATTTTATTTTAATAAAGGTTGTATTGCTCCCATAAAGGGTGGGGCCAGGTGATGGGGGGCACAGCCCCCCAATTTTTTTTGTCTAGCCCATCTCAGTCCCCCGCCAAACGAGAAGAGTCTGATGCCACCCCTGCTGGTCACTGGGTGTCACTGCTGCTCCATGGGAAGCATGCTCTGTGCATTACCCAGATTGGTGGGAAACACACTCTGTGCATTACCGTGAGCGGTCCCTGGGGGTCACTGCTCCTAGAAGGCAGACACACGCTGTGCATTACGCCACCTGGCCACTGGGTGTCACTGCTGTATCAAGGGAAACACCTTCTGTGCATTACCCTCAATGACCACGAGGTGTCACTGCTGCGCCAACGGAGACACCTTCTGTGCATTACCCTGATTGGCCACTGGGTGTCACTGCTGCGCCAAGGGAGACATAAGAACGGCCAGACTGGTTCAGCCGCAAAGTCCATCTAGCCCGGTATCCTCCTGTCTTCTGCCAGGGGCCAGTGCCAGGGGCCCCAGAGGGAATGAGCAGAGCAGGGAATCATCCAGTGATCCATCCCCTGCCACCCATTCCCAGCTTCTGGCAAACAGAGGCTACAGGCACCATCCCTGCCCAGCCTGGCTAATAGCCACTGATGGACCCGTCCTCTGTTCATTTATCTAGTTCTTTTTTGAACCCTGTTATAGTCTTGGCCTTCACAACATCCTCTGGCAAGGAGTTCCACAGGTTAACTATGCAACTGCCCTGAGCTTCCCCCCACCCACCCCGGGTTGTATCTGGAAAAGAGGATGAGGATGAGAAGAGCCATGATGTGTCTGTCACTAGCTGGTGCCTCAGTTTCCTCTAGGCAGCAGTGCTGCAGGCTCCTTTGGTTAGTGTCCATGCAACTGTGTCGGGGGAAGGGGGAGTAGAGGCTCATGCCCCCCAGCCCCACACCCCTCCCCCAGCAGCTGGGGAATCCAGGCCAAATGTAACCCTGGTAGCTGGGCCGGGATTAGCCTGGGCCGGGGTAGGGCTGGGGAGGAATTGCGGGGGGGACAGATGCACCCGCTGTGAGGGGAGATCCTCCCATTCTCTGCCAACCCCCCTCACTCCTTGCAGCACGGCGCACCCTAGCATTTCTTACTCTGTCGTGGGGGTGTCTGCTGCCTGCTTCTCCCTTAGCATCATCACTCCCCACCCTGGGTCACTGGCATCACCCGTCCTGTGCAAACAGGCAGGCCCTGGTGTATCCCATGGCGCTGCCCTGCAATTGTGGGGGCAGCTGTTGGATGGAGCCATATTGAAATATGGGGGTGGGCAAGGCTGGGGACCAGGACTCCGGGGTTCTCCCATAAAATGTGGGAGGGGAGTCGGGGTTAGGGGGTAGAGTGGGGGAGGGGCAGGGCTGGGATCCAGGGCTCCTGCTTTTTCTGGTTTTCTCCACCTCCTGCAGCTGCCTCGGTCCTTTCAGTGCGTTTCCTGTTCCAAATTCATTTGCTGACTTGTGCAACCCACCCCAGAGGTGGCTGCATCTCAGTGTTGGGTGAGGCACCCTTGGCTGCATCACCCCCTAACCGCGTCTCTCTCTCCCTGCAGGTGACCCTGCAGCACTCGGCAAACATCCGCAAGATCGTGGGGGGCGCTTTGAGCATTGGGCAGGCAGGAGCCAGGATCCCAGCCCCCCCGCCCCGAGAATGGGACCCAGCCCCCCCTTACTTTTTACAGGGATTAAAGAGGGGGAAAGGGGGACAAATCAGAGGAGGGGGGTGGCCAGGGTCTGAGCAGGGGGTGGAAATTGACTGGTCGGGGGGTCAAGCAGCTGGAGGCAGAGTTAGGAGAGGGGCTGAAGGGCAAAGTCAGGGAGGGGGGAAGGAGCCGGAGTTAAGCCCAGGGGGAGGCGCTGCCAGAGGGTTAAACCCCGGCACAGGCAGGGCAGAGGGGTAACAGTTACCCCGGGGGGCTGAGACTCCAGTGTTTGCAAAAACAGGGTGTGGGGAGCAGAGGGGCTTTTCTATTTCCCCTCCCACAGGCAGCACCTCTCAGCATGGGCTTCCCAGGGCTGGGCTCTTAAAGGCACAGGCATCCCACTGCCTAGACACTGCAGCTCCTCTCTGATGTGACCTACTGAGGTGCTGCAGTAGGAGTCTCAATTCAGTGAAACTGGGCATTCCCTATACGCCCCCCAGCCAGGGGGCTGTGCACCCCCTCCCCAGAATTTCCCCAACACCCCCCACCAGTGGTCAGGTAGTTACATGCAGCGCTGCCAATGTTGTCATTGGTTGCAAATTTGAATGGAAATTGAAACATTAACACACACTTTAAAAGCAGATCCAACGTATGAAAAATACCTGTACCTGAGAAAGTAAAATAGGATTGAAAAGTCTGGACAAAGCCGGGTTGTGTTTGCTGTTGTGTTTGCTGACAATGTCGGTGCATTGGCTTCAGCAATGTTGGCCAACCTCAGAATTTCAAATGATGATTTGGAAGCAAGGTGTGAATGACTCTCCCCTGACAGCTAGTGATGAGCCAGGGTTGGGGGAGGCTTTGGGACCAGACTGTATTTACATGAACTCACCTACTCTGCCGAGGTGTCCAGCAGACAGAGCTGAGCCGCCTCTGCACTAGGTGCCCAGAGGAGGAGGGAAGGTGTGTGGGGCTCCAGCCTGGGGCTCTTCCTCCCTCCTGCCAAGCCCTGACTATCAATCCCCGCCCTGGCCCTTCTTTCTTCAAGCACCATGTGGGCCCCAGGAAAAGTGTGGCAGGAAGCACCAGGGCCAAACTTGTGGGCACCAGGTGAAGCAGCAAGAATCCCAACCATCAGGGTAGCAAGTTCTAGAGCCCCAACCCATTGTGGCCACCCCAGCCACAGACCTGGCTCTAGGAGGGATGAGTCACCCAGCAGGAGGGGAAAGATTTGCTCTTGCACAGCTGGAGACAGGGAAGTTGAGCACTGGGAGCTCCAGGGCTTTACCACAAGCCAACACAAGGTCCCACTGAGATTTGAACTCAGACTGCCAGATTCAGAGTCCTGAGTGCTGCCCATTACACCATGGGACCAGTTCATACTGCCTTCTTTGCACAGTGGTGACCCTCATGGGGCTGGTTTGTGTAAGGGGCTCTTGGCCCTTTACTAAAACTTAGTGTGTGTGTGTGTGGGGGCGGGTTTGGTTGGCTAGTTCCCAGCACCAATAGAAGGGGGAAGGGCCAATGGGAAATCAGGCCCCTGAGACTGACAGGCCCCTGGGCAATGGGGAGAGGCCAAAGCTCCAAGTTAGCCGGACTGACAGGCCAGGCAGTGTAATGAGGGAGTCACCAGGCCAGGGGGTCCCATCCTCCGTGTGAGCTGGAACTGCCTGGGGCAGAGTGGGGCGGAGCTAAGGAGAGAGCAGGAGCCCGAGAAGAGCCGGGGAGCAGAGCTGGGCAGGTGTAGTGCCAGAAACTGCTCCTTGTAGGATTTTGCTACCTGCAGCAGTTACTGAGACCTGAGGTTGTTTTTATTTGCTGACTTGTCCTAATTGGCTCAAACTTGACAGTGGTTTCTCTAGCAAAGGCCAGTCCCTGCCCCCTTGGTCCAGACGTCCTCATTCACACCAGGCTGGGGTGACCAGATGTCAAAGATGAAATATCGGGACGCGGAGGGCGGAACCAAAAAAAAAAGCCGGAGGCTCCCCCCCACACCGCCAGGTGGCAGTGGCACAGCCCCATTTCCACCCAACTCTTGGCTCCAACCCCCGATACACCCCCAGCTCCCCCATCCCCTCGCTCCTGGGCCCAGCCTGGGCTCTGAGCTCTGCAGCCGAGCCGCGCTCCAGGTCCCTCCTGCAGCTCCTGGGCAAGGGGCGAACCAGGCAGCCGGGCCCGGGCCCTCCCGGCAGGAGCGTGTCTGCCCCACGTGTGTCTCCAGCCCCCGCCCACATGGGTCCTGCCCGCTCCGCACATGGGCAGCAGGTTATATCTGTGTGCGGTGCCCGGGCTCCAGGAATATTCAGGGCCGGGTGCCCTGCTCCAGCAACAGTTGGAGCTGGGTCTCTCCCCCGGCCCTGCCTGGATCGGGCCCCGGCCCCCCCACGTCTCCCCCCGCTGCCGCGACCCTGCCTGGAGCAGGTCCCAGCCCCCACCTGCCACCCCCTCGCACGTATCCCCCCCGCCGCTCCGCATCGCGTCTCTGCCTGACAGAAAGCAGCGCGCCCCTCTCCCCTGCCTGCTCTGTGCTGCCAGAGAACTGCTGTCTGCTGCCCCAGGGTCCTAGTGCCTGCCCGCACTAATGGCGAGGCAGGCTGCCCTTACCCTGAGCTTCTCCAACACCCCAAACCCTCAGCCCCAGCCAGAGCCCTCATCCCCCCTGCACCCTAATCCTCACCCCAGCCAGAGCCCTCATCCCCTCCGTACCCTCAGCCCCAGCCAGAGCCATCATCCCCCTGCATCATAATCCTCACCCCAGCCAGAGCCCTCATCCCCTCCACACCCTAATCCTCTGCCCCAGTCAGAGCCCTCATCCCCCCAGCACCCAAATCCTCTGCCCCAGCCAGAGCCCTCATCCCGCCTGCACCCTAATCCTCTGCCCCAGCCAGAGCCCTCATCCCCTCCGTACCCTCAGCCCCAGCCAGAGCCCTCATCCCCCGGCACCATAATCCTCACCCCACCCAGAGCCCTCATCCCCGCCACCCCCAAAACCTCAACCCCAGCCAGAGCCCTCATCCCCTGCACCCTAATCCTCTGCCCCAGCCAGAGCCCTCATCCCCACCCTAATCCTTAGCCCCACCCAGAGCCCTCATCCCCCCACACCCTAATCCTCAGCCCCAGCCAGAGCCCTCATCCCCCCTGCACCCTAATCCTCATCCCCAGCCAGAGCCCTCATCCCCTCCGTACCCTCAGCCCCAGCCAGAGCCCTCATCCCCCCAGCACCCTAATCCTCACCCCAGCCAGAGCCCACATCCCCTCCCCCCCCTAATCCTCTGCCCCAGCCAGAGCCCTCATCCCCTGCACCCTAATACTCTGCCCCAGCCAGAGCCCTCATCCCCTCCGTACCCTCAGCCCCAGCCAGAGCCCTCATCCCCCTGCACCATAATCCTCACCCCAGCCAGAGCCCTCATCCCCTCCACACCCTAATCCTCATCCCCAGCCAGAGCCCTCATCCCCCCTGCACCCTAATCCTCTGCCCCAGCCAGAGCCCTCATCCGCCCGCACCCTGATCCTTAGCCCCAGCCAGAGCCCTCATCCCCCAGCACCCAAATCCTCATCCCCAGCCAGAGCCCTCATCCTCCGTACCTCAGCCCCAGCCAGAGCCCTCATCCCCTGCACCCTAATCCTCACCCCAGCCAGAGCCCTCATCCCTCCACACCCTAATCCTCTGCCCCAGCCAGAGCCCTCATCCCCTGCACCCTAATCCTCTGCCCCAGCCAGAGCCCTCATCCCCTCCGTACCTCAGCCCCAGCCAGAGCCCTCATCCCCCACACCCTAATCCTCACCCCAGCCAGAGCCCTCATCCCCCCACACCCTAATCCTCATCCCCAGCCAGAGCCCTCATCCCCTGCACCCTAATCCTCTGCCCCAGCCAGAGCCCTCATCCCCTGCACCCTAATCCTCACCCCAGCCAGAGCCCTCATCCTCCACACCCTAATCCTCTGCCCCAGCCAGAGCCCTCATCCCCTGCACCCTAATCCTCTGCCCCAGCCAGAGCCCTCATCCCCCCCACACCCTAATCCTCAGCCCCAGACAGAGCCCCCATCCCCCACACCTTAATCCTCAGCCCCAGCCAGAGCCCTCATACCCTCCATACCCTCAGCCCCAGCCAGAGCCCTCATCCCCGCACCCTAATCCTCACCCCAGCCAGAGCCCTCATCCCTCCACACCCTAATCCTCATCCCCAGACAGAGCCCTCATCCCCTGCACCCTAATCCTCTGCCCCAGCCAGTGCCCTCATCCACCCGCACCCGTATCCTCATCCCCAGCCAGAGCCCTCATCCCCACACCCTAATCCTCAGCCCCAGCCGGAGCCCTCATCCCCCCACAACCGAATACTCAGCCCCAGCCCGAGCCCTCATCCCCTGCACCCTGATCCTCTGCCCCAGCCCAGAGACCCCCACAGCATGAACCCTCATCCTCAGCCCCACAGCCCTCACCCCTGCATTCCCTCCTATCCCCAAACTCCCTCCCAGAGCATGCACCACCTCCCCCTTCCTACGCCCCCACCCCCAGACCAGAGCCTGCACCCAAACTCCGTCCCAAGGCCTGCACCCCTCACCCCCTCCTGCACACCCACCCCCTGCCCCAGCCCGGAGCCTGCACCCAGCACCCAAAATCCCTCCCAGAGCCTGCACCCCTCACCTCTTCCTATGCCCCTACCCCCAGCCCAGGACCTGCACCTCATACTTCCCCCCGAAACCCCACCCAGAGCCTTAGGGTGGGGGCAGAGTTTGGGGGGGCATGGGTTCTGGGCACCACCAAAATTTCTACAAACTTGCCACCCATGCTGCCTCGCTGATGTCAGCATCTCTCTGTGAGGTCACCACCTCCTCACCACCTTCGACCAATAGTCTGAGGTCCTGCAAAAGTCTTTGTGATGTCACTGCCACACCCCTCCCTTGCTGTGCTAATGTCCTGCCCCTGGCCAGGCACTTTGGAGGTTTGAGCTACTCCCTATGGATCACGCCATTCAAGGAGCGTTCGTTCTAGGAAGCAAGCCGGCTAGACAGGAAAACATCAGACGCTGCTCCCAATGCTACACTCAGTTTTTCAGAAATTAGTCAACTTTAGGGCCAGAAGAGACCATTAGAGCATCTAATCTGACCCCCTGCATATCACAGGCCTCCTGTATGACACAAGAGCTACTTTTGGGGCAAACACATTCCAGAAAGTCATCTAGTCTTCATTGAATGACATCAGGAGATGGTGAATCCACCACTTTCCTTGGTAACTTGTTCCTGTGGTGAATCATCCTGGCTGTTGAATATTTGTGCCTTATTTGTAATATGAATTTGTCTCTTTTCACCTTCCAGCCATTGGGTCTTGTTATGCCTTTCTCTGCTTGATTAAAGAGCCCTTTCATATCCAATATTTTCTCTCCATTAAGGCCCTTCAACACTTCAATGAAGTCACCTTTCAATCTTCTTTTGATAAGCGAAACAGATTGAGCTCATTCAATAGCTCACTAGAAGGCATTTTTCTCCAGCCCTCAGAACATTTGGTGGCTCTTTGGTCATCAGATTCCTGAACTGCAGCTGGATGTGGCTCTTGTTCTTCTGCACAGCACAGCTCCTGGAGAAGAGGGATCTGCAAATGTACATTCATATGACAGCTTTGTTTAATTGATGAAAACATAAACTAGACACTTAGAGGATTGGAACTGATTTCAGCTGATGGACAGCTTTGCTAGGTTTTTATGCATTTGGACAGCAAAATGTTGAGTTTTACATTCATATCAAGCACCCCCGTATAGTGGAGCCCCTGAACAGAATGGAGAATGGAAATGAAAATGTTTTCCTTTTTTTTGAAAAAGGAAAGAAGGTTATAAAACAACACAGGGGTTTGAACTAAGGACCACTTGACCAGCAGTCAGGCACTCTACCACTGAGCTATGCCCCCACGACAGCAAGAGTATCGAATTGTGATCTCCAGGACTTTTCAGGACGGACCCTGCTTCCTCGAGCTCCTTTGCCATTCCCAGACCACAGGAGGTTTTAAAAATGGGGTTTGATTAAACTTCTTAAATGTGGTAAACACCACAGCTTGCACACCCACTGATATAGCTTCTCCCACTGACATAGCTGCCACCTCTTGGGAAGTGGATTAACTACACCCCCAGGAAAACTCTCTCCCACCAGCACAGAGCAGTGGTTCTCAAGCTGTGGGTCAGGACCCCAAAGTGGGATGTGACCCTGTTTTAATGGGGTCACCAGGGCTGGCATTAGACTTGTTGGGGCCTGGGGCTGAAGCCAAATGTCTGAGCCCCACCACCCAGGGCTGAATCCCTCAAGCTCTGGTTTTGCCCTCCCCTCACTGGGGCAGGACTCAGGCTTTGTCTCCCCTGCCTCTGCCCAGTGTGGAGGGGCTTGGTCCCTCTTTCCAGGGCCATGTAGTAAGTTTTTTTTGGCAGAAGGAGGTTGCAGTGAAAGGAAGTTTGAGAAACCCTGGCATAGAGCCTCTGAATATGTCTAGACTTGGCTCCCTGTGGCAGATCAGACACTGAAAGTACAGCCATGGAGACACCACACACCAGCCTTGCCTAGCAGGCAAGAATCAAACCTCCACAGAAAGATGCCTGTTGTTTTTTAACCCATCTCCCTAAGCCCTCAGCCAGCACCACTTAACAAAGGGGCTTTTCTACACTATGGTTCTGGTCTCACTAAAGGGTCATTTCCAATTGTTTGCTCAGACCAGCATTAGGGAAAATGGTGCCCTTGGCAAAGCTTGTACTTTGGCACTTCCCCATTGCCCCTGGACGATCCCCACTCCCCCTTTACCGCTAGCTCCTGCACTCCCAACCCTTGCACCTCCTTCACCCCTAACTCCTGCCCCCTCCTGTGCCCCCTTTGCCCTTAACTCCCTGGGCCACCAGCCATTGCCCCTCTCCTGCAGCCCCTTCACATAGCTCCAGCGCTGGGGGCCCCGCACTTGTTCTCCCTTTCCCTGGGCTTTGGCATCACTAGCCGCTGATTAGTGAGTAGGGTTCAGTGGTCCCCAAAATGTGGGGCATGATTCCTAGGGGGAAACAGAGGAACATTGATGGAAGCACCTCAGGGCCTGAGCCAGCCCCCATGGAGGGAGCAGCGCTCAGCCCCACTCTGCCCCAGCTCTTCCCCAACCCCACCCTCAGCCTGGGCCTCTGGCTCCCAGCTCGGCCTCGACCCCCTTACCCCTGTCTGCACCCCTTTCCCCAGCAAGCAACAGCCCCACTCCCAGCCCATGTTCTCAACTGTGACTTCCGAGGGGCCACAGCCATGGCTAAGAGGTCACAGAGTGAAATGTTTGGGGACCACTGGTTTAGGGTGATGTTCTCAATCACTTCTATGAAGTCCAATAAAAGCTATTTCTCACCCACCGACCCCTCCATCAGGACGGTCTAGGTATGTTCTGCTGCCCTTCACTCATGCAGGAAGGATAATAACATTTCATTCCATTCAATCCTAAAGTGATTTGTAACCCACCACCAGCCGAAACTGGTCATTTTGGGAAAGCGGCCCCATCATGCTGCATAGCTAGGCAGAGTAGGTGTGTCTGTGCAAACACGGTCTGTTCCTGAAGTCTTTCCCCCAGCTCCTCACTGGATGTGAGGGGGGAGCTCATTCAGCCCCTGCTTCCGCTTAGTATTTCATTCATCATCATTCATGCCCGTCACCCCAACCGGGGTATGGGCCGACAACCACAGATCTCCATAGTCTTCTATCCTGGGCCATTCGCTCTAGCTGGTTCCAGGTATAGCCCATTTTTTTGCTATCAACCTGAAGGTCGCGTCGCCAGGTATTTCTTGGGCGGCCTCTTTTCCGCTTGCCTTGGGGGTTCCACTGCAGTGCCTGTCTGGTGATGTTGGTTGGCTGCTTGCGTAGTGTATGTCCTATCCAGCCCCACCTTCTCCTTCTAATTTCTTCCTCTGCTGGGAGTTGATGGGTCCTCTCCAAGAGGTGGATGTTACTGATGGTGTCTGGCCAGCGGATCTGGAGAATCCTTCTGAGGCAGCTATTAATGAAGGTCTGGATCTTCCTGGTGGTTGTTTTGGTCTCTGTCCAGCTTGCCTAGTAGGGTCAGGTTGTTGCTCCTCATCTCTGCTGCAACCTGCGCCGTCTTTCCTGACTCGTACATGGTCCTCACATTCCATGTGCCGATGGTAATCCTCCTGGTTGTAAGAAGGGTGATCGGCTTAGTGGCTTCCTCGCGGCTTTCACCACCCAGCGTCATGCATCTTCGAGTTGAAGACCCTTCTTTTTCCAGGCTAAAAGTCTCTGTTAACTCTATTGTTGGCGTTTCTGTAGCAAGCTGATTTTTACAGGGTGGAGTTGCTAGCCCCACGCCCAACCCTTCTCCTTTACACTGACTTGGGACAGGCAGATGGCCCCAAAGGACCTCTCTGGTGGAGTTGCTTAGTATTTAAAAAGGCCTTATTGTCCCTAGCTCTGCTGGCCTTAGATTTCTCCTTCTGTCCTTTTTCTAACAGCTCAGATGAGGTGGCCGAGTGGTTAAGGTGATGGACTGCTAATCCATTGTGCTCTGCATGCATGGGTTCGAATCCCATCCTCATCGGGTGCGTTTAGTTTTCACTGCTCCTTTGTAGACAACCATCACCCCCTTTGGAACAATGACAGATCAAACAATGTTGCTTCTTGCAAACAAAAACCTTCTCAGAAAGTCAGAACTCCCTTGCTTTAAATAAAATGTCTAAATCCCAGATTTCTTTAAAAAAGAAATTCTCTGGTGCTGTATTTCTTAGTTTTTATCTCAAGAGGTAACATCCTCATCTTCTCCCCCAAACACCCTGGGACCTGGCCAAATTATTAAAATACCCTCAACCCGAGCAAGGCCAGAGCAGTGAACCAGAGCTAGTGTCTAGGCCAAGCTGTTCTGAAGGAGGCAACTCAAACATTTTCTCCCTGCTTCCCTTGGCAAAGTCTGACTGAGAAAACAAAATTCCCCAAACTGAAAATTTTCTGCTGAAAAACTAATACTAGTCTGTTTGGGGACTTTGGTTTGCAAGTATTATTGTTATTATTCTCTTCTGATTTCTGAATCAGTTCAGTCTTTGTCCTCCAGGTGTGTTTCCACCAGCTGAGTTGTGGGGGAGAGAGGCCAAGTCATGATGTCTCTTCCCCTCTTTCATAGTTTCTTCCAACTTGCTAGGAAGCTCCTTTGTTACCATGTGAGTCAAGCAGTGTCCATTGTCTCTGTGCTATCTTGGGCCTGGTCTACACTAGGACTTTAATTCGAATTTAGCAGCGTTAATTCGAATTAACCGTGCACCCGTCCACACCAGGAAGCCATTTAATTCGACCTAGAGGGCTCTTTAGTTCGACTTCGGTACTCCACCCCGACGAGGGGAGTAGCGCTAAATTCGACATGGCTATGTCGAATTAGGCTAGGTGTGGATGCAAATTGAACTTACTAGCTTCGGGAGCTATCCCACACTGCACCACTCTGTTGACGCTCTGGACAGCAGTCTGAGCTCGGATGCTCTGACCAGCCACACAGGAAAAGTCCCGGGAAAATTTGAATTCCTTTTCCTGTCTGTACAGTTAGAATCTCATTTCGTGGGTGGACATCGGGGCGAGCTCAGCAGCACCGGCAGCGATGCAGAGCTCTCCAGCAGAGGAGTTCATGTAATCTCTGAATAGAAAGAGGGACCCAGCATAGACTGACCGGGAACTCTTGGATCTGATCGGTGTGTGGGGCGAGGAGTCTGTGCTTTCGGAGCTGCGCTCCAAAAAACGGAATGCAAAGACCTACGAGAAGGTCTCCAAAGCCATGAGAGACAGAGGATACAGCTGGGATGCAACGCAGCGCCGCGGGAAAATCAAGGACCCCAGACAAGGCTACCAACAAATCAAAGCGGCAAACGGACGCTACGGAGCCTGCCACCACTGCCCCACCAGTGACCATGGACTCTGACGATGGGACAGTGTCGACGGACAGTTCCTCGGCGATGTTCGCGGACGGGGAAGATGAGGAAGGGTTTGTGGAGGACGAGGCAGGCAACAGCGCTTACAATGCTGGTTTCCCCGACAGCCAGGATCTCTTCATCACCGTCACGGAGATCCCCTACCAACCGTCCCCGGCCATTAACCCGGACCCTGAATCAGGGGAAGGATCACTCGGTAAGTGCTTTAACCATGTAAACTTTTATTCTTAATATAACAGGAATCTGAAGTATGTGAAAACAAGGTCTCTCTATATATGGGGCTAGAACAGAAATCCTCCTGGGAGATCTCCACGAAGCTCTCCTGGAGGTAATCTAAAAGCCTCCGCAGGAGGCTCCTGGGGATAGCTGCCTTATTGGGTGCTCCGTGGTAGCACACTTTTCTGCACGAGGCTTTCATGAGCTACTCAGGGAGCATTGCCTCCCCGAGCATGGCTGCATAGTCCCCTGGTTTGTGCTGGCTTTCACGCAGCATGCGCTCTCTAACTCCTTCAGTGACCGTCCTCAGGGTGATCTCGCTCGGAGACTCCTGCATCTAATTAGGGGAAGTACTGTAATGTTACACCTGGTCCTAAGTATTTTTAAAAAATCTCCAGACAGACGGCATAGCAGAGACTCAGCACTCTGCTGCGTGACGAGCGTAACGGAAACCCAAAGAATCAAATGGACGCTCATGGAGGGAGGGGGGACTGAGGACGCAAGGTATCCCACAGTTCCTGCTGTCTCCGAAAAGCATTTGCATTCCTGGCTGAGCTCCAAATGCTTCTAGGGTCAAAAACAGTGTCCGCGGTGGGTCAGGGCATAGCTAGGCAATTTACGCAACCCCCCACCCACCCCCAGAAGTGAAAGGGAAAACAATCCTCTCTTGACTCTTTTACATGTCACCGTATCTTTACTGAATGCTGCAGATAGACGCGATGGTGCAGCTCTCAACACCAACATCCTTGCTCCCCCCATGCTATAGATGGTTGGTGGTACAATCGGATTGATATCCATCCTCATCATCAGCCTATTGGCATATGGGGCAGTGCAAAAGGACTGGTAACGATGCAGACTACCATCCGTTAGGTCAATCAAGGGTGCCTGGCCCTAATTTTTCCTGGTAGATGGTACAATATGGCTGATAACCATCATCATTATAGCAACAGGGGGCTGAGCTTCAGAACCACCCGCGAAAATGGTTTTTGCCCCATCAGGCACTGGGATCTCAACCCAGAATTCACAGAGACAGACTAGACTGTGTTCATTGATCGCAAACATTTATCTTGGCAAGGAATTCACTCCCTTTTTCCCATCACACAGCTTGGACTGTCTCCAGACCCGCCACAGCATCCCCCTCACAGAGGCTGGCAAAGATTAGGCGGCAAAATAAAAAGACACGGGACGAGATGTTCGCAGAACTTATGGGGTGCTCCCGAGACGACGCGGACCAGCAGAGCCAGTGGAGGGAGACCCTGTCTCTGTACCAGCGCTCACACAGCGAACGGGAGGAGAGGTGGCGTGAGGAAGACAAGCAGGCGACTCAAACGCTGCTTGGACTAATGAGAGAGCAAACGGACATGCTCCTGGGCCTTGTGCATGTTCTGCAGGACCTCAGGCAGGAGGACAGAGCCCCCCTGCCGTGTATCTGCAACCGCCCTCCCCCGCCACAAAGTCCCATACCCCCCTCACCCAAAATAACCAGAAGGAGGGGCGCCAGAGGCCGTGTAAACTGTCACTGCACCCCAGCAGAGTGCTCAAGTACCCAAAAGCTCTCATACCCTAAATTTTGAAAAGTCCTTTCCTTCCCGCCTCACCCAAGCCCCCATCCCAGTTTCATCCCCTAACTGTCTAGTTGATAATAAAAAATACTTTTCTGTTAATTACTGTTTCCGTCATGTTCTTTTAGAGGAGACTGTGTTTGAAGGGGGGGAAGGGGGTTGGTAATGTGACAGGACAATCACCTTTACCAGGGTACAGACATGGGGGCAGGATCAGCAGCAGGTCACACACACACTGCAGTCAGTAGGCACCCTGGTCAGTATGGGAGGTGGTTTGCAGGTTCTGTGTGGGTGGGGGGGTACGTGACTTTGTAGCGGGGGAGGGGGGTTACAGATCTCATGCAACGGTCCCTGTCCTGGACCACAGAGCCACGCAGCAGAGGAATCTGTATCCGTCCTCCCCCGCCAAAAGGCCACATAGCCCCCGCACACAGAGTCCCAAAAAGGAGGGATGGCAGGCTCCGTTGAAACATCCAGTCCGGCATTGCAGACCGCTCTTGGAGCAGGAGCCTGTCATTCCTCGAGTTTACAGGCGGTCTTTACATCACTGCACACCCTACCCAGCACAGTCCGTGTCCCAGTTTCAACCCTGTAACGCAAAGTCATCAATAAAGAAACCTTTGTAAAGTTACAGTGGAACATGTATTTTATTTTTAAACGTGTGTTGGAAGTTGGGAAAGCGGGGTGGGCGGGGTATGTAACTGCAGATGCTAGTCAACAGTCACTTGGTAAAGAAACAGGGGCAGCTTCAGCTTCTCTGTAAAGAAACTGAACAGTCACAGGTCACGCTGCTCACTGCTCGCTGGTACTTGAACAGTTCCTTGTCGCTGTGCAAGGCGCCTGCATAGGGCTTCACGAGCCAGGGCATTAGCGGGTAGGCTTGGTCCCCGACGATCACTATAGGCATCTGCACATCCCCAAGACTTATTTTGTGGTCCGGGAAGAAACTACCTTCCTGCAGGCGTCTAAACAGACCAGAGTTCCTGAAAACACGCACGTCATGAACTTTGCCTGGCCACCCGACGTTGATGTTGGTAAAACGTCCCCCATGGTCCACCAGTGCTCGCAGCACCATTGAAAAGTAGCCCTATTTCTCAGCAGCTGACTGTGGAAGAGGTGGATGATAAGGTGCGAGGAGTTGACAACGGCCATAACTGCAGCGGGATCCGTGCTCAAAGTGCTGTGGCGCCCGCGCTGTCACTGAGCAGAAAAGTGCACGAACAGAGTGCCCGCAGGCGCTTTCAGGGAGGGAGGAAGGGAGGGAGGGCGTGATTGACGGTTCAATGATGACAGTTACCCAAAACCACCCTCGACACATTTTTCCCCCCAGCATGCATTGGGGGGAAATCCCAGGATTCCAATGGGCAGCGGGGAGTGCGGGAACTGTGGGATAGCTTCCCACAGTGCACCGCTTCCAAAGTCGACGCTGGCCCCGTTACTGTGGACTCAGACAGTCGAATTAGTGTATTTACTGTGGATACACAAATTCGACTTCATAAGGTCGATTCCACAAATTCGAATTAAGTAGATTCGAAATAGTCTTGTAGTGTAGACGTACCCTTGGAGAAGTCTGCATTGTACACGGTTCCTGGGCTAGTCCTTGGGAGTGTGGATCCCTTCAATGGGCCAGCAGCGAGTCTGGCTCCTCCCTTGTCACACCTGAAAGGCTGGTGGGGGGCATTTCTCAACCTCATAACATATTTCAGTAACACACACAGAGCAAAGCTTTATAACTTCCCAACCAATGCGAGCACACACAATCCAACACGATATTAATGT
The DNA here is from genome assembly GCF_016161935.1 of Mauremys reevesii. Lineage (NCBI taxonomy): Eukaryota > Metazoa > Chordata > Testudines > Geoemydidae > Mauremys > Mauremys reevesii. The sequence continues at coordinate 50,119,887 of NC_052634.1, forward strand.
TCAACAGATCAAGACTTTTGAAATGATACGTCACAAGGCAGACTTTGAACAAACCATGGCATCATTATATGAGAGTGGTGAATATAGGGCTTCCCGGTGCTGCTATGAGCACAGCGTGCCACACCTGGGCTTACATTGCAATGGAGACGTACCCTTAGAGTCCATCTCTCCTGGGATAAAGATGGCCCACACCTGACTCTCTGCCAATCCCCACTGGGCCCTGACAAGTGTTGTTCGTGTTTGTATTCTATAAAGCAGAGGAGCAGATGAAGTTTTGCTCCCAAGGTGTGTGTGTGATTCTTTGGACAGGTCTACACTACAAAATTAGGTTGGTGTAATTACATTACTTAGGCTGGCAATGCAGTTCTATCAAGCTAATCCCAGTGTAGATAGTGGCTCAGCTGTCAGAACTTTCTGGAGCTATGAAAGGGGAGGGGACCATGGCTCTGTAGCAGGAATGCAGGGCAGGTGAGTTCACGGCAGGCATGGTGGGATACTGGTGGAGGCCAGTTATGGTGATATAATGACCAGCAGCATTTACACTGACATTTGTCACTTTAAGTTTGCTGCAAAAAGCACTAGGCCTCTCGTCGAGGTGGTTTTATTTTGTCACCAAAACAGGGCAATTTTGTCGCCAGACGTGGTATTGCAGTGTGTACACCAGCCAAAAACTGCTGACCGAGGGAGCGTTGTGTGTTTTTCACACATCTGAGCAATATAATGATGCTGAAGTAACCTTGTAGTGCAGACCTGGCCAAAGATTCATTCACACACACACACACACACACACACATACAGAGCTTGCAAGGAAAACCTCACCTGCTGCTCTGCTTTGCAGAATCCAAACACAAGCAAAGCTTGTCAGGCCCCAGTGGGGATGGCAGGGAGTCAGGTGTGGGCAGACAGTGTGTTGCTGCCACAGGCAGGCACCATGGCTTAGCTGTCTAAAGCACCTGTCTTGTAAAGAGGAGATCCTGGGTTCAATTCCCAGTGGTGCCTTATTGACTAACTCTCGGGCAACCTGGTATTGGCTACTGTGGGAGGACAAAACACAGAGCTCTTTGGTCCAGCCCAGTATAGTTGTTTAAATTATACTCACAGGCACTGATAACAGACTTACTGAAAGTTTGGGAGTTAAGAGCTGATAGGTCAGTGTTCCAGCCTGTCACAGATGATCCCGTTTCCTCTGGGACAGGGGCAGGTCTGGGCTCTCAGGCTGAATGGCTCATTGTGGCTGGCAGAACCTGTGGGCGGCTCATTTAGTTTACACCGAGGGTTGAGTCCTGCTTTGTGCACCGTGTGTGAGAATGAAAATCCTAAACCGCCCTTTGAAATAACTAATGCAGCAGGACGATTTATTGTCTCTGCCCCAAAGCCGACAGACCAATGGAGAAATGCCATTGAGTCCAGGGTAACACTCCACTGCCGTTCTACCTTGTTTGCTTGCTAAACTCCCTCCCAACCTTGAGGGCTCCCAGAGCCCGGTATTGAGCCTGAGCCGAGATGTCTACACTGCAAATTTACCACCCCCACGGCCCTAGCCTGGGAGCCTGCACTGGCATGGGGCAGCCGTGGGTATTTCATTGCAGTGTGGACATAGCCTAGCATTATGTCTACACTGCCATTAACACACCCAAGCCACTATTCTCAAACCCTGGGTCAGTTGATTCAGGCTTGTGGGGCTTGTGCTGCAGGGTTATAAAATTACAGTGTAGACACTTGGGCTTCAGCCCAGCCTCTGAGACCCCACGAGGGGTGAGGGTCTCTGAGCCTGGGCTCCAGTCTGAGCCCAGATGTCTACGCTGTAGTTTTTAGCTCCACAACCTGAGCCCCAGGAGCCCAAATCAGACCATCCAGGCCAGTGGGATTTTTTCACAGTATAGATGCTCTCTCAGGGTATGTCTACACTGCAATGTAAGCCCAGGGTTAGCAGAAGTTATGTCAGCAGCCCCAACACATAAACATAAACCATGAGGGAAAGACCCATCCCCCAGATAAGCTGGGCAGGGTCCTTCTCCCTACGGTTCGTAAGTCCAGCAACCAAAAGTCCTTTAACATGAGCCATCCCCTCTCTGCACCCCACTCACAGCTGTTGCCCTTAGTCAGTGCAAGCCCAGAGGTGCCTCTGTAGAGTTCACCTGCCATCCTGGGTGGAAAAGGGGGAAAATAAGAAAGCACCGTATGTCCCCTGCCTAGCAAGTGCTATTGAATTGAGGGTGAGTCCCTCTATCAGGGTCTGCCAAGCCTAGTTGTGCTGCCCTCGATTCACACAACAAGGATAACAACCCTTTATTTCTCCTGCCCCTATAACAAGGAGACTGGGAATCCAACACCAGCCACAAGTGATCATTTCGGCAACCCAACCTATTTCCAACATACTGTAAAATCCACATGCAGACTCATACATGAAGCCTTACAAGAAAATCTTCCTGAGGGGGTCTGAAGCACCTGCTGCTGGAGGGAAGGAGGGAGCTGTGGGTTGGGATTGAGGAGCAGTGTGAGGAGGAGGGGCCTGTGGATTGGGATTGAGGGGCACTGGGAATAGGAGGGGGCTGTGGGTTGGGACAGAGGAGAAGGGTGAAGAGGAGCAGGCTCTGGTTGGGAGTGAGGAGCAGTGAGCATAGGAGGGACTGAGGGTTGGGTCTGACGGGCACTGGGAAAAGAGGGGACATGGGTTTAGGCTGAAGAGCATCCTCATTTGGGGATCCAGCAGGACAGGGGAAGGCAGCAGGTGATTCTAATTCCTTAGGGACATTCTGTGTGTGTGTGTGTGTGTGTGTGTGTGTGTGTGTGTGTGTGTGTGTGTGTGTGTGTGTGTGTGCAGGGGAGGAACATGCTCTATGCCCAGAGGCCTTTATTCCTCCAGCCTGCAAGGACAGAGGGGCTGTCAGGAAGTTGCCCCTTCAAACCCACACACAAAAAGCCCCTTCTGAGGAAAGGGAAAATCCTGAAGAGAAAAAGTAACATCAAAGAGGACTCAAGCAAGACAGTTTCAATCTTGGTGAGTTTCTGGCATTGACTACAAGCCAAGGGGTCTTGTTCAATCTTTGTCTGGTGAATTAAAGAACCCTTTAAATCACATATTCCCCCCTCTGGGAATTTGTCAAACGTATTTAAAACAGTGATTATATCGCCTCTTAGCCTCCAGTCTATGAAATCAATTGAGCTTCTTCAGTCTCTCGCTGCAGACATTCTCCTTGTTTTTAAAGGCAAAAATCCTGATCTTTCCAATGGGAGCTTCTGCTTAAATGTTTAGTTTGGGGAAGGATTTGGCTGCACTCAGAGATCTGGCCGCGGGTTACAATCTGCGATCGGAAGGGTCGAACGCAAACAGCGTTTAGATGGGACCGTTAGTGCCGCCCCCGTGTGGCCAAAGGTTAGAACTGACCAGCAGAGTTTACAGCTGGAGCCTGGGACGCTCCTGAACAAACTGGGCCCAAAGCCTCTCACGTGGGATCCTCGCTGTGCAGCAGGAGGCAGAGGGAAGCTGATTGTCAGGGCTCAGGGCTGCACCCTGCCATGCTGAGCCGGTGTCTGTGCTAAGCTCGGCATCAATCAGGTGATTCTGGGAAGTTCGGGGTCCCTGGGCTCCCACAGGAGGGTGAAGTAGGTCACCCCTGGAGCAGGTTAAAGCTGCAGGGTGACAGTGGGGTTGCTGCCCATGTGAACAGCTGCTGTAGCACCGCTGGGCAGGACAGGGAGAGCCAGTTATACCCCCCCCCCCAGCCTGTATCAGGGGATGGGAGCGCTCACACCCTAGGGACCCACCCACCAGAGATCTACTGGGGGGGAGAGTGGCACCCACACACCCAGGATCTTGTAGGGGGGGACAAGGGCATCCACACTCCGGGATCCTCTGCAGAGGGATGGACACCCACACATCCAGGATTCTGTATGGGGGGCAGAGGTACCCGGACACATGGGCTCCTGGGCAGGGGATGGGGGGCACCGAAACATCCGGGATCTTACCTGGGAGGACAGCGGCGCCTGCAGCTCGACATGAGACGGAGGCGGGGGAAGCAGGAGCATTTCCCAGTTCCAGGCTGTCCCCATCTGGCCAAGGCACAGAGCTCACAAGCAGAGTTTAAAGCTCCAGCTGCCAAACAATGAAAGAAGCCGGGCCCTGTGGCTGGTGCCTGTGATCCCAGCGCCTGGGGAGGCTGAGACTGGCGGATCGCTTGAGCTCAGGAGTTCTGGGCTGTAGGGGGCTGTGCCAATTGGGTGTCTGCACAACGCTCGGCATCAGTATGGTGAGCCTGGTGAAGCTTGGGGTCCCCAGGTTGCCTAAGGAGGGGTGAACTGGCCCAGGTTGGAAACAGAGCAGGTCAAAACTCCCATGCCGATCAGTAATGGGATCGCACCTCTGAATAGATCCTGCAGTGTAGCCTGGGCAAGACAGTGAGACACAGTCTCTTTTTATACAGACACCCTCTGCAGAGCCTGTAGGGTGGGATGGGAGCACCCACACGCTGGGGATTCTTACTTGGCGGGAGGGATGCCCCCCTGCAACACGGATCTTGAAAAGAGGAACAGTGACACCCACAGATCCCGGATAGGGGCAGGCAGGGGAAACCACACACTGGAGCTAGTTCATGGGGTGGGGGACAGAGACACCCACCAGAGATCCTGGATGGGAGCACCCACATGATGGGGATCTTGAACTGGGATGAGGGAAACACCATGTACCAGAGGTTCTGAAGAGGGAACAGGGACACCCTCACACCACGTGTCTTGCAGCAAGAGCTGCAGTCTTCATTTACACAGGGCAATGATGGGGAATTAACCATGTCCCTTGCGGAGCTTGTTCCACTAGATGATTAGCCTCACCAGGTCAACACTACGAGTTTATATCAAATTTAGCAGCATTAAATCACATTAACCCTGCACCCCTCCACACAACGAAGCCCTTTATATTGATATAAAGGGCTCTTAATACTGATATCTGGGCTGGTCTACACTACGGGGGGAAATCGATCTAAGATACACAACTTCAGCTATGTGAATAACGTAGCTGAAGTCGAAGTATCTTAGATCGAATTACCTACCGTCCTCACGGCGCGGGATCAATTCTAAGGGGAAGGTGAATGCAGAGCAATGACACCGGAGATGCCCAGACCTCCAATGGGGGCAGCGTGGAAATTAATAATGGGAAGATCATTTGCAAAATTGGTCGTCACTGAAAAGCTTTGTCTCCGTTCCTATTTCACACTATGGTGTTAGTTAGAGGAATTAGTACAGATTTTTACTATATTAATTAAACACTTAATTTTATTTAACCAAGCCAAAAAACTTAGTGTCACTTATTTTTTCACTGTCCTAGCAAGAATGAATTGAATTTTGTGACTTTCTGGAAAGTGCAGCGAGATTAAATGTGGGGAATTCAGTCTCTGTGTTTGTGAGCTGATGTTTTCCTCCCACAGGTCAGTGCCTGCATTGAAATACCAAGAGGGATCTAAGGGCTGGTGTACGGTGGGCACTGAACTGGCAGAGCGACGTCTCTCAGGGTGTGACACCCCCAAACCCATAGAGTTAAGGTGACCTAAGCCCTGGTTAGATAGTGCTAAATAGAAGGAAAATTTGTTCGGTCCATGTAGGTATTACAGTGATGGGAAAACCCCTCTAGTCACTGTCTACTCCAAAGTGCTATAGCAGTGCCACAGCAGCATTTTAAGTGTAGACAGAGTGAAACTAGATTTATCTCCAGTTTGCACTGTGGATGCTCAGGTACTAAGACTACAGTAATAACAGCAGCAGCACAGCACTTGCATAGTTGGCAGGATTCAAACCTGCGCAGGGAGACCCCCCCAATGGATTTCTAGTCCATCCCCTTAACCACTTGGCCACAACTACTTGACATACATCCCCTTTCACTACATGATGATTAAGTTCTCACTGAATTGTTACTTCAAATTGTTTGCTCAGACCAGCTCCCCCAGCACACTCACGGCTGCGCATCAGTGTAAGTGTATTCTAGGCTGAACAGCCAGAATTCCTGCCCATTTCTCTTCCGGTTGGAGCATGATTAGAATGTGTTTGTGTGAACGACATTGCTGTAGATTGTTGTTCATTCCCCACTCTGACAATTCAGACAGTCCCTTTCCTAGTCAAATCTCCAGCACATCGTTCCAATAGCAGGGGGCAGAATTTCTCTGGGGCACTGAGGGCTGGTGCGTGAACTCAGCCTTGCATTCCACCCTTGATGTTTCATGGACTAACAAAAGCAGCAGAAAGAAAGAGCGGAGCCAATATCTCCCTGGCAGGGATGCATGTGCCACGTCCCCTCTGTCTGACCATCGCCATTGCAGGAGAGAAGGGTTCACTGGAATCGAATGCCCTGGCTCAGACCAGAGACGCAGGAAGATTTTGCTGTTCATGGATCTGTGCAAAGGAAATTGTGTCTCTGTGTGAAACTGAGGTTGGAAATGAAACGTCCACATGGTGGCCCAATGCTCTAGGGAATGTGGGTGAAGGACTCGGGCTGAGAAATGATTTAACAGGGGTTTGTATTTATTGCCCTGATTAAAATCTATGGCTAAAAGGCAGCCACTGTTATTAGTACTTGTACCTGTGTTGGGACACCCCAGTGGGTGTCAAGTCCATTGTCTTCACCAGGGGCAGTCGATTATTTTATCAAGGTACAAATTTCTTGGTCAAGGCCTAGGCTCCAGAGAAAACAATACACTGCTGATAAGAAGAAGTACATCAAAAGATTTAGCAGCCACCATGGGCATAACTATGATGTGTCGTGTTTCACTCTTTATACCTGGCACCACCTCCTTTCTCTGTAGACTTGTAGTTGACCAAGGGCAAAGCTGAACATCTCCTCAGATACCAGGGAGTGTTTATGTCCATTCCTGCGAGCTACACAGGGGTTTGATGTTGCTGCTTTCAGTCCTCTGGCTCTGCCGGGATAAGGAACAATTCAGGCTGTCACTGAACTGAAGGAGGAAGATCAGTTTTTGACAGGGAGAGGGAAGCCTCCTCTTAAAGGTGTTTGTCTAGCAGGCAGTCCTGGTCCCCAGGTCTCGCCCGTGGGGCTCCAGCAGTTTTGGGACCAGGTCACTCCCTTGGCCCCACCTGCTGCCCCCAGGTGCCGCCCCCCGCAGGGGCCCCGGCAGTGCAGCGGAGCTGAGCAGCGTCTGCCTGCTCGCTCCAGTGGCTGCCGGCACCTCCCAGAGTCTGCACGCCCTCCTTCCCCACCCCTCAGCCCCAAACTCCCTCCCAGAGCCTGCACCCCCACCCCTCCTCCTGTTCCCCCCGCCCCTGCCCCAGCCCAGAGCCTGCAACCAGCACCCAAACTCCCAGAGGCAGAACAAGGAATTTTTGTGCCCGAGGCAAGGGCCGGCTCCAGGCTCTTTGGCGGCAGGTCCCTGAGTCCCTGTTGGAGGGAAGGACCTGCCGCCCAATTGCTTCCAAAGAAGCAGCAGCGGTAGAGCTGCCGCCGAAGCGCCGCTGATTGTGGTAGAGCTGCGCCCCTCCACTTTGCGCACCCGAGGCAAGTGCCTCACTCGCCTCACCCTTGTTACAGCGCTGCAAACTCCATCCCAGAGCCTGCACCCCAGAACCCCTCCCCCACCCAAACTCCCTCCCAGAGACCAGCCTCTCACCCCTTCTGCACCCAAACTCCCCCCAGAGCCTGCACCCCTCCTGCACCCCAATCCCCAGCAGGGGGGCAGGGGTTTGAAATGAATTTAAACACTCAGCATTTTCCTGTGCAAATGAATAAAGACCTAGCAGAGCTGTCCAGCAGCTGAAATCAGTTCCAGTCCTCGGCGTCTCTAAGAGGGACACTCGGTAGCTGAGGCATGTGGGACACCTCTGTGGTGAGGACAGGTGAAAAAATGCTGGATTCAATGAAAGCTGAGCCCATAGGAGGGGAAGGTGAATGGCAGCACCACACAGGGTCATAACACTCAGACACGGGGCTTCACTGTCACTGCCCCTGTGTTTTCCATTATTTATTTCCCCCTCCCACACACACTGTCACACACAACACCTTCTCCCCTTGAGCCCAATCCAACCCTCCCCCTGTCCCCCACACACACCATGGGACACAGCCTCTCAGTGAGTTACTCAGATGGGGGCTTGTCTCTGCATCTCCCCAACAGGGGAGCAGAGAGCCAAAAGGGCCACAGGAGACCAATGGAGCTAGGCAGGGATAGAAAAGACTTCCCCTCTCTTCTCCTTTCAAGAGTCTTGTTAATCTCACCCATGGGACGTTCCAGCACCGGGTGGGCTCAAAGCACCAACCTTCCCCTCAGCAACGGAAGGGGGGAACCAGCTCTATCACATGGAAGGAGACTCCCCACCTCTGCTGCTGCCATCCTGCAGCCTTTAATATGGATTTGTTTTAGCTAATGCAACCCCCCTCAACCCCTAATCCATCCATGAATCAAGGAGAAAAGACATTCACTCAGGCACCAGAGGTGCAATGGGTTAGTGCCCAGTACTTACAAAGCAGTGCTGAGTGGAGTCATGCTGAGTTTGTGAGTTCAAACCTCACCTACAGCGCTAGTTTCCTTTAAGCAAATGGCTTCTGCCAATCATTTTGCCCTGCAGAAAATACAATTTCAGCTCAGAAGACACCGAGGTCCCCTTGCTTTACAGAGAGCAGGGCAGAGTCCACAGATCTACCAGGCTCTGCTCTCCACCAGCCGCCTGTGTCAGGAGGGGTCGAGCAGAACCCAGAGCACTGCCCCCGACTCCCCCTCAGTCTTTGCTCCCCAAACCACCCGTGTGCTCACCCTCTTCGCTGTGAGACTCAAACCCTGCCTGGCTTTCTCTATGTTGGGGGGGGGGGGGTTCATCTGTCGTGTTGATGTGCATGTGGGTCCTGTGCGATTTTGGTGGATGCCTGGCATAGTTTTGTGTGCATGGGTGTGTGTATGATTTTTGCATGCAGATTGTTTTTTGCTTAGTATTCTTTTGGTATGTGGGTTTTGTGTTTCCTGTTGTGGGCTTTTGCTGTATTTTTGGTGTGGATTTGTTCTTTCTATGTTTTGTGTGGCTTTCCCTTATGGGTATATGGCTCTGTGTGCTGTGTGGGTTCGGTTTTTGTTTATGTCTGTGTGGGCCTGTGCAGTCTGTGATTTTCTCATTCTCTCTGTGTGTGTTTGTCTCTCTGTTTGTATCTTCATGTGTAAATTCACTGGAACTTTTCAAAATCTGCACAACTTTGCCAATTTTCACCAGGGATTTTTCTCCATTAACAAATTCTCACTTGTTCCCTACCAGTTGGTGACCATTGCCCCAGGGGCCTGTCAGTCTCTGGGTCCTGATTTCCCATTGACCCTTCCCCCTTCTATTGGGATTGGGAACTAGCCAACCAAAAAACACCCACTCAGTTTTAGTAAAGGGCCAACAGTCCCTTACGCAAGCCAGTCTTGTGAGCGTCACCAATGTCCAGAGATGGCAGCACAAGCTGCTCCCATGGTGTAATACACAGGACTCTGAATCCTGTAATCTGAGTTCAAATGTCAGTAGGACCTTGTGTTAGTGGGTGGTAAAGATCTGGTGCTCAAAGTGCTTTCCTAGCTCCACCTATATAAGAGTGAATCATTTCCCTCCTGCTGGGTGACTCCTTCCCCACTGGAGCCAGGTCTTTGGTTGGGGTCCAGAAGTGGCTGTGGCTGTCTGGTGGGTGGGATTCTCACTGCTTCACCTGATGCCCCCAAGTCTGGTGCTTGTGGCCACACCTTTCCTCTTGCCTACATGGCACTTGAAGAAAGCAGTGCCAGGGCCAGGCTTGATAGGGAGGCAGAGTCCCAGGCAGGATCCCAGCACCTCTCCTCCTCTGGGCACCTGGAGCAGAGGCGGCTGGTGCTGACTGCTCCAAGGGAAGGCTTAAAAGCCACAGAGCAACTGAGGGCGGGGCTAGATGAGGGCAGGCGCATGCCTATGTGTGGCCAGCAGACAGGCAACAAGACTCCCGGCCAGCCTGCTCCCTGCTCCCTGCCATGCCAAACCCCCACTGAAGGCCACCCGCAGACCACCATGCGGGGAGGCTGCTGATGCTCTGTGGCCAACAACAGAAGACAGTAGGAAAGCAGGGCCAGCCCCCATGGTGGAGCCTCTGACTGTTCCCACTCATGGTCCTCACTTTTGCAGTGGGGCAGGAGATTTTTACCCCAAGAGGCTTTTCCCCAGCTGGTGAGAAGCAGAGAAACACCCAGGCTCCCAAGGTGCTATGTAGCAACCCCCCTCCAGCACAGGGACAGGTGCACACTTGGAAGAGGGAAACTGCTCCACACGCTAGCCCGGGCAGCCGCCCATTTTCTTTGGCAAGTCAGGAAGGGCAAAGGCGAGACTGGAAGCACCTGGGGCTCATGCCCCAGCCTTTGTGACGCCCAACCCCCAACTCCTTCCCGGGGCTCTAGCTGAAGCCAGAGCATTGGCCTGAGCCGCCAAGAAGAGGTTCCAGCCCTGAAGGGAGCAGGACTTTCAGCACAATGGTAAAACTGCAGCAATACAACCGTAAAGTGACTTGAACTTTCAATCACTTGAGCCAAAGTCAGATATCTTAGTCATTAGACCACGTAGACACGGGAGCAAAGCTACTTCACACACTTTTTTGGAAAAGGTGGACACTGTGTTTCTTGGGTCATCTACGGAGGGGGGGAGGGAGACTCTCTGGGCACAAGAAGTCGAGTTCCCAGCAAGACGTGAGATGTAATTCTATGGAGTCAGGTGCAGGGCTTTGGTAGGGAGGCTCAGGCATGGGGAATTGGGGTGCAGCAGACGGACTTGCTGTCTAGGTGCTTAGATTTAGTCTCCCTGAGGAGGAGGAGGAATCCTGCTGACAGGCAGTGGCTGAACAGAAAGAGGAGTGGTTCCTGGGACTTTTTTTGCCTCTCTTTTGCCTGCCTGCTCACTCTTGTGCTGAACGGTGAAAATGTTTCTCAACAAGCCCAGGTAGCTCAGTTGGTAGAGCATCAGGCTCGTAATCTGAGGGTCCAGGGTTCAAGCCCCTGTCTGGGCACTCAGCTCTTAAGTAGCCTTGTGTGCCAGGACCCAAATTCTGTTCACAGCCACAGCTGGATTCCCAGAAGCTGTGGCCATTTCCTGGAAAGGTTCCTTTCCTTAGCAATCAGGAGAGAGGCCTAGAGCAGGAAGCGCTGTGTGGCCAGGTGCTGAGAAAGCCCAGAGGTGGAGCAGCAGAGATGGGGGGAAGGGAGAGAGAGAAGCAATGAGGACAGAGTGTAAGGAGAGTCTGTTCCAGCTATTGTTGGGAACTTCCCTGGATTTTACAAGACCCCAGTGGAATTGGCTGGCAGAAGGATCTGAGTCCCCACCCCTTTACCCAGAGGCTGCCTGACCCCAAGGATGCTCTTTCTACTCCGGTGTGTGGTAGAGTCCTCGTAACCCAACAAGGCTGGGCCCAGGAATCCTGGGGGGCTTGACCCCCCCAATCTTGTCATGATCACTTGAACAGGGCTACAGTGTCTCCACTCTGGGCACTTCCCTGACCCACTCCTCATTGCATGTGCTTCAAGCAAACACCATTTATTACCCAGCAATCAATGTAAAACATAAGGAAAGATGGGAAAGGAAAACACGTCACCCTGTTCTGTGGTGCAGGGAGATCACAACCAGCGTCTCTGGAGGGTCAGGGCAGGTCACAGTCTCTCCCTCACATGTCCCAGGCCTCCTCCCCAGGCCCTGGCTGTGCTGCAGGGACACCACGGGCTGGACACTTGCTCTGGCAGTGGCCACATGCTCTAGGGACAGGCCCCTTGTTCCCAATGTCTGCCACCCACATAGAGCTGGTCCCATGGTGTAATGGGCAGCACTCAGGACTTTGAATTCTGCAATCTGAGTTCAAATGTCAGTGGGACCTCCTGGAGATATGTGATTTTGCTGCAAACCCCTGGAGCTCAATGTGCTTGGCTACCCTCTCTCAGGATGAACTAGAGTGAGGTTTTTCCCTCCTGCTGGGTGACTGATGCCCACTGGAGATAGGTCTTTGGTCTGGCTGGTTCAATGAGCTTAACAGTCTGGCTAGAGATTCCTCCGGGTTGACCGGATGGTTGTTTCTCGCTGCTTCACCTGATGCCCACAACTTTGGTCCCTGTACCTGCAGCTGCCACACTCTTCCTCTTGCCCATATGGCATTTAAAGGAAGGAGGGCCAGGGCCAGGCTTCACAGTCAGGGCTAGGCAGGAGGGAGGCAGCATCCCAGGCTGGAGCCCAGGACCTCTCCTCCTCTGGGCACCTGGAGCAGAGGCAGCTGGTGCTGACAGCTCCAAGGGAAGGTTTAAAAGCCACAGAGCAACCAAGGGCAGGGCAAGAGGAGGGGAGAACCATGCCTATGCGTGGCCAGCAGACAGCCACAGAGACACCCAGCCAGGCTGCTCCCTGCTCCCTGCCATGCCGAACCCCCACTGAAAACCACCCACAGCCAGCTGCTGATGCTCTGTGGCCAACATCAGAAGCTGGTAGGAAAGCAGGGCCAGCCCCCCTGGTGGGGCCTCTTACCGTTCCCACTCAAGGTGCTCACTTTTGCAGTGGGGCAGGAGATTTTACCCCGAGAGGCTTTTCCCCAGCTGGCGAGAAGCAGAGAAACACCCAGGCTCCCCAGGTGCTATGTAGCAAGTACCCTCCAGCACAGGGACAGGCGCACACTTGGAAGAGGGAAACTGCTCCACATGCTAGCCCGGGCAGCTGCCCAGTTTCTTTGGCAAGTCAGGAAGGGCAAAGGCAAGACTGGAAGCACCTGGGGCTCATGCCCCAGCCTTTGTGACGCCCACCCCCAACTCCTTCCCGGGGCTCTAGCTGAAGCCAGAGCATTGGCCTGAGTGGCAAAGAAGAGGTTCCAGCCCTGAAGGGAGCAGGACTTTCAGCACAAAGGTAAAATTGTACAACCACAACGGGACTTGAACTCTCAATTGCCTGATTCAAAGTCAGATGCCTTATCCATTAGGCCACACAAACAAAACCTTTCGAAGCACTTATTTGGAAAAGGCAGACACTGTGTTTCTCAGGTCCTCTACTGAATGGGGCCGAGACTCTCTGGGCACAAGAAGTCGAGTTCCCAGCAAGATGTGAGACAATTCTCTGCAGCCAGGTGCAGGACTTTGGCAGGGAGGCTCAGGAAGCGGACGGACTGGCTCTCTAGGTGCTTAGATTTGGTCTCACTGAGGAGAAGGAGGAATCCTGCTGATAGGCAGTGGCTGTGGAGAAAAAGTGTGATCTCCAGGCTGCTCAGGTCTCCTTCTTCCAGCTCCTCATCTGGCTGAGCTGCTCCACTGGCCTAGACAAGTCCTCTGCATGCACAGCAAATAGCCCAAGAGCCATTGCTGCCCAAACCTGTGCTGGGGGGTGAGCTTCTGTCTTCCCTGTCCCATCTGCGCTAGAGCAGACCACTAGATTGAGAGAGACAGTCAACAACTATTAAGGCTAAGATTATATAAAGGGGGTCCCAGAATCTGTGACTTTCAGAGATCTCAGTGACATTTTCCTCCTCAGCCCTGGGGCAGCAAGACTGGAGCTGTCGGCCGGTGGGGGCCTCACAGCTATCAGCCACCAGTGTCGGAAGGGGCTCCCACAGGCCCATGCCACCACGGATGGACCCCACAGCTCCCAGCTGTTGTGGGTGGATCCCAGAGCTCCCAGGTACCACATGTGACAGGGGGACCCTGCAGCTCCCAGTCGGGTGACTGCGTTATAAGTCCGGTCAGCGGTGCTGCGGGGCTCAGGCAGGCTGGTCCCTACGTGTCCTAGGGCACCGCACTGTGCCCTGGAAGTGGCCAGTAGGTCCCCCCTGCTGCACCGCTGACCAGGAGCCGCCCGAGGTAAGTCTGCACCCCAACCCCTACCCCAGCCCTGAACCCCCTCAAACCCAGAGCCCCCTCTTGCACCCAGAGCCCTCACCCCTCTGCAGTTCAACCTCCTGCCCCAGCCCAGAGCTTCCTCCCACACCTGGAACCCCTCATCCCTGCCCCCACACCAGAGCCATCACCCAGTCCTGGACCCCAACCCCCTGCCTCAACCCACAGCCCCCTCCTGCACTCTGAATCCCTCAGCCCCACCCTGCAGGCTGGAGCCCCCGCCGCCACCCCAAACCCCTCATCTCCCCACAGCTCCCACAGGCAGACCCTGGAGCTCCCAGCAGCCATGGGTGGCCGGGGAGCCCCCACAGCCCCACCCCACTGCGTATGGACCCTGCAGCTCCTACGAGCGGACCCCAGAGCTCCCAGCCGCTGTGGATGGACCCAGGATTTCCCAACAGCCACTGATGGCGGGAGGACCCTGCAGCCCCACGTCATTGCTCACAGACCCTGCAGCTCCGAAGCCCCGGGAGCTCCCAGCCGCCACAGGCAAGAGAGGGAGCCCCCAGCGCTCAGACACCGCAGGCAGAGCCGGGAGCTCCCAGTCACCGGGGGGGTGAGGAGAAGCCGCAGCCGCCGGCCATTGCAGGTGGCCCCGCAGCTCCCAGCCGCTGCAGGTGGATGCCAGAGCCCCCAGCTGCCATCGGGACCCCCCGGCCCCCACGGGCAGGAACCGTCACCCTTCGACCGGCAGAAAACAGAGGTGCGCAGAAACCCATCGCGCCCTGTGACCCCCCGCCTCCCCCCCCCCGGTGCTGCGGCTTCTCGCCAGGCAGGAGGCGGCACCCAGTAGTTTCCCCAGGAATTGAAATTAGGGGGGGTGTTTGAATTTACGGGGGGGGGGGTGTCAGGGCCAATGAGATATATAAAAGAGATGTGAATAAAGTAAATGTTTTGTTAGGATAATGCAAATTTAATATAAGGATAATGCAAGTTACACATAACAGGTCTAGATTTCTAAAAATATATATAATTAAAAAAAATGTATTTAATTTAAATTGACTTTTGAAAAGTAAGCCATCATGGGATAAGAGGGAAGTCCTCTCATGGATCAGTAACTGGTTAAAATTTTGGAAACAAAGGGTAGGAATAAATTATCAGTTTTCAGAATGGAGAGATAAATAGTGGTATCCCAGGGGGTCAGTACTGGGACCATTACTGTTCAACATACTCATAAATGATCTGGAAAAATGGGTAAACAGTAGGTGACAAAATTTGCAGATGATACAAAACTGTTCAAGAGAGTTAAGTCCCAGGCAGACTGCAAAGAGTTACAAAGGGATCACACAAAACTGGGTGATTGGGCAACAAAATGGCAGATGAAATTCAATGTTGATAAATGGCTTCATCGGATGCATAGAATGGAACATATAGGGAGGATATATGTATATGCACACACACATACACACAGAGAACATGAAAAGGTGGGAGTTGCCCAACCAACTCTAAGAGGCTAATTAATTAAGATGAGCTATTCTCAGCAGGAGAAAAAAAACTTTTGTAGTGATAATCAAAATGACCCATTTAAGATAGTTTGACAAGAAGGTGTGAGGATACTTAACATGGGGAAATGGATTCAATGTGTGTAATGGCTCAGCCATTTCCAGTCTCTATTTAAGCCTAAATTGATTGTATCTAGTTTGCATATCAAGTTCATCAGTTTCTCGTTGGAGTCTGTTTTTGAAGCTTTCTGTTGCAAAATTGCCACCTTTAAATCTGTTACTGAACGGCCAGAGGTTGAAGTGTTCTCCTACTGGTGTTTGAATGTTATATTTCCTGACGTCTGATTTGCATCCCATTTATTCTTTTGCACAGAGACTGTCTGGTTTGGCCAATGTACATGGCAGAGGGGCATTGCTGGCACATAATGGCATATATCACATTGGTAGATGTGGAGGTGAACGAACCCCTGATGGCATGGCTGATGTGATTAGGTCGTATTATGGTGTCACTTGAATAGATATGTGGACAGAGTTGGCATCGGGCTTTGTTGCAAGGATAGATTCCTGGGTTAGTGTTGTTGTTCTGTGGTTGCTGGTGAGGATTTGCTTCAGGTTTGGGGGTTGTCTGTAAGCAAGGACTGGCCTGTCTCCCATGATCTGGGAAAGTGAGGGATCATCTTTCAAGATAGGTTGTAGATCTTTGATGATTCGCTAGAGAGGTTTTAATTGGGGGATGAATGTAAAGGCCAGTGGTGTTCTGTTATTTTCTATGTTGGGCCTGTCTTGTAGTAGGTGACTTCTGGGTACTCTTCTGGCTCTGTCAACCTGTTTTTTCACATCAGCAGGTGAGTATTGTAGTTTAAGAATGCTTGATAGAGATCTTGTAGGTGTTTATCTCTGTCTGAGGGATTGGAGCAAATACGGTTGTATCTTAGAGCTTGGCCATAGACAATGGATCATGTGGTGTGTCCTGGATGGAAGCTGGAGGCATGTAGGTAAGTATAGCGGTCAGTGGGTTTCCGGTATAGGGTTGTGTTTATGTGACCATCGCTTATCAGCACAGTACTGTCAAGGAAATGAACCACTTGAGTGAATTGATCTAGGCTGAGGTTGATGGTGGGATGGAAATTGTTAAAATCACAGTGGAATTCCTCAAGGGCTTCTTTTCCATGAGTCCAGATGATGAAGATGTCTTCAGTGTAGTGCAAGTACAGTAGGGGCATTAGGAGACGAGAGAAAAGGAAGTGTTATTTTAAGTCAGCCGTAAAAATGTTGGCATACTGTGGGGCCATGTGGGTACCCATAGCAGTGCCGCTGACTTGAAGATATATATTGTCCTCAATGTGAAATAGTTGTGGGTGAGGACAAAGTCGCGAAGTTCAGCCACCAGGTTTGGCATGTAACTAGTTCACAAAACAAGGGGGGGGGGGTGTTGGGAAATCACTGCTTATGCCCCTGGGCAGCCTATTTCCCTTTGCCGCTCTGAAACGTGCCCCCACGTGCAGGCCCCGGGGGAGGCTTTGGCTAGGGCGAGCGTGTCCTTGCGAGGTAATTGTCTCTCCGGAGGTGAAAGTCATCAGTGCGGGGTGCGAAGGGAAGTGGCCGTCGAAGGAGAATGCAAGGCATGTGGCGGGCAGGCCAGGGATTTCTTTGTCCCCCCTTCAAAAGGGGTCACCCTCCCCGTCGGGGAATCAAACCCCGGTCTCCCACGTGACAGGCGGGGATACTCACCACTATACTAACGAGGAAAGGGGCACGGTGAGTGGCCCCAGCTCCCACAGACCAGCTATGGTCAGCGTACACCTACACCGTCGCATGGGCCCCAGCAGGCAACAACACCCCTGGCCCTCTTCTGCTTCCCAAAGGCTTTGGCCGCAGCAAGAGCCCTGGGAAAAGCCTCACCTGCCCTTGCCCAGCAGGACGCCTCTTCGGTCCTACACAGCTCCTCACACAACACCCGCCTGGGACCTTGCCCTCCCCTACCAGCTCAGCAGCACCTTTTTTCCTCTCAAAACCGCCTCTTGCCACCCTCCCCCTTCCACACTTCACACTCACCTCATCACAAACTCACCCACGGCCCCTTTGGCTTCTCAAGCGCCTCTGAAGGGACGCAGCTTCCCAGGCACGCAGATCCTTCCCTTCAACGCGCATTGGACGGACATTCGAAACACAGCCCTTTCCAGGACGGAATGCGCTGCTTTTGGACCCTGGCGCCCAGCAAGAAGTCCTGGGACTCTTTTTCTGACCGATGGACCCCACTGACTTGCCTTTACCAAGCAGAAACTGAGGACCGGCTGATGGCTCTCTTTGCAAACGGACGCCATCAGACTGAGCCACGAGGCGTGCTGCAGGGCAGCCCCTCCCCACCAAAAAGCAATGCCGTGACCCGGATCCGAACCGAGGTTGCTGCGGCCACGGCGCAGAGTACTAACCACTATACGATCACGGCCAGGTATTGGGGGCGCAGGCAGCAGCCCAGCGGAAAATGCTCAGCTCTGCGCTCTCTGGGCGGCCACCTACCTCGCCGGCGGCCACAGGTCTTTCTCAAGTCTCCCCATTACAGTCACAGGTCAAATGCTGAGCAAAGGAAAAAAGACAGGAAGCCAATCCCAGGCCTGTCCCTTTTTCTGTCTTCCTCCACCCCTGGACCAAGTCCCTCCCCGTTTGTCTGGGCCATTGCCCTCATGGCCCTGGCCAGCCTATTTCCCTTTGCCGCTCTGAAACGTGCCCCCACGTGCAGGCCCCTGGGGAGGCTTTGGCTAGGGCGAGCGTGTCCTTGCGAGGTAACTGTCTCTCTGGAGGTGAAAGTCATCAGTGCGGGGTGCGAAGGGAAGTGGCCGTCGAAGGAGAATGCAAGGCATGTGGCGGGCAGGCCAGGGATTTCTTTGTCCCCCCTTCAAAAGGGGTCACCCTCCCCGTCGGGGAATCAAACCCCGGTCTCCCACGTGACAGGCGGGGATACTCACCACTATACTAACGAGGAAAGGGGCACGGTGAGTGGCCCCAGCTCCCACAGACCAGCTATGGTCAGCGTACACCTACACCGTCGCATGGGCCCCAGCAGGCAACAACACCCCTGGCCCTCTTCTGCTTCCCAAAGGCTTTGGCCGCAGCAAGAGCCCTGGGAAAAGCCTCACCTGCCCTTGCCCAGCAGGACGCCTCTTCGGTCCTACACAGCTCCTCACACAACACCCGCCTGGGACCTTGCCCTCCCCTACCAGCTCAGCAGCACCTTTTTTCCTCTCAAAACCGCCTCTTGCCACCCTCCCCCTTCCACACTTCACACTCACCTCATCACAAACTCACCCACGGCCCCTTTGGCTTCTCAAGCGCCTCTGAAGGGACGCAGCTTCCCAGGCACGCAGATCCTTCCCTTCAACGCGCATTGGACGGACATTCGAAACACAGCCCTTTCCAGGACGGAATGCGCTGCTTTTGGACCCTGGCGCCCAGCAAGAAGTCCTGGGACTCTTTTTCTGACCGATGGACCCCACTGACTTGCCTTTACCAAGCAGAAACTGAGGACCGGCTGATGGCTCTCTTTGCAAACGGACGCCATCAGACTGAGCCACGAGGCGTGCTGCAGGGCAGCCCCTCCCCACCAAAAAGCAATGCCGTGACCCGGATTCGAATCGAGGTTGCTGCGGCCACGGCGCAGAGTCATTCATCATCATTCATGCCCGTCACCCCAACCGGGGTATGGGCCGCCAACAACAGATCTCCATAGTCTTCTATCCTGGGCCATTCCCTCTAGCTGGTTCCAGGTATAGCCCATTTTTTTGCTATCAACCTGAAGGTCGCGTCGCCAGGTATTTCTTGGGCGGCCTCTTTTCCGCTTGCCTTGGGGGTTCCACTGCAGTGCCTGTCTGGTGATGTTGGTTGGCTGCTTGCGTAGTGTATGTCCTATCCAGCCCCACCTTCTCCTTCTAATTTCTTCCTCTGCTGGGAGTTGATGGGTCCTCTCCAAGAGGTGGATGTTACTGATGGTGTCTGGCCAGCGGATCTGGAGAATCCTTCTGAGGCAGCTATTAATGAAGGTCTGGATCTTCCTGGTGGTTGTTTTGGTCGTCCTCCAGGTTTCAGCTCCATACAGTAAGACTGATTTCACGTTGGAGTTGAACAGTCGAATCTTTATTGCCAAAGACAGCTCTCTGGAGCTCCAGATGTTCTTGAGCTGTAAGAAGGCTGCTCTTGCCTTACCAATCCTTACTTTGATGTCTGCGTCTTTGCCACCCTGCTGGTCGATGATGCTACCTAGGTGAAGGACTGCACTTCTTCCAGGGGGCTTCCATTCAGTGTGACTGGGTCGTTGCTGATGGAATTGATCCTAAGGATCTTGGTCTTGTCCTTGTGGATGTTGAGGCCAACCTGTGATGGCGTGGCTGCCACTACGTTGGTCTTCTCTTGCATCTGCTGTTTACTGTGCGAAAGGAGTGCAAGGTCGTCGGCAAAGTCCAGGTCATCAAGCTGGGTCCACAATGACCATTGGATTCCATTCCTACGCTTGTAAGTGGATGTCTTCATAATCCAATCGATGACGAGAAGAAAGAGAAGTGGTGACAACAAGCATCCTTGTCTGACTCCGGTTCGCACCTGGAAGCTGTTTGTGAGCTGCCCTCCATGGATCACTCTACAGTGTATGCCGTCGTATGAATTCTTGATCAGGTTGACCACCTTTGCTGGGATGCCATAGTGCCGAAGGAGCTTCCAGAGGGTCTCTCGATCCACGCTATCGAATGCTTTCTCATAGTCAACAAAGTTGATGTACAACGAGGAGTTCCACTCCATAGACTGCTCGACTATGATGCGGAGCGTTGCTATCTGGTCCGTGCATGATCTGTTCTGCCGGAAACCTGCCTGTTCATCTCGTAGCTGTGGATCGACGGCATCTTTCATTCTCTCTAAGAGGACTCGGTTGAAGACCTTCCCTGGCACCGACAGGAGTGTGATTCCTCTATAGTTGGCACAGTTGCTGAGGTCTCCTTTCTTGGGATTTTGATGAGATATCCCTCTTTCCAGTCAGCCGGAATCACTTCTTCTTCCCATATTTTCTCAAAGAGGGGTACAGCATTTCCACTGAGGCATCCAGGTCTGCTTTCAGGGCCTCTGCTGGGATATCGTCAGGTCCAGCCGCCTTCCTGTTCTTCATCATGGTGATGGCTTTTCTGATCTCGTCTCTGGTTGGTTTATCACAATTGATTGGGAGGTCCTCGTTGGCTGGGTCGATGTCTGGTGGATTTGGTGGTGCTGGTCTGTTCAGGAGTTCCTCAAAGTGCTCCGCCCATCTGTTCATCTGTAGTTCTATTCCTGTTATAGACTTTCCCTGCTTGTCTTTAACGGGACGTTCTGGCTTGCTGAACTTTCCAGACAGTCGCTTGGTAGTATCGTACAGCTGTTTCATGTTACCGCTGTATGCTGCCTGCTCTGCTTCTGCTGCCAGTCCATCCACATAATCTCTCTTGTCCTTCCTAATATTCCTCTTCACTGCTCTGTGGGCTTCAGCATACTCTTTTGAGCTTTGGCCTTTGCTGCTCTAGTCCTGCTGTTGTTGACTGCTGCCTTCTTCTTCTTTCTGTCTTCTATCTTTGTCAAGGACTCTGCTGTGATCCACTCTTTCTGCTGGTGTTTCTTAATTCCAAGCACTTCCTGGCATGCTGACCTAAGTGTGTCTCTCACTTTCTGCCATCTGTTGAGTACACTGTCTTCCTCTTCCTCAGACCGATCCTGTAGTACTGAAAACTTATTCTTCAGCGTCAATCCAAAATCTTCCTCGGTCTTATGGTCCTTCAGAAGGTTGACGTTGTACTTCGCTCTTCTGTCTGACGCGTCTATCCAGTTCTTCTTCAGCTTCAGCTTCAATCTGGCCACCACTAAGTGATGGTCGGACGCCACGTCTGCTCCTCTTCTAACTCTAACGTCCTGCAAGGATCTTCTGAACTTCTTGCTAATGCAGACATGGTCGATCTGGTTTTCTGTCATGCCTGCTGGCGATACCCAGGTACTCTTGTGGATCCGCTTGTGAGGAAAGATGCTGCCTCCTATGACCAGATTGTTAAGTGCACACAGATCCACAAATCTCTCTCCATTCTCACTCATCTCTCCCAGAGCATGGGTCCCCATGACTTGTTCGTATCCTGTGTTATCAGGTCCAATTTTGGCATTAAAGTCTCCCATAAGGATGGTAATGTCTTTGTCTGGGAGAGTCTCTAATATTTTCTGGAGTCCCTCCTCTTCACTGTCATTGGTTGGAGCGTAGCACTGAACAACATTCATCTTAATCCTCTTCATTTTAGTTCTGAAGGATGCTGTGATGATCCTGGGACCATGTGCCTCCCAACCAATCAGTGCTCTCTGTGCCTGCTTGGACAACATGAAGCCTACTCCCTGTGTGTGGTGTGCGTCGCTCTCTTCATGTCCTGAATACAGCAACAGCTCTCCTGTCAACAGTCGTCTCTGTCCAGCTTGCGTCCATCTTGTCTCGCTAATGCCTAGTAGGGTCACGTTGTTGCTCCTCATCTCTGCTGCAACCTGCGCCGTCTTTCCTGACTCGTACATGGTCCTCACGTTCCATGTGCCGATGGTAATCCTCCTGGCTGCAAGAAGGGTGATCGGCTTAGTGGCTTCCTCGCGGCTTTCACCACCCAGCGTCATGCATCTTCGAGTTGAAGACCCTTCTTTTTCCAGGCTAAAAGTCTCTGTTAACTCTATTGTTGGCGTTTCTGTAGCAAGCTGATTTTTACAGGGTGGAGTTGCTAGCCCCACGCCCAACCCTCCTCCTTTACCCTGACTTGGGACAGGCAGATGGCCCCAAAGGACCTCTCTGGTGGAGTTACGGCGCAGAGTACTAACCACTATAAAATCACGGCCAGGTGCTAGGGGCGCAGGCTAGCAGCCCTGCGCAAAATGCTCAGCTCTGCGCTCTCGGGGCGGCCACCTACCTCACCGGCGGCCACAGGTCTTTCTCAAGTCTCCCCATTACAGTCACAGGTCAAATGCTGAGCAAAGGAAAAAAAGACAGGAAGCCAATCCCATGCCTGTCCCTTTTTCTGTCTTCCTCTACCCCTGGACCAAGTCCCTCCCCGTTTGTCTGGGCCATTGTCCTCATGGCCCTGGCCAGCCTATTTCCCTTTGCCGCTCTGAAACTTGCCCCCACGTGCAGGCCCCGGGGGAGGCTTTGGCTAGGGTGAGCGTGTCCTTGCAAGGTAACTGTCTCTCTGGAGGTGAAAGTCATCAGTGTGGGGTGCGAAGGGAAGTGGCCGTCGAAGGAGAATACAAGGCATGTGGCGGGCAGGCCAGGGATTTCTTTGTCCCCCCTTCAAAAGGGGTCACCCTCCCCGTCGGGGAATCAAACCCCGGTCTCCCGCGTGACAGGCGGGGACACTCACCACTATACTAACGAGGAAAGGGGCCTGGTGAGTGGCCCCAGCTCCCACAGACCAGCTATGGTCAGCGTACACCTACACCGGCGCATGGGCCCCAGCAGGCAAAAACACCCCTGGCCCTCTTCTGCTTCCCAAAGGCTTTGGCCGCAGCAAGAGCCCTGGGAAAAGCCCTGACCCTCCTCACCTGCCCTTGCCCAGCAGGACGCCTCTTCGGGCCTACACAGCTCCTCACACAACACCCGCCTGGGATCTTGCCCTCCCCTACCAGTTCAGCAGCACCTTTTTTCCTCTCAAAACCTCCTCTTGCCACCCTCCCCCTTCCACACTTCACACTCACCTCATCACAAACTCACCCACGGCCCCTCTGGCTTCTCAAGCGCCTCTGGAGGGACGCAGCTTCCCTGGCACGCGGATCCGGCTGATGGCTCCCAAATGTGCAAGTCCGTCCCCGCAGAGCTGCCCCATAGGGTGACATTGAAGAAACTGTGGAAAACGGGACGGGGGTGTGTGGGGGTGTAATAGGCTCCTATATAAGAAAAAGTCCCCCCAGACCGGCCTGTCCCTTTAAACATGGGACATCTGGTCACCCTGGAGCAGCCCCGCACTCCTGCTCCCCGGTTGGTGCGTTTGTAACCCGGGGGCTGAAGCTGACGCGAGAAAGGGAAGGGAGCGAGCTCGGAGCTCTCCGGCGCCACCTGCTGGGAGCAGAGGGAAATGACTGAGCGACGTCCTGGCTAATTTAAATATCACCTGGTTCTCTCCTGGGTGGCTCCACTGGAGAGCTGGGGCGTGGCCTGAGTGTGGCAGCACCTTATTTGCATATTAAAAGCAGCTGTTTGGGGCCATTGGGGTAAAATATGAGTAAGTTTTGGGGTTGGTCCCCACATGTTTAGTGCAGGCTGTGGGGAGCCGGGCTGAGCAGAGCCTGCCCCAATGGGGAGTGTGGTCACCCTGACCTGGGAGCGTGTGGCCAGACATGGGGAAGGGGCTGCGGGGGGGAAGGTGAGGGAGAAGGTTGGCTTTGGAAAGCAGAAAGTGCCCCCTGTGGGGGGGCCCCCCGCTTTTGGTGTCTGGGTGGGGTTCTTGTTACCTACTGAAGAGCAGTAGCAGTGGTGGGGGAGGGGAATTGAGACTCTGCTTTGGGGGTTGCTGTGGGGCGTGACACAAGCCCCCTGGTGCTGGGGGTTGCTGTGGGGCGTGACACAAGCCCCCTGGTGCGGGTTGCTGCTCTGGGGGGTAGGACAGGTGGGGGCGGGGCTGTCTGGGTCCTTGAGATGAGGGGCGGGTCCTGGTTGGCTGGTGCCGGCCTGCCTAGTGTTTTCTGACAGCTGATCTCCCATGGGCCCTCGTGTGGGGCGGGTCTCTGAAAGCTGGTCTCCCATTGGCCCTCCCCACTGACGTTTCTGACAGGCTCATCTCCCATTGGTGACGTTGTCTGACAGCGATGCGGGGCGGGCCGCCAGGGCCTTGTGCGCTCAGAGCTCAGCGCCGCCCGAAGCGGCGCGAGGCGTGGGCGGGTCCCGCTGCCGGGCGGAGGGACCGAGACCGCAGCAGCGGCGCCGCCTCCCGCCTGGCGAAGCCGCAGCACCGGGAGGGTCACAGGGCGCGAGGCGCTTCCGCGCGCGGCTGTTTCCTGCCGGTCGCGGGGTGACGGGTCCTGCCCGGGGCGGCCGCGGGGTCCCGATGGCAGCGGGGGGCTCTGGCGTCCGCACGCCTCTGGGCTGGGGCACGGGGGTTGAAGTGCAGAGGGGTGAGGGCTCTGGGGTGCAAGAGGGGGCTCTGGGTTTGGGGGGGTTCAGGGCTGGGGCCGGGGGTTGGGGTGCAGACTTACCTCAGGCGGCTCCTGGTCAGCGGTGCAGCAGGGGGGACCTACTGGCCACTTCCAGGGCACAGTGCGGTGCCCTAGGACACGTAGGGACCAGCCTGCCTGAGCCCCGCAGCACCGCTGACCGGACTTATAACGCAGTCACCCCACTGGGAGCTCCAGGGTCTCCCTGTCCCATGTGGTGCCTGGGAGCTCTGGGATCCACCCACAGCAGCTGGGAGCTCTGGGGGCCTCCCGCTGCTCACAGTAGCTGGGAGCTGTGGGGTCCATCCGTGGTGGCATGGGCCTGTGGGAGCCCCTTCTGCCACTGGTGGCTGATAGCTGTGAGGCCCCCACTGGCCGACAGCCCCAGTCTTCCTGCCCCAGGGCTGAGGCGGAAAATGTCACTGAGATCTCTGAAAGTCACAAATTCTGTGACCCCCTTTATATAATCTTAGCCTTAATCGTTGTTGACTGTCTCTCTCAATCTAGAGGTCTGTTCTAGGGCAGATGGGACAGGGAAGACAGAAGCTCACCCCCCAGCACAGGTTTGGGCAGCAATGGCTCTTGGGCTATTTGCTGTGCATGCAGAGGACTTGTCCAGGCCGGTGGAGCAGCTCAGCCAGATGAGGAGCTGGAAGAAGGAGACCTGAGCAGCCTGGAGATCCCTCTTTTCTCCACAGCCACTGCCTGTCAGCAGGATTCCTCCTCCTCCTCAGTGAGACCAAATCTAAGCACCTAGATAGCTGGTCTGTCCGCTGCACCCCAGTCCCTCATCCCTGAGCCTCCCTGCCAAAGTCCTGCACCTGGCTCAAGAGAATTGTCTCACATCTCGCTGGGAACTCGACTTCTTGTGCCCAGAGAGTCTCGGCCCCATTCAGTAGAGGACCTGAGAAACACAGTGTCGGCCTTTTCCAAATAAGTGCTTGGAAAGGTTTTGTTCCTGTGACCATGTGGCCTAATGGATAAGGCATCTGACTTCGGATCAGGAGATTGAGGGTTCGAGTCCCTTCGTGGTTGTGCAATTTTACCTTTGGGCTGAACGTCCTGCTCCCTTCAGGGCTGGAACCTCTTCTTGGCTGCTCAGGCCAATGCTCTGGCTTCAGCTAGAGCCCCGGGAAGGAGTTGGGGGTTGGGCGTCACAAAGGCTGGGGCATGAGCCCCAGGGGCTTCCAATCTCACCTTTGCCCTTCCTGACTTGCCAAAGAAAATGGGCGGCTGCCCGGGCTAGCGTGTGGAGCAGTTTCCCTCTTCCAAGTGTGCGCCTGTCCCTGTGCTGGAGGGTACTTGCTAAATAGCACCTTGGGAGCCTGGGTGTTTCTCTGCTTCTCGCCAGCTGGGGAAAAGCCTCTTGGGGTAAAATCTCCTGCCCCACTGCCAAAGTGAGCACCTGGAGTGGGAACGGTCAGAGGCCCCACCAGGGGGGCTGGCCCTGCTTTCCTACCAGCTTCTGATGTTGGCCACAAAGCATCAGCAGCTGGCTGCGGGTGGTTTTCAGTGGGTGTTTGGCATGCCAGGGAGCAGCCTGGCTGGGTGTCTCTGTGGCTGTCTGCTGGCTACGCATAGGCATGGTTCTCCTCTCCTCTTGCCCTGCCCTTGGTTGCTCTGTGGCTTTTAAGCCTTCCCTTGGAGCTGTCAGCACCAGCCGCCTCTGTCCTAGGTGCCCAGAGGAGGAGAGGTGTGCTGGGCTCCAGCCTGGGACTCTGCCTCCCTCCTGCCTTTCCCTGACTATGAAACCTGGCCCTGACACTCCTTTCTTTAAGCGCCATGTGGGCAAGAGGAAAAGTGTGGTAGAAAGCACAAGGGCCAAACTTGTGGGCATCAGAAATCCCAAACACCCAGTCAAACCATAGCCACTTCTAAACCCCATTCCCACCAGAGACCTGGCTCCAGTGGGTATGAGTCACTCAGCACAAGGTAAACAACTCATTCTTATACAGCTGGAGATAGGAAAGCGCTTGGATCTCCAGGGATTTACCATAATGTCCCACTGAGATTTGAACTCAGATTCCAGCATGCCAACCATTACACCATGGGCCCAGCTTGTGCTAGTTTCTCTGAACATTGGTGACCCTATCATAGAATACCAGGGTTGGAAGGGACCTCAGGAAGTATCTAGTCCAACCCCCTGCTCAGAGCAGGGCCAATCCGCAGACAGATTTTTATCCCAGATCCCTAAATGGCCCTCTCAAGGACTGAGCTCACACACCTGGGTTTAGCTGGCCAATAGTCAAACCACTGAGCTCTCCCTCCCTCACAGGCCCAGCTTGTGTAAGGGACTGTTGGCCCTTTACTAAAACTGAGTGGGGTTTTTTTGGTTGGCTAGTTCCCAGTTCCAATAGAAGGGGGAAGGGTCAATGGGAAATCAGGACCCTGAGACTGACAGGCCCCTGGGGCAATGGTCACCAACTGGTAGGGAACAAGTGAGAATTTGTTAATGAGTAAAATTCCTGGTGAAAATTGGCAAAGCTGTGGAAATTTTGAAAAGTTCCAGTGAATTTACACATGAAGATACAAACAGAGAGAGAACATCACAGACTGCACAGGCCCACACAGACATAAACAAAAGCTAAACCCACACAGCACACAGAGCCATAGACACATAAGGGAAAGCCACACAAAACATAGAACAAATCCACACCAAAAAATACAGCAAAAGCCCACAACAGGAAAGCACAAAAACCACATACCAAAAGAATACTTAGCAAAAAACCAATCTGCATGCAAAAGTCATACACACACACACACACACACACACACACACACACACACACAAAACTATGCAAGGCATCCACAAAAATCACACAGGACCCACATGCACATCAACGCGACAGACAAAAAAACCCCAACATACAGAAAGCCAGGCAGGGTTTGAGTCTCACAGCGAAGAGGGTGAGCACACAGGTGGTTTGGGGAGCAAAGACTGAGGGGGAGTCGGGGGCAGTGCTCTCGGCTCTGCTTGACCCCTCCTGACACAGGCGGCTGGTGGGGAGCAGAGCCTGGTAGATCTGTGGAATCTGCCCTGCTCTCTGTAAAGCAAGGGGACCTTGGTGTCTTCTGAGCTGCAATTGTATTTTCTGCAGGGCAAAATGATTGGCAGAAGCCATTTGCTTAAAGGAAACTAGTGCTGTAGGTGAGGTTTGAACTCACAACCTCAGCATGACTCCACTCAGCACTGCTCTGTAAGTACTGGGCACTAACCCATTGCACCACTGTGGTGCTGCTATAGCACTTTGGAGTAGACAGTGACTGGAGGGGTATTCCCAGCCCTGTAATAGCTGCATTGACAGAACATTTCTTCCTTTTCTTAAGCACTATCTAACCAGGGCTTAGGTCACCTTAACTCTATGGGTTTGGGGGGAGGAGGGATTCACACCCTGAGAGACGTCGCTCTGTCAGTTCAGTGCCCAGCGTACACCAGCCCTTAGATCCCTCTTGGTATTTCAATGCAGGCACTGACCTGTGAGAGGAAAACATTAGCTCACAACCACAGAGACTGAATTCCCCACATTTAATCTCACTGCACTTTCCAGAAAGTCACAAAATTCAATTCATTCTTGCTAGGAGAGAAAACATAAGTGACACTAAGTTTGTTGCTTGGTTAAATAAAATTAAGTGTTTAATTAATATAGTAAAACTCTGTCCTGATTCCTCTAACTAACACCACAGCGTGAAATAGGAACAGAGACAAATCTTGTCAGTGACGACTAATTTCACAAATGATCTTCCCATTATTAATTTCCACGCTGCCCCCATTGGAGGTCTGGGCATCTCCAGTGTC
This sequence comes from Mauremys reevesii, assembly GCF_016161935.1. Taxonomy (NCBI): domain Eukaryota; kingdom Metazoa; phylum Chordata; order Testudines; family Geoemydidae; genus Mauremys; species Mauremys reevesii. Next base: position 50,148,122 of record NC_052634.1, read on the forward strand.
ATTGCTCTGCATTCACCTTCCCTTAGAATTGTTCTCAGACATTCGCCTTCCTCTGCAGCGTGGGGCTCAGGTCACTTGCTGGAGGATTCCCTGCACCTTGAGGTCTTTAAGCCACAATTTGAGGACTTCAATAACTCAGACATAGGTTAGAGGTTTGGTACAGGAGTGGGTGAGTGAGATTCTGTGGCCTGCATTGTGCAGGAGGTCAGACTAGATGATCATAATGGTCCCTTCTGACCTTAAGTCTATGAATCTATGAATCTAGTCCCAAATTTGGAAAACTGTGCAGTTCAGAATGAGAATAGTGACCCTGTCTCCTTCCTGCACCTGCTCTACATTGCTCCACAGCAGCTTCTCCACCTGCAGAGTCACCCCAGCACGGCAGTGCAGCCGCCCAGGGTTCAGCAGGGCCCCTGGCAAGGACAGTGGGTGCAGCTAACAGCCTGGTGTGCCTGGCCGTGAGGCAGCTGTAGAAAAGCAACACCCCCTCCCAGAAGTACAGAGACTGAATTCCCAACCTTAACATCATGGCCCCTGTAGAAAGCCACACGTCAGTTGTATTTTCACAGGGAGATGCAAAAATCAAGTGACACCAATTTTTAAGTTGAGTAAATAAAGTTGAGGAGATAGTTATTAACCTCCCAAAAATATACTAAAGATCCCTCAACATAACACCTGAAGGTGAAATATGAACAGAGACAAACCTTGTCAGCAAACGATCCTCAAAATGTTACTAATTCCCACCCCTCCTCCACAGGAGCTCTGTGCAGTGTCACTGTTCTGCAGGCAGCTTCCCATTAAATGCTGTTGTGGGACATTCCCAGGCCTGGAAATGTACCAATGACAGAATTTGAAGAGCAAACCTGGCTCCCCGCACCAGGCGGGATTTGAGTGTTTTGTCCCTGTCACTTAGTCTTTGTCAATAGTACAGACGCCAGGGGCAGGACTCCAGGCTCTGCTTGAGGGATCCTGGCACAGGGGCTGGGGGGGAGAAAGGATTGTAGATTCTGACCTGGAGAGGAGGTAATAAGTGAAGGGGCATTTTTATTAGCCCCCTCCTGAGGGTCCCCAGGGCTGGAATTCTACATTCCACAGGCCAAATGAGGGGGTGACACCACTTGGCTAATGAAACCAGTGCTCCAGGTGAGGTTTGAACTCACAACCTCAGCATAGCTCCTCTCAGCACTGCCCTATAAGTACTGTGCGCTAACCAATTGCGCCACTGGAGCACCTGTTAATTAGCATTCTCTGAGACCCCCCTATGTTGATACAGGCAAGGAGTGACCCCAAAACGTTCTCATTGGGGCTGGGAGCAGGTAGCGACAAGTGTTGTACTCGGTGGGGTGGATTCTTCTTAAGGCTTCCAGGCCCCATTTGACCCTTTTGTTCTTCCCTGTGTAATAACAGAGCTGGTTAAGACTCAATGGAGAGTCTTGCTGCAGACCAACAGTTCTGAAATCACTGATAACCAGCTCTAAGCATTAGTCCTGCTTTGGGACAGTGTCTCTCATGGAAGAAACTGCCCAGTCTGCACTAGCAGTGAGGCTCCCTCACTAACAGCTGAAATCAGGGAGAGCTGTGTGAAGTGCAGGGCCCCAGGGCTGCCTGAACAGGGGGGAACAACACCCCAGGACTTTTAAACATGGGAGGGCTCCGCCCTCGCTCAGCTGCACAGAGGAGTTTTCATCCCCTATTCCTGCCTGTCACTGCCCAGCACCCCCTCTGGCACCATTCCTGAAGGTCACCCTGCCTCACTCTCTTCCTGTCATATTGGGTCCACCAACAACTCATGTAGGAGAGACAGCTCCTGTCCTCATTGTTAAAGGTCAGGCCAGGCAACTAGGGGCAGAAGCCCACAGGTTTTTTTTTTCCTCCCTATTGCAAAGCCCAAGGACTCACCTTGGGGTACAGGCACCACTGTGCTCCCAGAACACAAGTTATCACTGTACAAAGAGGGATGAAAGGGCCTGCCAAAACCTGGAATCTTCAGTCTAACACTCTCCCAACTGAGCTACTTTGGCAGAGGAGGAGAGGTGCTGGGCTCCAGCCTGGGACTCTGCCTCCTCCTGCCCAGCCCTGACTATGAAGCCTGGCCATGGCCCTCCTTCCTTCAAGTGCCATGTGGGCAAGAGGAAGAGTGTGGCAGCTGCAGGGACCAAAGTTATGGACATCAGGTGAAGCAGCCATATGATCAATCCACAGGAATCTCTAGCCAGACTGTTAAGTTCTAGGACCCCAACCTATAGCCGCCAGCCCATTGAACCAGCCAGACCAGAGACCTGTCTCCAGTGGGGATCAGTCACCCAGCAGGAGGGAAAACCTCACTCTCTACCTGAGAGAAAGTAGCCAAACACATTGAGCTCCAGTGCTTTGTAGCAAAGCAACGTATTGCCACGAGCTCCCACTGAGATTTGAACTCAGATTCCAGGATTCAAAGTCCTGAGTGCTGCCCATTACACCATGGGACCTGCTGCTATTTCATTTTCTAGACCCCTGTGACTCTCGGCTGGCTGGTTTGCACTCTGCACTTATTGCTTCCCACCAGCGGCTTCCTCTCGCAGGACTCTCTCTCCTCCTCCAGCGACTGTGGTCCTGCACTACCGGATTCACGGGTCCTGCCCTGAGTCCCTGCATCCCCCTGCTTTGTCTCCATTCCTGCAGGCTGCAAAATGTCAGGGAAGTCTGCTCCTCCCTTCCCTCGGTGCTCCCTCTCATATCGGCCAGCTGCAGCCTCATCTCCTGGAACTCGGGCAGCTGTCGCTTGATCCGATCGTACAGTCACACGCTGACTGGCTCCCCTGCCTGGATGGTTTTGTGGAAATCCCACGGGTGACGCTGCAGGACTTGGCACTGTTGGTTTCTTTAATGTTGTGATGTTTCTCCAGCCGCCGGAACAAAGCCGCCAACTCCTCCCTCACCGACTTCCACCAATCCCCCTGGTTGCCATAGGACCCTCTGATGCTTTCCCGTTCTGCCAACACCTCCAGGCCTCGCCCCCCTGCTCCTTTATCTTGCAAGCTCTGGATGTTCAGCTTCAATATCCTCTGCCCTGGGTCAGGGAATTGCCCACATTGAGCACACGGTGAGAGCTCCGTGATCCAAACAGTCCATTGGCACCACCTGGGCTGTCGACGTGCTCTCCTTCATGTAAATCCGGTCAATGCTACTCCTGGTCTGTCCCCGCAGAAAGGTGTATCCCCTCTGCGGCTGGTGTGAGCTCGGGTCAGAGGAATAGGAGGCTACTGCCCACCCTGCACTGGTTCACTGTGCAGAAACACGTTCTCTAAGCCGACCTTGCTACAGACCTGCGCCAGGTAGTGCTCATCATAGAATAGTTTCCTCTGATGGTCGGGAAAACAGGACCAGCAGTCCTCAGGCCGGTGCAACAATTGAAATCCCCCCCAACACCAAACACTGTGCAGTCTAGAAGAAGGGAGCCAGTTCCTTCATAGAACTTTCCTTTTACACCTTAACTGGGGACCACTAATATAGCCGTAACCAGTGCCATGGAGGACAAAGCCCACCAGTAATGCCCTCCCTGGTCGGAGCTCCAGCCCCTTCTGTACTTGCACTGCGAATGTGAAGAACAAGACTCCAATCCCATCATTCTTCCCTGGCCTGGAGGACCAGAGAGATGGGCCCTTCCCCCAATCACCCACTGCCCATCAAGCTACCCTAGAGTTGTTAAAGTGCATTTCATGAACACCCACCATGGCCAAGCCCAGCTGCTCCAAGGCAATGAACATCAAGTGCCTCCTCCTGGGCCCCCAACTCCCTTCCACATGGCCACTTTCACACATGCCCCTTCCCTGGTACTGCCCTCCCTCAGCTGCACAGAAGAGTTTTCATCCTCTATACCTGCCTGTCACTGCCCAGCACCCCCTCTAGCACTCTCTTCCTGCCATATTGGGTCCACCAATAACTCACTTAGGAGAGACAGCTCCTGTCCCTCATTGTTAAATGTCAGGCCAGCCAATTAGGGGCAGAAGCCCACAGTATCTTTTCCTATTGCAGAGCCCAAGCTCAGGGACTCACCTTGGGTGCAGGGACCACTGTGCTCCCAGAAAACAAGCCACCCCTGTGCAAAGAGGGATGAAAGGGCCTGCCAGAGCCTGGGATTGAACCAGGGACCTTTAAAGCTTCAGTCTAATGCTCTCCCAACTGAGCTACTTTGGCAGCTGTGTGGTAACATTTTGGCCTGTTGCTTCTCTGCCCGATATATTTTTGCAGCAGTTGCACACAAAAAGGACGTCATTGGGAGCGGCCCATGAAGACAAGACTCGCTTTTGCCTGCCTTGCTCAGCTTGACTTGCTGCCTCACCCCGTTCCTGCCCTAGTGCCCGGGTTGACCTGGTGGGGGAAGGGGACTGGGGGCCAGTGGCGCAGGGAGGAAGTTGAGCTGGACCCTGAGCTAGACTAGACCCTGGCGGTGAGAGTCTGGCCACCACTTGCCGCCCCACCCTGTTGTCCTGGCTTCCCCCACTGGGTGTCATTTCGGGAGGGAAGTGGGGCTTCTGCCTCCCTTCCCCGATTTTCACATCGCAGAGGAGTGTGAACAGGAAAACGAACGGCTGCTCCACACCCCCACCGGAGGAACCCGGCGCCCTTAGCTGCTTCCCCTGCTCCCCCCCAGCTGTGCTACTGAGTGGAAGCGTCCTGTGCCCATCACACAGAGCTCGATTAATCAAAACCCTCTTCTGCCAGCACCGGGCCTCCTGCTTCTTACACTGGGCCTGCAAGCGAGGGGGCGGCTGGCACAGTGCCAAGAGTCTAACCTGTGTGGCAGGAGGTGGCTGACGCCTGCAGCCTGCTGGGGAGCTCCCAGAAGTTATTAATGGACAGAGACTCCTCAGTGCCCTTAGTAACAAGGCTTTGGGGGTCACCGAGGCCAGTAAGGGGGTCACTATGTCGGCCCTATAACCCTGGGTGTCAGGTCGCTGTGCAGCTTTGATCTAGAGCTCGGATCCCAACAACCCACCAGCAGCGCACAGCCTCCCCCTGGGTCTGCCCCACCTGGTTACTCCTTACAGGCCGACCTCACCCCCCTTCCAGCCCCGGATTCGCCCCCTAATCATCCTACTGCCACTCAGAGCCACACACGTGGAGGTGCTGAAGGAGGGAGGGGTGACTCTAGGGTGGGGTTCTTCTCTAACGATGGCTGGCAGAAAGGTGGTGCTCAGCTCTGTCAGCCACCTGCCCAGTTTCCTCGCTGCCAGGGGATGCAGACGTTTCTGTAAGGCGATTAAATGGGGTATTTGGCTTCTGAATGAATGAGGAATGTGAAATCATGAGAGGGAATTTCCATCCCTGTTTTTGTTGCTCTTCAGGGCCCCAGTGGCCTAATGGATAAGGCATTGGCTTCCTAAGCTGGAGATTGTGGGTTCAAGTCCCATCTGCGGTGGAAAACTCCTTTCTTCTTGTACATTGCAAAGAAGCCTTGGTGTTATTTTCACCAAGGAAGCTGGGAGACGTTTGAACCCAAAGTACTGGATCTTGGGAGCAATCCCCCAGAAATGGCATCTTCCACTTAACAAATGCTTTCTAAACCCATCAGCAGCAAACAGTTAATACTAGTGTTTGTCTGAGAATAGAGGGAAGGGGAGTGTTTACTCCAAAACATCCATGAGCGAAAGAGACAGAAAGAGCAAGGCCGTTCTGAAAGAGACTGGATCTGTCTGGAGATAAAGCAGAACCTGAGAATGAGCAACAGTGTGAAAAGAAGAACTTCAAATGTGTGTTAGGTGTTAGTTAGGTTGGTCTGACAAATTTCAAGAAAATACCAATGCTCGTAGACTCATGTGGACACTGGCTGCTTCTGATCTGTTACTGAGAATTCATTGAGAAATATTTTCCTTAACTATGTTATGGAATATTGGGTGGGCTATGAAGGCACCATTCCTCCTGCTTTCGCCCTTGGAGACAACATGGCTACATGGCATGCGGCCAGTGCTCACCTTCCAGTCAACTGCTAGAGAAGACAACACAGACAGGGATGGCAGCAGGGCAGACTGGAGCTCCACGGAGATGGTGGGACCAGGTCTCATCAACGGGGAGGTGGCCACCCCAGCATGCACAAGGCTGAGCCAGCAAGTGTGGTGTGTGCTCCACGGTGCCCTTACTCCCTGCATGTGGTGGTGGAGGGCAGTTACTGAGTTCGGGTGGTCTGGCAAATTTAGGGCTTGGCTACACTTGCAGAGGTAGAGCGCTGGGAGTTAAACCACAGCAGGGAAACTGCTGCCGTGTGTTCACACTGACAGCTGCAAGCGCACTAGAGTGGCCACATTAGCAGCTCTGGCAATGCCACAGAGAGCAGTGCAGTGTGTTAGCTATCCCAGTGTGCAAGTGGCTTCAACGTGCTTTTCAAATGGGGGGCCGGGGTGGAGTATGACAGGGAGTGTGTTGTGTGTACGTGGGGGGAGCGACAGTGTGTTTGGGGGGCTGAGAGTGTGTCAGCATGCTGTCTTGTGTGTTCGGACAGCAGCAGACCCCCCTCTCTCACACACACACTCACAACAGCAGCAGCATTCCACACTAATGGTTGCTTTGTCCCGGAGCAGATAAGCAGCCGGCTGTCAGAAACGGAGCTTTCAAAGGGGATATCCGCATGCCTGCAGCCGATTTCAAAACAATGACCAGAGTGGGCACTTGACTTCAGGGGATTATGGGACATTTCCTGATGCCAAACATAGTGCAGTGATGCAACACGTCGTGCACACTGATGCCAGGGCGTTTCAGCAGGGCTCAGCGAGCTTTATACTTCTCATGGAGGTGGATTACCGGGAGCGCTCCAGCTGCAGAGCCCAGGTGCTCCATGTGCCTTGCCAATGTGGACACCTCAGGAGTTAGGGCGCCCGGGGCTGCTTTAATGCGCTCAAACTTGCAAGTGTAGCCAAGCCCCTAGACTATGTCACTTGTGTGACTTACTTGGGCTATTGTAATAAATATAATAGACGTGCAATGGTCAGAAATCGCACCAGCAGAAAAGTATATTGCAGGGAAACCGTAAGGAAATTAAGAGTTTAAATTATCCTCCACATGTCCCACATCCCACTAAAATGAATCCAACCCACAGGTCACATGGGCAGAAGTATCAGTGTCAGGATGCTACATTGTTAGCACAGTAAATGAAGCTGCAAAATAAATGATGCTTAAATGACCTCACTCTATTTTTTACAATCCGGTATTAAGAGGTAATAGATACAGATGGACACCAGGCAGGGTCGCTTGGAGGACGAAGCCTTTATGCTTCCATCCCCCACCACTGTCAAGTTTTAGCAAATTAGGACAAGTCAGCAAATAAGAACAACCTCAGGTCTCAGTAACTGCTGCAGGTAGCAAAGTCCTACAGGGAGCATTTTCTGGCACTGCAGCTGCGCAGCTCTGCTTCCCGGCTCTTCTCGGGCTCCTGCTCTCCCCTTAGCCCTGCCCCACTCTGGCCCAGGCAGTTCCAGCTCCCACGGAGGATGGGACCCCCTGGCCTGGTGACTCCCTCATTACACTGCCTGGCCTGTCAGTGCAGCTAACTTGAAGCTTTGGCCTCTCCCCATTGCCCCTGGGGACTGTCAGTCTCAGGGCCTGATTTCCATTGGCCCTTCCCCCTTCTATTGGTGCTGGGAACTAGCCACCCAAAACCCCCACTAAGTTTTAGTAAGGGGTCAACAGTCCATTACTCAAGCCGGCCCTGTGAGGGTCACCGATGCACAGAGACAGCAGCATGAGCTGGTCCGATGATGTAATGTTCCATGGGCATCCTACTAGATTGCCAGCTGCTTTTCAACTGCACTGTGGAGACTGTTTGTGTGTGGGGAGAGATAGTGAGTGTGTTGGGGAAGAGTGAGTGTGTTGAGGTAGGCAGGAGCGGATCATTATTATCCCTACTTGAAAGAGGGAGACAAATAAGGCTGAGAAAGGAGAATTGACTTGTCTTAGGTCACACAGCCAGTCAGTGGCAGAGTTGGGAATAGGACCCAAGAGCCCTGATTTTCAAACTAACCATCAGATCTTGAATTTCAGACATTGAATGACCTGAATAAAGTGCTCTCAGATGAGCTCCAGACCAACAACAGTGCACAGTAATTATTCAGCAAGTATTTGAGGAGAACTGCAATGTTAGAGAGAATCATGAACTGCTCAGAGACAATTAATGCAGAGAAGCAGCAACATTCATCAAACATAGAACTGGTTCTGACTTATTTACTTGGTCTTCAAAGAGAACAACAAGGACCTGAGTCTCCTCCCTGTCAGTAACCCCCTGCTCAGCCAATCAGGGTAGAGACTGAGGACGGGAGGCTGAGGGTTCTCACCAGAGAGCCCAAAGGATGGCCCAGGTCACCGGTGGGGATCACTGCCCGAGCACTATTTCAGCCCCACATATTTGGGTGGCCCTCCCACAGTGGGAGCTGCCGAGTACTCCCCCCGCAACACACACACACACACACACACACCTCGTTCCTGGTGTTGGGAGGGGAACAGGTGAAAGGAGCAAGAGACAAAGAGAAAGGAGGGAGGGATGGATGGAGGAAAAGGTGAAACAAAAAGGACAAACCCTAATGACCACAGTGATTCTAAGGGACAAAATCCCAGGTGCGGAATAAAATTCTGCCTCCTTAAGCTTCTGTTTTCCATGCCTAAAATTCAACTGTCACCAGATGGATCAGACTGAACAGGTTTCAAACCTCGAGGAGGCTCTTACCTTCTAAACAGGGACGGCTGTTTTCTAGTAAAATCAGGAAAAGGGAAGGAGAAAACTTGAAAGAGGTTCCTCCTGGCGCTCACGTCTGTGAACCCGAATACTCTCTCGGTCCTCAAAGAGAGACCTGGAGAAGGAGACTTGCTGAAGCAAAGCCACAGGGGTCTCTGAGGTTTCCCTGGCCCCTCGCCCCTGTCCTGCCTGCCTGATGTCAGCATCTCTCTGTGAGGTCACCACCTCTCCACCACCTTTGACCAATAGTCTGAGGTCCTGCAAAAGGCCTTTGTGATGTCACTGCCACACCCCTCCCTTGCTGTGCTAATGTCCTGCCCCTGGCCAGGCACTGTGGAGGTTTGAGCTACTCCCTGTGGATCACCCCACTCAAGGAGCGTTCGTTCTAGGAAGCAAGCCGGTAGTTTTGGATCATCTGCAAATTTTGTCAGGTCACTGTTTATTAGATCATTTATGAATATGTTGACTAGTCCTGGTCCCAGTACAGACACCACTAGTTACCTGTTTCCATCCTGAAAACTGACCATTTATTCCTACCCTTTGTTTCCTATCTTTTAACCAGTTATTGATCCACGTGAGGACCTTCCAGAGGTGAAAGTAAGCCGGTATGTTCCGGTATGGGGTACCGGCAAGAGCCGGTATGCTGTGCCAGCCCGGCCCGGCTTCCCCAGGCTGGTGATTTCAAGGGTCCAGGGCTCCCTGCTGCGGCCGAAGCCCTGGGCCCTTTAAATCACCTCCCGAGCCCCCTTGCCGAAGCCCTGGGGAGCAAATCACTGCCGTGGATGCTGCTCTGTCCCGCTCTGCCAACACAGAGCCGGGGTGGCAGAAGCTTCCTTACAGTGGGGGGGGGCACCATTGTCCAAACTGTGGCACCCCCATGACACCCTTTCCCCAAGGACCCCCACTCACAGCACCTCTCCCCCTGAGGCCACACCCACAGACACCTCTTCCCCAAGACTGCACCCTCCCCCCCTCCATCATTTCTCCTAACAGCCAGTAAAGCGTGGTGGGGCCATGGTGCTCTAAACCCCCTGTTCCAGCACCCCTGACACAGAGCTAAGCAGGCAGCAGTGTGTGTGTGTGACAGAGAGTGCTGTGCTGAGCTGAGCCAGTGAGAGAAGGGGGGCTGATGTCGGGGCTGTCCCCTGTCTCAGGACTGGTTGCTTCCAGCAGCTGTCTGAACTTAGAGACAGTGTGCGACACACTCACTCTTCTGCAACGCACACACTGTCTCTCCCCACCACGCACATTGCAGTTGAAAAGCAGCTGGCAATCTAGTAGGATGCCCATGGGCCCATGTGGCATCCTACTAGAAGAAACCTGATAGAAACCTGATAGGATAGAAACCTGCATCATGCGATGCAACCCGTGAGGCATTGCAAACCTTTCCCAAAGCACCCTGCAGCCAGCTACCCACAATGCACTGCTCTCTGTGGCAATCCAAGAGATGCTAGCATGGATGTGCTCTGGTGACACAGGGGCATAGGGTGGACATGCAACAGCTGTTCAATTAAAACACTTTAACTAAAGCCACATTATTCTTTCATGTAGACATAGCTTAAGAGTGAGACAAGACCCAGCTCCACTGAAACTAAAGAACCACAACTTCCTCTGTAGTTGGCAGGATTTGTTGCCCTCCCCTAGACTCTCTACAATTTGTTTCTGTAGTGGGGGGGGGGGGGCGTGAAAACTGGACGCAGTGCTCCAGATGTGGCCTCACCAGTGCTGACTAGAGGGGAATAATCACTTCCCTCGATCTGCTGGCAATGCTCCTACTAATCCAGCCCAATATGGCCAGTTACCCATATTGAATGCAGACACAGCAATATCTGATACATTGGTTGCTGTCCATTCAGGGGGTTAATTCCCACCTATTCATAAATAATGAAGCTGCTCTAAGTGGAGGGGAGAGAGCTGTCCCGTCCGTGCAGTTAACCCATCTCCCTGAGAGGTGGTAGCTATGTCACTGGGGGAAGCTATGTTGGTGGGTGTGCAAGCTGTGGTGTCTACATGTATATATAAAGTTTAATCAAACCCCATTTTTAAAACCCCTGTGGTCTGGGAATAGAAAAGGAGCTCGCTGAGGCAGAGCCCGTCCTTCAAAATCCTTAAGATTATGGACTTGGCTGTGTAAATGTCATGGGGGTATAGCTCAGTGGTAGAGTGTTTGATTGCAGATCAAGTGGTCCTTGGTTTAAATCCAAGTGCCCCCTCACAAAGTCATTTTTTCAGTAAAAATATTTCTATTTCAGGAGCTCCACTAAATAGGGATCCCTGAAATGAATGGACACACTCAATGTTTTCCTGTGCAAATGCACAAAAACCTAGCAAACATGTCCCCAGCTGAAATCAGTTCCAATCCTCTAAGTGTCTAGGTTTGTTTTCATCAATGAAACAAAGGCCCACGAAGACACATTTGCAGGTCCTTGGCCTCCATGGGCTACAATGTGCAGAAGAACAAGAACCACATCCACTTGGGAGGAATGGACTAGTCTGTATTACATTTGGTAACTAAGTTGCCATTGGGACTGAAAACTCTCCTGGGGGTGGACAGGAATCTCTTAGAAAAATAAAATAACCAAGATTTACCAAACTCCCTGTTACACATTCAAACCTCTCTTTGTGCACATGGCATCAATTGGGGCTCTAATAAATGTCAACCTTCCTTTAACACAGATCGTTGTTCCTTGTAACTTTCAGACGCATTCAAATGGCAGCTGTTTACAGGTCATGTGCTGCTAGTTCATGAGCAGCAGCAGAGTCTCTGTACGTTTACCAACCGTAGAGCTCATTATGTCTGCCTCTAGGTAAGTGCAGAGTTATTTCAATGGCTCCTACACTGACATCTGCTGCCCCTTCTGGCTGGTTAATTGCACTATTTGGAACCTGCTCCTAAAATTACACCCTTCCTGGGAGTGAGTCAAAACTGCCCAAGGAAACCCCATTGAGTTTCAAGTGCAGTACAAGCAGGGAGGTGAGGGGCCAGCAGAGGGGTCTCAGAGGTTTTCCTAGGGAGCAGGGTTGGGGGGCTAGTAGTCATGCCTGTGGGGTTCTATTCCTGGCTGTGGGAGGAAAGGGTGTCTAGTAGATTAGAGGTGGGGCCTAGAAATCAAACAAAAAAACATCTCCTTTTCAGCTTCAATGCTCATTGAACAAGAACATGGCTTCTCATCACTTTGGTTTCAGAGGAGCAGCCGTGTTAGTCTGTATCCTCAAAAAGAACAGGAGTACATGTGACACCTTAGAGAATAACAAATTTCTTAGGTTCTGTTGCCATCATGTGGCCATTTCATTTCACTTCTTATTGTTAAAAGGTTTGGGTACTTTGCACAGAAACATCATTTCCTTGGGAGAGATGGAGAAGTGGAAGCTGCATTGATTTAATCCTCTGAAAATTAGATAAGGATTAAAATATTCCCGACAGCTCAGTCCCAACCGTTCTCCCTCACTGCTGCCAGTGAAGCTCAGTTCTGTCCCATGGCCCCAAGAACTGCTGGGTGCAAGTCCTGGGTCTGATGTGAAGTAAGAAAAAAAAGATAATGGAGGCACCCTATCCCCTAGAACTGGAAGGGACCATTGAGTCCAGCCCCCTGCCTTCACTAGCAGGACCAAGTACTGATTTTGCCCCAGATTCCTAAGGGGCCTCTCAATAATTGAACTCACAACCCTACATTTAGTAAGTAAATGCACAAACCACTGAGCTATCCCACCCCTAAACAGCATAGGAGTGACTCTGCCTGCCTAGACTTTTCTATAGATAAATTGAGACACACCATGCTTGAGGAAGGAGATACAGATGTGTCGTTTGATTGTTTTTCTCATGTTAAATGTACTTGATCATTTCCATGGCAAAAATACTTGTACGAGACCATGAAAAAAGGAAGAAACTGTGAAAATACCCATGGGAGAAAGGGGGTTTCTGAGAGCTGGGGTAGATATGGAGATTTTTATGAAAGGGGGAGAGGCCAAAGTAGGGCCTTTAGCTGGAGCAAAGGGGGAGAGTTTTTTGTGCAGTTTCATTTTAGCCAGCCTCACATCCTGTAGTCCCTACTTCCCCACCCCACCAACATGTGACCTAGCACCTCCCCACTGGTAAAGCCACCTCTGACAGCCCCACTGGACTGGCCTCCAGAGCCCCCAGCACGCCCTCTCCTAGCTGGATCCCCTGGCAGCCAGAGCTCTCCCCAGAACTGCCGTGGTTGCTCCCCTGGAATGGTAAAAATGCATTGAGGGGACTGGACCACTGACCTATCAGCTCTTAACACTCAAACTTTCAGTAATACTGTTATCAGTACCTGTGAGTGTAATTTAAACAGCTGTACTGGGCTGGACCAGAGGCCCATCTAGCTCTGTGTATGGTCCTCTGAGAGTAGCCAATACCAAGTACACCCAAGAGTTCATCAACAAGGTACCACTGGGAGTTGAACCCAGGATCTCTTATTTACAGAACAAGCTCTTAGCTAGCTAAACCATGGTGCCTGCCTGTGGTGAAAATACATTGTCTGCTCACACCTGACTTCCTGCCATCCCCACTGGGGCCTGAAAAGCTTTGCTTGTGTTTGGATTCTGCAAAGCAGAGGAGCAGGTGAGGTTTTCCTTGCAAGCTGTGTCTGTGAATCTTTGGCCAGATCTGCACTACAAAGTTATTTCAGCATCATTATATTGCTCAGGTGTGTGAAGAACACACAACGCTCCCTCGGTCAGCAGCTTTTGGCTGGTGCACACACTGCAATGCCACGTCTGGTGACAAAACTGCCCTGTTTTGGTGACAAAATAAAACCACCTTGACGAGAGGCCTAGAGCTTTGTGCAGCAAACTTAAAGTGACAAATTGTCAGTGTAAATGCTGCTGGTCATTATATCACCATAACTGGCCTCCACCAGTATCCCACAATGAACTCGCCTGCCCTGCATTCCTGCTACAGAGGCTGGGTCCCTCCCCTTTCATAGCTCCAGGGCCGTCCTTAGGCATAGGCAGAATAGGCAGCCGCCTAGGGCACCACTAGGTCTGGGGGCACCACTCTGCAGGGAGCCCGGACAGATGGGAAGCAGTGGAGCATGTAAGAGCAGGCTGCTGGGTCCTAGAGAGAGAAGAATGCAGCACAGTCTGAGGGAGGGGATTGGCTGCTGGGGTCTCTGGGAAGTGGAGGTGGTAGGGGTTGGGGAAGGAGCTCACGTGTGAGTGTGACTCGCCCCCCGCTGAGGTGAGGTGAGGCAGGCTCTGCGGCTCTGGAACCAGTATCCTTTGTTGTCCCCCATAACATCCATTCTTCTCCCCCCCTTCCCCATGGAGCCCCCTCCATTCTCCCTCCTCCCCAGGAGCATCCCTCTCTCTCTCCCTCCCCTCCGTCAGGGCTGGGTTGGGTGAGGTGCTGGGGGGTAGGTGGGGGGAGGAGGCTGGCTGGCTGCCTGCTGAGGAATGAAAGTGAAAGTAACTCACTTCCTCGGCCAGGATTGGAATGTCACACAGGGCTGGGCTGGGGTTAGCCAGATGTGTGAAAAATCAGGGCAGGGGGTTGGGGTAGGGTGAGCAGATATCCCTATTTTATAAGGCCAGTCCCAATTTTGGGGTCTTTTTCTTATATAGGCTCCTTTTACCCCCACCCTGACTTGATTTTTCACACTTGCTGTCTGGTCACTCTAGGTGGGGGTAATTGGTGCCTATATAAGACAAAGCCCCAAATATCAGGACTGGCCCTATAAAATCAGGACATCTGGATCTGGACACCCTAGCTGGGGAGCGCCTCTCCCCCGGGCTGGCAGCTGCCAGCGATCCACCTCATCCGGGGGGAGCTACACAGGGCAGGATGAGCTGCTGTGGCTCCATGGGTGACCTGTCCCTGAGATCAGATGCTGTGCTAACTTCACCATGGTCCGTAAGGCTGTGGTGGTGCCCATTGGCGTGTGATTGGACCTGAGGGTTTGCTGCTGCTGTTGCCACTCTGCACCCCAAGAGGTGGATTTTGGGGTCTATTGCAGCTGTTGGACCAGCAGGCTGGGAGGTGAGCCAAGCATGAAAGCAGTACTGTGTTGCCATTTAGACTGTCATTTAACAACTTTGTTTGCCAAAAATTCTTGCTAACAATCCTGAATCCAATTTCAATATTTTTTTTAAATCAATATCTTAGCCAAAAACAGAAAATTAAGTTGTTGACAATTATTAGTGACAGGTTTGGTTTGAGGCAGGGAGTGGGCCAGTTTTCATCAGAGAAACAAAAAATGTTGACTGACTTTCCTATAGCCTGTTACTCCTGATAAGAGCCCTCCAACAACTGTAATATGCTCATCTCCTTACTAGCGTATAAAGCAGGGGTCGGCAACCTATGGCACACGCGCCAAAGGTGGCAGGTGAGCTGATTTTTTATGGTACGCAGCGGCAGGCTGAGCGGCTCAGCCCATCACTGCTCTGGGGTTCCGGCTGCTGCCCTATTGCCAGCTGGGATACCGGCCGTCGGCCCCTCTCAGCACCTGCTGCTGGCCTGGGGACCCCCAAGGAACCCCAGGCTGGCAGCGGGCTGAGCAGGGCGGCTGAACCACTCAACCTGCTGTCAGCCTGGGGTTCCATTCATTCAGCCGGCAGCGGGCTGAGTGGGCTGGAGGCGGGCTGAGCAGGGCTGATGGAGGGTTGAGTGGCTCAGTCTGCTGCCAGTCTGGGGTGCCGGCAGCACTCAGCCTGCTGCTACTCCGGGGTTCCGGTTGCCAGCCCCTTGCCAGTCAGGAGCCCAGCCGCTGGCCCCACTCTGCCTCCTGCCAGCCTGGGTGAGCAGAATCCCAGGCTGGTAGTGGGCTGAGGGGGGTTGGCGGCCAGGATCCTGGCTGGCAGGAGTTGGTGGTCAGAACCCCAGACCAGCAGCGGGCTGAGCAGGGCCTGGGATCCTTGTCTAGGGTTCCAGCCACCAGCCCCGCTCAGCCCGCTGCCGGTCTGGGGTTTCACTTACTCAGCTGGCAGTGGCCTGAGCAGGACCAGTGGCCAGGACCTCAGATAATAACAATAGTTTATTTATATAATATAGACAGAGAGAGAGACCTTCTACAAACATTAAAATGTATTACTGGCAAGAGAAACCTTAAATTACAGTGAACTTGGCACACCACTTCTGAAAAGTTGCCGACCCCTGGTATAGACTGACCATATGTTGTACTAAGATTCGCCTGCATTTTTTTTTCCTGTGAGTCAGTATAGCTTTTGCCAGCCCAGAAGTTGGGCAGCCAATGTTTTATGTTTTCACAATGTTTTCTCCAATTTTCATAAAAGTAAATACATAGTTAATATGAGTTAAAAAGGCCACGGACACTTCCTCGTGAAGAATCTGTACAGCAGATCATGCTAGAGCTGTGAAAATGTCAGTTTTTGATGGAACTTTAGAGGCAGTGATTTATCATGTATTTTATCATGTGAATGTGCTGCTATTGCTAATGTCTTTCCAAACAAAAATAAGGTACAATAGGACTTCTGTAACATTTCTGTGCTACCTTAATCTAGATGAGATGATTCTGTGCTGACTTCATTTTGGTCACTTTGTGCTTTACCTAGCAGTAAAACTAGGGTTATATTTTCCCACTGTTTGGAAACCCAGCTTGTTAAACTGATTTTGCAGCCAAAAAAGCCAGAAAGATTGCTTTTAATTAAAAACAAATCTTTGTTTCAATACCTCTTCATATAAATTTCCAATAAAATTTTGACAAATTAAAAAAATTATATTATTTGCATCATTCTCTCAAATCAGAATTTTTTCTATAGTGCTACTTCTTTAGTGCTAGTGCATCAGCATTACAGTGTGCTTAATTAAGTTAAACTGGTTTTAATGACGTGAATGTGGCAAGTTTTCCAATACTGTATGCTTATATTTGTGTTGCTAAGAGCAGATCAGGCACAGGGGCACCAGTTTAATAATCTCGCCTAGGGCACCAGAAATCCTAAGGACGGCCCTGCATAGCTCCAGAAAGTTCTGACAGCTGAGCCACTATCTACACCGGGATTAGGTTTATAGAACTGCATTGTCAGCCTAAGTAATGTAATTACACCAACCTAATTTTGTAGTGTAGACCTGTCCAAAGAATCACACACACACCGTGGGAGCAAAACTTCACCTGCTCCTCTGCTTTACAGAATCCAAACACGAGCAACACTTGTCAGGGCCCAGTGGGGATTGGCAGAGAGTCAGGTGTGGGCAAAGACAATGCTTTAAGTAATAGCAGGTATCATGGCTTAGCTGGTTAAAATACCTCTTTTGTAAACAAGAGATCCTGGGTTCAACTCCCAGGGGTGCCTTAAGGAGTGGCTTTTGGGGCACCTGGTATTGGCTATTGTCAGAAGAGAAGATTCAGAGCTAGATGGACCTATGGTTTAAATTACACTCACAGGCACTGATAATAGAATTACTGAAAGTTTGGGTGTTAAGAGCTGGTAGGTCAGTAGTCCAGTCCCCTCAATGCGGTTTTACCAGTTCAACTTGCTAAACTCCCTCCCAACCTCTATAAAATTACAGTGCAGACATATGGGCTTGAGCCCAACCTCTGAGGCCCCACGAGGGGTGAGGGTTTCTGAACCCAGGCTTCAGTGTGAACACAAATATCTGCACCAGTTTTTAGCCCCTCAGCTTTACGTCCAGGAGCCCAAGTCAGATGACCCAGGCCAGCTGTGATGCCATCTTTATCCCTGGAGAGATGGACTCTAAGGGTACGTCTCCATTGCAGTGTAAGCCCAGGTGTGGCACGCTGTGCTCAAAGCAGCACCTGGAAGCCCCATATTCACCACTCATATAACGATGACATGGTTTGTACAAAGTCTGCCTGGTGAGGTATCATTTAAAAAGTCTTGATCTGTTGAACATTAATATCGTGTTGGATTGTGTGTGCTCGCATTGGTTGGGAAGTTATGAAGTTTTGCTTGGTGTGTGTTACTGAGATATGTTATGAGGTGGGGAAGTGCCCCCCACCAGACTTTCAGGTGCGACAAGGGAGGAGCCGGACTTGCTGCTGGCCCATTGAAGGGATTCACACTCCCAAGGACTAGCCCAGGAACCGTGTACAATGCAGACTTCTCTGAGATAGCACAGCGACAATGGACACTGCTTGACTCACATCGTAGCAAAGGAGCTTCCTAGCAAGTTGGAAGAAGCTATGAAAGAGGGGAAAAGACATCATGACTTGGCCTCTCTCCCCCACAACTCAGCAGCTGGAAACACACCTGGAGGACAAAGACTGAACTGAACTGACTCAGAAACTGAAGAGAATAATAACAATAATACTTTCAAACCAAAGTCCCCAAACAGACTAGTAT
Organism: Mauremys reevesii; assembly: GCF_016161935.1. Taxonomy (NCBI): domain Eukaryota; kingdom Metazoa; phylum Chordata; order Testudines; family Geoemydidae; genus Mauremys; species Mauremys reevesii. The sequence goes on from NC_052634.1 coordinate 50,166,105, forward strand.
TGTTTTTTCAGCAGAAAATTTTCAGTTTGGGGAATTTTGTTTTCTCAGTCAGAACTTGCCAAGGGAAGCAGAGAGAAAATGTTGGAGTTGCCTCCTTCAGAACAGCTTGTCCTAGACACTAGCTCTGGTTCACTTGCTCGGGTTGAGGGTATTTTAATAATTTGGGCAGGTCCCAGGGTGTTTGGGGGAGATGATGAGGATGTTCCCTTTTGAGATAAAAACTAAGAAATACGGGACTAGAGAATTTCTTTAAAAGAAATCTGGGATTTAGACATTTTATTTAAAGCAAGAGGGGGTCCTGAGTTTCTGAGGTTTTTGTTTGCATGAAGCAACACTGTTGGCTCTGTTATTGTACCAAAGGGGGAGATGGTTGTCTATAAAGGAGGGGTGAAAACTAAATGCATCTGATGAGGAGATTTGAACCCATTCATGCAGAGCACAATAGATTAACAGTCCTCCACCTTAACCACTTGGCCACCTCACTTGAACTGTCAAGAAAGGGACAGGTGGAGAAATCTAAGGCCAGCAGAGATAGGGACAATAAGGAGTTTTGAAATACTAAGCGGAAGCAGGGGCTGAATGAGCTCCCCCCTCACATCTAGTGAGGAGCTGGGGGAAAGACTTCAGCAACAGATCGTGTTTGCACAGACACACCTACTCTGCCTAGCTATGCAGCGTGATGGGGCCACTTTCCCAAAATGGCCAGTTTTGGCTGGTGGCAGGTTACAAATCACTTTAGGATTGAATGGAATGAAATGTTATTATCCTTCCTGCAGCAGAACATACCTAGTCCATCCTGATGGGTGGGTGGGTGAGGAATAGCTTTTATTGGACTTTGTAGAAGTGATTGAGAACGTCACCCTAAACCAGTGGTCCCCAAACATTTCACACTGTGCCCTCTTAGCCATGGCTGTGGCCCCTCGGAAGCCGCGGTCGAGAACCGGGGCTGGGAGTGGGGCTGTTGCTTTCTGGGGAGAGGGGTGCGGACAGGGGTAAGGGGGTTGAGGCTGAGCTGGGAGCCAGAGGCCCAGGCTGAGTGTGGGGATGGGGAAGAGCTGGGGCAGAGTAGGGCTGAGTGGTGCTCCCTCCGTGGGGGCTGGCTCAGGCCCTGAGGTGCCCCCATGAATGTTCCTCTGTGTCCCCCTAGGAGTCATGCTCCACATTTTGGGAACCACTGAACCCTACTTGCTAATCAGGGGCTAGTGATGCCAAAGCCCAGGGAAAGGGAGAACAAGTGTGGGGCCCCCAGCACTGGAACCAAGTGAAGGGGCTGCAGGAGAGGGGCAATGGCTGGTGGCACAGGGAGTTAAGGGCAAAGGGGGCACAGGAGGGGGCAGGAGTTAGGGGTGAAGGAGGTGCAAGGGCTGGGAGTGCAGGAGCTAGCGGTAAAGGGGGAGTGGGGATCGTCCAGGGGCAATGGGGAAGTGCCAAAGTACAAGCTTTGCCCAGGGCACCATTTTCCCTAATGCTGGTCTGAGCAAACAATTGGAAATGACTCTTCAGTGAGACCAGAACCATAGTGTAGGAAAGCCCCTTTGTTAAGTGGTGGTGGCTGAGGGCTTAGGGAGATGGGTTAGAAAGCAACAGGCATCTTTCTGTGGAGGTTTGATTCTTGCCTGCTAGGCCAGGCTGGTGTGTGGTGTCTCCATGGCTGCACTTTCAGTGTCTGATCTGCCACAGGGAGCCAAGTCTAGACATATTCAGAGGCTCTGTGCCAGGGTTTCTCAAACTTCCTTTCACTGCAACCTCCTTCTGCCAAAAAAAAACCTTACTACATGGCCCTGGAAAGAGGGACCAGGCCCCTCCACACTGGGCAGAGGCAGGGGAGACAAAGCCTGAGCTCTGCCCCAGTTAGGGGAGGGCAAATCCAGAGCTTGAGGGATTCAGCCCTGGGTGGTGGGGCTCAGACTTTTGGCTTCAGCCCCAGGCCCAAACAAGTCTAATGGCAGCCCTGGCGACCCCATTAAAACAGGGTTATGACCACTTTGGGGTCCTGACTCACAGTTTGAGAACCACTGCTCTATGCTGAGGGGAGAGAGTTTTCCTGTGGGTGCAGTTAATCCACTTCCCAAGAGGTGGCAGCTATGTCAGTGGGAGAAGCTATATCGGTGGGTGTGCAAGCTGTGGTGTTTACCACATTTAAGAAGTTTAATCAAACCCCATTTTTAAAACCACCTGTGGTCTGGGAATGGCAAAGCAGCTCGATGAAGCAGGGTCTGTCCTTCAAAGTGCTGGACATCACTATTCCATAGTTCTGTTGTCATGGGGATATTGCTCAGTGGTAGAGTGCTTAACTGCAGTTCAAGTAGTCCTTAGTTCAAACCCCCTTGTTCTCTTATAACCCTCTTTCTTTTTTTTAAAAAAAGGAAAACATTTCCATTTCCATTCTCCATTCTGTTCAGGGGCTCCTCTATACAGGAGTGCTTGATATCAATGTAAACACTCAACATTTCGCTGTCCAAATGCATAAAAACCTAGCGAAGCTGTCCATCAGCTGAAATCAGTTCCAATCCTCTAAGTGTCTAGTTTATGTTTTCATCAGTTAAACAAAGGTATCATAGGAATGTACATTTACAGATCCCTCTTCTCCAGGAGATATGTTGTGCAGAAGAGCAAGAACCACATCCAGCTGCAGTTCAGGAGTCTGATGACAAATGTTCTGAGGGCTGGAAAAAAATGCCTTCTAGTGAGCTATTGAACAAGCTCAACCCGTTTAGCTTATCAAAAGAGATTGAAAGGTGACTTCATTGAAGTGTTGAAGGGCCTTAATGGAGAGAAAAGGTTGTGTATTAAAGGACTCTTTAATCTAGCAGAGAAAGGAATAACAAGACCCAGTGGCTGGAAGGTGAAAAGAGACAAATTCATATTACAAATAAGACACAAATATTCAACAGCGAGGATGACTCACTGCAGGAACAAGCTACCAAGGAAAGTGGTGGATTCACCACCTCCTGATGTCATTTAATGAAGACTAGATGCCTTTCTGGAATGTGTTGGCCCCAAAAGTAGCTATTGTGTCATACAGGAGGCCTGTGATATGCAGGGGGTCAGATTAGATGCTCTAATGGTCTCTTCTGGTCATAAAGTCGACTAATTTCTGAAAAACTGAGTGTAGCATTGGGAGCAGCGTCTGATGTGTTCCTGTCTAGCCGGCTTGCTGCCTAGAACGAACGCTCCTTGAATGGGGTGATCCACAGGGAGTAGCTCAAACCTCCAAAGTGCCTGGCCAGGGGCAGGACATTAGCCCAGCAAGGGAGGGGTGTGGCAGTGACATCACAAAGGCCTTTTGCAGGACCTCAGACTATTGGTCAAAAGTGGTGGGGAGGTGGTGACCTCACAGAGAGATGCTGACATCAGGCAGGCAGGACAGGGGCGAGGGGCCAGGGAAACCTCAGAGACCCCTGTGGCTTTGCTTCAGCCAGTCTCCTTCTCCAGGTCTCTCTTTGAGGACTGAGGGAGTATTCGGGTTCACGGACGTGAGCGCCAGGAAAAACCTCTTTCGAGTTTTCTCCTTCCCTTTTCCTGATTTTACTAGAAAACAGCCGTCCCTGTTTAGAAGGTAAGAGCCTCCTCAAGGCTTGAAACCTGTTCAGTCTGATCCATCTGGTGACTGTTGAATTCTAGGCATGGAAAACAGAAGCTTAAGGAAGCAGAATTTTATTCCACACTTGGGATTTTGTCCTATAGAATCAGTGGGGATATTAGGGTTTGTTCTTTTTGTTTCACCTTTTCTCCATCCACCTCTCCCTCCTTTCTCTTCATCTCTTGCTTCTTTTGTCCTTTCACCTGTTCCCCTCCCAACACCAGGAGCAGGATATGTGTGTGTTGCAGGGGAGTGCTCTGCAGCTCCCACTGTGGGAGGTTCACCCAAAAATGTGGGGCTGAAATAGTGCTCGGGCAGTGATCCCCACGGGTGACCTGAACCATCCTTTGGGCTCTCTGGTGTGAACCCTCAGCCTCCCGTCCTCAGTCTCTACCCTGATTGGCTGAGCAGGGGGTTATTGACAGGGAGGAGACTCAGGTCCTTGTTCTCTTTTAAGACCAAGTAAATAAGTCAGAACCAGTCATATGTTTGACAAATTTTGCTGCTTCTCTGCATTAATGGTCTCTGAGCAGTTCATGATTCTCTCTAACATTGCAGTTCTCCTCAAATACTTGCTGAATAATTACTGTGCACTGTTGTTGGTCTGGAGCTCATCTGAGAGCACTTTACTCAGGTCATTCAATGTCTGAAATTCAAGGTTCGATGGTTAGTTTGAAAATCAGGGCTCTTGGGTCCTACTCTCAGCTCTGCCACTGACTGGCTGTGTGACCTAAGACAAGTCAATTCTCCTTCCGCAGCCTTAGCTTCTCCCTCTTTCAAGTAGGGATAATAATGATCCGCTCCTACCTAGCTCATGGTGGGTGGAGGATGGGGATCCATTGGAGAGTGTCACTAGGAGTAGTGCATAATATGAGGTGTCTTATCACGTTTACTCCGATCAGATTATGACATAATAGAATAGCTGAAATAGTCTCTTTGATTTGTATTTTTGTAGTTTAAAATTGTTAAGAGCAGCAACTACTTAGCTCAGACTGAAGCATCTTATCTAATGTTTGTGATCTAAGTGTCTCCTCTTTGGGTGTGATGAGACAATTTAACACACTCTGACAAACAGGAGATGCTTTTGTTTTGCAACAAAATATTTTTGCAAAGAACTTTCATCCCACTTGTTTTGATTTTGAGAAACAAACTGGTTTAGTCTGAAGGGGATTTTCCGACATTGAGCAGGCGCTGTGTGTCCCGTGACACCCGCCCGCTATACAGCGGCCCCTGCTGAGGGCGCCCTGGCTGCAGCTGCAGCTGGTTCTGCTGGCGCCCTGTGGTTGCCCTCGTTCGGCCAGGAACAAGCCTCAGGTGAGCTGAAAAGAATCCTGTCCAACCGAGTCTGGCAGCTGCCATCATGTAGCCAGAAGTCCCCACACCTGCTGGGGAAACAAACCAGCCACCAGAAAGTGGTCCATTGTCTCACGCAGTGCCAGAGCCTGACACTGTGCCCGTGGGCAACCATTGCTCTGCACACGCCGGCCGTGCACATGCCAGCCGGTTCCCATGAAAGATGTGCCACTGCACATCTCGGTACTTAAAAAGTACCTGTGCCACTGGCAGTGAGTTCTGGGGACAGTTGCTCACTTTCACTGAATGTAACTGTATGTACAGCTCTGTGCACTCACGTTGGATGGAAGCTTAGTAATTAAATTATACAAGAGGGTCAGGTAAAGTGGCTGCTACCACCACTATGTTTTGTCCTGCGAAGTCTTTACAGCCATTCTGAGGGGAAATGGGCCCTTTGCCCACAGAAATGGTCCATAGGGGACGGCTGCAGGCAGCAGGCGGAGAGATAATCTCATCAAAATGATTTGACTCCTGGGTAATGTAATCAAAATCACTAAAGGAATGTCCGGGGTTTCTATTGGCACTTAACTTGCCTGCCCCTGGCTGGCTCTGGTTGTACAAGATGGACGTGTAATCGGGGTTCAGTTGTGTCAAAAAGAGTAATCGCAGTGCAAGGGATGTTGGGAAAAAGAGAACTTTGTGTGTGATGATGAAAGGTTTTAAGGACCTAAACTGACACTCATGGTCAGGGGCGGCTCTAGGAATCCGGCCGCCCCAAGCACGCTGGCATGCCGCAGGGGGCGCGCTGCCGGTCGCTGGTCCCGCAGCTCCAGGGGACCTCTTGCAGACGTGCCTGCGGAGGGTGCGCTGGTCCTGCGGCTCGGGTGGACCATCCGCAGGCATGCCTGTGGGAGGTCCACCGGAGCCGCCTGCCGCCCTGCCGGCAAAATGCTGCCCCACGCGCGGGCTTGGCGTGCTGGGGTCTGGAGCCGCCCCTGCTCATGGTTTGTAAAACTCTTGTTTTGTAGGTTTAAGATGAATTGGTTTGGTTCTGCTTTGTTGGTTTTTTTTTAATGATGCCACTGAAAATACATTTGAATCATTCAAAGTGGCAAAACTGCCAGACACCTTTTGCCAGACACAGGTAACTAGTGTTGTTTGGGTTTGGTATTTAGCATTTAACCCTTAAGGTGCCTCACTACTCTATAAAGTTCAAGACCAAAGTTATGGCTGTAGGAAGGGGCAGCCAGAACCAGAAGGATGGAGAAAGAAACATTGGTTGGACAGACGGATGGATGGACAAACCGAATAATTAAGCCTCTGTTTTAAAAAAAAAGGCTTAAAAACATTAAAAGGAAAAAAGGGGCAAAATGTTTCCCTGTTTACCAAAATACCCCAGCCTAGCTCTGCCCTTGGGGTTTGGGGCTGGGGGGTGACAATTGTGGGGTTTGCCTGGGGCGTCAGGTGCTGCAGCTAGTCTAGGCCATAGCGGCCAGCTGGACCAAAGACCCATCTCCAATGGGCACCAGTGACCCAGGAGGAGGAGAAAAAAGAGATCACTCTAGTTCAGCCAGGGAGAGGGTAGCCAAGCACATTGAGCTCCAGGGCTTTGCAGCAAAATCACATATCACCAGGAGGTCCCACTGAGATTTGAACTCAGATTCCAGGATTCAAAGTCCTGAGTGCTGCCCATTACACCATGGGACCTGCTGCTGTTTTGTTTTCTAGACCCCTGTGACTCTCAGCTGGCTGGTTTGCACTCTGCACTTATTGCTTCCCACCATCAGCTTCCTCTCGCAGGACTCTCTCTTCTCCTCCAGCGACTGTGGTCCTGCACTACCAGATCCGTGGGTCCTGCCCTGAGTCCCTGCATCCCCCTGCTTTGTCTCCGTTCCTTGCAGGCTGCAAAATTGTCAGGGGAGGCCGCCCCTCCCTTCACTCGGTGCTCCCGCTCATATCAGCCAGCTGCAGCCTCATCTCCTGGAACTCGGGCAGCTGTCGCTTGATCCGATCGTACAGTCACACACTGACTGGCTCCCCTGCCTGGATGCTCTTGTGGAAATCCCACAGGCGACACTGCAGGACTTGGCACTGTTGGTTTCTTTAATGTTGTGGTGTTACCCCGGCCACCAAAACAAAGTCACCAACTCCTCCCTCACCGACTCCCACTAATCCCCCTGGTTACCACAGAACCCTCTGATGCTTTCCCGTTCTGCCAACACCGCCAGACTTCGTCCCCCTGCTCCTTTATCTTGCAAGCTCTGGCTGTTCAGTTTCCAATATCCTCTGCCCTGGGTCAGGGACAGGGGCAGCTCCAGGCACCAGTGCAGCAAGCTGCAGGGGGTGGCCCACTGGTCACTGTGAGGGTGGCAGTCAGGCTGCCTTCAGCAGCCTGTCTGCAGGAGGTCCCCTGGTAATGCGGATTAGGCAGCATGCCTGCGGGAGCTCCGCCAGTCCTGCGGCTTCAGCAGAAATTCGGTGGTGGTTACGCCGAAGGCACGGGACCGGCAGACCTCCCGCAGGCCTGCTGCCGAATCCGCGTTACCAGAGGACCTCCGGCAGGTGTTGGGATAGATCTGTATTACATTATACACTAATGTTAGATGTGTAGAAAGTGTGACTAGAAAGGAGCAGTGTGACGGTGCTGCCCGTGGGAGCCAGCTGAGGTCACTCAATCAGGGTGAACTGCAAACAAAATGGGGCAGACAAACCCCAAATGCTGGTGGTTATTCTAATACTTAGATTTACCAACCAGCACAAAACAGCTTCTGTAGCACCTCACTGGTTACTCAGAAGTCCAGACAACGCAGTTCCCTTGAAGTGCCCAGCCTCAGGCCTCCGTCCAGACACACACGTCAGATATGATGATGATTCCTGAAAAGCTGATCTCATCATATAAAAGAAAAGGTTCTTCCAATCCCAAAGGATCAGCCACATACCCAGGTTCAATTATAACTTAGATCTTACCCAAAATACACGCTACAGCCAATTCTTATTAACTAAGCTAAAATTTATTTAAAAAGAAAAGAGAGAGAGAGAGAGTGTTGGTTAAAAGATCAATATACAGACAGACTTGAATTCAATTCTTGAGGTTCAGATGCATAGCAGAGATGAGCTTGTAGTTGCCAAAAGTCCTTTTAGAAATAGTCCAGAGGTGATAGTCCAATGTCCATATTCAGGGTGACTCCAGTCAGTGACTCGGGATCTCAATCCTTATGGCTTAAGGTTTCCCCCTCTTGAAACCCAAAGCAGATCTGAGATGAAGCAGGATCATGTCCCAGGGTTCTTATACATTTCCAGCAGCCTTTCAGCCTGAGAAAACAACAGGCTTAACTCTCCTTCTCCCAAACATCCCTGGCAATTAGCACAGGGTAATTTACCCATTAAACAGTTCAGATCCAGGTTAGCACAACCTTCAAAGAGACACAGAGAGAATAATACTATTTCACTCAAGTATCATCATAAATGTTAATATTCCTTTTCTGATCTTTGAATTAAAACTACAGCAATAGAAAAGACTTGTTTGCTGACATCACAAGACCTGAGCAAACATCTCCCCTTCTACCTCTAACAATGCAGACTTGCATTTCAAAGCTCTGTTCATTTATAGATCTTCCTAACCAGTCCTTAAGGTTCACCCATGGATCAGGTCAGTGGGTGAGGTGAGCTGATTAAGTCTTTCTGGCCCTGTCACCTTTCAATGAAATATTATATTATACTCATACCATCACAGGAGGTCAGGAATGGGATGGCAGGGGCTGCAGGTCGGGAGTGAGGGGCACTGGTAGAGCTGGGGGAAGCCCAGGGGGCTGCGGGTCGGGAGTGAGGGGCACCAGCAGAGCTGTGAGTCTGGAGGTCAGGGCTGGGAAAGCAGGGGCTGCGGGTCGGGAGTGAGGGGCACCGTCAGAGCTGGAGGTAGCCCAGAGGGCTGCGGGTCGGGAGTGAGAGGCACCGGTAGAGCTGGGGGAAACTCAGGGGGCTGCGGGTCAGGAGTGAGGGGCACCAGCAGAGATGTGAGTCTGGAGGTCAGGACTGGGATGGCAGGGGCTGCAGGTCGGGAGTGAGGGGCACCCTCAGAGCTGGAGGGAGCGCAGGGGGCTGCAGGTCGGGAGTAAGGGGCACCAGCAGAGCTGTGAGTCTGGAGGTCAGGACTGGGATAGCAGGGGCTGCAGGTCGGGAGTGAGGGGCACCACTACAGCTGGGGGGAACCCAGGGGGCTGCAGGTTGGGAGTGAGGGGCACCAACAGAGCTGTGAGTCTGGAGGTCAGGACTGGGATGGCAGGGGCTGTGGGTTGGGAGTGAGGGGCACCAGCAGAGCTGTGAGTCTGGAGGTCAGGACTGGGATGGCAGGGGATGTGGGTTGGGAGTGAGGGGCACCAGCAGAGCTGTGAGTCTGGAGGTTAGGGCTGGGATAGCAGGGGCTGCAGGTCGGCAGTGAGGGGCACCGGCAACACAGTGACTGGGGAACTCAGCAGGGAGTCCAGGGGGCTGTGGGTCGGGAGTGAGGGGCACCAGCAGAGCTGTGAGTCTGGAGGTCAGGACTGGGATGGCAGGGGCTGCGGGTCGGGAGTGAGGGGCACCCTCAGAGCTGGAGGGAGCGCAGGGGGCTGCGGGTCGGGAGTGAGGGGCACCAGCAGAGCTGAGTCTGGAGGTCAGGACTGGGATGGCAGGGGCTGCGGGTCGGGAGTGAGGGGCACCAGCAGAGCTGTGAGTCTGGAGGACTCTAATTAGGCAGCACTCACACACCCAGAGCATGGACACTGCTCAAGGTGGAGTGTGACCAACCAGATGCAGCCAAGTCATCTCTAGTTGCAGGCCATGAGGTGCAGGCCCTTAAAAGGGGGAGGGGCCCTGTGCTCAGGAGAGCACTCACAAGCTTGTATCTCCAGTGAATGCCCTTCGCCCGGACCGCCTGGCCAGTGGTTCTCTGCATTGTATTTCATTGTGCCTCAGGGAACTTACCTTCATCGCACCGTCCATCACGTTGCTGTGGGACACTTACCTTGTAGAATCCTGACATCTCCAGTGCCATGTCCTGTGAGTGTGACACCCCCCGCCCCCCCTTCTTTTGAGCTTAGCTATCAATATAATAAATGTGCTGCTTTCTGCCAAACTCCGGTGGGTCATTAGTGCTTCCTACGCTGACTAGCTGGCCCAATTTCGGGTAACACCTGCGATAACCCCAATCCCTGCATGGCAGAGGGTGGTGAAATGAGCTGAGGAAAAAGCCTTGGCATCAGCAGGGGAAAGCTAGAGGATCTTGGCCAGTCACCTTTTGAAGCCTTGTGGCTTGGTCTCTGCCCTTGGAGATTGGCCTATGGCGGCCGGCTTTTCTGTGTGACTTGCCAAAGGAGGAAGTGAGGCAGGAATGGGGCAAAAGAGGAAAGTCGAGCTGAGGAAGGCAGGGCAGAAGCTAAGCGCCTCAGTGCGGCTAAGTGGGGTTAGTAGAGCGCCACCAGTCGTTCTGCAAAGCCTGGGGAGGTGCGGTTGGCTGCTGGGAGGCAGAATCTTGTGCCTGCCTCTTGGCTTCCCAGGGATGGCTACTTGCAGCCCAGGAGAAGGATGGTTCTGGGTGAAAGGAAGACAAGCAAAGCTCTGGGAGGAAATTTGGGAGCGGGGTGCTGGCTCTGCGCTGGGGGAGGGGTTTGGGGTGCAGAAGGGGTGGCACTTACCCCGGGCACTGCAGCTCCCAAAGTGACCGGTACACACAACCCTGCGGCAGCAGCTCCTAGGTGGACAGGGCCAGGGGGTCTCCGTGTGCCGCTGCCTGCAGGCGCTGCCCCCAGAGCTCCCATTGGCTGCAGTTCCTGGCCAATGGGAGCTGTGGAGTTGATACTCGGGGCAGGGGCAGTGAATGGAGACACTCCCCCGCCCCAGGGGATGCTGGGACATGCCGGCCATTTCTGGGAGCGGCATGGAGGGACGGAGGCAGAGTGGGCAGGGAGCCACCTCAGTGCTGCTGGCACATCTCTGCACACCCATGGGGGGAGGGGAGCAGAGGGCCTCCATGTGCTGCCTGGGGTAGGGGCAGAGCACAGAGCTGCCTCCCCTCCTGGGTCTATTACAGGAGTGGGTGGGTGGGGTCTTTTGGCCTGCAAGGTGCAGCAGGTCGGACTAGATGATCACACTGGTCCCTTCTGACCTTAAGGGCTGTGCGTCTAAAAGGGAGTGGGAAGTAAAGGGGAAAATAATAAAAAATAAACCATACATTGTAATACCAGGATGACTCCACCTGCTCATTGTAAAGTCCCGACACTTACTACCTCCACTGGGTGTTTAATGACCTGCAGGACATTGATTCTCTCATTCCATTGCTAAACTGATACAATGTGACTGAAATTAAACCAATTCCCAGCAGAGAAAACATCACCTCTCTGTATTGGGTAGGAATCAAACCCACATCAATGGTTTGGGAGGCAGCTATGCTCACCACTATACCACCAAGGCAGCTGGTAAAAGTACTACTTACACTTGCCCAATGAGGCTAGACCAGAATCGAGGCGTTTTACTGCCTGTTAAAATGTACTGGAGTCTCATCACTAAAAAAACCCTACCTCTGTTTTCACCTGGGTTTGAACCATCAGCCTCACAGTTAGGTCACCAAAGTGGTTAATCACAGACCAGGTAACTACCCTACTTCCCAAGCTTGTCTATGAAGCACCTACAGGGGCACACCTGGCTAGGGAGGGAGGCGCACTGCTGGGGTTATGAGTTCAGGCCTCACCCAAAGCATCGGTTTTCAGTAGCCATGGAGCTTCCCCCACTCACTTTGTCTAATTCACATGGAAAGTGCCATACCAGGGTGATGAGAGTAAATTCTAAACTCTGAAATGTGGCGGTGGCCCATAGATTGGGATAAGGGGTTTGAAGAGAAAGAGCTCTAAGGATATAAAACCAGACAGTCTCCAGGGGCAGGTACGGTACAACTCCTCAACAGGGAGCCATTTGGGGGAGGGGGTTTCACTTCCTCTGTTCAATGTCCTGAGAGGTATTTTAAGATGAAGATAACACCATGGCTCACAGTTGACTGGCACGTCCTAGGTTAAAGAAAGGAAGGGACTTGGGTTAATAGTCGGAAGATTTGTGTTACCGTCACTGTCTGACCCCCCTTCAGTGCAGAGGTTTGTACTTTGTTGGGTGGAACGCACAGACTCCTGGAGAGCAGGGGCAGCTGTTTCCATGGCAGAGAGCCTGGCACTTAGGAGACTTTCTTGACTTGCTATTTTGAAGCAATTCAATAAAATAACGGTGAAGCTACAATGTCCAGTCCAAAATTTCAGCCCCCCCCCCCAGTGCAAAAATGCTATTTTAGGATCTAAACAGGAGGCTTCCGGCGCTAGGACACCTGACCAGAGAGCTCAGAGGGGGGTGTAAGAGCTGCTGACTCTGAGGGTCCTGGGCTAAATCCACTTGCAGGGGGAAGTGTTTTGATTTATTTGATGGATAATGAGCACCAGCTACCAGGGGAGAAGCCCTGCCAACCTGCTGCCACTCCAGCTGCTGCCCCGGGCGGGGAGCCCCAGTGGGCCTGCTGCTGCTCCGGCCACCTCAGGAGTGCTGCCAGGGGCCACCGAGCTGCGGCTGCTCCTGCTGCCCGCGGAACCACAGGAGGGAGATGATTTTTTGACAGTGACGGACGCCTCGTCCTAAAGGCCTTTGTCTGCCCCCTTCTAGTGACTGTTTGGCACAGGAATGCAGCCCTCACTCCTGAGTCTCTCCTGGGGAAATAATGTTTCTGTGCAAAACACCAAAGCTTTTGACAGAAAGGAAGAAAAGGAAATGGCCACATGATGGGACTAGGACATAAGGAATGAAACACAAGATGCTTCTCCCATGTGCATTGACTTGGAACCTTGTTGTTTCCGATGGTGGTGTATCCATGTTGGTCCCAGGACATGAGACACAAGGGGGAGGAGGTCACATAATATCTTCTAAAGGACCAAGGAAGGAAGTATTATTTACTCCTTCTCATAACACAAGAAGTAGGAGGGGTCACTAAATGAAATGAATAAGCTGCAGGTTTGAAATGAACACACTTCCCTCAAGCTGCTGGCAATGCTTCTACTAACGCAGCCCAATCTGCTGTTAGCCTTCTTGGCAACAGGGGTACTGTTGACTCATATCCAGCTTCTCATCCACTGTAATCCTCAGGTCCTTTTCTGAAGAACAGCTGCTTAGCCAGTCGGTCTCCAGGCTGTAGCAGTGCAGGGGATTCTTCCTTCCTAAGTGCAGGACTCTGCACTTCTCCTTGTTGAACCTCCTCAGATTTCTTTTGGCCCAATCTGCCAATTTGTCTAGGTCACTCTGGACCCAAACCCTACCCTCCAGCGCTTGGATTCTTAACATGCTTTCACAGAGTGAAGAGCACATGTTCCATGATTTCATATGGCAGAGTTTTATGCTATAGGGAGCTTTCCCTGTGTGAATTTGACAGGTGAATCAACATAGAGACATATTGTGACCCTTCTCAGGGAGCTGAGGGCTGAGAGTTTCCTTGTTGACACCTTCCACTAGGAAGACGGAGTTTTGCATTGGGCAGCTGGATGTTAGTGACCAAACTCACCCAGACCGTCAGGCACTCAAAGACCCTCCTCTGAGAAACAGCAGCCACCCTAACCCCTGAGTTCCTTCAATGTGTCCCCTCTGGGGTCCAGCCCGGCTCACCAGATACTCAGAGAAATCCCAGATTCTTTCTGCCCAAAGCAATGGTAGATCCCAGGTTACTAGTTTTACTGTGGACCACTGCTACTGTATCTCACACAGCACTTGAGTATAGTTATCAAACAAGCAGAAATTTATTTAACAACCGATAGAGATTTAAACAAACAAATGTGAGTGATGGAAACCAACTGTTACCAACTAAACAAAATCAGAAAATGTAACCTACACTTTTAATAGTTACCTTTCCTATCTAAGTAGATTCTCAACTCACACTTGAGTCAATTTCACAGATTCCTAGTCGCTAGCAGCCACAGCCCTGCCTTTCATGAAGCACCACTGGTCATTAGGAATCTCCTTGGTGAATGGACCCAGAGTGTTTTTCTCCACCCTGCTATGAACTGAATCAGTCTTTTGTCTTTATTCACAGAAAGGATGATCTCCTCAGTCTCATATTGTCCTTGTCATGTCCACAGGGTTTCGATGTCTATAATTTGTCTTTGATGGTTTTCCATTGGCTTTTCTGGGTTGGTGCAGAGGCTGACAATGGAGCAATACATCACATAACTGGCTAGCAAGGGAGAGGTGCCAATTCCCTCCCACTGGAATGGGCCGTCCCCACCAAGAGCTATGGTTGGGGTGACTCACTTTCACAACAATACCATATGGGCATAATTATCCATGTACTTACATTACCCCTTAACTATGACTCGGACACACCTCTCGCAGTGATTAGGAGTATCAATAATTTACAAGCTTTCAGTAGAGATCTCACTGCTATGCTTCCTGGATAAATATCATAAAAGCAGTGTATTAGCTGTGGGGAGTTTGTCAGGTCTGAGACAGGAGTTGCTTGTGAAGACCTGTGACCCCCTTTGCCAATTGGCACCAATGAGCTTTTGTCACAGATGCACTGAGCTATACAGTCACATCCTGATAGAACAGAAAGGCCAGCACAAAAAAACAGAGAGAGGAACAATAAGATACTAAAATGACAATGGCTGGAACTCTCCATTTCTCTCAGTCTTTGCATTCATGGGCACTAAGAGCTGTAGCTACAGCTGAGGAACCAGGTGAGCGGACAGCTGGCTCCCCATCCATACGAGTAACTTTCTCACACATAGGGAGATGGGTCAAATTTGGAATTGATGTTAAGGCTGTGTCTACACTTCAAACACTGGAAATATTCTTCTGACAACCTAACACTGTCTACACTGGGGCTCAGGTCACATTAACTACTTCTCTCAGTGGAGAGGACTTTTCACCCCCCTGATAGATGTGCTCTGCCAACACAGCTTTTCAACATCGACCAGCCTTTAGCTGGCTTATGGACCTGAAAGGCAATGGATTTCAGTCTTTCTTTATATTGATGGTTGATGAGTGCAGCTGTCCTACCTGCTGGACACATCCTGTGACAGATGTCAGGCCTTTCCTTTGCAAATTAGAGAAGTGGGGAAGACAGTGACCCTTACAGTCTAAGTTGGTAATAATTTATACAACTTATCACCTCGAGTAGCTTTCCTTTGAATAGAAATTGACTTAGAAACTAAACAAAATAAATTCTATTTGAAAACACAAAATATTAAAATGTAGACTGGGCCAGTATTCTCTTATACACACTTTCTCACACACATTCTCCCACCCCAACCTTTGGAGTGAGGTTTTCCACCAGAACTCCTTACACTACAGGGGGTAAATTAAATCAAATTAACTTTTCAAGATTAGCCACCATTTCCTGTACGACTAACAAAACAAAACAAAAAAAGACAACTTTCAGTTTTCCAAAATACTTCAGATTATCACACATTTAGTCTCTTCTTCTTTAACCAATAACTTCACCAATAATCTCATTTTAATAGATGATAAAAACATATTCAAAGATCACAAATTCTTATCATATATGTTAGTTTTCTTCTAATGCCCATTGCCAACAACTGAACCTTGGCTCAAGATGTGGTTTGTCCCAACCACTTCTGTGAGTTCAGATATCTCAGGATCTTCTGCAGTATGTGTTGGTGGAAGGGGTCTCCTATGTGGGAATCTGCATCATGAGGAAAAATACTTCTCGTGTCACACTTTTAATCTTTCAAAGTGAGAGAAGATAGAGAAGTGATGTAAATGCATAAAACACAAGAGAGAACTGGCTGGTCTACACTAAAGACATTTATCGGTTAACTATATTACTCCGATGTGTGAAAAATCCACACCACTGAGCAATGTAGTTACACAGCCCTAACCCCCTGTGTAGATAGCCATACATCAGCAGCAGAACTTCTCCTGCCAAAAGAGCCACTGCCGCTTGCAAGGGTTGGACTAATCAAGTCCGATGAGAGAAATCTCTCCCACTGGCTGAAAGCGTCTGTAATAGCAGCGCTACAGCAGCGCAGCTACATTGGTGCAGCTGCACCAACATCAGCTTTATTGTGTAGCCACAGCATCAGACACAAAACCATAGAATCAGAACTCAACATGCGAGTATCCAGAAGTCTGAAATTGGAGCCTGATACATTCATTGCCTCATTGGTTACCATCATTTCTACAGCCTTGAAGTCCTTGTTACCCAATCAGGCAGCCAGTTTGGGATCCACGGGGAAGGAATGTCCTTTGAAGCTCTCTCTCTTTGGATCCAAATGGTGAAGGATGATTGTTCTCAATGTAACCTGGCATCCTTTGGAACTGTAATCAGTGACACTGAACTAGGAAATGGAGTTGTACAAACAATTTTCCTTGGGTCATTGGTCACCATAGCTTCCTTTACTGGGGTGGAAACCAAGAACTGGATGTGGACTCTTTCAGCCCCAGCTCTTTCCAAATCCTTGGTCTTGGTTAGGGTAAATTTACACTTCTCCAAAGTAGAATCCTTTACAAAACCACTCCAAATCTCAGCAGTGTTAGTGAGGCTTACCAAAACATGGAGGCTTACTAAAACATGCCCAGCTTTTCTTTAATTTGGTGGCACAGTTCCAGGCAAGGGACTGGATTCAGGGCTGGATCACAATCTTCATTAGTGACCAGAGTTGGAGTTTCTATTCAAAAATAGCTATTTTTCTGCAGCTATTAGATTTCCAAAACTGATTTGATTCGATATACATTTTTAGCACCTACAAAGGATAAATTCAACAAAACTCCACTTCTATTTCCTCAACATCTGCATCATGAAGGGCAGCATCTCCGATACAATAAGATTAGCTAGGAAAGAACTTCTGTAGGGCCTGGGTTACAAAGGCTTTGGAACCAAATACCTGGGCATTGTGCCTAGTTCAAAAATCACTTACCATGGAATTTTCTCCCCAGAACATCTGGGACAATATTGACTTAAACAATTGAATTACACTGTGATCATATGCACTTCCTTCAGTTAGTTGGGGTTCTGCTGTTGTTCACCATTTCTGAGTAGAGATTTTAAATCACTGCTGTTTCTTTGTTAGCCTGTCCAGTAAATTGGAGAGTTCTCTAATGCTGACAGAACTGCACTTCAACCTTTCTCCATGACATCATGCAGGGATGGGGAAAAAGCAAAGCTGAAGTGAGAAATGATGACTTTAGCAAATAGTCATTTGTCTTAAATTCTCCAATAAATCTGAGCTACATCCTATCAAACTGAACTACAATCCAATAGAGTGACCAAACAGCCTTCAGGAAAGATAGAAACCCACATCACAGAGAGCTAGAATACATGGCAATGAAAGTGTGAAGTGAAATTCCAAAGCAGGTTACATCTGATTATTCAGAATCAGGACAAGAGATTCTCCCATCACATTCCCCTCTGATCCATTCAAACATACTTCACTCAGCACTGTCTCAATAGCCAGTTATTTTTATTTACAAAATTTTTAGTATCCAAGCATTGCTATAATTTGGGACAAAACCACTCACACCTTGCCAGAAGTGGCTTTACCAATAGATGGAACCTGGGATTTAAACTCCCAATGATCACACTGTGTTTGGGATCCATTTGAATTCCCCTTCCAGGTCTTTTGACACTTTCATCTCCAGTCAGAGCGACACTGAGATAAGATTAAAGAAGTCAAAGCATCATCTCCAAGCACAGACAGCTGAGAACTGTTCCTCACAGGACACTTTGAGAAGTGGATGGATAGAATGTGATGATGATAACTTTTGTCTGAGCCATGCAGAGGTTAACAGTTCTGCAGTGATGGGGAAGAAGGGAATCTCTGCGTCTCCCCATCTCCTTCCAGTGTCACAGAGGCTGAAATTACACTTTTTTTTCCTGCCCCTGCTCCTCTTCATTTAACTATAATTTGAAAAATTCTCATTATATCTGCTCTTCAGCACAACCCAGAGCAATGTGAGAACAACAGGCAATGATACAATCTGTATCACTGGTGACTAACAATAACTTTGAAATAGGAAGAATAGTATAAATGTGATGCTCCCTGGTTCCTGATAGGAAGGGCACACTCGAATTACTCATGGGATAATGGAGTTGATAGAAAGGACAAATGGGTCCACCTCAAAACAGGGCAAACCGCAAAAGGCAAAAATGGGCCCCTCATCTGGTCAAACTGAGGGATAACCATGCTGCAAACAGTTCAAACAGCTTTAAAAGTTACTATGTGGGAATCAGGAAAATTATTAGAGAAAAAAAAGTATTGATAGCCCTAGAGGTGTTTATGTTGCTGATCTCCCTTGCAGATTCTCTGATGACTAACATGGGCTAAGTGCCCACAGAAGGTTTTCCCGCACTCACTGCATTCATAGGGCCTCTTCCCTGTGTGGATTCTCTGATGCCTAATAAGGTGTGAGCTGGTAATAAAGGTTTTCCCACACTCACTGCATTCATAGGGCCTCTCCCCTGTGTGGATTCTCTGATGTTGAGAAAGGGCTGAGCTGTTAGTGAAGCATTTTCCACACTCACTGCATTCATAGGGCCTCTTCCCTGTGTGGATTCTCTGATGTGTAATAAGGTCTGAGCTGCGACTGAATTTTCCCCCACATTCACTGCATTCATAGGGCCTCTCCCCTGTGTGGATTCTCTGATGTTGAGAAAGGGCTGAGCTGTCAGTGAAGCATTTTCCACACTCACTGCATTCATAGGGCCTCTCCCGTGTGGATTCTCTGATGGGTAAGAAGGTTTGAGCTGCGATTGAAGGTTTTCCCACACTCACTGCATTCATAGGGCCTCTTCCTGTGTGGATTCTCTGATGCCTAATAAGGTGTGAACTGCGATTGAAGGTTTTCCCACACTCACTGCATTCATAGGGCCTCTTCCCTGTGTGGGTTCTCTGATGCCTAATAAGGTTTGACCTGATAGTGAAGTTTTTCCCACACTCACTGCATTCATAGGGCCTCTCCCCTGTGTGGATTCTCTGATGGGTAAGAAGGTTTGACCTGATAGTGAAGTTTTTCCCACACTCACTGCATTCATAAGGCCTCTCCCCTGTGTGGATTCTCTGATGTTGAGAAAGGGCTGAGCTGTCAGTGAAGCATTTTCCACACTCACTGCATGCATAGGGCCTCTCCCCTGTGTGGATTCTCTGATGTTGATAAAGACCTGAGCTGCTAGTGAAGCATTTACCACACTCACTGCATGCATAGGGCCTCTCCCCTGTGTGGATTCTGTGATGTTGATAAAGGGCTGAGCTGCCAGTGAAGCATTTTCCACACTCACTGCATTCATAGGGCCTCTCCCCTGTGTGGATTCTCTGATGGGCAAGAAGGTTTGAGCTGCTAGTGAAGTTTTTCCCACACTCACTGCATTCATAGGGCCTCTCCCCTGTGTGGATTTTCTGATGGGTAAGAAGGTTTGACCTGATAGTGAAGTTTTTCCCACACTCACTGCATTCATAAGGCCTCTCCCCTGTGTGGATTCTCTGATGTTGAGAAAGGGCTGAGCTGCTAGGGAAGCATTTTCCACACTCAGTGCATTCATAGGGCCTCTCCCCTGTGTGGATTCTCTGATGTTGATAAAGGCCTGAGCTGATAGTGAAGCATTTACCACACTCACTGCATTCATAGGGCCTCTCCCCTGTGTGGATTCTCTGATGTCGATAAAGGCCTGAGCTGCTAGTGAAGCATTTACCACACTCACTGCATTCATAGGGCCTCTCCCCTGTGTGAATTCTCTGATGCGTAATAAGGTGTGAACTGCGACTGAAGGTTTTCCCACACTCACTGCATTCATAGGGCCTCTCCCCTGTGTGGATTCTCTGATGTCGAGAAAGGGATGAGCTGTCAGTGAAGCATTTTCCACACTCAGTGCATTCATAGGGCCTCTTCCCTGTGTGGATTCTGTGATGCTTTATAAGGATGGAGCAATCACATACGTTTTTCCCAAACTCACTGCATGTATTTTTTCTCTTTCTGCTGAGGATTTCCTGTTGTGTTGTGGTTTCCTTGAGGTCCTTCTGAGTTTCCTGACAGGAAATACATTTACCCACTTTCTCCCCTGGCTGGTTTCCCTGCTCTCCTTCTGGTCTGTGCTGAATGTCATGGGATTTTTCCTGCTTATGACTCCAGGACACATTCCTTTTCGATCTTTGCGATAATTCTCTGTGTTTATCCACTTGCTCAACATTTTCCTGCTGAGAATTCTCCTCCTCTTTCTCACCTACCATTGCGTCACCTGCTGTGATAGAGACAGAAACCTCAAACAGGGATGGAAAGGGGAAGGCCAAGCCAATACAAGTACTGGAGAGAAGTCAAATAAAAATCAGGAACTGAACTCCCACAAGTTCTTCCCCAAACAGGAGAGAGGAGGGGATCAATTCAGGCTTCACATCCCATCCAAATTCACAGGGGGAAGGAAGGAAGCTACTGCCTGGTGTCTGCTAGTGTCTACAGGAAGCCATGAGCTATATTTACCCTAAGGATACGACCCCTG
Organism: Mauremys reevesii; assembly: GCF_016161935.1. NCBI lineage: Eukaryota > Metazoa > Chordata > Testudines > Geoemydidae > Mauremys > Mauremys reevesii. The sequence continues at coordinate 50,186,483 of NC_052634.1, forward strand.
CTAGGGACAATATTGAACTGAGAGACCTTCCAAGGGCATTGTAGGGCATCCCAGATGTTTCCTTCAGGCACTTACAGATTCTGAGTTGGTTTAATATTTCCTCACCTGTGCAGGGAGCTCTCAGGATCTCTCTTTCCTCTGAACCCTGGAGGTCTGGGACCCATGGCTCTTCCCCTTGTTCCAGCTGGGAGATCACATCAGGTTGGGAAATTGGAAACCCTGCTCAGATGAAAGAAAACAAAGGAAGTTACTTGATTTCATAACTTTGTCATAAAAAACATTCTATTAATTTAACTTCAGTGCTTAGTGTGACGGGTGTGCCTGGGGCAGTCCACACTGAAAATGCCAGGGTCAGAGCAGGATGAAAAAGGGAGAGCAGATGCTCCCAAAACTGGTGGTTAACACTGAAGTTAAACTCAACGACCAGTCACAAACTGTGCTTCTGATCCCACACACGGGTTATCGAGAAGCTGAAAAAAGAAATCACACGGCCCCCTTTATTGCATTCCAGTTCTCCGACTCCCAATCAGCACCTAGGTCCAGTACAGTGAGAGGTTATTTAAAAACTCTGCTCATATACAAAATGTTTTTCTGACCCCAAAAGGTCAGCCACATTACAAGATCACCATAGGTTTGGATCTTACCCAAAAGACCACACTGCCAGCCAATCCTTTAGCATGGAAAGACAAGACAGGACACGACACAAAAAAAGTTGTTAAATGGGAAAGCAGTGAGATGCATTCCAAAATCTATATATCAGGTTATTAGCAGTATTGTTGAGCTGCTGGCTTGAAAGTCCGTCTGGAACACATCCACAAGTTCGATGGGTCTTTCAGTCCTTTGTTCCAGGCTTCAATTTGTAGAGAAGTTGCTCCAGAGTTAGGAAGAGGGATTGAAGACAAAATGGAGATGATGCAGCTGCCCTTTATATTCCTTTTGCCATGTGGCTTGTACTACCTGTGTCCCAAACACAAGCTTCACAGCACATGGCATGGAAAAGCCTCGGAGGTCTCAGCACACAGACATACCCCTGCATGTCTTGCTGACTCAATAGGTTTATGCCCTTGATCAGGGATGGGCAAAGTACGGCCCACGGGCCACATCCAGCCGACAGGACCGTCCTGCCCGGTCCCTGAGCTCCCGGCTGGGGAGGCTAGCCCCTCCCCCGCAGCCACACCACCGTGCGGGCAGCGCTCCTGCAGGGCGGGGCTGTGCGCTCCTGCTGGGCAGTGTGTCTGGCTCTGCGTGGTCCAGACACGCTGCTCTGAGCGGCATGGTAAGGAGGTGGGGGCGTTGGATAAGGAGCAGGGAGTCCCGGGGGGCAGTCAGGGGACAGTTGGATGGGGCGGAGGTTCTGGGGGGACGGGGGCTGGATAGGTGTGGGAGTCCCAAGGGTCTGACAGTGGGCAGGGGGGTGGATAGAGGTCAGGCAGTCAGGGGACAGGTAGCAGCGGGGTTGGGTAGGGGGTGGGGTCCTGGGAGGGCAGTTGGGGGGGGTCTCTGGAGGGGGCGCTTACGGGACAAGGAGCAGGGGGGGTTGGATTGCTCGGGGATTCTGAGGGGGGCAGACGGGGCGGTAAGTGGGAGGGGGCGGATAGAGGGTGGGGCCAGGGTGTTTGGGGACCCCAATGTGGCTGTCGGGCCAAAAAGTTTGCCCACCCCTGCCCTTGATCCTTTCCATGGTCTCACTGTACAGCTGATGCCAATATGTCTCACCCAGAAACACTGCCCAAGTCTGGAAATACAGATCTACTCTACAAATCTATAACTCACAATACAAAGGTGATACAAACATAGAAACAAAATCATCATACTTGGAAAAGCATAACATTTTCACTGACACCTGTCATGGCATATCTAGCACAAGTCATTTCAATTGTATCAAATTGGTATTGATAATAAAAAAAATAACATAAAATGTCTCACAATTCCATACAGTGTCACACTTGGTAAAATTCAATTCCCAGTGAATTCCACAGTGAATTCCCAGGACCAGCTCCCCCGGTCCTTGAAGATGATGAACACTGTGCTTATGATGTATTGAAATACCCACATATCTGCTGGGAACACACACAGACAGACACTGTGTCAGTCTGTACCCCTATGTTCACTCTTCTAGAAAATTATGATCAATTTTGTACACAGAATGGCATTTTGAAAACACATAATCTACTGAATATTATCCTCTAAAATGTGTAACACTGTATCTAAAGTTATGAGATTTTACTGTATGATATTACTGAAAAGTTACAGTGCTCGGGAAGATCAGTTTCGGAGACAGCAAGGCAAACAGCTGGACAAATAGCCACTCTGCGGCAGGGGGAAGGTGTGAAGAAGACATTTACATTCCATCACAGGGACCACTTGAAGCTCATATCTACGAGAGCCTGTCACCATGACTCAGCTGAGAACTGGATTTGTTTCTAGTAGAAAGGACTGAATTGTAAAGAGATGTGAGGAAAATGCATGAGACTCTCTCTCTCCCCTTTCCCTCTGCTCATGACAACTTCTGAAGACCTGAACTTGGGCAGCAGGGGCGGGTTAGGGGAGTCCTGGCTGAAAGGAAAACCAGCCTGTCTCAGCAGATGGTGAGAGAACATTTGCTTTCAATCCATTTCAGCTTGTTAACTTAGATCGGGGTGGGCAAACTTTTTGGCCAGAGGGCCACATCGGGGTTGCAAAATTGTATGGAGGGCTGGGTAGGGAAGGCTGTGCCTCCCCAAACAGTCTGGCCCCACCCCCTATCCGACCCCACCCACTTCCCGCCCTGACTGCCCCTGTCATGGGTTCTCACCCCCACTTTGAGCTTGTGGGTTCAAAGATGGGGACCCGCAGGTATTCTCCCCCCACCCTAACCCTTAGGGTAGGATTCCTTCTCGCTGCCACCAGTCAGGTTAACGTGTCTGACGCACTGCCTGTCCCCCAAGCTTCCCCTGGGGAACCCAGATTCAAACCCCTTGAATCTCTACACACAGGGAAGCAGCCCACTTCCCCTCCTCTCCTGCTCTCTCTATGGTTGGAGACAACCCTTGTCTCCACAGAGTGGCGCCTAGCTTCCTTCCCCTGAATCCACAGGTAAGGAACTTAACCAAGTCCTGAACTTAAAAGAGTTTATTAAAAGAATAAAGGAAAGAAGAGAAAAAATACACAATCTCTATGAATCCAAGATAGACATTCATAGGGTCTAATCTTATTAATCCCTGGAGAAATTTCTCCCTTTTCCTCAGTACAAACAATACAGGCAAAATTACGAATAATCAATGCAAACACACAGAATTGCAGACACAGGATTCTTATATGCAATTACCCAGTTCTTCTAATACTCACTAGCTTGAATAGAAGAAATTAGTTCAGAAAGATGAGCAGACTTGATTAAACATCTGGACTGGTGTAGGTCCAGACAGCTAAGAACTCAGAACAAAGAACACAGAGACCCAAGTTCCCGCTCTCTGGGATTTTCAAATTCTCTTCCCTGATTGGTCCTTTGGTCAGGTGTTTCACCAGGTCTGTGTTAACCCTTTACAGGTAGACCTTAACCCTTAACTAACTACTTATGACACGCCCCAAATCACCAACAGTGGGAGCACTGGCGGTGATTTCCTCCTAAACTGCAAAACCAACAGAGTAATAAACACATGCACTATTACATATACTACTAAGCATATAACATGTAAAGAACACTTTTAGCCACTAGATTCTGGGAAACTTTCACGAGAGAGTGCATCAGCAACTTTGTTGGAAGCTCCTGAAATGTGTTGAATGTCAAAGTCAAAGTCTTGGAGAGCTAAACTCCATCTGATAAGTTTTTTGTTGTTTCCCTTGTTAGTATGAAGCCACTTTAGTGCAGCATGATCGGTTTGTAGCTGGAACTGCCGTCCCCAAAGGTATGAGCGTAGCTTTTCCAAGGCATACACAATGGCGTAACACTCTTTTTCACTGACGGACCAGTGGCTTTCCCTCTCAGACAGCTTCTTGCTGAGAAACACGACAGGATGGAAGTTGTGATCCGGTCCTTCCTGCATTAGTACCGCTCCTACCCCACGTTCAGATGCATCAGTGGTAACTAGGAAGGGTTTGTCAAAGTCCGAGGCCCTTAATACAGGGTCAGACATGAGCATCGCCTTAAGCTGGATAAAGGCTTCCTGACACTCATCAGTCCACTTAACTGCATTTGGCTGGGTTTTCCTGGTCAGATCAGTTAGTGGAGCAGCGATTTGGCTGTAGTGTGGTACAAATCGCCTGTAATATCCGGCCAAACCTAAGAAGGATTGGACCTGTTTCTTTGACCTTGGGACAGGCCACTGTTGGATAGCCTCCACCTTGGCCTGTAGGGGGTTGATGGTTCCTTGACCCACCTGGTGTCCTAGGTAAGTCACTCTGTTTTGGCCTATTTGACACTTTTTGGCCTTAACAGTTAGTCCTGCCTGCCTGATGCGCTCAAAACCATTTTCAAATGTTCTAGGTGTTCAGGCCATGAATCAGAGAAAATGGCCACATCATCGAGGTATGCAACTGCACAGTCTTCCAATCCTGCTAGTAGACCATCCACCAGCCTTTGGAAGGTGGCAGGTGCATCCGCAGTCCGAATGGAAGTACAGTAAACTCATACACCCCTGCATGGGTGATGAAGGCAGATTTTTCCCTGGCGGGTTCATCTAGTGGTACCTGCCAGTATCCCTTGGTTAAATCAATGGTAGAGATGAACTGGGCACGTCCCAACTTTTCCAATAGCTCATCAGTGCGTGGCATTGGATAGTTGTCTGGACGAGTTACAGCATTGAGCTTACGGTAGTCCACACAAAAGCGTATTTCCCCATCTGGTTTGGGAACCAGAACCACTGGAGATGCCCATGCACTGGTAGAAGGGCGGATGATACCCATCTCCAACATGTTGTCAATCTCCTGTTTAATAGCAACTTTGGCATGAGGTGACACCCTGTAGGGTGGGGTCCTAATCGGGTGAGCATTACCTGTGTCAATGGAGTGGCAGGTTTGCTCAGTCCGTCCTGGGTTGGCTGAGAACAAGGGCGCGAAGTGAGTGCACAGCTCCTTGATCTGTTGACGCTGCAGACGTTGCAGGGTTGTGGTGAGGGTCACCTCTTCCACACCACCATTTCTTTTACCTTCGTAGTAGACACCTTCAGGCCACTCGGTGTCATCTCCTTCCTGAACTGTAAAGTGACAGACCTGTAATTCTCTGGGATAAAAGGGCTTTAGAGAGTTAACATGAAACACTTTAGGCTTTAAAGAGGAATCAGGGAATGTTATGAGGTAGTTAACAGCTCCCAGGCGCTCCTGGACCATGTATGGTCCTTCCCAGGACGCTTCCATCTTATGGGCCTGTTGCGCCTTCAAGACCATGACCTGGTCTCCTACCTTGAAGGACCGCTCCTTGGCATGTCGATCATACCAGACCTTTTGCTCCGCTTGAGCATCTCTTAAGTTCTCTCGAGCAAGGGCCCAAGAGTCTCGGAGGGTGTTTTGAAGGTTGCTTACAAAGTCCAGAATGTTAGTCCCTGGAGGAGGTGTAAACCCTCCCATTGCTGCCTTACCAGCTGTAATGGCCCCTTAACCTCATGGCCATATACCAGCTCGAATGGTGAGAATCCTAAACTGGGATGTGGAACAGCCCTGTAGGCAAACAGCAACTGTTGTAACACTAGATCCCAATTATTGGAGTGTTCATTGACGAATTTATGATCATGGCCCCAATGTTCCATTAAACCTTTCCACTAGGCCATTAGTTTGGTGGTGGTACGGGTGGCAACCAAATGATGCACCCCATGAGTTTCCCACAGGTCTTTCATGGTCCCTGATAGGAAATTTGTTCCCGAATCTGTAAGAATTTCAGAGGGCCAACCCACCCTGGTAAAAATGTCAGTTAAGGCCTGGCACACCGTTTGAGCCCTGGTGTTGCCTAGAGCTACTGCTTCCGGCCATCTGGTAGCAAAGTCTACAAAAGTCAGTATGTACTGCTTTCCTCTGGGGGTCTTTTGGGAAAGGACCCATAATATCCACAGCTACTCGCTGAAATGGGACCTCAATTATGGGAAGTGGCTGGAGAGGGGCCTTGACCTGGTCTTGAGGTTTCCTACCTTTGGCATACCTCACAAGACCGGACATACTTGGCAATGTCCTTGCCCATCCTCCCAGTCGAAGGACCTTCCCAACCTGTCGTTGCTGGTTCACCCCAGCATGGCCACTGGGATGATCATGGGCTAAGCTTAAGAGCTTTTCCCGGTACTTCGTCGGAACTAGCAACCGTTTTTGAGGATGCCAGCCCTCCTGGTGTCCACCATAAAGACTTTCCTTGTATAAAAGTCCTTGGTCCACAATGAACCGGATCGGTTAGTGGAGCTGAGAGGCGGTGGGTTGCTGCGTGCCGCCGCCCATGCTTTCTTGAGGCTGTCATCGGCTTCCTGCTCTGTCTGGAACTGTTCCCTTGAGGCGGGAGACACCAGTTCCTCTGGAAGTGATGTAGGTGATGAGATTGTTTCTGTTGACTGTGAACCGCTCTCCGCTGGTCCACGAGGTGTTATTTCAGGCTCCGGCTGAGCCTCTAGGGTAGGGTTGTCTGCTGGTTTTTCCAGTTCAGGCCCGTTGTCGCCCTCTGGCGGTGGAGTTGTAATAGCTGGCGCCGGTGCTGGCGCTGGGTGCCCTTCCAGTTCCGGTTCTGGGACTGGATGAACTATGGCTGCTGTCGGTGTTGGCCTGGGATCCGGTTCAACCACCTCTGTCTGGGTCTCTGGTAACACAGACGGGTCTTGGTGGATGGCTCAGGAACAGGGATGGGTGCAGCAGCTCGTCTGGCTTGGCTGCGTGTAACCACTCCCTCTGTTTCTGGCGGCTCAACGTGATGGGCCAAGTGGTTGCCCAGTATCATGGGGACAGAATAATTGTCATAGACAGCAAAGTCCACGCCCTGACCAGCCCTTGTACTGGACAGGTAAACGCACTGTAGGTAATGTTACAGGTTTTGACATGAAGGCGAACTGTCACTTTGGTTTTCGGGTTGATGAATTTGGGGTCCACGAAGGTTCGTGGATAGCTGACACATGTGCTGCAGTGTCTCTCCATGCGATAACTTCCTTTCCGTCCACTCTCAAAGTTTCCCTAAAGCATATGGGTATTTGAGAGATATCTAATTCCGGGTTTCCTTGGTGTGCAGGTGCAAGGAGTTGGACCCGGTTCAGGTTCTTTGGGCATTTGGCTTTGATATGCCCCAGTTCATTGCATCCAAAACATCGCCCACTTGATGGGTCACGGGTTGTGTTGGTTTACTGGAAACTGGTGAGGTAGAAGAAGAAGTAGGGTGTGACTGTGCTTGGGTTGTAGGTGTGGGCTTGATTGGCCCTCGATGGTAAGGTTTAGTCTCGGTGGGTACCTTGTGTGATTCCTCCCTTTGGCAGTAGCTTTCGTGTTGTCTACCGATGCCATCCATCTGGCTCCAATCTCTCCTGCCTCAGTGAGAGTTTTTGGTTTACCATCTTGGATGTAGCGTCTAATGTTCTCAGGAACACCATCTAGGAACTGCTCCATCAATATCAGGAGGTGTAGGTCGTCTAGCTCCTTAACCTTGGATCCTGATATCCATGAGAAATAGTGTTTTTCCAGGTAAGCAGCGTGCTCTGGAAATGACATCTCTGGTTTCCATTTCTGGGCTCTGAAACGCTGACGGGCGTGATCAGGGGTGATGCCCATTCTGAGTCTGGCCTTGGTTAGGAACAGTGGAAAGTCGTCCATCTGGTCTCTAGGCATTTCAGCTGCCACAAGGGATAATTGTCCGCTGAGCTGTGACCTCAGCTCCATCATGTATTGGTCTTTAGGAAGATGGTATCCAATACAGGCCCTCTCAAAGTTTTCTAAAAAGGCCTCCACATCATCCCCTGCCTTGTAGGCGGGAAATTTTTTCCGAAAAGTTTGATCAGTAGGTGGATGGGGTGGTGGATTATGCTGCTTAGCCTGTTCTACTTCCAGAGCCTGCCTCTGGATTTCCAGATCTTTCTCTCTTAATTCCATTTGTCTGATGTGGTCTGCCTCTCTGGCTTTCTGCTCTGCCTCTATGGCTGCCATGGCCATCTTGTGTTCTCTCTCTTTGGCTTCCAGGATTTTTATTTGCAATCGAGCAAGCTCTAGTTGGTCACTTGTTTCCGTCATATCTGTGCCTTGGGGTGCTGGCCACACCCCTCCCTGTTTATGATAACTTGAGTAAAGAAAGGGTAATTAATCCTGTGTATAGCAAATTGTGTGTTGCAACTCTCTATTGTTCTGTACTGAGCAACAGGGAAAATCTAAAAAACTCTCTGTCTCTCTGCGAGAAAAGACTAGTGAAAATCTCAGTGGCTTCCTGGCTTCTGCATTTCAAAAGTCACAGGAAAAAAACTGGCTTCAGGAGCTTTCTCTCCTCACCAAACCTGTTTTCCCTGTTGGACGGGATGAGCTCGGAGGAGCACTCCCCCCACCCAAGGAATCCTGATCACACAAAGGAGGGACACACCTCCTTGCAACCAGAGCTAAAACCCTCTGGCTTGAGAATCCTTATCTGCCCAGCAAACCTGTGAGGGCACTTCCCCCCACCTAAGGAATGCACACACTTTCTTTTCCTCCAAGGTGCTTTTCTATGCCACCCGAAAGAAAACTGCTTTTTCCTCAAGCTGCCTGTCCAAGCAACCCAAAAGAAAAACTGCTTCCAACAAAGCCTGCTGGAAACTCAATTCCCTCCAGCCAACCTGGCTGAAGATTTCTTCTAACAATGGGTTCGAAACTCCGCTGCCACCATGTCATGGGATCTCACCCCCACTTTGAGCTTGTGGGTTCAAAGATGGGGACCCGCAGGTATTCTCCCCCCACCCTAACCCTTAGGGTAGGATTCCTTCTCGCTGCCACCAGTCAGGTTAACGTGTCTGACACACTGCCTGTCCCCCAAGCTTCCCCTGGGGAACCCAGATTCAAACCCCTTGAATCTCTACACACAGGGAAGCAGCCCACTTCCCCCCTCCCTCTCCTGCTCTCTCTCTGCTTGGAGACAACCCTTGTCTCCACAGAGTGGCGCCTAGCTTCCTTCCCCTGAATCCACAGGTAAGGAACTTAACCAAGTCCTGAACTTAAAAGAGTTTATTAAAAGAATAAAGGAAAGAAGAGAAAAAATACACAATCTCTATGAATCCAAGATAGACATTCATAGGGTCTAATCTTATTAATCCCTGGAGAAATTTCTCCCTTTTCCTCAGTACAAACAATACAGGCAAAATTACGAATAATCAATGCAAACACACAGAATTGCAGACACAGGATTCTTATATGCAATTACCCAGTTCTTCTAATACTCACTAGCTTGAATAGAAGAAATTAGTTCAGAAAGATGAGCAGACTTGATTAAACATCTGGACTGGTGTAGGTCCAGACAGCTAAGAACTCAGAACAAAGAACACAGAGACCCAAGTTCCCGCTCTCTGGGATTTTCAAATTCTCTTCCCTGATTGGTCCTTTGGTCAGGTGTTTCACCAGGTCTGTGTTAACCCTTTACAGGTAGACCTTAACCCTTAACTAACTACTTATGACAGCCCCCCTCAGAACTGCTGACTCATCCAAACCCCCCTGCTCCTTGTCCCCGACCTCCCCTCCAGAGACCCCACCACCACTAACACCCCGCCCAGAACCCTCTTGGGATCCCACCCCTATCTAAGCCCCCGATCATTGTCCCCTAACCGCCTTCTCCCAAACCCCAGCCTCCTCCCCAGAACCCCACCCAACCCCTCCTGCTCCCTGTCCCCTGACTGCCCCAACCCATATCCAGCCCCCGCCCCCTGACACACCCCGGGACTCCCACGCCAAACCAACTCCCCCAATCCCCATCCCCAGAACACCCGCCCCTGCTCCCTGTCCCCTGACTGCCCCCCAGGACTCTCTGCCTCTTATCCAACCCCCTGGCCCTGGCCCCCTTACCACAGCCACGCGGCTCGCCGGAGCTAGACACGAGGTCCCTCAGGAGCGCGCAGACCAGCCCCCTTACCATGCCACTCAGAGCAGTAGGAGCTTGCAGCCCCACCGCTGCAGCACTGCCCAGGAGCGGTGGGCCAGAGCGCTGAGGGCGCGGCATGTTGAGGCTGCAGGGGGACAGCGGGGGCGAGGGGACAGCAGGGGAGAGGAGGGGAGGGGGGATCCTCCCCGGCCAGGAGCTCAGGGGCCGGGCAGGCTGGGCCCGCGGGTCGGATGTGGCCTGTGGGCCGTAGTTTGCCCACCTCTGACTTGCATGTTAGTTTGTGTTTTATCTGCATTTCTTTTGTAAACAATTCTGACTTTTATGCCTCGTTACCTGTAGTCACTTAAAATCTTTTTTTTTTTGGTAATTAACAATCTTGTTTTATTGTTTTATCCAACTAGCGTGTTTGGATTAAAGTGTGTTGGAAACTGCATTTGGGATGTAGCGGGGTGGACCCCCGCTCCTGTCCTGAAGGGTTAAAAACAGCCCTGGGAGGGGGCTGTGGCTGGAGAAAGCAGCGTTTAGGCTGGGCTGCTTGGGGGAAGTGGCTGCAGCTGGGACTCAGCTGCCCTATAAAGGCAGAGAAGCCAGGGGCAGATAGAGTCTCTCTCTGTTTCTAGAGGGAGATGGGCCTGGCTGCAGGGAGCTGGACACAGGGTACCTGAGTGGAGCAGGGCTGGGGAAAGGCAGAGGAGCTGGGGAGCTCCAGCCTGGAAAGCCCCAGGCTGCGGCCTAGCAGAAGGCAATAGGTACTGGGGGGTTGCAGAGGGCAGCCCAGCGGTAGGCAAAGGCAGCAGGTCCAAACCCTCCTTGCCAGTGATGAGTGGCAGATACTGCAGCCTGCCCCAGGGGGTGGGGCTAGACGATGACTGGCCTTATACTGAGCCGAGGTGGGACTAGTGGGTGGGAGTTCCCTGGGGAGGGGAGACCCCAAGACTGAGGGGTTACTGCCAGAGGGCAGCACCCCAGGTAAAAGGGGCACCAGGTCCGGGGAGGGACACAGGGGGCCAGAGGACAGGCGGATCACTGGCCTGCAGAGGGTGCGCCGGAGCTGGAATGAGCTAATTCCCAGAAGTCACCAGCAGGGGGTGCTGCAGGGATGAGTCCACTCATCTACATGGGATAACAAGGCTGGTGCATGTCATTTTCCACAGATAAAATGACAGACGTCATATGAGCTTGCCTTGTTCAGTAGTGTGCTGGACAGGGAAAGATGCAGATTTCTCAGGGAAGTCTGGGAACAGAGACTTTTCTGGGGTTTTCCTGTGCTGCACTGTAACTCATGAGTCGCTGACTAGCAGCACTCAATACTGTGTAGCTGGGAGCAAGTTACATGCTGGAGACTGTGTGTTAACTGCCCAGGAGCGGCTGCTCTCACAGTAAAACAGTGTAAAAGTCACCCCAGCTTGGGAAACTGAGGGGACACAGCTGTTCACTCCAGATTGCACTGTGGTTAACGTCACAGACACTCAATTTCAAAGAGGCTCCCCAAACACAGAGAAAGTAAATCCATGTCCCAGAAATCCAAGACTCCAGAGAGAGGGCAAGTCTCCCTGCCACTGCTTCTTGCTGACGGAGAGGTCCAGAGACAATGAGAGAGTCCTGGGGAAGCTGGGAACAGGAAGCATGGGCTGGTGGGGTTCAGTGGAGAAAGGGAACAGGAAGGGCAGGGATAGTACTGAATGCAGGATCTCAGCAGTACTAGATGTCAGGATAGCACATAGTGCAGCCCATTGGAAAACATAATCCCAACTAGACATATAAAACGATGAGGTCTAAATTAGCAGTTTCCACTCAAGAGAGAGATCTTGGAATCATGGATAGTTCTCTGAAAACATCCACTCAATGTGCAGCAGCAGTCAAAAAGCGAACGGAACATTGGGAATCATTGAGCAAGGGATAGAAAAGACAGAAAATATCATATTGCCTGTATACAAATCTATGGTACGCCCACATCTCGAATACGGCTGTAGGAGCTGGATTTTATAATGTACTGAGAGAATTTAATGTATGATTTGATTTCGTCCTGTCAGCCACCCTGTTTGAATAGCAGAAAGGAATGACAGACCAGAACAATCCTTCTGACTGATTATGGTCACCTTTTGTTTTAGGATAAGTTACACTGTCTACTATGGTTTCCTCTATGTATTACAAATTAGGCACTCTAGTTAAATCTACATTTCTTTGTTTTAAGGTTTAGTAAGTAAGAGACAGGATTCTCTATTGTGTCTATGTTAAGTAGATTAGAGAAACATTGAAGGCAAGGTTTCATTTGCAATGCCTCTTTGCTCGATATAAAACACTACTGTTTGTATTCTCAGTGGGTTTGTGTGAATGAGGATGTATGCATCAGGAAAAGAGAAGGTGTAAAGGCCATTGTTATAGCCAGAGTCAAGGAAGAAGGAGTCAAGAGACTTAAAGGACATCAAAGAATCATCAACGCGCATCCATAACGAAGGGCAGATTGATGACCCTGAGGTCAAGGCTGGCACCCCTGAGGACAATTGATTAAATGAGAACAAAGGACAGGCTGACCCTCTCGGAGGTGCACTGGAATGTTTACACCAGTTAAGAAGTAACCGATCACAAACTGATACAGCAAAATCCATAGACTTCAACAAAGGAAAAAACCCTATAAGAACCAGGGTGCTTGGCCATGGGAGTTTGGTTCATCTTGCCACACTCCCGGAGCATTGGATTGCGACCGACAAGAGCCCAGCCCCACACTCGTGCTCAGTGTAATTGGCCATTAGATTGACTCGAGCTACAAGGGACTGGTAACTATGAACTGCTCTGGCAGAGGGTGTGTGTGTGTGTGTGCGCGTGTTTACCTTCCTCTATAAAGATCCCATGTGCTTTGTAGGAGCATAACACTGCATGCAGGTGTGGTCACCCCATCTCAAAGAAGTTTACTTATGCAAACAGGAGATATTTGACACTGTGCAATATTGTTCCTGTGTTCTGCAGCAGGGGAGGGTCTGTGGCAGTGTGTGGGTCACTGGCATATTGGGGTGATGCAGAGACAGGACAGTGTAGAGGTACCATTGTGGGGCTGGCATGAACCGTATCTCTTCATTTCCCCTTCCAAGAACTGAGGGGACAGGAATCCTTACCCAGCGAGGTCACATTCTCATAGTTCTCCTGCATGACGTCTCTGTAGAGGGCTCTCTGAGCAGGGTCCAGCAGAGCCCACTCTTCCCTGGAGAAATACACAGCCACCTCCTTGAAGGTCACTGGCCTCTGAAAGAGCAAGGGTCCAACACTCAGTACCTGCTGCCTCACTCACAGCCCCACTATTTGTGGGGGAGAGAAGTCAATCAAATGCAAGCTCTGGGTGGATCACAGTCAGAGTCCCACCTCCACCCCACTCAGAGCATCCTGGAAACACCAGGTTAAGGGGACGAATAGAGAGTCCCTTTTCTCTCCCAGCAGATCCATCACACTCCTACTAGCCACAGACGAATAAAGGAGATGGAGCCCCTAGCAGGGACCAGGGAGAGATCTCCGGTAGGAAGCCCAACACCCTCCCCATTGTGCAGAGCTGGATACGAAAGGAGGGGAATCTCCCCTAAACCTCACTAGTGGGTGTCCCCTTCATATCTCACAGCAGCCACTGGTTAGTCAGGTCAGGCTCCAGCACTGGGAGTCTGGTCAGTTTTCCTAGCCCCATGTAGGAGGGTTATTTTCTGTTTCACAAATTAGGTTATTTCCACCTCCTAATCTCATGGGTCTGTTCCTAGAATATGGGCCAATCATTAAACTCCCCCCAGCAGGAATGTCACAAGCTGTCCTCCTCCCTTCCCCACCCTGTGCATTTCCTGCCCTGCTCCAAACCAGACTGTGCAAATCTTCCCATCTCCGGTGTATTTGCTGTCCCTCTCCCTCCTGCAGGAACCCACCAGCTACCCCCCGATAATCCCTACCTGAACAGGCTCCTCTGCAGCCATTTCTCTCCCCTGTCCCATGGCAGGATGGGATGAGCTGGAGTGAAACACGGACGTCATTCTGCAGCCTGGGAGGGTGAGAAGGGCAGTTGTGGGGGTTACAGAACAGGCTTTAGTTAATGTCACAGGACGATTCCCCCAGGCCCTTTCCCTGCAGACAGACATCCTAGATTCTGCCATCCTGGGAAAATGCTCAATCTCTGTATTACAGTGTAGACCTGGCCCCTCCTGCCAGGCTAAGCCCACAGAGAGATTTTTAACCTTCCTTCTCCCTCTCCCAATCTCATAACTAAGTCTCTGAACACAAGGCTAGAAAAGAGCAACACCAAAGGAGTCACTGTGGGGGATTCCCTCGGACACTGACCCCCCGGCAGTCACACCCCAGCAGGGGGAATATGGAGTCAAGAACCAGCTTTTCCTCTGTCTGATCCTTTTCTTGTTCACTGGAAAGTGGTTCTGCCCAGGGATGCTGCAATACATGTGTCTGGGTGGACTAGAGAACTGGAAATCTCTCCCCCCCACTCATTTCTCCCACTGCCCCTTTCAGTCTCTCCTTCCCCTGTCCTCTCTCCCTGCCCCTCTGGCTGGGAAAGTCCCATTCCTGGGGGCTTTGCTCTCCCATGGCTGGATTTGCTCCTGGCAATTGCTAATGGGAGGAGAGGCTGTTTGTGTAGAGCAGGGGTGTCCAAACTACGGCCCGCGGGCCAACTGCGGCCCGCGGGTCAGTTTTTATTGGCCCGCAGCAAATTCGTTTGAGCTCCCGCCGGCATGCCTGCGGGAGCTCAACCGGAGCCGCGGGAAGACGGGACCCGCCGCAGTCATGCCTGCGAGGGGCGCCGTCCCGCGGCTCGGCTGGACCTCCTGCAGGCATGACTGCGGCAGGTCAAGCGAGCCGCGGGACCACGGCACCCGCCGCAGTCACTGCCCGGGCTCCGGTCGACCTGCCGCAGGCATGCCTGCGGAGCTCAACCGAGCCGCGGGAAGACGGACCCGCGCAGTCATGCCTGCGGCAGGTCCGCCGCCCGGGCTCCGCACACCTCTTGTGTGTGGCCCGGGCCTTTGCTTATTTTTCTGTATTTGGCCCTCACCAAAAAAACTTTGGACACCCCTGGTGTAGAGTCACTTTCTTGCCAGTCCCCAGCACTTTCCCAGAGGACTTTCAGTTACCTGGAGTCTGTGGTAGAATTTGTATTAACAGGGCCCAGGGCTGCCCCAAGGGGCTAGGACCAGCTGGAGAAAGTCATCACCTGGGCCAGGCAGAGAAGCAGCTTTAGTTAAGGTCACATCCCAGCACAGAGCCCCTGCTGGGGGAGCAGCAGCTGCTAAGCCTGGTCTCCCAGATCACAATGGAGGCTACAGCGTCTGACTCAGGAAGCTGAGCTCCAATATCCTGGGCAGAGAGGGACAGAGCGTTTGAGCAGCTTCCCTCCTTTAGCTCTCTGGGGAGAGCAGCTAATGAGAGCCCCTCCTCACAGGGAGAACTGCTGATCTCATTTGCCCCACTGTCCATCTGGAGTCACTCCCTGTCTTTCCATACAGTGACTCTGGATTAACAATGGTCTCAATGAAACCAGATTTCAGAATGAATGAGTCCAGAATGCTGTGGAAGAGACCATTGTGTGGCATTTCTAGCCCCCTTCCCACCTGCCGCACCCTCAAGATCTAGTATAAGGACCCGGGGGACAAATTTTCCCAATGGAACTGGAAGGTCCTGGAGTTTTCAAGATGTTTGATAAGTGGCTAGAAAGTTATCATGGTGACTGGGCCTGGCTGGGGAATGCTGGGACGTGCTTGGAGTCAGGATTCTGGCACAAGCTGATCAGAGAGAAGGAGCATGGTTAGTAGCAGCCCCCAGAGCCTCCATCCAGGGCCCCCCAGACACCCCCAGTACCCAGAGCCCAGACCCCGCAGCCAGAGTCCCACCAGATATTTCCTGGGACCCAACCCCCAAAATCCCTGAACAGGGACTCCAGATACCCCTCAGCACCCCACTGGCCAGAGAACCCACCAGACCATCACTGGCAGGCTGGGAAACCTAAAGGTTCCCCCCACCAAGAGCCCCCAACAGCCAGGGACCACCCCCCCAGGGGACCCCTCACTGGGAATTCAGTCCCTCACTGCCTGCCCAGGATTCCCCTACTGCCTGCCTAGGACCCCACCTGCCCTCCAGCAGGACCTGCCAGGCCGTTTGCCTGGGACCCCCTGATGCTTTACAACGGGACCCCTCACTCTGCTTGCCTGGCATCCCGACCTAGCGCCTGGGACTCCCCCACCCAGTTCTGTGCATTGGGCACGACTGAGCCCCTGGCACAGCACCAGGCTCCCTCCAGCCCCCTGCCCCGCCTCCCCAAGAGATGCCCACCCTCACTGTTCTGCACCAACAAGTCCCCAGCGATACCCACCTCCAGGACCCACAGCCTCAGGGCTGGGCACATCAGAACCCACCCCCCCAAACCTCCAGAACCCCCTGCCCAGTCACCCAGAGGCCTCCCCCTCCCACAATGCCCCTTCAGCTCCAGCTGCAATCTCCCCACACAGACACCCCATCCCCTACCCCAGCAACAGTTACCTCACTGTGTCTGCTAAGTGGATAGAAAGTTATCACTGCCCCCTGCTGGCCAGTCACCCGGGCAGAGGGATCCCTGGGGGGTGCTGCTTTAACAGGAGAATGGAAGGGCAAGAAAGGTCCATGCCCTGTCACTAGCTACATCTTCACACTGCGGGAAGCAACCCCTCCCAGAGACCATTTGTCATGGGCTTTGGGATACTGCTGGACCCACGCTGCACTCAGAGTGACCTCCTCACCCAGTGCCAGCTGGAGAAAAGAAAAGGGTCCAGCCAACTCTCCTGTTACCAGCTGGGAACCACTGATCCCCCAAACAGGGGGAGGCATCTGGGTTTGATGGGTATTAAATACGTTTAGAGAGGAAAGTGGAAAATCAGAGGGATTTTATATCAGTTGTTGATACGAGGTAAAATCTGAGTGTTTCACATCAATATCTGATAACTGAATAGAGAGAAAATGGGCAACATTTGCCAATATTTTATATCCATGTTCAGGAATCTGAGAAAAGGTGTAAATCTGAGATTTTCTTAGTATTTTATAATTAAAGAGACAGGGAAAAATCTCAGGCCATAGTCATTTAGAAATAGACAATTAGAGAAAAAGTGGGGCTTAGGATAATTTTTAGATTTGCAGAGAATACATATCAGAAACTACGCAAGTGATAACATGAGAGGGGGGAGGGATAGCTCAGTGGTTGGAGCACTGCCCTGCTAAACCCGGGGTTGTGAGTTCAATCCTTGAGGGGGCCATTTAGGGAACTGGGGTAAAAATCTGTTGGAGGATTTAGTTGGGGATTGTTCTTGCTTTGAGCAGGGGGTTGGACTAGATACCTCCTGAGGGTCCCTTCCAACCCTGATAGTCTATGAACACCGTCGAGATCTGAGGGGATTTTATATCACTGCTACATAACTAGAGGGAAAAGGGGAACTGTTGGACTGGATTTTATATTACTATCCAATACATATACACAAAGTGATGGTTCCTCCCACCCCCCACAGGCAGCAGGGAGCCCTGTGAGGAGCTGCTTTAAGAGGGCAAAGGGGGGGGGAGCTGGCAGGTCCCTGGAGGAGGGAAGGGGGCAGCAGTGGGGGATGGGCAGGTGGTAGTTGGGGGCAGTAACTGGGATCGGGAAACCGGGTCCGGGCAGCCCCACGGGGACACGTGCCCCTCCCGCCCCGCCCTGGCAGAGAACTGGCATCTCACCCCCGCCAGGGGCAGCCACGTGCTGGGGACTGACCCGGGGCAACAATTTCCCACCGAGACAAGGACAAATCGCTGCAGGTAAAACGAGGGGGGGGAGACCGGGGGGGGAGAACAGGGGAGCCGAGAGAGCGGATCATGCGGAGGGGGGCGCTGGGGCAGTGGGGCAGTGGCAGGCTGGCAGCACAGGGCGGGGGGACAGGGGAGCCGAGAGCGGATCATGGGGAGGGCGCTGGGGCAGTGGGGGAGGGGCAGGCTGGCAGCACAGGGCGGGGGGGGGGCAGGGTGTAACCAGTGCCCCTGTGCTGGGCTGAGTGGGGCCGCTCACTGCCCTGCGCGTCACCGCCCCCAGCCGACCCCTCTCTGTGCAAAGCGACCCCCAGCACAGGCTCCATTGCCCCAGGGGGGGCCCACAAATATGTTTGGTGCCAGGGACACAAAGTTAATCTGCCCCCGGGGAGGGGGGGGCGAATCTCCCCGGATGTTACAGCCCGAGCGAGACCCCGGGAGAGAAACGGGGCAGAACCGGAGAGACTCTGTGCCGGGGGGGGCGAGAGGCGCCAACAGGGACAGGAGCCAATTCACTCCCTGCCCCCGCGTGTCCCACCGACCTTCCCCGCAACTCCGGCTTCTCCCCCGGGCCCCAGGCTCCGCCCCCCCATCCCAGATGCGGCTCCCGGGGCCGAGGCGGCTCCGCGGCTTCTCCCAGGTTCCCCGGGGCAGAGTCACGTGCCCGCCCCGGGTCTCTCACTCACCGGCTCACACGGAGGCGGCAGCAGCAGCTTTGTTCTCCCGCCCGCAGCGGGGCTCGCACGGAGCATGCGCAGTTCCAGCTGCTGACCCCTCCCTCACCTGGGCTGGGGAGGGCGGGAGCGCCCCCGGGGCAGGCTGGGAGATGTAGTTCCTGACTCTCCCTGGACCGCAAGTGACGTCGGCGAGGGAGCCGGAACGGGAGCGCGCACGCGCTGCGGTTCTGTCTGGCTCGTGCGGGGTCGGAGAAGGTCTGTGCTGTTGGGGCTCTGGGCATGCGCACATCGCGGCGGGAGAGACCTTCATTAACCCCCCCCATGCCCGGCCCCTCCGTGGGAATGGGGCGGGGAGCGGTGCCCCGGGGAGCGGGAGAGAAAGGGGGCTGAGACCCCTCGGATTTACCGCTGCCCCGTGGGGACCCCTGCCCCCGCCCCGCCCCCTTTCTCCCTAGAGCCGCGAGCAGCCCCAGGGTGACCCCCTCCCCAACCCCTGAGAAGTTCCCTGTCCCCCCCCCCGATTGTGCCCCATTTTCTCTCCCCTTCCCCAGTGTCCAGCTCTCCCTGGGGCTGGTGGGGCTGTGGGGGTGTCTGGGGCCCCGGCTGTGGGGTCTGGGCTCTGGGGGGTGTTGAAGGGCCTTAATGGAGAGAAAAGATTGGGTATTAAAGCAGAGAAAGGCCTAACAAGCCCCAATGGCTGGAAGGTGAAAAGAGACAAATTCATATTACAACTAAGGCACAAATATTCACCAGCGAGGATGATTCACCACAGGAACAAGCTACCAAGGAAAGTGGTGGATTCTCCATCTCCTGATGTCATTTAATGAAGACTAGATGCCTTTCTGGAATGTGTTTGCCCCAAAAGTAGCTCTTGTGTCATACAGGAGGCCTGTGATATGCAGGGGGTCAGATTAGATGCTCTAATGGTCTCTTCTGGCCATAAAGTCGACTAATTTCTGAAAAACTGAGTGTAGCATTGGGAGCAGCATCTGATGTTTTCCTGTCTAGCCGGCTTGCTGCCTAGAACGAACGCTCCTTGAATGGGGTGATCCACAGGGAGTAGCTCAAACCTCCAAAGGGCCTGGCCAGGGGCAGGACATTAGCACCGCAAGGGAGGGGTGTGGCAGTGACATCACAAAGGCCTTTTGCAGGACCTCAGACTATTGGTCAAAGGTGGTGGGGAGGTGGTGACCTCACAGAGAGATGCTGACATCAGCCAGGCAGGACAGGAGCGAGGGGCCAGGGAAACCTCAGAGACCCCTGTGGCTTTGCTTCAGCAAGTCTCCTTCTCCAGGTCTCTCTTTGAGGACTGAGAGAGTATTCGGGTTCACGGACGTGAGCGCCAGGAGGAACCTCTTTCGAGTTTTCTCCTTCCCTTTTAGGGAGTTTACTAGAGACCAGCCGTCCCTGTTTAGAAGGTAAGAGCCTCCTTGAGGTTTGAAACCTGTTCAGTTTGATCCATCTGGTGATGAAATCTAAGCCTGGAAAACACGAGCTTAAGGAGGCAGAATTTTATTCCGCACCAGGGATTTTGTCCCCTAGAATTACTGGAGACATTAGGGTTTATCCTTTGTGTTTCACCTTTTCCTCCATCCCTTCCTCCTTTCTCTTCTCTTGCTTCTTTTGTCCTTTCACCTGTTTCCCTCCCAACACCAAGAGCGGGGTGTGTGTATGTGTTGCGGGGGAGTGTTTGGCAGCTCCCACTGTGGGAGCTCCACCCAAAAATGTGGGGCTGAAATAGTGCTTGGGCAGTGATCCCCACCAGTGACCTGAACCATCCTTTAGGCTCCCTGCTGAGAACCGTCAGCTTCCCGTCCTCAGTCTCTACCCTGATTGGCTCAGCAGGGGGTTATTGACAGGGAGGAGACTCAGGTCCTTGTTCTCTTTTAAGACCAAGGAAATAAGTCAGAACCAGTCATATGTTTGAATTTTGCTGCTTCTCTGCATTAATGGTCTCTGAGCAGGTCATGATTCTCTCGAACATTGCAGTTCTCCTCAAATACTTGCTGAATAATTACTGTGCACTGTTGGTCTGGAGCTCATCTGAGAGCACTTTATTCAGGTCATTCAATGGATGAAATTGAATGGGGGAGGGATAGCTCAGTGGTTTGAGCACTGGCCTGCTAAACCCAGGGTTGTGAGTTCAATCCTTGAGAGGGCCACTTAGGGATCTGGGGCAAAAATCAGTACTTGGTCCTGCTAGTGAAGGCAGGGGGCTGGACTAGATGACCTTTCAAGGTCCCTTCCAGTTCTAGGAGATTGGTATATCTCCAATTATTACATTATTACATTACAATTCAAGATCCGATGGTTAGT
Organism: Mauremys reevesii; assembly: GCF_016161935.1. Lineage (NCBI taxonomy): Eukaryota > Metazoa > Chordata > Testudines > Geoemydidae > Mauremys > Mauremys reevesii. The sequence goes on from NC_052634.1 coordinate 50,207,237, forward strand.
TTGAAAATCAGGGGTCTTGGGTCCTATTCCCAGCTCTGCCACTGGCTGGCTGTGTGACCTAAGACAAGTCAATTCTCCTGTCTCAGCCTGAGCTTCTCGCTCTTCCAAGTAGGGATAATAATGATCCGCTCCTACCTACCTTACGGTATGTGGAGGCAGGGCTGGCTCTAGGTTTTTTGCCTCCCCAAGCAAAAAAAAAAAATTGTCTGCCCTCCCATCCCCCTGCTGCCCAAGCCCTGGGTTCTCCCCTCCCTACACCTGCACCCACTGCCTCCCCAGCTCTGGGCCTCCCACCACTTTCACTCCCCTGCCAACCCAGCCCTGGGCTCTCCCCCACACACACCCTGTGCTGCCCCAGCTCTCGACTCTCCCCTTCCCCCCTACCAGTGCTCCCCCACCCACACACCCCCTGCTGCCCCAGCCCTGGGTTCCTCCCCGCACTTGCACCTTCTTCCACCCCAGCCCTGGGTCACTGGTAACTTGCTCCCAGGTTAATAAAATAGAAAAAAGAGAGGATTGAATGTGTAACAGGGAGTTTGGTAAATCTTGGTTATTTTATTTTTTCAACAGGCTCCTGTCCACCTCCAGTAGAATTTTCAGTCCCAATGGCAACTTACTTACCAAATGTAATACAGACTAGTCCATGCTTCCCAAGTGGATGTGGTTCTTGTCCTTCTGCACATTGTAGCCCGTGGAGGCCAAGGACCTGCAAATGTGTCTTCATGTGCCTTTGTTTCATTGATGAAAACATAAACTAGACTCTTAGAGGATTGGAACTGATTTCAGCTGGGGGACATATTTGCTAGATTTTTATGCATTTGCACAGGAAAATGTTGAGTGTTTCCATTCATCCCTAGTCAGTGGAGCTCCTGAACATAATGGAAATGGATATGCAATTACTTTTGTTGAAGGACCAGGCTTTTAAGGGGCACTTGGATTTGAACCAAGGCCCGTTTGATCTGCAGTCAAACACTCTACCACTGAGCTATACCCCCTGACAATTACATTGGCAAGTCAGTGATCTTAAGTATCTTGAAACCTGAGAGTGGAGTTTGTTTCTTCCACACCAGTGTTGCTGTCTGTGCATTCCAGAGCTATGGGGTGAGTGGGAAATGCCCACAACTAGCTTGTCAGTATCAAGAAAGGAGCAGCCGACATCAGGACCAACGAGACGTGTTGGTGGCGCATCAGGAAGAACCCACACTCCCAGAGACTTCTCGGCGAGGGCACGGTACACAATGGGGGCTACCTACCCGCCACGTCCCATCAAGGGTCTTTCTAGTCCCACTTCAGTGTTACCCAATTTCTAATCAGGCTTTGGCCCAGATTCCCTCCCTGAGTGGCACCAGCACATACCTGAGCCCCCTGCTAGTGTTAAATCTGCCTTGAGCTGGGACCCAGCTTGGCAAAGAGCCTGCAGCCCCCTCTATGCTGGAGGAGTGAGAGCAGCCCTGGCACTGGGCAGGGCAGCCCTGAGGGAATGAACCCAATGTGCCCGTGGGGCCCTGATCCAGAACCTCTGCCAGGCAGCTTGTGCTGCTCGGGCGTCTCTAGTCTCCAGTGAGGATTCAAAGCTTCTCTGCTCCAGGGGAACCCCTGGGGGAGGGAGGCAGGGCTCCTGCAGGATAAATCTTCCTGCCGGCAGAGCCCCGGTCCCCTCCTCATGGGCACAGGGCATTGCACACGGCACCCACCACGTGCACACACCCCTTTGTGAGGAGAATCAGCTCTGGGATATTGGGGTCAAACCCTTCCCACCTCGTCCTGCAAACCTTCTCCTGGCTTCAGTGAGGGAATGGGGGCGTGAGGGGCTAGTGCGGTAACAGCAGCAGCGTGGTCGTGGGGCTTGGCCGGTGGCTGGGGCCAGTCGCCTGAGCATGAACCCAGCCGACCCCAGGAGATGAACCCAGGTCACCAGCCCAACCCACCACGCGGCTGCTGCCGCTGCCCCGTTAGTGCGTGAGCTCACACAGACCACGCTGGGGAGAGCCCCCAGCTGCAGGGGAGACGCCCCTGAGTGCCTGGCAGGGCCCAGCTCCTGGCTGACCTGCACTGCTGGGGGTCAGGGGGCTGGGTGACAGGGAGGCGTTGGCTCTGGGGTGGGACTGTCACTTCCCCCCTGCCAAGCCAACAGGATCACAGCAAACGAAACCAGCTTGGCCGGCAGGGGAAGAGATCAGTCCAGGGCCTGGTGCATTCTGGGAGCAGGGGTGGTGCAGAGAAAGGGCAGATACAGGGCAGCTCTGAACACTCCGCGCAGAACTGCCTGTCCTGTCCCGCAGCCCCTGGTACAGGGGGCTTTTAGCCATAGTTATAATCAGGCCAATAAATTGAAACAAATCCCTGTTAAATCATTGCTCAGCCCGAGTCCTTCACCCACATTCCTTAGGGCATTGGGTGTTTCATTTCCTGCCTCCATTTCACACAGAGACACAATTTCCTTTGCACAGATCCATGAACAGCAAAACCTCCCTGTGTCTCTGGTCTGAGCCAGGGCGTTCGATTCCAGTGAAATCTTCTCTCCTGCAATGCGATGGTCAGACAGAGGGGACGTGGCACCTGCATCCCTGCCAGGGAGATATTGGCTCGGCTCTTTCTTTCTGCTGCTGTTGTTAGTCCATGAAACATCAAGGGTGGAATGCAAGGCTCAGTTCATGCACCAGCCCCCTGAAAACTTTCAGTGCCCCAGAGAAATCCTGCCCCCTGCTATTGGAACGATGTGCTGGAGATTTGACTAGGAAAGGGACTGTCTGAATTGTCAGAGTGGGGAATGAACAACAATCTACAGCAATGTCATTAACACAAACACACTCTCATCCTGCTCCAGCCGGAAGGGAAATGGGCAGGAATTCTCGCTGTTCACCCAAGGACACACTTACACTGATGCACAGCCATGAATGTGCTGGGGAAGCTGGTCTGAGCAAACAATTTGAAGAGACATTTCAGTGAGAACTGAATTATCGTGTAGTAAAACAATTATACATCAAGTAGTTGTGGCCGAGTGGTTAAGGCGATGGACTAGAAATCCATTGGGGTTGCCCCGCGCAGGTTCAAATCCTGCCAACTACGCAAGCACTGCACTGTTATTATGATTACTCTAGTTTTAGTTCCTGAGCATTCACAGTGCAAACTGGAGCTAAATCTAGTTTCACTCTATCTACACTAAAAATGCTGCTGTGGCACCTGCTATAGCACTCTGGAGTAGACAGTCAGTGGAGAGGTTTTCTCATCCCTGTAATAGCTGCATTGACAGAACAATTCTTCCTTTTCTTTAGCACTATCTAACCAGGGCTTAGGTCACTGTAACTATATGGGTGGACGGGGGGTTTCATACCCTGAGAGACGTCGCTCTGCCAGTGAAGTGCCCAACGTACACCAGCCCTTAGATCCCTTTGGTATTTCAATGCAGGCACTGACCTGTGAGAGGAAAACATCAGCTCACAAACACAGAGACTGAATTCACATTTAATCTCGCTGCACTTTCCAGAAAGTCACGAAATTCAATTCATTCTTGCTAGGACAGAGAAAAAATAAGTGACACTAAGTTTTTGTCTTGGTTAAATAAAATTAAGTGTTTAATTAATATAGTAAAAATCTGTCCTGATTCCTCTAACTAACACCACAGCGTGAAATAGGAACAGAGACAAAGCTTGTCAGTGATGACTAATTTTGCAAGTGATCTTTCCATTATTAATTTCCACGCTGCCCCATTGGAGGTCTGGGCATCTCCAGTGTCATTGCTCTGCATTCACCTTCCCTAGAATTGTTCTCAGACATTCGCCTTCCTCTGCAGCATGGGGCCTGGTCACTTGCTGGAGGATTCCCTGCCCCTTGAGGTCTTTAAGCCATGATTTGAGGACTTCAATAACTCAGACATAGGTTAGGGGTTTGTTACAGGAGTGGGTGGGTGAGATTCTGTGGCCTGCGTTGCGCAGGAGGTCAGATTAGATGATCATAATGATCCCTTCTGACCTTAAGTCTATGACTCTATTAATCTATTCCCAAATTTGGAAAATTGTGCAGTTCAGAATGTGAATAGTGACCCCGTCTCCTTCCTGCACCTGCTCTACATTGCTCCACAGCAGCTTCTCCACCTGCAGAGTCACCCCAGCACTGCAGTGCAGCTGCCCAGGGTTCAGCAGGAGCCCCTGGCAAGGACTGTTGGTGCAGCTAACAGTCCGGTGTGCCTGGCCGTGAGGCAGCTGTAGAAAAGCAACCCGACCCCACAAGTACAGAGACTGAATTCCTCAACTTTAACATCATGACCCCCTGTAGAAAGCCACACGTGTCAGTTGTATTTTCACAGGGAGATGCAAAAACCAAGTGACACCAATTTTTAAGTTGAGTAAATAAAGTTGAGGAGATAGTTATTAACCTCCCAAAAATACACTAAAGATCCCTCAACATAACACCTGAAGGTGAAATATGAACAGAGACAAACCTTGTCAGCAAAGGCTCATTTCCCAAACAATCCTCAAAATGTTACTAATTCCCACCCCTCCTCCACAGGAGCTCTGTGCAGTGTAACTGTTCTGCAGGCAGCTTCCCATTAAATGCTGTTGGGGGACATTCCCAGGCCTGGAAATGTACCAACGACAGAATTTGAAGAGCAAACCTGGCTCCCCGCACCAGGCGGGATTTGAGTGTTTTGTCTTTGTCACTTAGTCTTTGTCAATAGTACAGATGCCAGGGGCAGGACTCCAGGCTCTGCTTGAGGGATCCTGGCACAGGGGCTGGTGGAGGAGAAAGGATTGTAGCTCCTGACCTGTGCTCTGGAGAGGAGAAAATAATTGAAGGGGGCATTATTAACTCTTCCCCTTCTCCGGCTCCACTGGGCTGGAATTCTACATTCCACAGGGCCAGATAAGGGGGTGATGCCACTTGGTTAATGAAAACCAGTGCTCCAGGTGAGGCTTGAACTCACAACCTCAGCATAGCTCCTCTCAGCACTGCCCTATAAGTACTGTGTACTAAGCAATTGTGCCACTGGAGCACCTCTTCATAGTGATTTTCTGAGACCCCCCTAGGTTGATACAGGCGAGGAGTGACCCCAAAACATTCTCAGTGGGGTTGAGAGCAGGTAGCGACAAGTGTTGTACTTGGTGGGGTGGATTCTTCTTAAGGGTTCCAGGCACCATCTGACCCTTTTGTTCTTCCCTGTGTAATAACAGAGCTGGTTAAGACTCAATGGAGAGTCTTGCTGCAGACCAACAGATCTGAAATCACTGGTAACCAGCTCTAAGCATTAGTCCTGCTTTGGGACAGTGTCTCTCATGCAAGAAACTGCCCAGTCTGCGCTAGCAGTGAGGCTCCCTCACTAACAGCTGAAATCAGGGAGAGCTGTGGGAAGTGCAGGGCCCCAGGGGTGCCTGGACAGGGGGGAACAACACCCCAGGGCTTTTAAAAATGGGAGGGCTCTGCCTTGCCACTTTGTAATGACCGTAAGGGTGGGTGAGGGTGGGGAAGGGACGGAGAACAGTGAGCGGGAGGAGGGGCCTGGTGGGAAGAGGCATTGTAGGAGTGGGGTCTTGGGGAGAGGGGTGGGGCAGGGGTGTGGCGTTGAGTGGAAGGGGTGGGGATACTGTTCGGGCTCTGGGCGGCCCTGCTTTTAGGGAGCCTGTTCCGCTCCTGGTGGGACCACAAGACGTCCCAGAGCAGAGAGGGTGGCCAGCAGAGCAGTGACAGGGGGGAACGGCAAGTGACCGGCAATGTGGCCAGACAGCGGAGGGAGAAAGGGGCTTTCCCCCCATGAGGTGAGAGGTGAACTCTGGGTTTTCACTGACCCAGGGCAGCAGCTGTGGGTGAGGTGCAGTGAAGGGAGGGGCACATCCACAGAGCTTCTGGGGTCTGGATTTAAGAGCCTTAGGCAAAAGGCCACTGCCCAGCGCACTGTGGGTGGGTGTTTTGCTCATACTGTTGTGTTATGAATCCTGATTGTGGTGTTTTCCCAAGTTAATACAAGGTGATTTTCCTCCTTTTATTAAAGTTTCTTTTCTACACTCAGTGCGTGTGAGTGGGAAAGTATCGCCTCTTAGAGGCACCCAGTGGCCAGGGCTAGTTTCCCCAGGTTACTGGGTGGGGGCTTAAGCAGATTGTGTGTTGTATTGTTGAAGAGGAGCCCCAAGCACCCAAACAGGGAACTGTAACTTCAACCTTCAGAGTAAGAGCCAGAGGTGCTGCCAGCTGAGCTAGCCAGGCGGCCTAAACGTATTAACCCCTTTCACCGCAAGAACAAACACCGGGTACTTCTGTGCTTCTCAGCAGCTGGGAAAAAGCCTCTTGGGGGGAAATATCTCCTGCCCCACTGCCAAAAGGAGCCCCTTGAGTGGGAACGGTCAGAGGTCCCACCTGCTTTCCAACCACCTTGTGATGCTGGCCGGCCGCAGAACGAATGCTGGTCTGTGGGTGGCCTTCAGTGGGGGTTCGGCATGGCAGGGAGCAGGGAGCAGGCTGGCCGGGTGTCTCTGTGGCTGTCTGCTGGCCACTCATAGGCATGGTTCTCCCCTCCTCTTGCCCTGCCCTTGGTTGCTCTGTGGCTTTTAAGCCTTCCCTTGGAGCTATCAGCACCAGCTGCCTCTGCTCCAGGTGCCCAGAGGAGGAGAGGTGTGTGGGGCTCCAGCCTGGGACTCTTCCTCCCTCCTGCCTAGCCCTGACTATGAAGCCTGACCCTGGCCCTCCTTCCTTTAAATGCCATGTGGGCAAGAGGAAGAGTGTGGCAGCTGCAGGGACCAAAGGTGGAGCAGTGAGAAACCACCATATGGTCAACCCACAGGAATCTCTAGCTGGACTGTTATGTTCTAGGACCCCAACCTATAGCCGCCAGCCCATTGAACCAGCCAGACCAAAGACCTATCTCCAGTGGGCATCAGTCACCCAGCAGGAGGGAAAAACCTCACTCTAGTTCACCCTGAGAGAAGGTAGCCAAACACATTGAGCTCCAGGGCTTTGTAGCAAAGCAACATATCTCCACGAGGTCCCACTGAGATTTGAAATCAGATTTGAGGATTCAAAGTCCTGAGTGCTGCCCATTACACCATGGGACCTGCTGCTATTTCATTTTCTAGATCCCTGTGACTCTTGGCTGGTTTGCACTCTGCACTTATTGCTTCCCACCATCAGCTTCCTCTCGCAGGACTCTCTCTCCTCCTCCAGCGACTGTGGTCCTGCTCTACCAGATCTGTGGGTCCTGCCCTGAGTCCCCACATCCCCCTGCTTTGTCTCCATTCCCTGCAGGCTGCAAAAATGTCAGGGGAGGCCGCCCCTCCCTTCACTCAGTGCTCCTGCTCATATCGGCCAGCTGCAGCCTCATCTCCTGGAACTCGGGCAGCTGTCGCTTGATCCGGTCGTACAGTCACACGCTGACTGGCTCCCCTGCCTGGATGCTCTTGTGGAAATCCCACAGGTGACGCTGCAGGACTTGGCACTGTTAGTTTCTTTAATGTGGTGGTGTTTGCCCGACTGCTGGAACAAAGCCACCAACTCCTCCCTCACCGACTCCCACCAATCCCCTGGTTGCCATAGAACCCTCTGATGCTTTCCCGTTCTGCCAACAGCGCCAGGCCTCGCCCCCTGCTCCTTTATCTTGCAAGCTCTGGATGTTCAGCTTCCAATGTCCTCTGCTGTGGGTCAGGGACAGGGGTGGCTCCAGGCACCAGCGCAGCAAGCTGCGGGGGGTGGCCTGCCGGTCGCTGTGAGGGTGGCAGTCAGGCTGCCTGCAGGAGGTCCCCTGGTAATGCGGATTAGGTGGCATGCCTGCGGGAGCTCCGCCAGTCCTGCGGCTTCAGCGGCAATTCGGTGGTGGTTACGCCAAAGGCACAGGACCGGCAGACCTCCCGCAGGCCTGCCGCCGAATCCGCCTTACCAGAGGCCCTCCGGCAGGTGTTGGGATAGATCTGTATTACATTATACACTAATGTTAGATGTGTAGACAGTGTGACTAGAAAGGAGCAGTGTGATGGTGCTGCCCGTGGGAGCCAGCTGAGGTCACTCAATCAGGGTGAACTGCAAACAAAACGGGGCAGACAAACCCCAAATGCTGGTGGTTATTCCAATACTTAGATTTACCAACCAGCACAAAACAGCTTCTGTAGCACCTCACTGGTTACTCAGAATCCAAACCACGCAGTTCCCTTGAAGTGCCCAGCCTCAGGCCTCCATCCAGACACACATGTCAGATATGATGATGAGTCCTGAAAATCTGATCTCATCGTATAAAAGAAAAGGTTCTTCCAATCCCAAAGGATCAGCCACATACCCAGGTCCAATTATAACTTAGATCTTACGCAAAATACACACTACAGCCAATTCTTATTAACTAAGCTAAAATTTATTAAAAAAGAAAAGAGAGAGAGAGAGAGTTGGTTAAAAGATCAATCTACAGACAGACTTGAATTCAATTCTCGAGGTTCAGATACATAGCAGAGGTGAGCTTGTAGTTGCCAAAAATCCTTTTAGAAATGGTCGAGAGGTTATAGTCCAATGTCCATATACAGGGTGACTCCAGTCAGTGACTCGGGATCTCAATCCTTATGGCTTAAGGTTTCCCCCTGTTAAATCCCAAAGCAGATCTGAGATGAAGCAGGATCATGTCCCAGGGTTCTTATATATTTCCAGCAGCCTTTCAGCCTGAGAAAACAACAGGTTTAACTCCTTCTCCCAAACATCCTGGCAATTAGCACAGGGTAATTTACCCATTAAACAGTTCAGATACAGTTTATCACAACCTTCAAAGAGACACAGAGACAATAATACTATATCACTCAAGTATCGTCATAAATGTTAATATTCCTTTTTTGATCTTTGAATTAAAACTACAGCAATAGACAAAACTTGTTTGCTGACATCACAAGCCCTGAGCAAACATCTCCCCTTCTACATCTAACAGTGCAGACTTGCATTTCAAAGCTCTGTTCATTTACAGATCTTCCTAACCAGTCCTTAAGGTTCACCCATGGGGCAGGTCAGTCAGTGAGGTGAGTTAATTAACTCTTTCTGGCCCTGTCACCTTTCAATGAAATATTATATTACACTCATAATGTCACAGGACATCAGGACTGGGATGGCAGGGGCTGCAGGACGGGAGTGAGGGGCACCAGCAGAGCTGGAGGGAGCCCAGGGGGCTGCGGATCAGGAGTGAGGGGTTGTCACAAAATACACCCAAGCCCCAGCTGCTCAGTAGGAGTAGCGATGGGGCTGTAGCTTTCCACAGCATCTCAATTTGGGCAGCTTTCCATTCCTCTTTTCTGTGTAATGTCCCTCCCACGGGTTTCACTTGCGGAGCTGTACGACTCTGGCAGGGTGGCCATTTAGAAATCTTTTCCTTGCTTTTCTTTTTCACCTGGCCCCAGCGTTAGGACCGTTTGGGTGTTTCAGTGTGTGTGTTTTCCCATTTGGAGGCATTTGGAAGTTTGGAAGGGGAGCCGAAAGAGGCGTCTTTTTCACAAGCAAGTTGGCTTTCTCCACAGGTAGAGCCCTTGGCCGTAAAGCTTAGCTCCGTCAGTGCGTCTGCATGGGGTTCCTCCAGTGCCTCAAGAGCCCGTGCTAAACTCTCGGTGTGGGCGTTTGGCTTGCGCCAGTCAGAGTGCCGTGCCTGCGTCTTCCCAGGGCCGGCTCCCGTGAGGCGCGCATAACTTGGGAGGAAAGGGGTAGAAGAGGAAGCAAGTGAAGCTGACTTCAAGTGGTGGTGCCCCTGGGCGGAGTGGTCCTCCTGCTCCTTCCTGTCGGAGGTGTGGGCTCGAGTGTGGGCTTGGGGGGTCTGGCTGTGGGCGGTGGGAGGATGGTGTCCAGGGAAGTCCCAAAGGTCACCCTGCGCCGGCGGAGTGTGAAGCCTCTCCCCTAGGTTGGGGTGCCGAGTATTAAGCCTTCCTCTGTGGCTTGGGCTGGGGAGCGTGATCCAGCATCGGGTCCATTTGGGTGGAGCTGGCAGCCGGCAAGAATTCGGGCCATCAGGTCAACCCTCTGTGGAAATGGGGGTGAGCCGGCAGGCCTGTGATTTTGGCTTCGCGGGCGGGCAGCTCAAGCCTGGCCTCCTATGAGCCTGGAAGGCAGCCGGCCGGGCTCACCCGTCTCCTCCCCAGGCCCAAGTTCCTTTCAGGCAGCTGGTGGAGCGAGGAGCCCAGGGAGGAGAGCCCAAGGAGGTGTCCAGAGCCTCATCCTGCCTGGTGCCCAGCAGGGCTCTTGCCCGCTCCCAGCCCACCTGGTTTTGGCCTCTGCCACCGCTAGCAATCAGCCAAAAGACCAGAAGCCACCCTCTCCCTCCTGCACCCCGAGTGGCCAGCATAGGGCTTGAACCCATGACCTTGGCGTTATTAGCACCACGCTCTAACCAGCTGAGCTAGCCGGCCTACGGGGTGCCCTCTCTTGCCTGACCCTTTTGGAAGGAGTCACCGGCTGGCGCGGGGAACGATGTGGCCTCCGTTATCGAATGGATGGATCAAGACGCCGTCTGCCAAGGTAGGGGAATTAGCTCAAGTGGTAGAGCGCTCGCTTCGCATGCGAGAGGCAGCGGGATCAATGCCCGCATTCTCCAGCAGCAAGGCAGCCACGGGACCTTCTCTTGCCCTTCTTTTAGAAGCCATGGACAGTCAGCCGGCTCAGCTCCTCCAGTGGCCTCCATCCCTCTCCCCGCTTGGCCTCCCAAAAGGCCAGCCCTTGCGGAGCACAAAGCTCTTCCACCCCGGCCCTTCTCCCCCTTGCGCTGACTGGGAGGCTGGAGACAGCTGGGGGAAGTTAGCTCAAATGGAAGAGCATGGGAGAAGTAGTCAGACCCATACACACATTCTCCAGCCTGCTCTGCTCTGCTTTGCTCTGCTGGGCTAGGCTCTAGTGGGGGACCTGCACCTTTCTTTCTGAGCTCTCACTGGAGCACAATCCCTTTCCTCCTCCCTCCCTGCTAGTCTACGCCAAGCTCATTGGCCGGGAGGGAGAGCCACTCAAATACAGAATTACTCACATCCCAGGGGTCCATGAAGGGAATGAGGAGATGGGCGGGGTGGCACGCGATACCAGCTCAGCTGAGACCGTGAGACCTCGAAGCCTCCTGATCTCAGGCAGCATGGCAGCCGTGGAGCAGAGCAGAGCACACAGACAGCTTGGAGACAGCCAAAGCGGGGAAGGGCTGCGTTGGTCTGGAAGAGGGAGTCGGTGGCTGTCTATCCTGGCGGAGGCAGGGTCGTTTTGCTGTATGCTGGGCCAGGGGCCAGGGAGTCTGCTAGAGTTGCTGAGCTGGGCCTGCTCCTGGCTTTGCTTGGGTTAGAGGAAAGTGGTGAAGATAAGAACGGCCCTCCTGGGTGAGACCGATGGTCCATCTAGGCCACTATCCCGTCTTCTGACAGTAACCGATGCCAGGCGCTTCAGAGGCAATGGCCAGAGCAGGCAATCGTCAAGTGATCTATCCCTGTGTTGTCTTCTGAAGTTTGGTGCTTGTTTCTGGGGCTAACTCTCACCCCAGACACACTCCAGGGAGGGAGCGTTGGTGTTTGTGCCGAGGAGCGTGGCTGGGACTCGGACCCCCTTCCCCATCTCTGGGTAGCGCCTCGCCCCCACCCCCCCATTTCAGGCTGTGTTCTGCTTGAGGCCACAGAGCCCTTGCCTTTTTTTGCCCGGTGCCTGAGAGTCAGGCCAGCGGTGGGGAATTAGCTCAAGCGGCAGAGCGCTCGCTTTGCATGCGAGAGGTAGTGGGGGACGCTGCCCGCATTCTCCAAGCCTGTCGACTAAGGGCTCATGATGAGCGTGGTGGACGGGAGAGCCGGCCATCTGACTTTTGGCCTTGCTGCCCGTAGCGGTCAGGCCGAAAAATCAAAAGCCACCCTCCCTGGGCCCACAGCCACCCAGGGGCTCCTCTGCACCATCTTGCCTGAGCGGGTGGAAGTGGAGCCTGGAACTGAGCTGATGCGCTGAGGGTTATTTGCACTGTGCGCTTCACATGGAGGTGAAAACACGGGGCACAGATCTTTGAGCACAACCCCCGTCCTGAGGAATGGGGGGGGGGGGGCTGCATAAAGAGAGACCGGCTCTCCCTGGCGGGGCTGCAGTGGCTCTTCACAGGGGCAGTCCCAGTGCCAATTGGTACCAGAGTTTTGAAAACCACTTTTCTGGGCTGGCTCCTCTCTCTCTAGGGGGACTGGCGACCCCAAACTTCCCAGAAACCATCATAGCGAGGCCAACCTGAGCACAGACACCTGCTCAGCACCCCGGGGTGCAGCCCTGAACTCCGGCAATCAGCTACGCTCAGCTGACCACCCAACAAGCGTTACATGCAGGAGCCTTCGTGCCCCGCGTGTTCAGCTCCCTCCCAGCGCCAGCTTTAAACTCCGCTGCTCAGTTCTAAGCTTTGGCCACACGGGGGCAGCCTGGAGCTCAGCCAATGCCTCCCGTTGCTGGTTCCGTTTCCCACTCCTCGTGGCAGGTTCACACCCCGCAGGCAGATCTCTGAATCGGAGCCGAACCGTTCCCCAAATCCAGCGCTTTAGCAGCAGCTTTGCTAGGAAAGCGCTGACGTCCCCAAGTAACGTAAGAGCCAGAGCGCTGTGTCCAGGATCTTCTCTTGGGCCCCTCACCGTGGTGTCTGTCAGGCGCAAGGAGAAACCAGGGAAATGTTTTCATGGCGTTTAAGGGCAGAAGGGGCCATTAGCTCAGCTAGTCTGACCCCCGAATAACACAGAATTACACCATGACACGTATTGATCCCACAGACCTTAGACAGATCAAAGCGTTTCAGCCCTCAGGAAGGAGGCTAAACTGGGTACCAGAGGCAGCGAACAAGGGGCCCCCAAGGCAATGGCAGGGAGCTGACGAGGTGAAATATGCCCAGATGATCCCAGCAGGCGACCCACCCCCATGCTGCAGAGGTGGGAGTCCCTGTTCCTCCTGCCCTTAAGAATCTCTGGTGGTTAGTGGGTCCCCCCAGTTCCCCAGATAAGAATCCTCCATGTGGTTTCCCTGGCTTCACCTCCAGATAAGAACATTGTGTGGAGGGAGTGGGAGGAAGGTTTTCTGGCAGATATGTAAATGGGGACTGTGTCTCCCTGTCTGGCCCAGGCTCCTGGGAGGAAGTGATCTCAGTGTGTCTGGCTGTCTCCATTCCTCCCACCCATAAGAATCCCTGGTGTGTGGGTGCACCCTAGACCATTAAGGATCTCTGGGGGGTGGGTGTCTCTCTCCCCCTAGTCAGGATCACTGGGGCGTGCGTGTACAAAAAGAGACTTTGACTCACCCAGGCTGGGCTGCCATCATGGAACAGACCAGGTCCTTCTGTGGAGGGTTTGCGTTCCTCCAATGATGTGATCTCAGTGTGTGTGGGTGTCCCTGTCCCTTCAACCCTTAACAATCCCTGGTGCGTGGGTGCGCTGGGCCCCATTACAATCCCCTCTGTCTTACCCCCCATGAGGGATCCGGTGGATGTGGGGGTTCTCCACGCTACGCGGGGTGTCTGGTGCCCCTGTCCATCCTGGTTAATAGTGGAGTGTGGGTGTCCCCCCGCCCGTTAAGGATCCGTGTTGTGCGGATGCCCCCGTTCTTCTCATTAAGAATGGTGCAACGGAGCATATGGGTGTGTCCCCCCACCCCATGAACTAGCTCCCATGTATGGTTCCCCTGCCCCCATCCAGGCTCTGTGGGTGTCACTGTTCCCCTTTTCAAGATCCGTGTGGCAGGGGCGCCCTCCCCAAGTCAGATTCCCAGCGTGTGGGTGCTCCCATCCCCACCCAGGCTCTGCGGGGGTCTTAAAAGAGACTGTGTCTCACTGTCTTGCCCAGGCTACACTGCAGGGGCTATTCACAGGCGCGATCCCACTACTGATCAGCATGGGAGTTTTGACCTGCTCCGTTTCCGACCTGGGCCGGTTCACCCCTCCTTAGGCAACCTGGAGACCCCAAGCTTCCCCGGGATCACCATATTGATGCTGAACGTAATGCAGACACCCGATCGGCACAGCCCCCTGCAGCCCAGAACTCCTGAGCTCAAGCGATCCGCCAGCCTCAGCCTCCCCAGGCGCTGGGATCACAGGCACCAGCCACAGGGCCCAGCTTGTTTTGCTGCCTGGCAGCTGGAGCTTTAAACTCTGCTTGTGAGCTCTGTGCCTTGGTCAGATGGGGACAGCCTGGAACTGGGAAATGCTCCTGGTTCCCCCGCCCCCATCTCATGTCGGGGTGCAGGCGCCGCTGTCCTCCCAGGTAAGATCCCGGATGTTTCAGTGCCCCCCATCCCCCATCCAGGAGCCCAGGTGTCCGGGTACCTCTGCCCCCCATACAGAATCCTGGATGTGTGGGTGTCCATCCCTCTGCAGAGGATCCCGGAGTGTGGATGCCCTTGTCCCTCTTTAGAAGATCCTGGGTGTGTGGGTGCCACTCTCCCCCCCGAGAAGATCTCTGGTGGGTAGGTCCCCAGGGTGTGAGAGCTCCCATTCCCCGATACAGGCTGGGGGAGGGGGGGTATAACTGGCTCTCCCTGTCCTGCCCAGGCGGTGCTACAGCAGCTGTTCACAGGGGCAGCAACCCCACTGTCAACCTGCAGCTTTAACCTGCTCCAGGGGTGACCCATGCGGGTCGGGAGTGAGGGGCACCAGCAGAACTGAGAGTCTGGAGGTCAGGACTGGGATAGCAGGGGCTGCGGGTCGGGAGTGAGGGGCACCAGCAGAGCTGAGAGTCTGGAGGTCAGGACTGGGATAGCAGGGGCTGCGGGTCGGGAGTGAGGGGCACCGTCAGAGCTGGTTGACGCCTAAGGGGCTGCGGGTCGGGAGTGAGGGGCACCAGCAGTGCAGTAACTGGGGAGCTCAGCGAGGAATCGAGGGGGCTGTGGGTCAGGAGTGAGGGGCACCAGCAGAGCTGTGAGGCTGGAGGTCAGGACTGGGATAGTAGGGGCTGCGGGTCGGGAGTGAGGGGCACTGGCAGCGCAGTAACTGGGGAGCTCAGCGGGAAATCGAGGGGACTGCAGGTCGGGAGTGAGGGGCATCAGCAGAGCTGTGGGTCTGGAGATCAGGATTGGGATAGGAGGGGCTGCGGGTCGGGAGTTAGGGGCAGCAGCAGAACTGTGAGTCTGGAGGTCAGGACTGGGATAGCAGGGGTTGCGGGTCAGGAGTGCGGGGCACCACTCGAGCTGGGGGGAACCCAGGGGGCTGCGGGTCGGGAGTGAGGGGCACCAGTAGAGCTGAAGGAAGCCCAGGGGTCTGTGGGTCAGGAGTGAGGGGCACCAGCAGCACAGTGACTGGGGAGCTCTGCGGGAAGCCCAGTCGCTGCAAGTCGGGAGTGAGGGGCACCAGCAGAGCTGTGGATCTGGAGATCAGGATTGGGATAGGAGGGGCTGCGGGTCGGGAGTGAGGGGCAGCAGCAGAGCAGGAGGGAGACCAGGGGCTGCGGGTCGGGAGTGAGGGGCACCGCGTCAGAGCTGGTGGACGCCTAAGGGGCTCCGGGTCGGGAGTAGGGGGCAGCAGCAGAACTGTGAGTCTGGAGTCAGGATTGGGATAGCAGGGGCTGCGGGTCGGGAAGGCGGGGCACCGGCAGAGCTGGAGGGAGACTAGGGGGCTGCGGGTCAGGAGTGAGGGGCACCAGCAGAGCTGTGAGGCTGGAGGTCAGGACTGGGATAGTAGGGGCTGCGGGTCGGGAGTGAGGGGCACTGGCAGCGCAGTAACTGGGTAGCTCAGCGGGGAATCCAGGGGCATGTGGGTCGGGTGTGAGGGGCACCAGCAGAGCTGTGGGTGTAGAGATCAGGATTGGGATAGGAGGGGCTGCGGGTCGGGAGTGAGGGGCACCAGCAGAGCTGTGAGTCTGGAGGTCAGGTCTGGGATAGTAGGGGCTGCGGGTCGGGAGTGAGGGGCACCGGCAGAGCTGTGAGTCTGGAGGTCAGGACTAGGATAGCAGGGGCTGCGGGTCGGGAGTGAGGGGCACCGTCAGTGCTGGGGGGAACCAAGGGGCTGCGGGTCGGGAGTGAGGGGCACCAGCAGAGCTGTGGGGCTGGAGGTCAGCACTGGGATACCATCCAGCCTGATGGTAAGCGATGCCCAGCTGAGCCCATGGCCAGTACGTCCTGCTCCACCCACGGCCGGGCTGGGAGCCAGGACTCCTGGTTCTTCTCCCCAGCTGTGGCAGGGCAGTGCAGGCTAGTGGTTAGAGTGGGGGTTGGGAGCCAGGGTATCCGGGTCCCACCGCTGGCTCTGGGAAGGGAGTGGGGGCCAGTCGTGGTGCCCCCTGGCTTGAAGTCGTTTCCATCCTGTGCAGGGTTTACAGGTTTGTTCACTGGCTCTCAGCACCTCCCACTATACAAATTGTCCCAGTGCTGCGGGGTCTAGTGGTTAGAGCCGGGGAGGCCGGGAGTCAGGCAGGGGCGGTGGGTGTAAGGGGCCCGGGGAGGCACCTGGCCCGTGCTCCACCCAGAGGCCCTGCTCCCCCGAGTCCTCTCCCCCGCAAGGCCCCATCCTCACTCCGCCCTTTCCCAAGCTCCATCCGGCCACATGGGGCCATGGGAGAGGCCGGGGTGCAAACAGCAGAGAGACAGGTGGGGGCCTTGGGGTGGGGCGAAGAGGCACAAGTGGCAGGGCCTCGGGGAAGAGACGTGAGAGGTGGGCGGGGGTCAGGGAGTGGAACAAAGGGGTCCTGAGGGGGCGTGTGGGCGGGGCTGAAGGGGCGTGTGGGCGGGGCTGAAGGGGGAGTGTGGGCGGGCTGAATGGGCATGTGGGCGGGGCTTTGGCAGGAGGAGGCTGAGTGGCAGCAGGCCTTGGGGCAGGGCCACAGTCCGGGCCCGCCCAGCCTCCCCAAGTGGAGGAGTCCCAAGCTGCCCATGGAGCCAGGACTCCTGGGTTCTATTCCTGGCTCTCCCACAGACTCCCAATCTGAGCTGGTGCAGCCCATCTCGCCCTCCCTGGTGCCTCAGTTTCCCCCGTGTGAGACGGGTCCCAGTGTGAACGGCTGCAGCGCCGTGGAGAATCTCGTCCCTTCTCCTGGCGGCTCCTTGGGAGCCCTGGGAAGCAGCCAACTGCTGCAGCCCCTGGCTCCCGTCTGGGCAGCCCGGGTGGGGTGGGATCTGGGCAATGGGAAGAAGGAATCCCCTTCCCCACCCCACCCCGGGGACATGGGGAGGCTGGTGCTGCGGGGGCAGGAGTCCTGCAGCCCTCGCAGGGAGAAGGGGCAGGTTCGGCTTGGCTGCTGATGGGGCGGGGTGGGGGCACTGCTGGACTGGGGCTCCCCTGCGGGTGGAGATGGAGCACGGCCTGCTGGGAGCGGACGTCTCCTCTGGATGGGGAGGTGACACTGGCCAAATTGTGGGAGCCCTGTCCCCAGACAAGGGAGGGGCCTCTCAGCCTTGCCGGCTCGTCTCTCTTTCACCAGGATCGGCCCAGCACCTGGCCTGGCCCAGACCCCCTTCCTCAGCGCCAGCAGCTGCCCATTGTGGGGAGTGGAGCGGCCGCGGGTGGGGCTCTCAAGCCCCGGGAGCAGGGCCGGGGCACTGGGGGCAGAGGCTGCGATGGGGGAGGTGGGGTTGGAGAGATGTCAGGGGTGAAGCTGGGACTCAGGGGAATGGGGCAGGCTGCAGGGAGGAAGTGTGGGGGGGCCACCGGAGGGGAGCTGGGGGGCTGGGAAGCTGCGGGGGGGAAACAGACGGGGGGGTAGTGGTGACACCGCAGGGGGGGCTGCTCAAGAGGCAGTGGGCTGGGGGGCAGAGCGGGAGCTCGGACAGGGGTGGGGGGGTCAGGCTATTGCGGGTCTCCCTGTGAATGGCACCAGACTGCAGGGAACCCCCCGGCCGGCAGCCCCCCTGCTGGGGGGTCGGGTGAGTGCAGACCCCCCCCCCCGCTGCACCCTGCTGGGGGGTCTGGTCAGTGCAGCCCCCCCCAGATGCACCCGGCTGGGGGGGCTGGTCACTGCAGCCCCCCCCGGATGAACCCTGCTGGGGGGTCTAGTCACTGCAGCCCACCCCCGATGAACCCTGCTGGGGGCTCTGGTCACTGCAGCCCCCCCGATCCACCCTGCTGGGGGCTCTGGTCACTGCAGCCCCGCCCCCGCTGCACCCTGCTGGGGGCTCTGGTCACTGCAGCCCCCCCGATGCACCCTGCTGGGGGCTCTGGTCACTGCAGCCCCCCCCCGCTGCACCCTGCTGGGGGCTCTGGTCACTGCAGCCCCCCCCCGCTGCACCCTGCTGGGGGCTCTGGTCACTGCAGCCCCCAACCTCACACTGGAACTGGGCGGGGGGGAAGGTTTCTTCTCGCGCTCCCATTGGTCAGGGCTCTGCCTCCTCTTCCTATTGGCTGTCTCGGAGAGGCGGAGTTTCCGAGAGGGCGTCACGTGGCCTTGAAGCGTTCGCGAGGCGGCTCCTGAGCAGCCCAACCCCCTGAGCTCCCCTCCCCTCTGCCGCCCCTCCCCTCTCTGCCCGCCCCCAACCCCCAGGCTCCCCTCCCCAGTGCCGCCCCTCCCCTCTCTGACCCCGCCCCAACCCCCGAGCTCCCCTCCCCACTGCCGCCCCTCCCCTCCTGCCCCGCCCCAACCCCCAGCTCCCTCGATGCCGCCCATCCCCTCTTCTGCCCCGCCCCAAACACCCCCAGCTCCCCTCCCCACTGCCGCCCTCCCCTCTCTGCCCCGCCCCCAACCCCCGAGCTCCTCGATGCCGCCCATCCCCTCTTCTGCTCCCGAACTCAAACACCCCCGAGCTCCCCCTCCCCAGTGCCGCCCCTCCCCTCTTCTGCCCCGTCCCCAACACCCCCAGGCTCCCCCTCCCCAGTGCCGCCCATCCCCTCTCTGACCCCGCCCCAACCCCCAGCTCCCCTCCCCAGTGCCGCCCATCCCCTCTTCTGCCCCGCCCCATCATCCCCGAGGACCCCTCCCCAGTGCCGCCCATCCCCTCTTCTGCCCCAGCCCCAAACACCCCCAAGGCCTCCTCCCCAGTGCCACCCATCCCCTCTACCCCGCCCCAAACACCCCCGAGCTCCCCGATGCCGCATCCCCTCTTCTGCCCCTGCCCCAACACCCCCGAGCTCCCTCCCCAGTGCCGCCCATCCCCTCTCTACCCCCGCCCCAAACACACCCCGAGCTCCCCGATGCGCGCATCCCCTCTTCTGCCCCTGCCCCAACACCCCCGAGCTCCCCCTCCCCAGTGCCGCCCATCCCCCTCTCTACCCCCGCCCCAAACACACCCCCGAGCTCCCCCTCCCCAGTGCCGCCCATCCCCTCTCTACCCCCGCCTGAAACACCCCGAGAACCCAATCCCCAGTGCCGCCCATCCCCTCTCTACCCCCGCCCCAAACACCCCCGAGAACCCAATCCCCAGTGCCGCCCATCCCCTCTTCTGCCCCGCACCCAACACCCCCAAGCTCCCCTCCCCAGTGCCGCCCATCCCCCTCTTCTGCCCCCACCCCAAACACACCCCGACACTGTTCCTGGTTTTGGGAGGGGAACAGGAGACAGGACAAAAGAAGCAAGAGACGAAGAGAAAGGAGGGAGGGATGGATGGAGGAAAAGGTGAAACAAAAAGAACAAACCCTAATGTCCCCAGTGATTTTAAGGGACAAAATCCCAGGTACGGAATAAAATTCTGCCTCCTTAAGCTCGTGTTTTCCATGCCTAGAATTCAACGGTCACCAGATGGATCAGACTGAACAGGTTTCAAACCTCGAGGAGGCTCTTACCTTCTAAACAGGGACGTCTGTTTTCTAGTAAAATCAGGAAAAGGGAAGGAGAAAACTCGAAAGAGGTTCCTCCTGGCGCTCACGTCCGTGAACCCGAATACTCTCTCAGTCCTCAAAGAGAGACCTGGAGAAGGAGACTTGCTGAAGCAAAGCCACAGGGGTCTCTGAGGTTTCCCTGGCCCCTCGCCCCTGTCCTGCCTGGCTGATGTCAGCATCTCTCTGTGAGGTCACCACCTCCCCACCACCTTTGACCAATAGTCTGAGGTCCTGCAAAAGCCTTTGTGATGTCACTGCCACACCCCTCCCTTGCTGTGCTAATGTCCTGCCCCTGGCCAGGCACTTTGGAGGTTTGAGCTACTCCCTGTGGATCACCCCACTCAAGGAGCGTTCGTTCTAGGCAGCAAGCCGGCTAGACAGGAAAACATCAGACGCTGCTCCCAATGCTATACTCCATTTTTCAGAAATTAGTCAACTTTATGGCCAGAAGAGACCATTAGAGCATCTAATCTGACCCCCTGCATATCACAGGCCTCCTGTATGACACAAGAGCTATTTTTGGAGCAAACACAGTCCAGAAAGGCATCTAGTCTTCATTAAGTGACATCAGGAGATGGTGAATCCACCACTTTCCTTGGTAGCTTGTTCCTGTGGTGAATCATCCTTGCTGTTGAATATTTGTGTCTTATTTGTAATATGAATTTGTCTATTTTCACCTTCCAGCCACTGGGTCTTGTTATGCCTTTCTCTGCTAGATTAAAGAGCCCTTTCATACCCAGTCTTTTCTCTCCATTAAGGCCCTTCAACACTTCAATGAATTCACCTTTCAATCTTCTTTTGATAAGCTAAACAGGTTGAGCTCATTCAATAGCTCCCTAGAAGGCATTTTTCTCCAGCCCTCAGAACATTTGGTGGTTCTTTGGTCATCAGACTCCTGAATTGTAGCTTGTTCTTCTGCACAGCATAGCTCCTGGAGAAGAGGGATCTGCAAATATACATTCATATGATACCTTTGTTTAATTGATGAAAATATAAACTAGACGCTTAGAGGATTGGAACTGATTTCAGCTGATGGACAGGTTGGCTAGGTTTTTATGCATTTGAACAGCGAAATGTTGAGTGTTTACATTCATATCAAGCACCCCCGTATAGTGGAGCTCCTGAACATAATGGAGAATGGAAATGAAAATGTTTTCCTTTTTTTAAAAAAAAAAGAAAAAAGGTTATAAGAGAACACAGGGGTTTGAACCAAAGACTACTTCATTGGTAGTTAAGCACTCTACCACTGAACTATACCCCCATGACAACAAGAGTATGGAATCGTGATTTCCAGGACTATGAAGGACAAACCCTGCTTCATCGAGCTCCTTTGCCATTCCCAGACCACAGGTGGTTTTAAAAATGGGGTTTGACTAAACTTCTTAAATGTGGCAAACACCACAGCTTGCAGCCCCACCGATATAGCTTCTCCCACTGACATAGCTGCCATTTCTTGGGAAGTGGATTAACTACACCCACAGGAAAACTCTCTCCCATCAGCATAGAGCAGTGGTTCTCAAACTGTGAGTCAGGACCCCAAAGTGCAAGTGGGTCATAATCCTGTTTTAATGGGGTCACCAGGGCTGGCATTAGACTTGTTGGGGCCTGGGGCTGAAGTCAAAAGTCTGAGCCCCACCACCCAGGGCTGAATCCCTCAAGCTCTGGTTTTGCCCTCCCCTAACTGGGGCAGGGCTCAGGCTTTGTCTCCCCTGCCTCTGCTCAGTGGGGAGGGGCTTGGTCCCTCTTTCGAGGGCCATGGAGTAAGTTTTTTTTTTTTGCAGAAGGGGGTTACAGTGAAAGGAAGTTTGAGAAACCCTGGCATAGAGCCTCTGAATATGTCTAGACTTGGCTCCCTGTGGCAGATCAGACACTGAAAGTACAGCCATGGAGACATCACACACCAGCCTTGCCTAGCAGGCAAGAATCAAACCTCCACAAAAAGATGTCCATTGCTTTCTAACCCATCTCCCTAAGCCCTCAGCCACCACCACTTAACAAAAGGGTTTTTCTACACTATGGTTCTGGTCTCACTGAAGGGTCATTTCCAATTTTTTGCTCAGACCAGCATTAGGGAAAATGGTGCCCTGGGCAAAGCTTGTACTTTGGCACTTCCCCATTGCCCCTGGATGATCCCCACTCCCCCTTTACCACTAGCTCCTGCACTCCCAACCCTTGCGCCTCCTTCACCCCTAACTCCTGCCCCCTCCTGTGCCCCCTTTGTCCTTAACTCCCAGTGCCACCAGCCATTGCCCCTCTCCTGCAGCCCCTTCACATGGCTCCAGTGCTGGGGGCCCCGCACTTGTTCTCCCTTTCCCTGGGCTTTGGCATCACTAGCCCCTGCTTAGCGAGTAGGGTTCAGTGGTCCCCACAATGTGGGGCATGACTCCTAGGGGGACACAGAGGAACATTCATGGGGGCACCTCAGGGCCTGAGCCAGCCCCCATGGAGGGAGCAGCACTCAGCCCCACTCTGCCCCAGTTCTTCCCCAACCCCACCCTCAGCCTGGGGCTCTGGCTCCCAGCTCGACCTCGACCCCCTTACCCCTGTCTGCACCCCTCTCCCCAGCAAGCAACAGCTCCATTCCCAGCCCCGGTTCTCGACCGTGGCTTTCGAGGGGCCACAGCCATGGCTAAGAGGGCACAGTGTGAAATGTTTGGGGACCACTGGTTTAGGGTGATGTTCTCAATCACTTCTACAAAGTCCTATAAAAGCTATTCCTCACCCATCCATCAATATGGACTAGGTATGTTCTGCTGCCCTTCACTCATGCAGGAAGGATAATAACATTTCATTCCATTCAATCCTAAAGTGATTTGTAACCCACCACCAGCCAAAACTGGTCATTTTGGGGAAGTGGCCTTATCATGCTGCATATCTAGGCAGAGTAGGTGTGTCTGTGCAAACACGGTCTGTTCCTGAAGTCTTTCCCCCAGCTCCTCACTAGATGTGAGAGGGGAGCTGATTCAGCCTCTGCTTCTGCTTAGTATTTAAAAACTCCTTAGTGTCCCTAGCTCTGCTGGCCTTAGATTTCTCCTCCTGTCTCCTGTTTGACAGCTCAGATGAGGTGGCTGAGTGGTTAAGGTGATGGGCTGTTGACCCATTGTGCTCTGCGTGCATGGGTTCAAATCCCATTCTCATTGGATGCATTTAGTCTTCACCCCTCATTTGTAGGCAACCATCTCCCCCTTTGGTACAGTGATAGATGAAACAATGTTGCTTCTTGCAAACAGAAACTCAGAACTCTCTTGCTTTAAATAAAAGGTGTAAATCCCAGATTTCTTTAAAAAAAAATTTTCTAGTACTGTATTTCTTAGTTTTTATCTCAAAAGGGAACATCCTCATCATCTCCCCCAAACACCCTGGGACCTGCCTAAATTATTAAAATACCCTCAACCCGAGCAAGGCCAGAGCAGTGAACCAGAGCTAGTGTCTAGGCCAAGCTGTTCTGAAGGAGGCAACTCAAACATTTTCTCTCTGCTTCCCTTGGCAAGGTCTGACTGAGAAAACAAAATTCCCCAAGCTGAAAATTTTCTGCTGAAAAACCAATACTAGTCTTGTTGGGGACTTCAGTTTGAAAGTATTATTGTTATTATTCTCTTCTGTTTCTGAGTCAGTTCAGTTCAGTCTTTGTCCTCCAGATGTGTTTCAAGCTGCTGAGTTGTTGGGGAGAGAGGCCAATTCATAATGTCTCTTCCCCTCTTTCATAGTTTCTTCCAACTTGCTAGGAAGCTCCTTTGCTACGATGTGAGTCAAGCAGTGTCCATTGTCTCTGCGCTATCTCGGAGAAGCCTGCATTGTACATGGTTCCTGGGATAGTCCTTGGGACTGTGGATCCCCTCAGTGGGCCAGCAGCGAGTCTGGCTCCTCCATTGTCAAATCTGAAAGGCTGGTGGGGGCATTTCCTAACCTCGTAACATATCTCAGTAACACACACAGAGCAAAACTTCATAACTTCCCAACCAATGCGAGCACACACAATCCAACCTGATATTAATGTTCAACAGATCAAGACTTTTTAAATGACACCTCACCAGGCAGACTTTGTACAAACCATGTCATCATTATATGAGAGTGGTGAATATGGGGCTTCCAGGTGCTGCTTTGAGCACAGCGTGCCACACCTGGGCTGACACTGCAATGGAGACGTACCCTTAGAGTCCATCTCTCCTGGGATAAAGATGGCAGCAGGGCTGGCCTGGGTCATCTGACTTGGGCTCCTGGACGTAAAGCTGAGGGGCTAAAAACTGTGGTGCAGATATTTGTGTTCACACTGAAGCCTGGGTTCAGAAACCCTCATGGGGCCTCAGAGGTTGGGCTCAAGCCCATATGTCTGCACTGTAATTTTATAGAGGTTGGGAGGGAGTTTAGCAAGTGGAAATGGTAAAACCACATTGAGGGGACTGGATCACTGACCTATCAGCTCTTAACACCCAAACTTTCAGTAACTCTATTATCAGTGCCTGCAAGTGTAATTTAAACCATAGGTCCATCTAGCTCTGAATCTTCTTTTTTGACAGTAGCCAATACCAGGTGCCCCAAAAGCCACTCCTCAAGGTACCACTGGGAGTTGAACCCACAATCTCTTGTTTACCAAGCAGGTGCTTTAATCAGCTAAGGCCTGGTCTACACTAGGCGTTTAAATCGGTTTTACGAGTGTAAAACCGATTTAACGCCACAACCGTCCACACTAGGAGGCACCTTATATCGATTTTAATGGCTCTTTAAATCGGTTTCTGTACTCCTGCCCGACGAGAGGAGTAGCGCTAATATCGGTATTAACATATCGGAATAGGGTTAGTGTGGCCGCAATCGACGGTATTGGCCTCCGGGAGCTATCCCACAGTGCACCACTGACCGCTCTGGACAGCATTCTCAACTCGGATGCACTGGCCAGGTAGACAGGAAAAGCCCCGCGAACTTTTGAAATTCATTTCCTGCTTCGACAGCGTGGAGAGCTCATCATCACAGGTGACCACGCACAGCTCATCAGCACAGTTAACAATGCTGTCTCCTGAGAATCGAAAAAGAGCCCCAGCATGGACCGCTCGGGAGGTACTGGATCTGATCGCTATATGGGGAGAGGATTCAGTGCTAACAGAACTGCGTTCCAAAAGACGAAATGAAAAAGTATTTGAAAGAATTTCTAAGGCTATGACTGCTAAAGGCCACAGCAGGGACTCCGTGCAGTGCAGAGTGAAAGTTAAGGAGCTCAGACAAGCCTACCAGAAAACCAAAGAAGCAAATGGAAGGTCCGGGCAGGTCGAAAAACATGCCGCTTCTATGATGAGCTGCATGCAATTTTAGGGGCTGCTGACAAGTACCCCACCCTGACTGTGGATTCCGAGGTGGGGTTGTAATCTCTGCCATGTCTGAGGATTATGCAGACGGGAAGATGAAGAGGAAGAAGAAGAGGAAGACCTCGCAGAGAGCACACAGCACTCCGTGACCCCCAGCAGCCAGGAGCTTTTTATCACCCTGACGGAATTACCCTGCTCCCAGCCCTCACAAGCAACTATTGCAGAGAATGATGCCCTGGAAGGGAGCTCTGGTGAGTGTACCTTTGCAAATAGCAAACAGTGTTTTTTAAGCAAGCCTTTTTTAATGATTGATTTGCCCTGAGGACTTGGGATGCATTCGCAGACAGTATAGTTACTTAGAAAAGTTTGTTAACATGTCCGGGGATTGAGAGGAAATCCTCCAGGGACATCTCGATGAAGCGCTCCTGTAGGTACTCCAGAAGCCTTTGCAGAAGGTTTCTGGGCAAGGCATCCTTGTTCTGCCCACCGTGGTAGGACACTTTACCATGCCATGCATGTAGCAAGTAATCAGGTATCATTGCGTGGCAAAGCATCGCAGCGTATGGTCCCAGGGACTGCTGGCATTCAAGAAGCATCCGCTCTTTATCTTGTTCTGTTATCCTCAGCAAAGTGATATCGTTCAGGATAACCTGGTTAAAAATCAGGAATTTAAGTAAGGGGGGTGGCCATTTTTCTACTGGGTTCGTGGAATGCAGCAGCTTAAAAACACTTTCCTGCACGTAGCGGCGGGGAGGAGGGGTGAAATGCCGATGATCTTTTCTGTTTGGTCACCGGCGAGGCGATCTTCCCAAGCTACCGGACAAGCAGTGGGTGGGGAGGAGGGGGAAGGTTGTTGATTAGCAGGAGCTAGCGTGGTATTAGCCATGCGTTGGGGGGGGAGGGGTAAATCACTGAGACAGTGGCTTACCATGGCCGCATGCAAGCTGAATCCTGATGCCTGGACCTGTGTCTGTGAGATCTGTAACCCCAGAGATGCAAGCAGTCACTATTAAGATGAAAAATGCGACCTTGTAGGGAAATCACATGTGCTATGTAAGGTGAATAGTGCTTTTCACTGTGAAAGAGTATAACCATTGTTCTGTAAAATGTATCTTTCTAAATATTTATCTCCTCATGCAGCTGCAAATTTTTCAAGCGTCCCTCCTCCATCCCAAAGGCTAGCACAGATAAGGCGGAGGAAAAAGAAGACGCGAGATGAGATGTTCTCAGATATTATGGAAGTTACACGCAATGAAAGAGCTCATCTGAATGAGTGGAAGGACGTGGTTTCAAATTACAGGAAAGAGGCCAGTGAACGTGAGGACAGGAGGGACAACCGAGATGAGAGGTGGCGACAGGAAGACCAGCAGGAAAATCAGCGGTGGCGGCAGGAAGATCAGCGGTGGCGGGATGCAACTCTGGGGCTGCTGCGTGATCAAACTGACATGCTCCGGCGTCTGGTGGAGCTTCAGGAATGGCAGCAGGATCACAGAGTGCCGCTGCAGCCCCTGTATAACCACCCTCCCCCCTCACCATGTTCCTTAGCCTCCTCACCCAGACGTGTAAGAACGCGTGGGGGGAGGCTCCTGCACCCGCCCACTCCACCCCGTGGACAGCCCAACCAGAAGGATGCCGTTACTCTGAATTTTTTTTTAATGGCCTTCTCCATCCCTCCTTTCCTCCTCCCAAAGCACACCCTTACTTCTCTCCCTCTTTTTATAATGAATCAATAAAGAATTCATGCTTTTTAAATATAAGTGACTTTATTTGCATAAGTAAGCTGTACTCGAAGGGGGAGGGGGAGTTGCTTACAGGGACTGAGTCAATCAAGGGGGTTGGGTGTTCATCAACAAACACAGCAGTCACACTGTACCCTGGCCATTGATGAAGCTCGTTTTCAAAGCTTCTCTGATGCGCACCGCTTCCTGGTGTGCTCTTCTAATCTCCCTGGTGTCTGGCTGCGCGTAATCAGCGGCCAGGTGATTTGCCTCAGCCTCCCACCCCGCCATAAAGGTCTCCCCCTTACTCTCACAGAGATTATGGAGAATACAGCAAGCAGCAATAACATAGGGGACATTGGTTTGGCTGAGGTCTGAGCGAGTCAGTAATGTGCGCCAGCGTGCCTTTAAACGGCCAAATGCACATTCCACCACCATTCTGCACTTGCTCAGCCTGTAATTGAACAGATCCTGACCACTGTCCAGGCTGCCTGTGTATGGCTTCATGAGCCATGGCATCAAGGGGTAGGCTGGGTCCCCCAGGATAACGACAGGCATTTCAACATCCCCAACTGTTATTTTCTGGTCTGGGAAGTAAGTCCCTTGCTGCAGCCGTTTAAACAGAGTAGTGCTTCTGAATACGCGAGCGTCATGAACCCTCCCTGGCCATCCCATGTGGATGTTTGTGAAACGTCCCTTGTGATCCACCAGTGCTTGCAGCACCATTGAAAAGTACCCCTTCCGGTTTACGTACTGGGTGCCCTGGTGCTGCGGTGCCAAGATAGGGATATGGGTTCCATCTATCGCCCCCCCACAGTTAGGGAATCCCATTGCAGCAAAGCCATCCACTATGGCCTGCACGCTTCCCAGAGTCACAACCTTTGTAGCAGCAGCTTAGTGATTGCTTTGGCTACTTGCATCACAGCAGCCCCCACAGTAGATTTTCCAACTCCAAATTGATTCCCGACTGACCGGTAGCTGTCTGGCATTGCAAGCTTCCACAGGGCTATCGCCACTCGCTTCTCTACTGTGAGGGCTGCTCATCTTGGTATTATGGCGTTTCAGGGCAGGGGCAAGCAAGTCACAAAGTTCCATGAAAGTGCCCTTACGCATGCGAAAGTTTCGCAGCCACTGGGAATCGTCCCACACCTGCAACACAATGCGGTTCCACCAGTCAGTGCTTGTTTCCGGGCCCAAAATCGGCGTTCAATGGATAGAATCTGCCCCATTACCATCAGGATCTCCAAAGCGCCGGGGCCCGCGGTTTGAGATAATTCTGTGTCCACGTCCTCATCACTGTCATCGCCGCTGCCGTGATCCGCCTCTTACTCGCCTCGGTTCAAGGTCCTGGTTCAGCATATACTGCACGAGAGTGCGCGAGGTGTTTAAAACATCCACGATTGCGGTATGGAGCTGAGCAGGGTCCATGCTTGCTGTGCTATGGCGTCTGCACGGTTCACCAAGCAAAAAGGGCGCGAAACGGTTGTCTGCCGCTGTCAGGGAGGGAGGGAGGGGTGAGGCTGTACCCAGAACCACCCGCGAAAATGATTTTTGCCCCATCAGGCACTGGGATCTCAACCCGGAAATGCCAAGGGGCGGGGGAGGCTGCGGGAACTATGGGATAGCTACGGAGTAGCTACCCACAGTGCAATGCTCCAGAAATCGACGCTAGCCTCGGACCGTGGACGCACACCACCGATTTAATGTGTTTAGTGTGGCCACGCACACTCGATTTTATAAAATCTGTTTTACAAAACCGGTTTATGCAAATTCGGAATAGTCCCGTAGTGTAGACGTACCCTGAGAGGCTTTGTTTTCATTATATTTTAATTTGTGCTCCTTCCTCTTCTCATGATGCACATTTATTAATTTGCACTTCATTTTGACCATAGTTCTATCCTGTTTCTCAGAAAGGCTCTAAGGGCTTGTCAGTTAAAATATGTTCCAAAGAGACCCATTGCTCCCGTGATTAGTGACTTTCTTAAAGTCTCTCAGTGCTTGTAAGTTAAACTAGTTTTCTAAAAAGACCCCTCTTTTTAAGAGCAGGATTAGTAATGAAACTTACCCTCTTTCCCACAAGCCACTGCCTCGGTGCCTTTACTGTCTGCTGCAACACCTTCAAATAATTCTGCTGAGGATGTTTCCCAGAAATTAATCATCATTGGGATGGCTAGGAATGTATGGGGAGAAAAAAAATTAAGATTCTATATTAAATGAATAAAATCATTCCAAGAAATATAAATTAATTTAAGGCATAATGTAAGCATAAAAAAAAGTTTAGAGCAAAAAGTTAATTAAAAGAACCAAACAAACATTGCATTCTTAAAGAAGTGCAGGTTATGCAAAAAAAAAAAATTATATATATATATATATGATGGATAGATAGATAGATATAGATAGAATTGCTGTTTTAACCAAATTAGATGCTAATAGCTGTTTTATTTATTTAAAGTGTAAAAATCAGCTACAACCTGTGTCACAAGAGGTAAATAGTGCACTAAAATAATAATAAGTTAAAAATGTGACTACATTACCAATTTAGAGTCACAACAAAAAAAGTCTATATTTTTTAAAAAACTAACTATACTCAGCCTTTGTATTTTTTTTTTAAAAAGTATCAAGCAGGCACTCAAACATAGGAAAAGTTGTCAAAGACAACTTAGTGGTCTTTTAAAAAAAAGCTTTAAAATCAGACTACGCAAACTTAATTAAAACACTATTAATATTACTGCAATTAAAAGGGCAAAAAAATTCTTAAAATTAATGTAGTCAGTTAAAAATGCAATAATTAAAGAAAGCAAAGGTAAAAAAAATGAGTACTAAAAAAACTGCAAAACACTTTAAATGCTTATGTGACATTGTTGAGCTAAAATATTTAAGAAACAATCAGTTGAAAATATAGTGGTGCAAGAACAAAGTAACATCACTTCCCATTGTTACACAGCTTCCAGGTGCTGGAGGCTGCGATCCCCTGTCGTTAACATGGTTATTGGTCTGAAATCTCCCCATGGCCAGTCAGAGACAGACACGTACCTGTGTCGATCCCCAGCCCCCGTCGCAGCGTCTCTAGGGGAAGGAGAAGATGGGAGAGGTGAGGATTCAGTCCCTCGCATTCATGGAGAAATCCCCATTGCTTATTAATGGAACTGCTGTTAACTACGAGATGGTGACAGAGATCAGAGGCCGATAACGCAGCCGCTGCAGACAGAGCTAGCCCCACAGGGCTGCTCCATGGGGAAGGGCGACTCGCTGAGCTGGGCTGTGAGATGGAGCCCAGGATCAGTGACATCACTAGAGTCCCCGACTCCTCCCCAGGGCGAGGGTCGCTCTAACCAGAGGAGACGCCACCCCCAGACTCCAACTCACCTTTGAATCCCAGCAGCACCTCCTGCAGCACGGCACTTTGCAGAGAGAAATCGCTGAGTCTCTTCTCCAGCTCCGCAAATGACGGCTCTGGCTTCCGAAACGTCCCATCCTCCCTGCTGGGGAAAGGAGGGGTGAGAAATAGGCCTGAACCCCAGACCCTGAGCCCAGCAACCCCCAAACTCCAGGAAACCTGGATCTGAGCTTTGCAGCCTGAGATGGTCGTTGTCATGGTGAGTCACCTCAGCCCTGTGCTCCCCAGAGAGACGGGAAGTGGGGAGACACTAGAGCAGGGAACGGAGACATTGTTCAGGAGCTTTCTCAGGGACGCTCTGGTTCTGTGGGGGGCAGACCCACCCCATACGCTGGGTTACTGCAGTAACAAGGGGCACCAGCACGGGGATCATGTGGAAGGGAGGAGAGACAGACCAAAGAGTGGGCAGGTCCTACATGCTGACAGTGGCCACAGACAGAGCTCAGGGCTCCAGCAGGGAATGAGCCTGGCCCCTTAAACACCAAAACCCCCCAACCATTCAACTGAAGCAGTAACCCTGGGGTGTCCAGCTCATTCGCAGAGATGGCCACACTGCCCTGTCCGTTACGGCCAGTGGCCCGGGCATCAGGTTAGGACTCTGTGCCCTGCTCCATTCACAGCAGAACACCCACTGCTCCCCATGGCACACCCACGTACGAGGAACAAGGGGAGAACCTGCCCTTCGCATCGGAAATAAAATTTTAGTTCTTAGTATTTTGCCAAGTCTTTGTCTGTCACACTCAGTGTCACTCAAGAGGAAAACAGCCCCCTCCCGGACACCCTGTAGGGCCCTGCTTGTTCTTCCCTGTGTTTCCTGCCTTTCCCACCCTCCTTTCTCCATTTCTCTCTCGCTTCCTTGTCGTCGTGTCTCTCCTCTGTTCTTCCCTCCCTACAGCAACCCCCTGTTCCCACCCCACAAAGGTTTCACTCCTGCCCCCTCCCCATTCCACCTGCTCGAGTGATCAGCCAGGGAATGTTCAATGTTGACATCAAAGTGCTGCCATTTCAGTTGACGCCCCGATGACATTAACAGGGGACAGGAGAGTTCACGCTCTCAGAGCTACGGCTTCAGGCTGCTGGCAGCCCCAGCAAGGCAACGCTGTCTCCGTTTACACTGGGGAGGTGCTGAGGGCCGGCAACTCACTTTAACAAAGGCGAAAGCTGAGATTCTGCACCCTCTGAGTACATGACGCAGCCACGTCAGTCCAGGAGACAGGCCTGGTCTGTCCCATCGGCCCTGGGTCTAGCAGCCCTGCTGTGACCTCCTTAGCGATCAGACAGTAACCGGCTGTTCTCCTACCTGAGTCAGCCACTAGGGGAGCCAGAATCACATGCTCCCAGGGCAGGGGGCAGCTTCCTATTCAGCGCAGTTATCAAACCTAACGGCCCATGAGGGGGAGCGAAATGGAGCCCAGGACTTACCTGCCCCCAGCGCTCCCAGCACCCTAAAGAGGGGGAGAAAGAGGAGGCCGTCAGGGGCAGTGTCCCTGGGTGGGGAGGCCTCCTGCTCTGCAGGGGTCACCACTGAGGCCTCGGGCAGTAGGGGAATTTCAGGTTTACATTCCCAGAGCAGCTGCTCCCCGGGACTTTCCCCTATGCAGCCCCAGCAATCCCTGCGGGCAGGTCGCCACTCTGAAAATCTTCTCCCCGGGCACTTTCCAGGCAGAAGATATTTCTCTGCATTGAGAATCAAATTCCCCTCAGTGCTGAGAGACCCAGAAGGCCCCTGGCCCCACTAAACCCATTAACCTGCAGTGTGAGGGGCCTTGGGCCTGGCTCGGGACCTCAGCATGGTGGGGGAGGGGATTTCACCCTCCAAGAGCAAATGCAGAGAGACATTTCCAGGAGAGAAGGTCTTGGGGCTGCAGCATCCAGGACTTCCAGGACCCATCCGTGGCGCCGCTGCCAGACTCACTGGGTGACCTTGGGCAGGGCTCTGCCCCTCCCTCTGCCTCCCTTTCCCCATTTGTCCCAGAGGGATAATGCCCCTGACCCCACTCTGCAAAGTGCTTTGGGGTCCAGGGCTCAGAAGCACCTATACAAACGCTGCGTATGATCCTTGCAATGACAGCCTGACCTGCAGGGGTTGGCTCAGCGGCTGCTGCCCCTTCTCTCCTCCCCTCTCGCTGAGCAGGGAAATCTCCCAGGACAGGCTGCAGACGCCCTCATCCCTTCTCTGGACAATGGCTCTCTCTAGCTCCTCCAGCCGGGCCAGCAGCTGCTGCTCCTGCTCCTCCAGAAACCCTCGCAGCTCCTGCCACTCCCAGACGATCTTCTGCCTCTCGGCTTCCGTCTGTTTCTGCAACAGGGAGAGGGCGGCTCAGTAACAGGGGAACATAGAACATAAGAACGGCCAGACTGGGTCAGACCAAAGGTCCATCTAGCCCAGTCTCCTGTCTTCTGACAGCGGCCAGTGCCAGGTGCCCCAGAGAGAATGAACAGAGCAGGGAATCATCAAGTGATCCATCCCCTGCCACCCATTCCCAGCTTCTGGCAAACAGAGGCTACAGACACCATCCCTGCCCACCCTGGCTAATAGCCACTAATGGACCTGTCCTCCATGCACTTCTCTAGTTCTTTTTTTAACCCTGTTAGTGTCTTGGCCTTCACAACATCCTCTGGCAAGGAGTTCCACAGGTTGACTGTGTTGTGTGAAGAAATACTTCCTTTTGTTTGTTTTAAACCTGCTGCCTATTCATTTCACTGGGTGACCCCTAGTTCTTGTGTTATGAGGAGTAAATAACACTTCCTTATTTACTTTCACCACACAAGTCACGATTTTATAGACCTCTACCATATCCTCCCCCCTCCCCCCCAAGTAGTCTCTTGTCCAAGCTGAACAGTCTCAGGCTTTGTCTACACTGGCACGTCTCTCCTGCCAACAAACAGCAGCTACTCTGTGCGCCTGTTAGCGGCACGGCTGTAGCGGCACAGCCGTGTTGCTAAAAGCTGCGGCGTGTAGCCATAGCCTCAGTCTTATTCATCTCTCCTCATACGGAAGCTGTTCCGCACCCTTCATCATTTTTGTTGGCCTTCTCTGAACCTTTTCCAATTCCAATGGTTGTTTTTTTTTGGTTTTTTTGAGATGGGGTGACCAGATCTGCAGGCAGTATTCAAGGTGTGGACATACCATGGATGTATATACAGGCAATAGGATATTTTCTGTTTTATTGTCTATCCCTTTCCTAATGATTCCCCACATTCTGTTTGCTTTTTTGACTGCTGCTGCACATTGCATGGATGTTTCCAGAGAACTATCCACAGTGACTCCAAAATCTCTTTCTTGAGTGGTAACAGCTAATTTAGACCCCATCATTTTATGTCCATTTGGTATTATCTTTTCCAACGTGCATTATTTTGCATTTATCAACACTGAAATTCACCTGCTCAGTAACTGGGGAAAATCATAAATGCGCCTCGGGGCGGGTGGCAGAGTTATTTACCAGAACACAAGATCTCTTGCGGTGGGGGATGGGAAGTTCATTTATCCCAGGAAGGGAGGTGGGATCAGGGCCGGGGTGAGCTGTACATCACCTACAGGAGGGACACTTCTCCCAGAAACCTCATCAACTTGCACTGAGCCAAATCCTCCATCTCTGCAGCCCACGTTTCATCTCCTTCCTCCCCATCCCCCCCAGGAGCTAGAAAGGATCCCTGGTCACTGTGACATCCAGACAGCCCGTGGGCAGGGGCTCTGGGCTAACACAGACTGACCCTGTGCCCTAAGGGCATCATGTTACCCCCGTGTCTGACCCTGCAGGCTCCCTGGGCTCCAGCGGGGATGGGTCCCTGGCTGAGGCTGGCAGGGTGGGCCCTGCATTCACCAGGTCATTCATATGCCAGGCAAACCTCAGTGGCGGGGGACTCTGGGCACCTACCAGCAGCTCCTCGCTTTGCCGCTGCTCCTCGGCTTTGGCTGCTTCTCTCTCTTTTCCCAGGGGGGTCGGATGCTTTTGTGGTACCTCCTGGAAGAAGCAGGGGAGGGAGGGTTAGAAACTGCTGCAAACCTCCCAGCTGCCAGATTTCAGGGCCTGTCCTGCCCTGCAGATGCCTGGGCAGGGTCCCTGGGACTCAGACTGAGAGGAGCTGGTGAAACAGGGAGCAGCTTTTCCAGAGGAAACGCAGGGCCCCAGGCTGCAGGGACAGGGGGGCAGCCCAACCCCTGGCTCCCCGGGGCCTCGCCCACATCCCAAGCAGCCAACTTCAGACAGTCCCCCACTTTCCCCAGCGCCAGCCCCCAAAGCTCCCGCAGGGCCAGATCTGAACATGGAGCCCCCCGAACATCCCCAACCCCCAGCCCTGACCCCCCAGCACACCCCAAACTCCCAGCAGCCCCACAGGCCCCCAGTCCCGGCCCCCAGCACACCCCAAACTCCCAGCAGCCCCACAGTCCCCAGCCCTGACCCCCAGTGCACCCCAAACTCCCAGCAGCCCCCAGTCCCCAGCCCTGACCCCCAGCGCACCCCAAACTCCCAGCAGCCCCACAGGCCCCAGCCCTGACCCCAGCACACCCCAAACTCCCAGCAGCCCCACAGGCCCCCAGCCCTGACCCCATCGCACCCCAAACTCCCAGCAGCCCCACAGGCCCCCAGCCCTGATCCCCAGCACACCCCAAACTCCCAGCAGCCCCACAGTCCTGACCCCAGCACACGCCAAACTCCCAACTCCCCACAGTCCCCAGCCCTGACCCCGCCACACCCCAAACTCCCAGCAGCCCCACAGTCCCCATCCCCAGCCGCTCCCCGCCCCAGCCCGGCTCGGACACCCCAAATCCGCCCCCGATTCCCCTCCCCTCGCTCCCGGGCCCAGCCTGGGCCTGAGCTCTGCAGCCGAGCCGCGCTCCGGCCCCTGCAGCTCCCGGGCTCCGCCCCGCCCGGGCCACTCGCCCCGCAGCCCCGGGCAGCCCTGCTCCGGCCGCGGGGAGCGCGGGGACCCCGGGCAGGGCGCGAACCAGGCAGCCGGGCCCGGCCCCTCCCGGCAGGAGCGTGTCCGCCCCACGCGTGTCCCCGGGCCCCGCCCCGCCCCGCCCCGCGCTGCCCCCGGCCCCACCGCGCTGCCCCGCGGGCTGCAGGGCTGAGCAGCCCCCCCGCTGCGCTCCCGGCCCCGGCCATGGCCCCGCTGCCGCACACAGGGGCGGGGGCCGGGCGGGCGGGGGGAGCAGGAAGGGGCGGCTCCTCCCCGGGCCTGGCCCCGCCCCCGGGCCCCTCGCAGGGGGGTTGGGACCCGCGGGGAAGCGGGACCCGCCTCAGCCCGGAGGGGGCAGGAGAGGGGCCGGGTCTCCCCAGGGGAAAAGCGGGGGCGGGGCTGGTGCTGCTGAACCATCGGACCAAGGAGCCCCCGGCGGAGAATGCAGCGAGCGCGGGTCAGTTCAGCGCTGGGGGGGGGACCCAGCGCGTGTCAATCACCTGCCGCTAAAGCGTCTAAATCCCCTGGGCACAGCTCGGGAGCTGCACTGTGACTACATCCTGCAGGAAGCCCCCCTCCCCCCATAGCAGAGTGGCGCAGCGGGAGCGTGCTGGGCCCATAACCCAGAGGTCGATAGATCGAAACCATCCTCTGCTAGTTTGGTTTTTATTACAGCCCTGGAAATAATCCAGCTGCCTGCGTGTGTTCAGAAAAGAAGAACAAATTCTCTCCCTGTTCACCCTTCCACGGTGATTAAAGGAAGGAAGAAAGCCCCAGCAGAGCCCTGCCCCACAGAGTCCCCTCCTGGAGGGCGAGAGCTGGGCAGTGACCAGGGCTCCAGCTCAGGGTTGCCAGGTTTATATAACTTTTGGTGATGCCCAGAACAGGTCCAAGTCCTGCCCCTTCCCCTCCCCCCCCCCCATCTCTGCCTAAGGCTCTGGGAGGGAGTTTGGGGACATGAGGTGCTGGTTCTGGGATGGGCAGGGCAGGGGAGGCAGTTTGGATGCAGGAGGGGGTGCATGCTCTGGGAGGGAATTTGGGTGCATGAGGTGCAGGCTCTGGGCTGGGGCAGGGGTTGGGGGGCAGGGGGGGCAGTGGCAGACTCAGGGAGGGAGTTCGGGTGTGTGCAGGATCTGGGCTGGGGCAGAGTGTTGGGGTGTAGCACCTTAACTTGGGAAGCTCCTGAAAGTGACCCGCACCCACATCTGGCAGCAACTTCTACATGGAGGAGGCCGGGGGGAATCTCCTGGGGCCACTGCCCACAGGCACCACCCCTGCAGCTCCCATTGCCGCAGTTCCAATGGCAGAGTTGGTGCTTGGGGCAGGGGCAACATGTGAGAGACACACCCCGCAGGGATGTGCCAGGTGCTTCTGGGAGTGGTGCGCCGTGCAGAGCGAGGGTGGGCAGGAATCCGCTTTAGCCCCACGGTGCTGCCGGTAGTAGTGGCAGGAGCCCCCAGGGCCAGCTGATCTGACTTTCTGATAGGGAAGCCCCAGGAGTGGTCATGCACCCCTCATGAGCAGTTCTGGGGAGTCTTTTGGGGGCTCCTGGAGTAGGCGGCAGAGAGGTGCAGCCTCACCACAGAGTCTGTTTCCCTGGAGGGGAGAGGGGGCTGCAGGGTGATATCCCACCTCTGGGCATCCAGGAGCCTCTGCTCCCCACTGTCATGCTGGAGCCTCCACATCTATTTATTGGCAAATAAAATTAGCAGAATTCTAAAATATTGTGCACAGAATTTTTATTTTTTTTTGGTGCAGAACTGACTCAGGGAACCTGCTTGGATTGTCACCGCTTGGTGAACCACTCACCACCACACCAATGCACAGAGAGAGTGCCAAGCCCTACCGCAATGTGGGGCTGGGGGCTGGGGTCGGGTTCCATGTGTGGGAGGAAGCTCTGGGCTGGGGAAGGAGGTTGAAGTGCAGGGGGGTGAGGGCTCTGGGGTGCAAGAGGGGGCTCTGGGTTTGGGGGGGTTCAGGGCTGGGGTAGGGGGTTGGGGTGCAAACTTACCTCGGGCGGCTCCTGGTCAGCGGTGCAGCAGGGGGGACCTACTGGCCACTTCCAGGGCGCAGCGCGGTGCCCTAGGACACGTAGGGACCAGCCTGCCTGAGCCCCGCAGCACCGCTGACCGGACTTTATAACCCAGTCACCCCACTGGGAGCTCCAGGGTCCCCCTGTCACATGTGGTACCTGGGAGCTCTGGGATCCACCCACAACAGCTGGGAGCTCTGGGGGCCTCCCGCTGCTCACAGTAGCTGGGAGCTGTGGGGTCCATCCGTGGTGGCATGGGTCTGTGGGAGCCCCTTCCAACACTGGTGGCTGATAGCTGTGAGGCCCCCACTGGCCGACAGCCCCAGTCTTCCTGCCCCAGGGCTGAGGTGGAAAATGTCACTGAGATCTCTGAAAGTCACAGTTTCTGTGACCCCCTTTATATAATCTTAGCCTTAATCGTTGTTGACTGTCTCTCTCAATCTCTAGGTCTGCTCTAGCGCGGATGGGACAGGGAAGACAGACGCTCACCCCCCCAGCACAGGTTTGGGCAGAAATGGCTCTTGGGCTATTTGCTGAGCATGCAGAGGACTTGTCCAGGCCGGTGGAGCAGCTCAGCCAGATGAGGAGCTGGAAGAAGGAGACCGGAGCAGCCTGGAAATCCCACTTTTTCTCCACAGCCACTGCCTGTCAGCAGGATTCCTCCTCCTCCTCAGTGAGACCAAATCTAAGCACCTAGACAGCCGGTCTGTCCGCTGCACCCCAGTCCCTCATGCCAGAGCCTCCCTGCCAGAGTCCTGTACCTGGCTCCAGAGAATTGTCTCACATCTCGCTGGGAACTCGACTTCTTGTGCCCAGAGTCTCGGCCCCACTCAGCAGAGGACCTGAGAAACACAGTGTCTGCCTTTTCCAAATAAGTGCCTGGAAAGGTTTTGTTCTTGTGACCACGTGGCCTAATGGATAAGGCATCTGACTTCGGATCAGGCGATTGAGGGTTCAAGTCCCTTCGTGGTTGTGCTTGTGCGATTTTACCTTTGGGCTGAACGTCCTGCTCCCTTCAGGGCTGGAACCTCTTCTTGGCCGCTCAGGCCAATGCTCTGGCTTCAGCTAGAGCCCCGGGAAGGAGTTGGGGTTTGGGTGTCACAAAGGCTGGGCCATGAGCCCCAGGTGCTTCCAGTCTCGCCTTTGCCCTTCCTGACTTGCCAAAGAAAATGGGCGGCTGCCCGGGCTAGAGTGTGGAGCAGTTTCCCTCTTCCAAGTGTGCGCCTGTCCCTGTGCTGGAGGGGGGTTGCTACATAGCACCTTGGGAGCCTGGGTATTTCTCTGCTTCTCGCCAGCTGGGGAAAAGCCTCTTGGGGTAAAATCTCCTGCCCCACTGCCAAAGTGAGCACCTTGAGTGGGAATGGTAAGAGGCCCCACCAGGGGCGCTGGCCCTGCTTTCCTACCGTCTTCTGATGTTGGCCACAGAGCATCAGCAGCTGGCTGCGGGTGGTTTTCAGTGGGGGTTTGACATGCCAGGGAGCAGGGAGCAGCCTGGCCAGGTGTCTCTGTGGCTGTCTGCTGGCCACGTATAGGCATGGTTCTCCCCTCCCCTTGCCCTGCCCTTGGTTGCTCTGTGGCTTTTAAACCTTCCCTTGGATCTGTCAGCACCCGCCACCTCTGTCCTAGTGCCCAGAGGAGGAGAGGTGCTGGGCTCCAGCCTGGGACTCTGCCTCCGTCCTGCCTTTCCCTGACTATGAAACCTGGCCTTGACACTCCTTTCTTCAAGCGCCATGTGGGCAAGAGGAAAAGTGTGGTAGAAAGCACAAGGGCCAAACTTGTGGGCATCAGAAATCCCAAACACCCAGTCAAACCACAGCCACTTCTAGACCCCATTCCAACCAAAGACCTGGCTCCAGTGGGTATGAGTCACTCAGCACAAGGTAAACAACTCATTCTTAGACAGCTGGAGATAGGAAAGCACTTGGATCTCCAGGGATTTACCATAATGTCCCACTGAGATTTGAACTCAGATTCCAGCATGCCAACCATTACACCATGGGCCCAGCTTGTGATAGTTTCTCTGAACATTGGTGACCCTATCATAGAATACCAGGGTTGGAAGGGACCTCAGGAAGTATCTAGTCCAACCCCCTGCTCAGAGCAGGGCCAATCCACAGACAGATTTTTATCCCAGATCCCTAAATGGCCCTCTCAAGGACTGAGCTCACACACCTGGGTTTAGCTGGCCAATAGTCAAACCACTGAGCTCTCCCTCCCTCACAGGCCCAGCTTGTGTAAGGGACTGTTGGCCCTTTACTAAAACTGAGTGGGGTTTTTTTGGTTGGCTAGTTCCCAGTTCCAATAGAAGGGGGACGGGTCAATGGGAAATCAGGACCCTGAGACTGACAGGCCCCTGGGGCAATGGTCACCAACTGGTAGGGAACAAGTGAGAATTTGTTAATGAGTAAAATTCCTGGTGAAAATTGGCAAAGCTGTGGAAATTTTGAAAAGTTCCAGTGAATTTACACATGAAGATACAAACAGAGAGAGAACATCACAGACTGCACAGGCCCACACAGACATAAACAAAAGCTAAACCCACACAGCACACAGAGCCATAGACACATAAGGGAAAGCCACACAAAACATAGAACAAATCCACACCAAAAAATACAGCAAAAGCCCACAACAGGAAAGCACAAAAACCACATACCAAAAGAATACTTAGCAAAAAACCAATCTGCATGCAAAAGTCATACACACACACACACACACACACACACACACACACACACACACACACAAAACTATGCAAGGCATCCACAAAAATCACACAGGACCCACATGCACAGCAACACGACAGACAAAAAAACCCCAACATACCGAAAGCCAGGCAGGGTTTGAGTCTCACAGCGAAGAGGGTGAGCACACAGGTGGTTTGGGGAGCAAAGA
Source organism: Mauremys reevesii (assembly GCF_016161935.1). NCBI lineage: Eukaryota > Metazoa > Chordata > Testudines > Geoemydidae > Mauremys > Mauremys reevesii. The sequence goes on from NC_052634.1 coordinate 50,247,123, forward strand.
CTGAGGGGGAGTCGGGGGCAGTGCTCGGCTCTGCTTGACCCTCCTGACACAGGCGGCTGGTGGGGAGCAGAGCCTGGTAGATCTGTGGAATCTGCCCTGCTCTCTGTAAAGCAAGGGGACCTTGGTGTCTTCTGAGCTGCAATTGTATTTTCTGCAGGGCAAAATGATTGGCAGAAGCCATTTGCTTAAAGGAAACTAGTGCTGTAGATGAGGTTTGAACTCACAACCTCAGCATGACTCCACTCAGCACTGCTCTGTAAGTACTGGGCACTAACCCATTGCACCACTGTGGTGCTGCTATAGCACTTTGGAGTAGACAGTGACTGGAGGGGTATTCCCAGCCCTGTAATAGCTGCATTGACAGACCATTTCTTCCTTTTCTTAAGCACTATCTAACCAGGGCTTAGGTCACCTTAACTCTATGGGTTTGGGGGGAGGAGGGATTCACACCCTGAGAGACGTCGCTCTGTCAGTTCAGTGCCCAGCGTACACCAGCCCTTAGATCCCTCTTGGTATTTCAATGCAGGCACTGACCTGTGAGAGGAAAACATTAGCTCACAACCACAGAGACTGAATTCCCCACATTTAATCTCACTGCACTTTCCAGAAAGTCACAAAATTCAATTCATTCTTGCTAGGAGAGAGAAAACATAAGTGACACTAAGTTTGTTGCTTGGTTAAATAAAATTAAGTGTTTAATTAATATAGTAAAACTCTGTCCTGATTCCTCTAACTAACACCACAGCGTGAAATAGGAACAGAGACAAATCTTGTCAGTGACGACTAATTTCACAAATGATCTTCCCATTATTAATTTCCACGCTGCCCCCATTGGAGGTCTGGGCATCTCCAGTGTCATTGCTCTGCATTCACCTTCCCCGTAGAATTGTTCTCAGACATTCGCCTTCCTCTGCAGCGTGGGGCTCGGGTCACTTGCTGGAGGATTCCCTGCACCTTGAGGTCTTTAAGCCACAATTTGAGGACTTCAATAACTCAGACATAGGTCAGCAGTTTGTTACAGGAGTGGGTGAGTGAGATTCTGTGGCCTGCATTGTGCAGGAGGTCAGACTAGATGATCATAATGGTCCCTTCTGACCTTAAGTCTATGAATCTATGAATCTAGTCCCAAATATGGAAAACTGCAGTTCAGCATGAGAATAGTGACCCCGTCTCCTTCCTGCACCTGCTCTACATTGCTCCACAGCAGCTTCTCCACCTGCAGAGTCACCCCAGCACGGCAGTGCAGCTCCAGGGTTCAGCAGGGGCCCCTGGCAAGGACAGTGGGTGCAGCTAATAGCTCAGTGTGCCTGGACGTGAGGCAGCTATAAAAAAGCAACACCACCCCCCAGAAGTACAGAGACTGAATTCCCCAACTTTAACATCATGACCCCCTGTAGAAAGCCACACGTGTCAGTTGTATTTTCACAGGGAGATGCAAAAATCAAGTGACACCAATTTTTAAGTTGAGTAAATAAAGTTGAGGAGATAGTTATTAACCTCACAAAAATATACTAAAGATCCCTCAACATAACACCTGAAGGTGAAATATGAACAGAGACAAACCTTGTCAGCAAAGGCTCATTTCCCAAACGATCCTCAAAATGTTACTAATTCCCACCCCTCCTCCACAGGAGCTCTGTGCAGTGTCACTGTTCTGCAGGCAGCTTCCCATTAAATGCTGTTGTGGGACATTCCCAGGCCTGGAAATGTACCAATGACAGAATTTGAAGAGCAAACCTGGCTCCCCGCACCAGGCGGGATTTGAGTGTTTTGTCCCTGTCACTTAGTCTGTGTTAATAGTACAGATGCCATGGGCAGGACTCCAGGCTCTGCTTGAGGGATCCTGGCACAGGGGCTGGTGGGGGAGAAAGGATTGTAGATTCTGACCTGTGCTCTGGAGAGAAGCTAATAAGTGAAGGGGGCATTTCTGACTCCTCCCCTGTCTCAGTGTCCCAGGGCTGGAATTCTACATTCCACAGGGCCAAATGAGGGGGTGATGCCACTTGGTTAATGAAAACCAGTGCTCCAGGTGAGGCTTGAACTCACAACCTCAGCATAGCTCCTCTCAGCACTGCCCTATAAGTACTGTGCGCTAACCAATTGCGCCACTGGAGCACCTGTTAATTAAGATTTTCTGAGACCCCCTAGGCTGATAAAGCCAAGGAGTGACCCCAAAACATTCTCAGTGGGGTTCAGAGCAGGTAGCAACAAGTGTTGTACTCGGTGGGGTGGATTCTTCTTAAGGGTTCCAGGCACCATTTGACCCTTTTGTTCTTCCCTGTGTAATAACAGAGCTGGTTAAGACTCAATGGAGAGTCTTGCTGCAGCCCAACAGATCTGAAATCACTGACAACCAGCTCTAAGCATTAGTCCTGCTTTGGGACAGTGTCTCTCATGCAAGAAACTGCCCAGTCTGCGCTAGCAGTGAGGCTCCCTCACTAACAGCTGAAATCAGGGAGAGCTGAGTGAAGTGCAGGGCCCCAGGGGTGCCGGAACAGGGGGGAACAACACCCCAGGGCTTTTAAAAATGGGAGGGCTCTGCCTTGCCACTTTGTAATGACCGTAAGGGCGAGTGAGGAGGCAGAGAGCAGTGAGCAGGAGGTGGGATCATGGGGGAAGAGGCAGCGCAGGAGCAGGGTCTTGGGGAGAAGGGGTGGGGCAGGGGCGTGGTGTTGAGTGGAAGGGGTGGGGCTACTGTTTGGGCTCTGGTGGCCGCTACTTTTAGGGAGCCTGTTCCGCTCCTGGTGGGACCACAAGACGTCCCAGAGCAGAGAGGGTGGCCAGCAGAGCGGTGACAGGGGGGAACGGCAAGTGGCCGGCAATGTGGCCAGACAGCGGAGGGAGAAAGGGGCTTTCCCCCCAGGAGGTGAGAGGTGAACTCTGGGTTTTCAGTGACCCAGGACAACAGCTGTGGGTGAGGTGCAGTGAAGGGAGGGGCACATCCACAGAGCTTCTGGGGTCTGGATTTAGGAGCCTGAGGCAAAAGGCCACTGCCCAGCGCACTGTGGGTGGGTGTTGTGCTCATAGTGTTGTGTTATGATTGTGGTGTTTTCCCAAGTTAATACATGGTGATCTTCCTCCTTTTTCCTTAAAGTTTCTTTTCTACACTCAGTGGTTGTGAGTGGGGAAAGTATCACCTCTTAGAGGCACCCAGTGGCCAGGGTTACTTTCCCCAGGTTACTGGGTGGGGGCTTAAGCAGATTGTGTGTTGTATTGTTGAAGAGGAGCCCCAAGCACCCAGACAGGGAACTGTAACTTCAACCTTCAGAGTAAGAGCCAGAGGTGCTGCCAGCTGAGGTAGCCAGGCCGCCTAAATGTAGGCCATTTTCACAGATGCCCCTTCCAGGGTACTGCCCTCGCTCAGCTGCACAGGGAAATTTTCATCCCTTATTCCTGCCTGTCACTGCCCAGCAGTTCCCTGGCACTATTCCTGAGGGTCACCCTGCCTTGCTCTCTTCCTGCCATATTGGGTCCACCAATAACTCCTGTAGGAGAGACAGCTCCTGTCCCTCATTGTTAAAGGTAAGGCCAGCCAACTAGGAGCAGAAGCCCACAGTATCTTTTCCTACTGCAGAGCTCAAGCTCAGAGACTCACCTTGGGTGCAGGCACTGCTATGCTTCCAGAAAACAAGCCACCACTGCACAAAGGGGGATGAATAATCCACCAAAACCTGGGATTAAACTAGGGATCTTTGGATCATCACTCTAACGCTCTCCCAACTGAGCTACTTAGGCAGCTGTTGGGGACTATTTGGGCCTGTTGCTTCTCTGCCTGGGATGTTTTTGCAGCAGTCGCACACAAAAAGGACATCATTGGGAGCGGCCCATGAACACAAGACTCACTTTTCCCTGCCTTGCTCAGCTTGACTTGCTGCCTCACCCCATTCCTGCCCTAGTGCCTGGGTTGACCTGGTGGTGGAAGGGGACTGGGGGGCCAGTGGCACGGGGAGGAGGTTGAGCTGGACCCTGAGCTAGACTAGACCCTGGCGGTGAGAGTCTGGCCACCACTTGCCGCCCCACCCTATTGTCCTGGCTTCCCCCACTGGGCGTCATTTCGGGAGGGAAGTGGGGCTTCTGCCTCCCCTCCCCGATTTTCACACCGCAGAGGAGTGCGAACAGGAAAACGAACGGCTGCTCCACACCCCCACTGGAGGAACCTGGCGCCCTTAGCTGTGGTGAGTAAGAAGTGGCTGTTGGCTGACAGGGCCTGTCCCCGAGGAGCTGGAACAGCAGCTGCCGCCTCCCCCTCGGCTCCAGGCTGTGGGAAATGCTCATTGCTTGGCTGCATGGGCGGCTGCTGCTCCCTGCTCTGGAGAGCGTCTGTATTGCTCTGTCAACATCCCGTCTTCACTGCGCCAGTCTGGTAAGGTCCCAAGTGCCCCCTCCGGCCTGGCAGCTGAGAGTCTGTGCAGACATCAGCCCCCCTGCCAGCCCCACAGGCAGCAGCAGCGCCAGCCCCCCAGCACCACAGGGGCACTCAATGCACTTCCTGTGGGGAAATGGCTCCTTGGCATCCAGCTGCTAGAGTGAGAGCCAGGAGAGAGCAGTGTCTGGCTCACCCTGGGGGAGAGAAGAGACCTGGTGAGTGCGGATCTCCCTCAGCCTCCCCCGCAATGCTGGTCAGTTATATTGTCACTGTGATAGTCGGTGCTTCCCTTCAGGGCCATCCCCGAACAACTCCCCCCTTTCCTCCCCAGGCCCTGCCTCCACTCCACCCCTGTCCCATCTCTTCCCGCCCTGCACCTTCCTGCCCCATTCCTCTCCCTCCCCCACCTCTTTCTATCTCTGCTCCTCCCCCTCCCCGCCCAGCGCCTCCTGCACCCCACTGAACAGCTGATCACTGGCAAGTGGGAGGTGCTGAAGGGGAAGAGGAGGAGCTTGTCAGCAAGGCCTGTAGTGGGGGGGGGGGAGCTGGCTGCCAGTGGGTGCTGAGCACCTATTTTTGCTCTGTTGGTTCTGCAGCCCCGTAGCTCCCATGGAGTCGCTGACTTGGCTCCTTTCACACGCTAGAGAGAGGAGCAGAACCAGGGCTATGGCTGATCTATGGGGCACCAGGTGGGTGGCAGAGGCTTCAGGTGCTGAGAGTTTGCCTGACCCCTCAGGGACACAGTGTGAGGTGGTGTCCCAGGGATCTCTATGAAAGGAGCAGAACAGGATTTACTTGGGGTGGGGAGAGAATTGAGTGTGTCTCAGGGGGTTGTACAGAGGTATTGCCCGGGTGAGGGACTGGCTAAAACACAGGCCTTGCTGTGAGCTGGATTCAAACCTGCGCAGGGGAAACCTATTGGATTTCAACGCCAACACCTTAACCACTCAGCCATCAGCACAAAATTGCCCCAATGCCAGAGAAACTGGTAAAGAATCCCAATGCCCAGGCGTGAAGTCATCTGAACTACAGAATTCCCACCGCAAACCTGGCTCCCAAAGCACAGGGGGGATTGGGGGTTTGTTCTCTTTGCTTAGCCATGTGCAGTCGCACAGAGAGCGCGTTTAAAAGTCTCCCCTCCCACAGAGCGGGAAGGGGAAATGATTCTCAACTTGAAGCCTGATGTAGGGTGACCAGACGTCCCGATTTTATCAGGACTGTCTCAATATTTGCTTGTTTGTCCCGCATCCCGACCGATGTTTGGTCGGGACACTGGACAAACAAACAATTTTGCCCTCTGCTCCAGCACACAGGCAGAGCCCGGAGGGACACTCGCCCCCCTGACTCCGCCCCCTCCTTCCCCCATTGGATCCCTCTCGAAATCCCTGCCCTGGCGCTTCCCCCAGCCCCACCCCCTCACTGCCCCATTGGATCCCTCCCCAAATCCCCGCCCTGGCCCTGCCTCTTCCCCAAGCAGGCGGCATCCTCCTCCCTCCCAGGTCTGCACACGGGCCGTGGCCATGGCCGGGAGCGCAGCGCGGAGGCTGCTCCAGCCCCGGAGCCTGCAGGGCAGCGCAGTGGGGCTGGGGGCAGTGCGGAGCGGGCAGGACCCATGTGGGTCGGGGGCGGAGACACACGTGGGGCAGACATGCTCCTGCCGGGAGGGCCTGGGCCCGGCTGCCTGGTTCGCCCCTTGCCCGGGAGCTGCAGGAGGGACCTGGGGCGCGGCTCGGCTGCAGAGCTCGGAGCCCAGGCTGGGCCCAGGAGCGAGGGGATGGGGGAGGTGGGGGTGTATCAGGGCTTGGAGCCGAGAGTTGGGTGGAGACGGGCTGTGTCACTGCCGCCTGGCCGGGGAGCCTCCGGCTTTTTGGCTCTGCCGCCAGCTTTTTTTTTTTTTTTTTCACCGCCCCCCGCATCCCAAAAATTCATATTTTAAATATGGTAACCCCAGCCTGGTGTGAATGAGGATGTCTGGACCAAGGGGCCAGGGACTGGCCTTTGCTAGAGAAACCACTGTCAAGTTTTAGCCAATTAGGACAAGGCTAAATAAGCAAATAAGAACAACCTCAGGTCTCAGTAAGTGCTGCAGGTAGCAAAGTCCTACAGGGAGCAATTTTTGGCACTACACCTGAGCAGCTCTGCTCCCCGGCTCTTCTCAGGCTCCTGCTCTCTCCTTAGCTCTGCCCCACTCTGGCCCAGGCAGTTCCAGCTCCCACGGAGGATGGGACCCCCTGGGCTGGTGACTCCCTCATTACACTGCCTGACCTGTCAGTGCGGCTAACTTGGAGCTTTGGCCTCTCCCCATTGCCCTGGGGACTGTCAGTCTCAGGGGCCTGATTTCCCATTGGCCCTTCCCCCTTCTACTGGGACTGGGAACTAGCCAACCAAAAACCCCACTAAGTTTTAGTAAGGGGCCAACAGTCCCTTACATGAGCCAGTCCTGTGAGGGTCACCAATGTGCAGAAAAAGCAGCAGGAGCTGGTCCCATGGTGTAATGGGCAGCACTCAGGACTCTGAATCCTCCAATCTAAGTTCAAATCTCAGTGGGACCTTGTGTTGCTTTGTGGTGAAGCCCTGGAGCTCGCAGTGCTCAACTTCCCTGTCTCAAGTTGTAGGAGAACAAGTCTTTCCCTTCTGGCTGTGGTGGGTCAGGGCTCTAGAGCTGGGTACTGGTGTCTCAGGGTTGGGGTTCTCATGGCTTTACCTGGTGCCCATAAGTCTGGCAGTTGCCACTGTGCTTGAAGGAAGCAGGGCTGGGCAGGCAGGAGCCCAGCACCTCTCCTCCTCTGGGCACCTAGAGCAGAGGCAGCTGGTGCTGACAGCTCCAAGGGAAGGCTTAAAAGCAACTCAGGGCAAGAGGAGGGGAGGACCATGCCTATGTGTGGCCAGCGGACAGCCACAGAGACTCCCTACCATGCCAAACCCCTGCAGGGCAGCTGCTGATGCTCTGTGGCCAACATCAGAAGAAGGTAGGAAAGCAGGGCTGGGCCTCTGAGGGTGCTCACTTTGGCATTGGAGCCGCCCATTTTCTTTGGCAAGTGAGGAAGGGCAAAGGCGAGACTGGAAGCACCCGGGGCTCATGCCCCAGCCTTTGTAAGCCCAACCCCCAACTCCTTCCTGGGGCTCTAGCTGAAGCCAGAGCATTGGCCGGAGCGGCCAAGAAGAGGTTCCAGCCCTGAAGGGAGCAGGACTTGCAGCACAAAGTGAGCACAACCACGAGGGGACTCAAATCCTGAATCATCCGATCCACAGGGAGATGCCTTATCCTTTAGGCCACATGATGAGGGGATCTAAGCTCTTCTTTGGAAAAGCCGGACACTGTGTTTCTCAGGTCATCTGCTGAGGGGGCTGAGACACTCTGGGCACAAGAAGTCGAGTCCCCAGCGAGACGTGAGACTTAATTGTATGGGCCAGGTGCAGGGTTTGGCAGGGAGGCTCAGGCATGGGGGATTGATGTGCAGCGGATGGACCGGCTGTCTAGGTTGGGAGATTTAGTCTCCCTGAGGAGGAGGAGGAATCCTGCTGACAGGCAGTGGCTGTGCAGAAAAAGAGGAGGGGTTCCTGGGACTTTTTTTGCCCCCACTTTGCCTGCCTGCTCACTCTTGTGGTGAATGGTGAAGATGTTTCCTAACAAGCCCAGGTAGCTCAGTGGGTAGAGCATCAGGCTCTTAATCTGAGGGTCCAGGGTTCAAGCCCCTGTCTGGATGCTCAGCTTTTAAGTTGCCTTGTGTGCCAGGAGCTAAACTCTGTTCACAGCCACACAGGGATTCCCAGAAGCTGTGGCCATTTCCTGGAAAGTTTCCTTTCCTTAGCAATCAGGGGAGAGGCCACATCCACAGGAGCAGGTGCAGATAGCGCAGTCTCTGGCTGCCAGGAAGTGCTGTGTGGGGCCAGGTGCTGAGAAAGCCCAGAGGGGGAGCAGCAGAGATGGGGGGAAGGGAGAGAGAGAAGCAATGAGGACAGAGCACAAGTGTAAAGGGGGCATCTGGTCTGGCTATTGTGGGGAACTTCCCTGGTTTATACACGACCATGGTGGAATTGGCCAGGGGAAGGATCTGAGTCCCCACCCCCTTACCCAGAGGCTGCCTGACCTCGAGGACTGTTAGGATACAGAGATTCAGGCCAGTCTGCAAAGGCCTGTACTTTAAGAATTTAGGTGTATTTTTATCACTTAGCAAGTTATAAAGGTATAAAAGAAAGAATAAAAAATCACTGTCTGTCTGTGTAATGGCCTTCTCTCACTGTGACAGTCTGAGGCCTGGTTCTTCGGCTAAGCAGCAAAGGCAGCCATAAGGTGGGAAGTGTATGGTCACATTCACACATTCCCAACTAGTCACATTGAAATAAGGTGCGATTGGGCTGTTAGGAATACAATCCTGTCCTGATATTCCATCACCTCCAGAGAAAGGGAAACTTAGTTTGGTAGCATCCTGTCTGGCAAGAACTCACTTATCAATAGACGCAGCTGGAAAACCCTTATGTCTGTATAGATGTAGTTGTGAAATCCTCCCTTCTGTATTGTTTTGTATGTTTATTTGCATGGTCTCTGTCTGGGTCTGTGATTGTTTCTGTCTGCTGTATAATTAATTTTGTTGGGTGTAAACCAATGAAGGTGGTGGAATATAATTGGTTAGATAATCACGTTACAGTATATTAGGATTGGTTAGTTACATTTCAGTAAAATGATTGGTTAAGGCATAGCTAAGCAGAACTCAGGTTTTACTATATAGTCTGCAGTCAGTCAGGAAGGCAGGGGGGAAATGGGAACAGGGACTGGGGATGGCGGAATTGGGATCATGTTTTGCTACAGGGGGAAATGGGAACAGGGGATGGGAACAGAAACAGGGACACAGGCAAGGCTCTGTGGTGTCAGAGCTGGGAAGGGGACACTAAGGAAGGAAACTGGAATCATGCTTGCTGGACGTTCACCCCAATAAACATCGAATTGTTTGCGTCTTTGGACTTCGGGTATTGCTGCTCTCTGGTCATGCGAGAAGGACCAGGGAAGTAAGAGGGTGAAGGAATAAGCCCTCTAACACTGTCATTTGTTGCTCTAGGCTCCATTCACATCCCACTGCTGACACAATCACTGTCTTCTATCTGACGAAATAGCCTAATTTCAACCTCTCCTGTAACATTACACCACCAACTATTCAGCATTTGTAGGAGAGAAGTTGGAGGGAATTCAAACATCTTCAAATGGCAAAACTTCCCCCCCGGCCTGGTCACTGAATCCTATGGTGAGAAACTTTCTGTGCATTTCAGTTTCTTGTATTGGTGGATGGGGCCTGAGGTGCTGGAAGGGAAATGTCCATGGAAAACCTAGACATCACTGTTGTCCAAAAAAAGGCAGGTGTTAGACACAATCGCTTCTCGTATTCCCGTGGAATCCAAGTCTAGCTGAAGAATTTCTGTCTATCCTAGAGAGAATCATTCCATTGTAAATACAAATGAAATGAGATCTTCAGGTCAAGTCAGCACCTTTTAAAAATATTTACTGAGAAAAAAGCCATTCTTTGCCTTGTTGATAAGGACAAGAAGCCCTCTTTTCCTTTCCATTTCAAATGCAAAATGAATGGAGATTTTCATTGAAAAACGTCTCGTTTTTAGGGGGAATTGAACTGAGGCCATGGCTGTTAAAACACCAGAACCTACTGCTTAAAAGACCAGGAAGGGCTGTTGTTCTCTGAGAGCCAGTGTTGTTTTTCTCAGCCTCCTACTTCACCAATGTCAGACTCTGAGTGCAGTTAAGCTCTGGAATAGGCTCCCAAAGGCATCTGTGGTGTCTCTGTCCTCAGAGGTTTTTAAGAACAGGTTGAACAAACCTCTGTTGAGGATACTCTGAATATACTTGGTCCCATAGACAACCTGCTCTGGCTCTATCTGCTACCTTCATCGTGTTTGGATGTAAAGGTGGGAAATAATGGAGAAATTGGCCCCTCTTTCAAGTTTAAATGTTGTAACTTCTAAATCTAGACTGCGGTGGCCAACCTGAGCCAACGTAACTGCCAAACGTGCACCTTTGTATGCAACTGCTGAGTCAGTTGTGAACCTTCCCATCATTATCATTATCCCTTTGAAATGATGATGGTGATGGACACTTGGCTCTATATCCCAGTGTGCCCTGGACATCTACAGGCTGCATTAGCCAATCCAACCATTTGGCACTTACAGATGGGCACCTCTGTATTGTGCCTGAGTCTTGTACAGCTATGAATGGCTGGTAGATGTCGATATTTTCCCGTCTTTTCAACCAGCACTAATACCCAGCCAGGCCAGGGCTGGGAAGAGAGAGAGGCAGCAGGTTTCCCCTATTGTGGCCATCTCACTTTCTTTTCTTGACTAGCTTCATCTCTGCACCAACTTGTGTCTTTCATATGTGAGCCTGGCTAGCTCAGTTAGTAAAGCATCAAACTTTTAATTTGAGGGTCCAGGGTTCAAGTCCTGGTCAGGTGAAAAACTCGTCACTGTGATTATAAAAATCTGTCTCTCTGGAGTCTTGTTCAGTGTTACTCTTTCTCTCCAGGATTTTGCCTTTCCTAAGAAGGGTCTTTCTGTGGCGGGGGATTGAAGGAGCAACTCCTTGACATCCCCTCTGTCCTTGCAGGCTGGAGGAATAAAGTCCTCTGGGCATATAGCATGTTCCTCCCCTGCACATACAAACACACAGAATATTCATAAGGAATTAGAATTAGAATCCACCACTTTCCTTGGGAGCTTGTTCCTGTCGTGAATCATCCTCGCTATTGAATATTTGTGCCTTAGTTGTAATATGAATTTATCTCTTTTCACATTCCAGCCATTGGGTCTTGTTATGCCTTTCTCTGCTCAATTAAAGAGCCCTTTCATACCCAATATTTTCTCTCCATTAAGACCCTTCAACACTTCAGTGAAATCACCTTTCAATCTTCTTTTGATAAGCGAAACAGGTTGAGCTCGTTCAATAGCAAAGAGCCACCAAATGTTCTGAGGGCTGGAGAAAAATGTCTTCTAGGGAAAGTGGTGGATTCTCCATCTCTTGATATCATTTAATGAAGACTAGATGCCTTTCTGGAATGTGTTTGCCCCAAAAGTAGCTATTGTGTCATACAGGAGGCCTGTGATATGCAGGGGGTCAAATAAGATGCTCTAGTTGTCTCTTCTGGCCATAAAGTCGACTAATTTCTGAAAAACGGAGTGTAGCATTGGGAGCAGCATCTGATGTTTTCCTGTCTAGCCGGCTTGCTTCCTAGAACGAACGCTCCTTGAGTGGGTGATCCACAGGGAGTAGCTCAAACCTCCAAAGTGCCTGGCCAGGGGCAGGACATTAGCACAGCAAGGGAGGGGTGTGGCAGTGACATCACAAAGGCTTTTTGCAGGACCTCAGAATATTGGTCCAAGGTGGTGGGGAGGTGGTGACCTCACAGAGAGATGCTGACATCAACCAGGCAGGACAGGGGCGAGGGGCCAGGGAAACCTCAGAGACCCCTGTGGCTTTGCTTCAGCAAGTCTCCTTCTCCAGGTCTCTCTTTGAGGACTGAGAGAGTATTCGGGTTCAGGCACGTGAGCGCCAGGAGGAACCTCTTTCGAGTTTTCTCCTTCCCTTTTAGTGATTTTACTAGTAAACAGAAGTCCCTGTTTAGAAGGTAAGAGCCTCCTCGAGGTTTGAAACCTGTTCAGTCTGATCCATCTGGTGACCATTGAATTCTAGGCATGGAAAACACGAGCTTAAGGAGGCAGAATTTTATTGCGCCCCTGGATTTTGTCCCTTAGAATCACTGGGGTCATTAGGGTTTGTCCTTTTGGTTTCACCTTTTCCTCCATCCATCCCTCCCTCCTTTCTCTTTGTCTCTTGCTTCTTTTGTTCTTTCTCCTGTTCCCCTCCCAACACCAGGAAGGCTTTTTTCTCCAGCCCTCAGAACACTTCGTGGCTCTTTGGTCATCAGACTCCTGAACTGCAGCTGTATGTGGTTCTTGTTCTTCTGCACAACATAGCTCCTGGAGAAGAGGTATCTGCAAATGTACATTCATATGATACCTTTGTTTAACTGATGAAAACATAATTTGACACTTTGAGGATTGAAACCGATTTCAGCTGATGGACAGCTTTGCTAGGTTTTTATGCATTTGGACAGTGAAATGTTGAGTGTTTACATTGATATCAAGCACTCCTGTATAGAGGAGCCCCTGAACATAATGGAGAATGGAAATGAAAATGTTTTCCTTTTTTTTAAAAAAAGAAAGAGGGTTATAAGAGAACACGGGGGTTTGAACTGAGGACTACTTAAACTGCAGTTAAGCACTTTAACACTGAGCAATATCCCCATGACAACAGGGCTATGGAATCATGATGTCCAGCACTTTGAAGGACAGACCCTGCTTCATCGAGGTCCTTTGCCATTCCCAGACCACAGGTGGTTTTCAAAATGGGGTTTGATTAAACTTCTTAAATGTGGCAAACACCACAGCTTGCACACCCACCGATATAGCTTCTCCCACTGACATAGCTGCCACCTCTTGGGAAGTGGATTAACTGCACCCACAGGAAAACTCTCTCCCCTCAGCATAGAGGAGTGGTTCTCAAACTGTGTCAGGACCCAAAGTGGGTCATAACCCTGTTTTAATGGGGTCGCCAGGGCTGCCATTAGACTTTTTGGTGCCTGGGGCTGAAACCAAAAGTCTGAGCCCCACCACCCAGGGCTGAATCCCTCAAGCTCTGGTTTTGCCCTCCCCTAACTGGGGCAGGGCTCAGGCTTTGTCTCCTCTGCCTGTGCTCAGTGTAGAGGGGCTTGGTGCATCTTTCTAGGGTCATGTAGTAAGTTTTTTTTTTTTTGGTAGAAAGGGGTTGTAGTGAAAGGAAGTTTGAGAAACCCTGGCATAGAGCTTCTGAATACGTCTAGACTTGGCTCCCTGTGGCAGATCTGACACTGAAAGTGCAGCCATGGAGACACCACACCCCAGCCTTGCCCAGCAAGCAAGAATCAAACCTCCACAGACAAGTGGCTGTTGCTTTCTAACCCATCTCCCTAAGCCCTCAGACACCACCACGTAACAAAGGGGCTTTTCTACACTATGGTTCTGGTCTCACTGAAGGGTCATTTCCAATTGTTTGCTCAGACCAGCATTAGGGGAAATGGTGCCCTGGGCAAAGTTGTACTTTGGCACTTCCCCATTGCCCCTGGATGATCCCCTCCCCCTTTACCGCTAGCTCCTGCGCTCCCAACCCTTGCACCTCCTTCACCCCTAACTCCTGCCCCCTCCTGTGCCCCCTTTGCTCTTAACTCCCTGTGCCACCAGCCATTGCCCCTCTCCTGCAGCCCCTTCACATGGCTCCAGTGCTGGGGGCCCTGCACTTGTTCTCCCTTTCCCTGGGCTTTGGCATCACTAGCCCCTGCTTAGCGAGTAGGGTTCAGTGGTCCCCAAAAAGTGGGGCATGACTCCTAGGGGGACACAGAGGAACATTCATGGAGTCAATGAAATCAATTGAGCTTCTTCAGTCTCTCGCTGCAGACATTTCCCTTGTTTTTAAAGGCAAAAATCCTGATCTTTCCAATGGGAGCTGCTGCTTCAATGTTCAGTTTGGGGAGGGATTTGGCTGCACTCAGAGATCTGCCCGCGGGTTACAATCTGCGATCCGAAGGGTCGAACGCAAACAGCGTTTAGATGGGACCGTTAGTGCCGCCCCCGTGTGGCCAAAGATCAGAACTGACCAGCAGAGTTTACATCTGGAGCCTGGGACGCTCCTGAACAAACTGGGCACGAAGCCTCTCGTGTGGGATCCTCGCTGTGCAGCAGGAGGCGGAGGGAAGCTGATTGTCAGGGCTCAGGGCAGCTCCCTGCCAGGCTGAGCCGGTGTCTGTGCTAAGCTCGGCATCAATCAGGTGATTCTGGGAAGTTCGGGGTCCCCGGGCTCCCACAGGAGGGTGAAGCAGGTCACCCCTGGAGCAGGTTAAAGCTGCAGGGTGACAGTGGGGTTGCTGCCCCTGTGAACAGCTGCTGTAGCACCGCCTGGTCAGGACAGGGAGAGCCAGTTATACCCTCCCCCCCCAGCCTGTATCGGGGGATGGGAGCACTCACACCCTGGGGACCCACCCACCAGAGATCTGCTGGGGGGGAGAGTGGCACCCACACACCAAGGATCTTGTAGGGGGGGACAAGGGCATCCACACTCCGGGATCCTCTGCAGAGGGACGGACACCCACACATCCAGGATTCTGTGTGGGGGGCAGAGGTACCCGGACACCTGGACGGGATGGGGGGCACCGAAACATCCAGGATCTTACCTGGGTGGACAGCGGCGCCTGCAGCTCAACATGAGACGGGGGTGGGGGGAGCAGGAGCATTTCCCAGTTCCAGGCTGTCCCTGTCTGGCCAAGGCACAGAGCTCACAAGCAGAGTTTAAAACTCCAGCTGCCAAGCTACAAAGCAAGCCGGGCTCCATGGCTGGTGTCTGTGATCCCAGCGCCTGGGGAGGCTGAGGCTGGCGGATCGCTTGAGCTCAGGAGTTCTGGGCTGCAGGGGGCTGTGCCGATGGGGTGTCCGCACTAAGTTCAGCATCAATACGGTGATCCTGGGGAAGCTTGGGGTCCCCAGGTTGCCTAAGGAGGGGTGAACCAGCCCAGGTCAGAAACGGAGCAGGTCAAAACTCCTGTGCCGATCAGTAGTGGGGTCGCACCTGTGAATAGCCCCTGCAGTGTAGCCTGGACAAGACAGTTAGTCTGCATGTGGATTTTACAGTATGTTGGAAATAGGTTGGGTTGTTTGCTGAAGTGATCACTTTTGGCTGGTGTTGGATTCCCAGTCTCCATGTTATAGGGGCAGGAGAAATAAAGGGTTGTTATCCTTGTTGTGTGAATCAAGGGCAGCACAACTGTGCTTGGCAGACCCCGATGGAGGGACTCACCCTCAATTCAATAGCACTTGCTAGGCAGGGGACATGGGTTCCAAAGCCAAGTGGGCTGGGGTTTGGGTCTCAACACTAAAATTTAGGTGTTAGACCAACATTAGGACAGGGTGGCTGTGGAGGGATGAGTGAGTCCCTAGACAACATAGTGAGTACGGGGCCTTCTTATTTTCCCCCTTTTCCACCCAGGATGGCAGGTGAACTCTACAGAGGCACCTCTGGGCTTGCACTGACTAAGGACAACAGCTGTGAGTGGGGTGCAGAGCAGGGATGGCTCATGTTAAAGGACTTTTGGTTGCTGGACTTATGAACCGTAGGGAGAAGGACACTGCCCAGCTTATCTGGGGGTGGGTCTTTCTCTCGTGGTTTAAGTTTATGTGTTGGGGCTGCTGACATGACTTCTGCTAACTCTGGGCTTACATTGCAGTGTAGACATACCCTGAGAGGGCATCTAGACTGTGATAAAATCCCGCTGGCCCGGCTGGCCTGGATGATCTGATTTGGGCTCCTGGGGCTCAGACTGGAGCCCAGGCTCAGAGACCCTCACCCCTCGCGGGGTCTTGGAGGCTGGGCTCAAGCCCAAGTGTCTACACTGTAATTTTATAACCCTGCAGCACAAGCCCCACAAGCCTGAATCAACTAAACCAGGGTTTGAGAATAGTGACTTGGGTGTGTTAATGGCAGTGTAGACATAATGCTGGGCTATGTCCACACTGCAATGAAACACCCACGGCTGTCCTGTGCCAGTGCAGGCTCCCAGGCTAGGGCCGTGGGGTGGTAAATTTGCACTGTAGACATCTCGGCTCAGGCTCAATACCGGGCTCTGGGAGCCCTCAAGGTTGGGAGGGAGTTTAGCAAGCAAAAAAGGTAGAACGACAGTGGAGTATTACCCTGGACTCAATGGCATTTCTCCATTGCTCTGTCTGCTTTGGGGCAGGGACAATAACGCATCCTGCTGTTTTCGTTATTTCAAAGGGCAGTCTAGGATTTTCATTCACACACACAGTGCACAAAGCAGAACTCAACCCTCAGTGCAAACTAGATGAGCTGCCCACAGGTTCTGGCAGCCACAATGAGCCATTTGGTGTGAGAGCTCAGACTTGCCCCTGTCCCAGAGGAGGGGGGGTCATCTGTGACAGGCTGGGCCACTGACCTATCAGCTCTTAATTCTCAACATTTCAGTAATTCTGTTATCAGTGCCTTGTGAGTATAATTTAAAGAGCCATACTGGGCTGAACCAAAGGCCCATCTAGCTCTATGTTTTGTCCTCCCACAGTAGCCAATACCAGGTAGCCCAACAGTTACTCAACAAGGCACCATGAGGAGTTGAACCCAGGATCTCCTGTTTACAAAGCAAGTACTATAGCCAGCTAAACCATGGCGCCTGTGAGTAGCTAAAATACAGTGTTTGCCCACACCTGACTCCCTGCCATCCCCACTGGGGCCTGAAAAGCTTTGCTTGTGTTTGGATTCTGCAAAGCAGAGGAGCAGGTGACATTTTCCTTGCAAGGTGTGTGTGTGTGTGTGTGTGTGTGTGTGTGTGACTGAATCTTTGGCCAGGTCTGCACTACAAAGTTATTTCAGCAGAATTATATTGCTCAGGTATGTGAAAAACACACAACGCTCCCTCGGTCGGCAGCTTGTAGCTGGTGCACACACTGCAATACCACTTCTGGCGACAAAACTGCTCTGTTTTGGTGACAAAATAAAACCACCTTGACGAGAGGCCTAGAGCTTTGTTCAGCAAACTTAAAGTGACAAATTGTCAGTGTAAATGCTGCTGGTCATTATATCACCATAACGGGCCTCCACCAGTATCCCACCACATCTGCCATGAACTCGCCTGCCCTGCATTCCTGCTACAGAGGCTGGGCCCCTCCCCTTTCATAGCTCCAGAAAGTTCTGACAGCTGAGCCGCTATCTACACCGGGATTAGGTTCATATAACTGCATTGTCAGCCTAAGTAATGTAATTACTCCAATCTAATTTCATAGTGTAGACCTGTCCAAAGAATCTCACACACACCGTGGGAGCAAAACTTCACCTGCTCCTCTGCTTTACAGAAGCCAAACACGAGCAACACTTGTCAGGGCCCAGTGGGGATTGGCAGAGAGTCAGGTGTGGGCAGACACAATGTTTTAAGTAACATCAAGCATTGTGGCTTA
Source organism: Mauremys reevesii (assembly GCF_016161935.1). NCBI lineage: Eukaryota > Metazoa > Chordata > Testudines > Geoemydidae > Mauremys > Mauremys reevesii. The sequence goes on from NC_052634.1 coordinate 50,264,536, forward strand.
GCTAATTAAAACACCTGTTCTGTAAACAGGAGATTCTGGGTTCAATTCTCAGTGGTGCTGTGGGTAGTGGCTTTTGGGGCACCTGGTATTGGCTACTGTCAGAAGACAAGATTCAGAGCTAGATGGATCTATGGTTTAAATTACACTCGCAGGCACTGATAATAGAGTTACTGAAAGTTTGGGTGTTAAGAGCTGATAGGTCAGTGGTCCACTCCCATCAATGCGGTTTTACCATTTCCACTTACTAAACTCCCTCCCAACCTCTATAAAATTACAGTGCAGACATATGGCCTTGAGCCCAACCTCTGAGGCCCCACGAGGGGGGAGGGTTTCTGAACCCAGGCTTCAGCGTGAACACAAATATCTGCACCACAGTTTTTAGCCCCTCAGCTTTAGCTCCAGGAGCCCAAGTCAGATGACCCAGGCCAGCCCTGCTGCCATCTTTATCCCAGGAGAGATGGACTCTAAGGGGACGTCTCCATTCTCCATTATGTTCAGGAGCTCCGCTATACTGGGGTCCTTGATATGTATGTAAACACTTAACATTTCACTGTCCAAATGCATAAAAACCTAGCAAAGCTGTCCATCAGCTGAAATCAGTTCCAATCCTCTAAGTGTCAATTTATGTTTTCATCAATTAAACAAAGGTATCATATGAATGTACATTTGCAGATCCCTCTTCTCCAGGAGCTGTGCTGTGCAGAAGAACAAGAACCACATCCAGCTGCAGTTCAGGAGTCTGATAACCAAAGAGCCAATAAATGTTCTGAGGGCTGGAGAAAAATGCCTTCTAGTGAGCTATTGAACGAGCTCAACCTGTTTAGCTTATCAAAAGAGATTGAAAGGTGACTTCATTGAAGTGTTGAAGGGCCTTAATGGAGAGAAAAGATTGGGTATTAAAGGGCTCTTGAATCTAGCAGAGAAAGGCATAACAAGACCCAGTGGCTGGAAGGTGAAAAAAGACAAATTCATATTACAAATAAGACGCAAATATTCAACAGCGAGGATGATTCACCACAGGAAGAAGCTACCAAGGAAAGTGGTGGATTCATCATCTCCTGATGTCATTTAATGAAGACTAGATGCCTTTCTGGAATGTGTTTGCCCCAAAAGTAGATCTTGTGTCATACAGGAGGCCTGTGATATGCAGGGAGTCAGGTTAGATGCTCTAATGGTCTCTTCTGGCCATAAAGTTGACTAATTTCTGAAAAACTGAGTGTAGCATTGGGAGCAGCGTCTGATGTTTTCCTGTCTAGCCGGCTTGCTTCCTAGAACGAATGCTCCTTGAATGGGGTGATCCACAGGGAGTAGCTCAAACCTCCAAAGTGCCTGGCCAGGGGCAGGACATTAGCACAGCAAGGGAGGGGTGTGGCAGTGACATCACAAAGGCTTTTTGCAGGACCTCAGACTATTGGTCAAAGGTGGTGGGGAGGTGGTGACCTCACAGAGAGATGCTGACATCAGCCAGGCAGGACAGGGGTGAGAGGCCAGGGAAACCTCAGAGACCCCTGTGGCTTTGCTTCAGCAAGTCTCCTTCTCGAGGTCTCTCTTTGAGGACTGAGAGAGTATTCGGGTTCACGGACGTGAGCGCCAGGAGGAACCTCTTTCGAGTTTTCTCCTTCCCTTTTCCTGATTTTACTAGAAAACAACCATCCCTGTTTAGAAGGTAAGAACCTCCTCAAGGTTTGAAACCTGTTCAGTCTGGTCCATCTGGTGACAGTTGAATTTTAGGCATGGAAAACACTAGCTTAAGAGGCAGAATTTTATTCCGCACCTGGGATTTTGTCCCTTAGAACCACTAGGGTCATTAGGGTTTGTCCTTTTTGTTTCACCTTTTCCTCCATCCATCCCTTCCTCCTTTCTCTTTGTCTCTTGCTTCTTTTGTCCTTTCACCTGTTCTCCTCCCAACACCAGGAGCTGTGTGTGTGTGTGTGTGTGTGTGTGTTGCGGGGGAGTGCTCTGCAGCTCCCACTGTGGGAGGTCCACCCAAAATGTGGGGCTGAAATAGTGCTTGGGCAGTGATCCCCATCAGTGACCTGGGCCATCCTTTGGGCTCTCTGGTGAGAACCCTTAGCCTCCCGTCCTCAGTCTCTACCCTGATTGGCTGAGCAGGGGGTTATTGACAGGGAGGAGACTCAGGTCCTTGTTGTTCTCTTTTAAGACCAAGGAAATAAGTCATAACCTGTTATATGTTTGACAAATTTTGCTGCTTCGCTGCATTAATGGTCTCTGAGCAGTTCATGATTCTCTCTAACATTGCAGTTCTCCTCAAATACTTGCTGAATAATTACTGTGCACTGTTGTTGGTGTGGAGCTCATCTGAGAGCACTTTATTCAGGTCATTCAATGTGTGAAATTCAAGTTCTGATGGTTAGTTTGAAAATCCGGGCTCTTGGGTCCTATTCCCAACTCTGCCACTGGCTGGCTGTGTGACCTAAGACAAGTCAATTCTCCTTTCTCAGCCTTAACTTCTCCCTCTTTCAAGTAGGGATAATAATGATCCGCTCCTACCTACCTCACGGCGAGTGGAGGATGGGGATCCATCGGAGGGTGTCACTAAGAGTATCAGAGGGGTAGCCGTGTTAGTCTGGATCTGTAAAAGCAGCAAAGAGTCCTGTGGCACCTTATAGACTAACAGACGTATTGGAGCATGAGCTACTGGACATGGCTAAGCAAACAGAACAAACCCCAAATCTCCCCTGTGCTTTGGGAGCCAGGTTTGTGGTGGGAATTCTGTAGTTCAGATGACTTCAAGCCTGGACATTGTGATTCTTTAGCAGTTTCTCTGGCATGGGGGCAGTTTTGTGCTGATGGCTGAGCGGTTAAGGTGTTGGAGCTAAAATCCAATAGGGTTCCCAGCCACAGGTTCGAATCCTGCTCACAGCAAGGCCTGTGTTTTAGCCAGTCCCTCACCTGGGCAATACCTCTGTACAACCCCCTGAGACACTCTCAATTCTCTCCCCACCCCAAGTAAATCCTGTTCTGCTCCTTTCATAGAGATCCCTGGGACACCACCTCACACTGTGTCCCTGAGGGGTCTGGCAAACTCTCAGCGCCTGAAGCCTCTGGCAATCACCTGGTGCCCCATAGATCAGCCATAGCCCTGGTTCTGCTCCTCTCTCTAGAGTGTGAAAGGAGCTGAGTCAGTGACTCCATGGGAGCTACGGGGCTGCAGAACCAACAGAGGAAAAATAGGTGCTCAGCACCCACTGGCAGCCAGCTCCCCCCCCCCCACTACAGGCCTTGCTGACAAGCTCCTCCTCTTCCCCTTCAGCACCTCCCACTTGCCAGTGATCAGCTGTTCAGTGGGGTGCAGGAGGCGCTGGGCGGGGAGGGGGAGGACCAGGGATGGGAAGAGGTGGGGGAGGGAGAGGAATGGGGCAGGAAGGTGCAGGGTGGGAAGAGATGGGACACGGGTGGGGACTTGGGGGAAGGGGTGGCATGGGGGCAGGGCCTGGGGAGGAAATGGGGGAAGCACTGACTATCACAGTGACAATAGAAGTGACCAGCATTGCGGGGGAGACTGAGGGAGATCCACACTCACCTGGTCTCTTCTCTCCCCCACGGTGAGCCAGACACTGCTCTCTCCTGACTCTCACTCTAGCAGCTGGACGCCAAGGAGCCATTTCCCCACGGGAAGTGCATTGAGTGCCCCTGTGGTGCTGGGGGGGCTGGCGCTGCTGCTGCCTGTGGGGCTGGCAGGGGGGCTGATGTCTGCACAGACTCTCAGCTGCCAGGCCGGAGGGGGCACTTGGGACCTTACCAGACTGGCTCAGTGAAGACGGGGAGTTGACAGAGCAATACAGACACTCTCCAGAGCACGGAGCAGCAGCCGCCCATGCAGCCAGGCAATGAGCATTTCCCACAGCCTGGAGCCGAGGGGGAGGCGGCAGCTGCTGTTCCAGCTCCTCGGGGACAGGCCCTGTCAGCCAACAGCCACTTCTTACTCCCCACAGCTAAGGGCGCCGGGTTCCTCTGGTGGGGGTGTGGAGCAGCCGTTCGTTTTCCTGTCCTTTTTGTGTGCAACTGCTGACAAAAACATCCCAGACAGAGAAGCAACAAGCCAAACTTTTACCATGCAGCTTCCAAAGTAGCTCAGTTGGGAGAGCGTTAGACTGAAGATTTAAAGGTCCCTGGCTCAATCCCGGGCTTTGGCAGACCCTTTCATCTCTCTTTGTGCAGAGGTGGCTTGTTTTCTGGGAGCACAGCAGTGCCTGCACCCAAGGTGAGCCCCTGAGCGTGGGCTCTGCAGTAAGAAAACATTGAATGGGCTTCTGCCCCTAGTTGGCCCACCTGACCTTTAACAAGGAGAGATGGGAGCTGTCTTTCCCAACGTGGCAGGGAGAGAGCAAGGCAGGGTGACCCTCAGGAATGGTGCCAGAGGGCTGCTGGGCAGTGACAGGCAGTGGATTGGGGATGGAAGCTCCTCTGTGCACCTGAGCAAGGGCAGTACCAGGGAAGGGGCATCTGTAAAAGTGACCCAGCAACACCTCTCCTCCTCTGGGCACCTAGAGCAGAGGCGGCTGGTGCTGATGGCTCCAAGGGAAGGCTTAAAAGCCACAGAGCAACTGAGGTCAGGGCTAGAGGAGGGCAGGACCATGCCTAGGTGTGGCCTTCAGACAGGCACAAAGACACCCAGCCAGGCTGCTCCCTGCCATGCCAAACCCCCACTGAAGGTCACCAGCATGTGGGGCAGCTGCTGATGCTCTGTGGCCAACATCACAAGATGGTAGGAAAGCAGGGCCAGCCCCCATGGTAGGGCCTCTTACGGTTCTCACTTTGGCAGTGGGGCAGGAGATTTTACCCCAAGAGGCTTTTCCCCAGCTGGCGAGAAGCAGAGAAACACCCAGGCTCCCAAGGTGCTATGTAGCAACCCCCTCCAGCACAGGGACAGGCGCACACTTGGAAGAGGGAAACTGCTCCTCACGCTAGCCCGGGCAGCCGCCCATTTTCTTTGGCAAGTCAGGAAGGGCAAAGGCGAGACTGGAAGCACCTGGGGCTCATGCCCCAGCCTCTGTGACCCCCAACCCCCAACTCCTTCCCGGGGCTCTAGCTGAAGCCAGAGCATTGGCCTGAGCATCCAAGAAGAGGTTCCAGCCCCGCAAGGAGGATGACATTCAGCACAATGGTAAAACTGCAGAACCACAGCCACCAAGCGACTTTAACCCTCAATCTTCTGATCCACACTCAGATGCCTTATCCATTAGACCACATGAGAAAAAGTTTCTCCAAGCTCTTCTTTGAAAAAGGTGGCCATTGTGTTTCTCAGATCATCTCCTGAGGGGGGGCCAAGACTCTCTGGGCACAAGAAGTCGAGTTCCCAGCAAGACGTGAGACTTAATTCTCTGGAGCCAGGTGCAGGGCTTTGGCAGGGAGGCTCAGGCATGAGGGATTGGGGTGCAGCGGATGGACCGGCTGTCTAGGTGCAGAGATTCAGTCTCACTGAAGCACAGGAGGGAGAGTCTGTCGCCACGGCTATGTCCCAGGGTAATTTTGGGGGGTTCTGATTCCCCACTCAGCCGGGGGGCTCCCCTCTGGGCTGAGGAGCCCTGGGGTGGGCGGGTGCAGGGGCTGGGTGTGTGTGTCAGGCTGGGGGAGCTGCCTGGGCAGAGGGGCTGGAACCAGGGGCGGCTCCAGGCACCAGCACACCCAGCGCATGGTTGGGGGACAAGCTGCAGGGGGGGCTCTGCTGGTCACCGCGAGGGCAGCAGGCACCCCAGCCCCTCCCCCACTCTACCCCCCTCGCCCCCCTCCCCTCCCAGAGCTGGGGGAGAACCCAGGAGTCCTGCCCCTCCCCCATTTCCACATGGCTCCATCCAACAGCCCCGCCCCCCCCGCGAGTGGGGAGAGACGAGGCCAAGGGAGAAGCAGGTGGGGAGCTGGGGGGCGCGCGCTGGGGCCGGGCCGAGACCCCGGGACACGCGAGTTCGCGTCAGGAGCCGGAGGGGGGCGGGGCCGGGGCTCTCTGGGGGGCGGGGCGGGGATGAGGAGTTGCGCTGGGGGGGGAGGTGTCAGGTTGACCCAGGGACCCGCCCTCACCTGGGCTGGAGAGGACGGAGGCGCCCCGGGGCAGGCTGGGAGTTGTAGTTCCTGGCTCCTCTCAGAGCGGAAGTGACGGTCGGTTGCTCAGACAACGCGCCCCCTCCCGGTGCACTCTGGGAACCGTAGTTCTCTCTCTCTCTCACACGCGGCCTCTATTGGAGGAGGGGCTGTAACTCGTCACTTCTCCGCGCCCCTCCCCGCTCCCTGATTGGCGGAGAGAGCGCGGGACAGAGACTCGGCGCGTGGGGGGGGCCCCGGTTCCCTCGCCCCGAGGCTTCGCTGCCCCCCCGCCTCCTCCCCCTCCGCGCCCCGCCCCCCACCTCCCGCCCCACCCCCAACAGCCCCCTCCCCGTCCTCAGCACCCCACCCCCTCCTCCTCCTCCCCATCCTTGTCCTCAGCACCCTGCCCCCTTCCTCCTCCTACCCCCATCCCCATCCTCAGCACCCCTACCCTCCTCCCCTCTGTAGGGCCCCGACAGCCCCTTCAAGCCCCCAACCTGCCCCCGTGTCTCCCTTCTGTTGTGACCTCTCGCCAGCCCCACCCCATCTGTGGGGATCCTCAGCCCCAGCGTCCCCTCCCCATCCTGTACACTCTGCCTGGCCTTTCCCTTCCTCCTCCTCCTCCCCATCCTCAGTGCCCCAACGCCGACCTCCTCCTCTCGCCCCACCCCGATGACCTCCTCCTCCTCCTGCCCCTTCCCCCTTCCTCCTGCCCCTCCTCCCCCTCAGCGCCCTGCCCCTAATTGATTCCAGCCCATTTCTCTATTGCTGGGCCCCACTTTCCCATCCCCCCACTGCCCCAGTCCATCCCCAGGGTGTGAGGTTCCTCATCTCCAATCTCTGCTACCCCCCAGCCTGCCGGGTTCCCCTTTTCAGCCACTGTGGGGTCCTCCAACCCGCCCCCACCCATCCACTCTGGGCTCTCTAAATCCCACATTCCCACAATGCACCTTGGTAACCCCACCCTCCTCTACCCCTAATCCCCCTAGTTCCTTCCCTTGGGTCCTCCTGGACACCCCAGCCCACAGTCCGGCCCCCACATACATCCCAGTCACTCATTCACATGCTGAGCTAGTCCTTCAGGGGCCCCCACAGCCCCCCAAACTCCTCCATCCATGAGCCCCGTGGGCCTGTGGCTGGGAAGTGGGGGAAGCTCCCACTTTGGCTGGGCTGGGTGGGAGTGTTAATCTTTTTCTGTCTTGTGTGTGCTGAGCTCACAAAGGCTTTTTGCTCCCTCGGGGTGGGGGGTGGTTTTGGCTGAAGGTGACGTGGTTTGGTAGCCCTGTGGATGCTGCGTGGTGTCTGGAATGGGGCGTGTGTGTTCCCATCATGCCCCTTCCCCTCTGCCTGCAGAGCTGAGCACAGACAGGTCTGAGGAGCAGAGCAGGAGCTCTGGGAAGGAGAAGAGCAATACGAAGATGGAGTCTAAGACGAGGCCAGGTGACTTCTGTGGAGGGAGACATGCTGGACAGCGCCAAGGATTGGGGAGACAACCAGGTGTGAGCCCAGGGCTCAGATTTCTAATTGTAGCTGTGATGGCAGAATGGGAGGAGGGTTGAAGCCGGAGCCCTGGGGTGCGGGAGTAGCGAGAAGAGGAGCCTCACCACCATTGCTTTTTTTTGTGTGTTGTGTTTCATACCAAGGGAAAAGAAGTCGTGGGGACGAAGTCCAGCTCTGAGGTGAGATGGAAAGTGAGCAAGAGCAGTAACCTCGTGAATTCTGTTGATGCCAGGCAAGACCTGCCCAGCTGGGATGAGAGTAGCTGTCTCTGTCGGTGAGAGAAGTATCTGGTTTGGGAAGGGCTCTGGTCACAGCCCCCCTGGCTCCAGACAGGGACGTCCCGTTACCTGGGTGTGGGTTTCTGGACTAGCTGTGGCTTCACGGGACGTGATGTTGCCATTTGTGGGGGCTGATCATCTCTCTGGCCAGGAGTGGTGAGTGCTCCCTAGCAGAAGGTTGGATCTATGAGGGTGACTCCCTGTTCTGAGTTTCTTTCTTTCTCCGAGGTTTCTCTCTCTGTGTTGGCCAACTTACACTCAAACTCTCTCTCTCCTTTCATGGACACCTGTCATGTTCAGTTGCCTGCATCCTCTTCCTCTGCTCCTCCTCCCCCAGTCTCCTATGGGCTCAGCTGGGTCTATCTGCCCACGGGCAAGGTCTCTGCCATACTGGGAAGGATGTGTCCTGCCTGCCAGGATAAGGGGGTTGCTCCTCCCACCCCTTATCTTCAGGGAGACCTCATTGCTGTAACTGGGTCACAGCGTGCGTGGCCAGTCATGTCTTTGGGGCTGTGGGGGCTGAGACTGAGACGAGTGGGCTCGCAGTCATGGCTTTGGGCACAGGATTAGAGATGCCCAGAACCCCCGTTATCACCCGCTAGCTCCATTACTGCATCACCCAAAAGCCTCGCTCAGGGTCCACTATGCCTCCCTGTGCTGGGCACTGCAGGGACAATCAGAGGGACAGCAGGATGCATGAGGAAATAGATGAGTGTGTGAGGCAGATGGGTGAGGGGGGGTGGCATACATTGGGGATGGATGGGAGGTTGAGAGTTGGACGGACAGCGGGACAGATGGAGAGCTGCAGGGATGGATGGTGATGTCACAGGCTGGACTTGTGATGGGTTCAGCTCATGGCCGCTGGCCCTGTCATCTCCTGCCCCCATCTGCCCGTCTGACTCTGCCCCTGTCTCTCGCAGGCAGCACTCAGCAGAGTCTGGCCCTGTCGTTACACTGGTGCCTACATCCAGGGCACACCTGTGTGTTATGTGCTCCTGGAGAGCTCAGGCAGGGACAAGCGTGCGGCTCACGGCTGCTGAACCAGCTACTCCAAAACTGCCACAGATCTCCCCCTCCTTGGGCAGCCAGACCCTGGCCGGGGGGTTCCCTGTCCCTCCTCGCTGCCAAAGCAGCCTGCTCAGGTCTCAACCTGGATCTGCCCAGCCTCCAGCTGGAGCTGCTCCAGCCCCGAATTGCTGGTATCCAGCCTGGCCGGAGTTGGTGCGATGTCCTAGCGGAGTCCATTCTTTCTCCCCTGTAGATGACGATTTTCCCCACTGCAGTTAGTTGCTCTTTCTCTGCTTCCCCATAGCCCCTCTCCAGTGATAGTGACCCCTGCTGGCCAGGCACGGGAGTGTCCTGTAGGTGCCTTCTTGTAGGAGCAGTGACTCCTGGTGGTGAGGGGCAGCAATGCCTGGCATGTATCCCCCCTAGCATTGTTGCAGCGACCCCTGGTGGCCACTGAGGGCAGTTGCCTATGTGACCCCACCACTGCCATTGCGCCTGTGAGCGCTGGTGGGTAGGTGAGGCAGGGCCCTGTATGTATATCAGCCATTGGGGCAGTGCCCTCTGCGTATCCCACTCTCATCTTGGTGACTCGTGTTGCCCAGGTGGGGCAGTCCCCTGTGTGTATTTACTCCCCCCAACCCCTGCATTGGGCCGGTGAGCACTGGTAGCCAGAGGAGTCAGTGCCTGAGGTGTGTTCTTCACCTCCCCCAAGGTGTCAGGGTGCCTGGGTGGCCGTGTCAGGCAGTGCCCTGGGTATCTTCCAACCCCTCTGTGGCAGTGAGCCCTGCTCCTGGTGTGTGTCACTCCCCCACTAGGGACGTGCACTGGTGGCCAAGTATAGCAGTGCCCTGTGTGTAGCCCCCTCTCTCCCTGCCCCCGCCCCCCTGGGTGACCAGATAGAAAGTGTGAAGAATTGGGACGGGGTGGAGGGTAATAGGCACCTACATAAGAAAAAGCCCCGAATATCAGGACTGTCCCTATTAAATTGGGACATCTGGTCACCCTATCCCCTCTACCCCTGTGCCAGGTGTGGCAGGCACTGATCCCTGGCACCCCCATGGGGCAATATCCTCTGTATATCCTCCAATTGGGGCAGTGACCCCTGCTGGTGAAGTGGGGCAGTGCCCTGTGTGTGTGTCTCCCCTATTTAGGTAGTGACCCCTGGTGGCTAAGTGAGGCAGTGGCCTTTGATTTCCTCTTCTCTCCCCTGCCCCCTCTCTCTCTGGGGTAGGGCCTCCAGTTGGGGCACTACCCGATGTGTGTATCTACTAATTGGAGCAGTGACCTCCCCGTGGTGCCCTGGTGTGGCAGTGCCCTATTGGTATCTCCCTCCCCCTCTCCCCACACCATTGTGGTAGTGGCCACTTCAAGCAGTGGCCTGTTTATCATCCCCTGCCCCCCACCCCCATTGCAGCAGTGCCCCCTGGTGGCCATGTGCAGCAGTGCCCTGCATGTATCCCCCCAACCACTGCTGCAGTGACCCCAGGTGCCCAGTTTGAGTAGTAGCCTGTGTGTACCTCACCTCTTGGGGCAGTAACGTGTGGGGCCAGCTAAGACAGTGCACAGTCTGTGACGTCTGGTGGCCACGGAGGGCAGTGGCCTGTATGTACCATCTCCTCTGGAGCAGTGACCACTGGTGTCTTGGTGCTGCCAAACCTCCCCTGGAGCCCAACCCTGGTGGGGGGGCACCCCACCTGAAAACCCTACGGCACCATGGGAGTGGTAGTGTCCACTGCCTCCATCTCCCACCAGCCAGGACGGGCCCCACAGCACCATGGGAGTGGTCGTGTCTCCTGCTTCCATTTCCTGACAGCCGCTGCCAGGCCCGGCCCAGACTTCCCATTTCTGGTGCGAGTCCGGCAGCAGATGCTGCCATGAGGCGGTGCTGGGAAGGGTGGTGCTGGTGTCAGGAGAAAGCAGGAGGTGTAGGTGGGGTCTGTGCTCCTGCGGGGAGGTGCTGCCCTTGCTGTGAAAAGGCCCCGCTCTTAGGGGAGATGTCATCTCCCTGCCCTGCCACGCTCTGCACCAGCCCCTGCTTGTCACGGGAGCAGGGCTGGCTCCAGGCACCAGTGTAGCAAGCAGGTGCTTAGAGAGGCCAATTCAAAGGGGCGGCCCGTCCGGTATCGGGGCAGCACATCTGGGTCTTTGGTGGAAATTTAGTGGCGGGTCCCTCATTCCCTGTCTTAGTCTTTGAGCTGCCGCCGAATTGCTGCCAAAGAGAAAGGGAGGGAGGACTTGCCGCCGATCTGCCGCGGAAGAAGCAGTGTGGTTGAGCTGCCGCCGAAGAGCCACAGCTTGTCCTTTTCCCCACCTCCTGCTTGGGGCGGCAGAAAAGCTGGAGCTGGCCCTGCACAGGAGGAGCAGGCTCCAGTCTGCGGAGCTGCAGTAGGGAACCCCGCAGCCCAACGCTTGTCAGACACCCCCGTTCTCCGTGCCCCTAATCCCTGCTGCCCCCCCCCACCCATCAGTTATAGAACAGGAGGCAACTTAACTTCTGCTCACTGTTCCCGGTGGGACTCTAACAGAGCGCGAACCAGAGCCACTTAACTTCCATTCCCTGTTCCCTTTATAGACGCACAGTCAGAGCTCTCTCAGGCTGGGCAGCAAGGAGCTGATGCCGTTTGTCTCACCGCAGTGGATATTGCAGCCCTTAGTATAGAGGTTTGTTCTTTAAACATGGGGTCAATCTCCTGTGGGGTTGGGCAAGAGGAGAGCTGCATGCCCCTTCCTGTGCTTCTAACCCTGCGTCCTCCCCCACACCCCTAACCCTGTGCCCCCCTCTGGCACCCCTAACCTCTGCACTCCCTCCCCCTGTGCTCCCCCTGCACTCCCTCCAGGACCCCTAACCCCTACATCCCCAACCTCTGGTTCCCCTAACCCTGTGCCCCCGAACACTAAACCTGTGACCTCTGACACACTTACACCCCAACCCTGCACCCCCCTCCTGCACCCCTCACCCTGCCCCCTTAACCTCTGCACCCCTAACCATGTGTTTCCCCGTGCACTCCCTCCAGCACCCCAACCCCTACATCCCCTACCTCTGGTGCCCCTAACCCTGCACCCCCTCCAGAACCCTTACGTCCCTCGCCCCAACCCTGTGCCTCCTATGCCCCAACCCTGTGCCCCCTCCTGCACCCTAAACCTGTGACCTCTGGCACCCCTACACCCCCCTCCTGCACCCCTCACCCTGCCTCCTAATCTCTGCACCCCTAACCCCTGTGCCCCTCCTGTCCCCTAACCCCGCGCTCCCTCTGGCACCCAACCACTGAACCCCTAACCCTGCACCCCTCTGGTGCCCACAAGCTCTGCACCCCTAACCCCTGCACCCCAACCCCTGCCTCCTCCCGCACCCCTAATCCCTGCACTGTGCCCCCTTTTCCCCTAACCCCTGCACCCCCTCCTGTGCCCACTTGGGGAAACTGACCTGGATGCACGGAGTAGCTGGCATTGCTGCTCGCCCCCCCGCCGCCCCGGAACACTGCTCCTCCGCACGTCGCGAGGGGCTGTGAGGGGGAGCAAGGAGCGACATCGGGGCTCCCTGCATCCAGGTCACCTTCCCCACCACTTGGGCTGCTGCTCTCTGTCCTCCCCTTATGCAGCCCAAGTGGTGGGGAAGGTGACCTGGATGCAGGGAGCCCCGATGTCGCTCCTTGTTCCCCCCTCACAGCCCCCTAGGGGGGCACGGAGGAACATTGGGGGGAGCAGTATCCGCTCATCACCGCTCTCTCCCCCTTCTTTTCCCCTCCCTCCCCCCATGTTCCTATGCCGGGAGGGAGCAGGGAGAAATCTGGGCACCACCCCGAGCAGCACTCCCCTGCCAGCCGGGAGCAGTTTCTGACTTTACACCAGCAGCACACACCTCTCTGCTACTGTACAGCACCGCCCTTGACCATGGTACCCCTGGGCAATTCCCTGGTGGCACCCACCCCTAAGGCTGGCCTTGGCTATGGGCTTCAGAGGGAGTGACCAGACCAGGTGGCCATGGAGAGCTCCAGACCCTGTTCTCCCCTCCCAGCTTCTAGCAGTCAGAGGCCAGGGACATGCTTCCATGCTGATGACAGGTACTGCTCGATAATGATCCAAAGTACAGGGGCGGCTCCACACCCCAGCACGCCAAGCGCGTGCTTGGGGCGGCATGCCACGGGGGGCGCTCTGCTGGTCCCAGGAGGGCAGCAGGCGGTTCCGGTGGACCTCCCGCAGACGTTCCTGCGGAGGGTCCGCTGATCCCGCGGCTGGGGTGGAGCATCCACAGGCACGTCTGCGGGAGGTCCACCAGAGCCGCGGGACAGGCGACCGGCAGAGCGCCCCCCGCAGCGTGCCACCATGCTTGGGGTGGCGAAATGGCTAGAGCCGCCCCTGCCAAAGTACATTCATATTCCTCATCTGAGTCAGATGCCACCAACCGAAGATTGATTTTCCTGTCTAGTGGTTCAGGTTCTGTAGTGTTTGCATCAGAGTGTTGCTCTTTGAGGACTTCTGACAACATGTTTCACACCTCGTCCCTCTTGGATTTTGGAAGGCTCTTCAGATTCTTAAACCTTGGCTCGAGCGCTGTAGCTATCTCTAGAAATCTCACGTTATACTTTCTTTGTGTTTTGTCAGATTTGCAGTGAAAGTGTTTTTAAAGTGAACAACATGTGCTGGGTCATCACCCAAGACTGCCATAAAACGAAATATATGGCAGAATGCGGATAAAATCATGGAGCAGGAGACATACAGTTCTTCATCAAGGTCTTCAGTCACAAATTAATGCATTATTTTTTTAACGAGCGTTATCAGCATGGAGCATGTCCTCTGGAATGGTGGTTGAAGTATGAAGGCATATGGATGTTAGCATATCTGGCACGTTAATACCTTGCAACGCTGGCTACAAAAGTGCCATGAGAGAGCCTGTTCTCACTTTTAGGTGACGTATATAAGACACGGGCAGCATTATCTCCAGTAAGTGTAAACAAACTTGTTTGTCTCAGCAATTGGCTGAACAAGAAGTAGGACTGACTGGACTCTAAAGTTTTACATTGTTTTCTTTTTGAGTGCACTTATGCAACAACAACAAAAAAATCTATATATGCAAGTTGCACTTTAATGATAAAGAGATTGCACTATAGTACTTTATATTTTACAGTGTAAATATTTGTAATAAAACTATATATAGTGAGCACTGTACACTTCATATTCTATGTTGTAATTGAAATCAATATATTGAAAATGTAGAAAAACAAAAAAATAAATTTAAATTGATATTCTATTGTTTAACAGTGTGATTAAAACTGAAATTAATCATGGTTTTTTTAAAGTTAATTGTGTAAGTTAACTGTGATTAATTGACAGCCCTAGATTTGAATTTTTCTGTCCCATGCAGGACAAGCTGGAATATCTGTGTGCAGGGAAAGAGCCTGGGGGGAATTGTGCTGGGAAATTATTTCCTGTTCTGACATGTCCCCAGTTGCCCTTTTTTGCCCTAACAGGCTGCAGCGCAACATCCATGTTTTGCTCCAGCTCATTCCGTCCTTCCAGGGGCCGGGGAAGGGAAATGGCTGCGGTGGAGCCAGTTGAGGGAGGGATTAGCAGGGAGTTGCTGGCGGGTTCCCTTGGCGGGGAGAAAGGGCAGTAAATACATAGGGGGTGGGGACTTCCAGGAAGGTTGGTCTGGGTGGGAGAGGGCAGGAAATCCCCAGGGTGGGGGAAGGTGGGGGACAGGGTGTGACAAACCTGCTGGGATTTGTTTACTGTGAGGCTCCAGCATTTCTCAAGTGTGGCCACCAGGGGCTTTTATTGTGGCCACAGCCTCCTGGGCTGTAATTGAGGGGGAGTTGGGGGCAGGGCCGGCTTTAGGAAGTGCGGGGCCCAATTCGAACATTTTCGGCGGGGCCCCGGCAGGGATGACTGAAAAAAAAATGTGTAAAAAAAAAAAGCCTTTCATTTCTTAGCAACCAGTTCCCTATAAAAAGTTCTGCCACAGTATGTATTTTTTGTACCAATAGGGTTACCATACGTCCGTATTTTCCTCCCGGATGGCGATTTAAGAACCAAAAAGCCTGACATGTCCGGGAAAATACAGATGTATGTTAACCCTACTTAAAGTTCTTTTTTAAAAAGATGGGCTTGAACTAGAAATGAGCTCTGCCACTCCCTGAGGGTGTGCTAGGGTGACCAGATCACAGGGATGAAATATCGGGACATGGGGGGGAGGGGCAGAGCAAAAAAAAAATGGCGGCAGAGCAAAAAAAAAAAAAAAGCAGTTTTGCAGGGGCCAGGGGCATTAGCAGGACCCAGCCGCGCTGCCGGATCGCACACTGCGCCCCAGCCGCGCGCACTGCATTCCCCGCGGAGCCTCCCACCCCGGGCACATGAGACTCGTCCCACCGCAGGCGGGGAGCCCCGCGCCTCTCCCGCTCAGCTGCACTCCAGCAGCTCCTTCCCGGCAGGGCAAGGTGCTGGAGCGCAGCCGAGCGGGAGAGGCGCAGGATTCCCCAGCAGCGTCGGGGAAGTTTATCGGTTCGGGGGATCCTGGCCGGCTCCTCGCGCCAGCCGCCCCGCCTGGGACAAATCTCGCCCCCGCAGCCCCTCTCCACCACATGTCTCTGGCGGGCAGCCCATGCCCCCGGGCCACGCCGCTCACCCGGGCCCTGCCTGCTCCGCGCTGCCCCTGGACCCACCATGCTGCCCCGTGGACTGCAGGGCTGGAGCAGCCTCCGCGCTGCACTGCAGCGCTCCCGGCCCCAGCCAGCCATGGCCTGTGTGCCCAGACTGCTGCACAGGGGCGTCTCCTCCACAGGTTCGGCTTGGGATCCAATGGGGCAGTGAGGGGGCGGGGCTGGGGGCAGGGATTTGGTGAGGGATCCAATGGAGGAAGGAGGGGGTGGAGTCAGGCAAGGGGGCAAGAGCCCCTCCGGGCTCCGCCTATGCACGGGAACGGAGGGCAAAATTGTTTGTTTGTCCAGTGTCCTGACCGAACATTGGTCGGGACGCGGGACAAACAAGCAAATATCGGGACAGTCCCGATAAAATCGGGACATCTGGTCACCCTAGGGTGTGCTAGGGTGCACATGTGTGGGTCCCAGCTGCTCCCTGCCCACCTCATTGAAGCAGGTGTGCAGGGTTACTGCCCTGGGAACTGCAGGGCACCAGTGGACATGGGGCTGGCTGGAGGTTGGGGCGGGAGGGGGCTGGAGGTAGGGTCTGGCTGCAGGCTGGGCAAGGGGTGTGGGGCAGGCTGGAGACAGGGGGTGTGGGGTGGGCTGGCTGGCTTCAGGCAGGGCCACAGGGGGGGTGCGACATCGGTTGGCAGGGCTGGAGACAAAGGAGTGCGGGACTGGCTGGCTTCAGGCAGGGGGGTGCGGCAGGGGTTGGCTGGAGACAGGGGCGGCTCTAGAAATTACGCCGCCCTTCCCCGGTCCCGCGGCCGGGGCAGAAGTGTCTGCAGCGGGTGCGCTGGTTCCGCGGCTCCGGTGGAGCATCCGCAGGCATGCCTGCGGGAGCTCCGTCCGAGCCGCGGGACCAGCGCACCCGCCGCAGTCATGCCTGCGGGAGCTCAAGCAGAGCCGTGGGAAGAGGGGATCCTCCGCAGTCATGCCTGCGGCAGGTCCGCTCGTCCCGGGGCTCCGGTGGACCTCCCGCAGGCATGACTGCGGAAGGTCCGCCGGAGCCAAATGCCGCCCTGCCGGGACAATGCCGCCCCATGCACCTGCTTGGCGCACTGCGGTCTGGAGCCGGCCCTGGCTGGAGACAGGGCAGGGGGTGCAGGGCTGGCTGGAGACAGGGGCTGGTGCAGGGCTGGAGGCAAGGCAGGGGGTGCGGGGCTGGCTGGAGATGGGGGCTGGTGCGGGCCGGGCAGGGGGTGCAGGGCTGGCTGGAGACGGGCTGGCTGGGGGCAGCGGGTGCAGGGCTGGCTGCAGACAGGAACTGGTGCAGGCAGAGCAGGGGGTGTGGGGCTGGTGCAGGCAGGGGGTGCAGCAGGGGTTGGCTGTGGGCAGCTGGTGCAGGCACAGGGGGTACAGCCAATCCTGTATGGTGAGTGCCCCCTCCTCCTCCCTTCCCCACCAGGGTAGCAGCAGCAGCCTGGGGCTCAGGGGCTATTTAAAGGGCCCGGGGCTCCCCTGCTTCCACTGCCCCAGCCCTGTAAATAGCCACGGGAGCCCTGGGGAAATGGCGGGTCTCTGGGGGCTATTTAAATGACCAGGGCAGCAGAGGCAGCTGGAGTCCCCCACCCGGATACCCCAGGGCTCTGGGGGCTATTTAAAGAGCCTGGGGCTCCCCTGCTTCTACCGCTCCAGCCCTTTAAATAGCTGAGGGAGCCCTGGGGAAGTGGTGTGGCTTTGGCAGCTATTTAAAGGACTGGGGCAGCAGAGGCAGCTGGAGCCCCAGCCCTTTAAATAGCCCCCGGAGCCCCCTGCTACCCCAGGGCTCTGGGGGTAATTAAAGGGCCCAGGGCTCCCCTTCTTCTACCGCTCCAGGCCTTTAAATAGCCACGGGAACCCTGGGGAAGCGATGGGGCTCCGGTGGCTATTTAAAGGGCCAGGGCGGTAGAAACAACGGGAGCCCCAGACTTTTTAAATAGCCCCCACAGCCCTACCCCAGGGCTCTAGCAGTGGTGCTCTGGTGGCAATTTAAAGGGCCTGTGGCTCCAGCCCCTGCTGGGGGCCTCAGGCCTTTTAAATTGCCCCCTGGGGAAGCTGGGCCACCCTGGTACAGTGCACTGGCTTTTGCCGGTACACCGTACTGGGGCTTGGGCACGGGGCCCTCTTAGGGGCGGGGCCCGATTCAGGGGAATTGGTTGAATTGGCCTAAAGCCGGCCCTGGTTGGGGGCAGCAAAGCAGCGGCTCTTCCCCTGGGGCTGCCTGCAGGGGCTGGTCCCTACCCCCTTCCGGAGTCATAAACACTGCAGGAGCCGGCAACCAGCGGGAGTTCCCCTCCTCCCCACGTGCGGTGGGGCTCAGGCTTCAGGCTTCTGCTCTGGGATGGTGGGCGACAGGCTCAGTCAAGATACATGGAATGTAGGCTGGGTGGGGAGAAGTCTATGTAACTCATCTAGTTATTGATATACATGTGACCTCGAATATTACCAATCTGTGTTCCCCCTCCCAACCAACCATCTCCCAAACAGACCCTCAGTCTGGAAAGCATTCATCCCTCATATTGTTAAAAAGATTCAAAGGAAACAGAAGAAACTCAGCTTTTAAAACAATCCTCTAGCAAGACAAAGAAACTCACATCTGTAGACTTGGAAAACACTCCCAAGAAATTTTAACAATATGTTGTTATGAAGAAACCAAAGTGATAAAGAGACCTGATTTTTCAACTACTTTAAAAAAATCTTCTCAAATCAGCATCTTTAAAGTAAAACTTTTTTCTGCTTTTTAACCAGACAATTCTCCCCAGAAGGAGAGGCACTGGTCCTGGAGACACTGCAATACCAGGTCAATGCACGGGGTGGACAGAGCAAGCTCCTATTCCATCCCCTTGTTTCAAAAATCAATTTAATATACAGTCCTCAAATAAAGGACCTATCAGATATTAAACTGATAAGAACAGACACTACGCTTGATCTTAACTCCAAGGAGCTGAGAAGCGATGCTGAGAGTTTCGGATGCTAGGCAGCCGCTCTTCCCCCACTGCTTTCTACTTCAGCACGAGGAGCTCCCAGACACGCACCAAACACCATTCCCGACACTTGATAACTAGGTAACTCGAAGTGATGATCACTTCCCCGAAATGACTCCACTGGAAGAATTCAAAGCAAGAGCCCTTAACACACAATTCTGTTCAAAGACAGAGAAGTCTTTCAGCCCTGCTCTAGGAGAGCCAGGCAGGCCCTGAGCGGGGCGGCAAAGGGCACTAGACGGTGATCCTAGGCCAGTGGTGCCAGAACAATCTGTATAGTGGGGCGGGTGCTGAGCCACCAAACCAACTGTAACCCCTGGGTGTGATGGAAACCACGTCAAGCCAGGGGCTGCTGCAGCCCCCCCAGTTCCAGCCCCTCTGCCCAGGCAGCTCCCCCAGCCTGACACACACACACAGCCCCTGCACCCGCCCCACCCCAGGGCTCCTCAGCCCAGAGGTGAGCCCCCCGGCTGAGTGGGGAATCAGAACCCCCCGAAATTACCCTGGGACCAGCATGATCTGCCTCCGCCCTGCCCTGCTCTGCATGTATTTGGAGTGAGTCAGTTTCCCTGTCCCAACATGTGTCCTGCCCTGTGTCTCTTCTCCTCCCCAGTTCCTTCCAAACCAGCCCATTTCCCCTGCACCCCGGGCTGGGTCTCTGCCAACCCCCCTTCTCCCCTCCTGCCCCCAATATCTCCCTGCCCCTACAGGTCTATAGGGCTGGATCCCTCCCTCCCCCCTTCTCCCCTCATTTCCTGCCTCTGGGGGTCTATGGAGATGGGTGTCTCCTCTGCCATCCCCTCTCCTACCCCCCCATATCCCACTGCCCCTCGGGGTCTGTGGGGCTGGGTCTCTCTTCCCTCCATCCCCTCCCCTGCCCCCAATATCCCTCTGGGGCTCTGTGGGGCTAGGGCTGGGGCTCTCTCCCTGCCCCTGTGCTCTCCTCTGCACACGATGTCCTGGGAGTGACTCAGATTCCCTGGACCAACGTTTCACACTCCCCACCCCCACCCCACATGTCTCCCTCCACCCCACCCCATTTCCCCTGCACCCCAGGCTGGGTCTCTGCCAACCCCCTCTCCTCTCCTCCTGACCCCAAGATCTCCTGCCCCTGCAGGTCTATGGGGCTGGGTCTCTCCCTGAAGCCCCGCCCCCAGCGCGGGGCTCACAGACAATCCCCGCCCGGCGGCTGTGACGTACGCTGACGTGTTCACTCCCCGCGGGCAACTCATCCACTTGAGACCAAAACGACAGAAGGTGTCACGTGTCCATGGGCGGGGCTATGCAGATGAGCAGTGTCTGGCGGCAGGACGGAGAGCAGCGAGAGGAACCGAAGGAGCCCGGCGGAGAGAATTCTCTGCATGTGGACAGAATCCGGTGTGGGGAGTTCGTGCTGTGGGTGCCTGCGCCGGAGTCACTTCGGGGCAGTGATTGCCACTGAGCTACGTATTGACCAAAGGCGTGTGAATGGGGTGTGATGCCTGGTGGGGAGCAGCTCCTGGTGATAAGGAAACTGGTGGGAGCAGCAGATCCTGTCCTAGCAGGGGCTTGTGTGGCGTTTCTTTGCAACCATGACTGGGCTTGTGGGTGCAACTAGAGCCCCCCTTCTGCGGTGGGCGGGCCTTCTACTGTTTGCCGTGGGAGGGGGTTCCAGGATGTCACAGCCAATTGGGGAGGAGGTTTGAATCATGTTTCTGAAGTGGGAGAGCAACTTCCACTGCTCCCACTCACTCTCCACTAGGGGGCTGGGCTGGGATCTCTAGGGAGGGGAGCCCAGGAAAAAACAGTCTCCCCTATGGAACCCAGGAGTCCTGGCTCCCAGTCCCCCTGCTCTAGACCCCCATGGTCCTGACCCCCTCCACTCCCAGGGCCAGGGATAGAACCCAGGGGTCCTGGTGCCCAGCCCCCTCCCTGCTCTGACCACTAGACTCCACTCCCCTCCCAGGGTGGTGCAGGGGTCACTGGGTCTGTGTCCCAGCTCTGCTAAGGGCCGTGACTGATTTTCCCAAAGTGCTTCCTTCTGAATCCAGCACATCTGCCCCCCCTGCCTGGTCACTGCCCACCCCCGTGTGGGGGCACCAGCACTGTGCCGGGTCGTGATGGGAAATTGTGTGTCCCTGCTGTCCTCTGCTCGTGGGGCTGAGCCCCGCTCTGTCTGTGTGTGTTTGTGTGTGTGTTGGCATTGACGCACAAAGGGACTCACACAATCCCAAGAACACTCCCACACAACACACCCAGAGGGGCATACTAGTCCAACCCCCAAAGAGAGAAACAATCACACCCCCAGCCACACTCACACTCACACACAAACCAGAATATTCGCAATTGTGCTCAGAGACACAACTGCACGCAGTTCACTCCCACTGCTCCCAACACAAGGACCTCCTGCCCCACACAGCGTGTGCCGAGGCCTGTGGAACTCACTGCCACTGGACAGCTACCAATGAGAATGGACCTTTCCAGGAGACCAATAGACATGGCCGTGGCGACAGAGGGGGCTGGGCTCCCAGGGTCTGACCCGGGCTGAGACTGGTTCTGACCTAGAGGGGTCTATCCAGCGGGGGCAGCGTGACCCACACACAGACCCACCAGAAGCGCCTTTCTTAGCGGGTCTCCCAGGCCCTCCCCCACCCTGCCCCGGTTGGGTAACAAAGGGGCAGTACGGGACTCTGGGCTGTGTCACAACCCGGCCCCAGCCCCTCGCTCCCACAAGCTGGCGAGTTGGGTAACTGCCGAGGGATTGCACAAGAGAGAGTCAGAGCCAGGGAGAGAACCCAGGAGTCCTGGCTCCCCCCCGACACACACCCTAACCACTGGACCCCACTCCCCTCCCAGGGCTGGAGATAGAACCCAGGAATTCTGACCACCAGCTTCCCCCCCCCCACTCTGACCACTAGACTCCACACTCCCCTTTTAGATTTTAGTCTCGTTGCCTCTTCTATCCACCCACCCCACCTGTCCATCCCTTTGCTGCAGGTTTCTGGGGTGTCAACCCTGCTCTGCACTCCCCCAGTGCAGCCGAAGGCTTTTCCTCCCCCCAACCACACATCCTCTCCCCCCTCATGCTGGATCATCTGTTTGGCCCCCTGTCCCCTCTCGGGGCGCGCTGTGCGGCGTGGCTGGGGATTGTGCAATGGCCCAGCACCAGGCAACGCAGAACGGACACCACATGCCCTGCCCCACCTCATCTGAGCTGCTCTCCAGGTGCATCGGAGCCCAGCGCCCCGCACCTGGGCCCTTCTGCCCCACAGGGGGTGAGCTGCAGCCCCCGCCACACTCCGCAGAGGGGTTAAGTGTCAGGCCAGCCAGCCCTTGTAAGATGGGGAAATCACCACCAGGGTCGACGTATGGGGGCTGTGATATATAGAGAAACGGTTGTTGCACCGGCAGAGGGCAGCTGAGCATTCGCACACACACACACACACACACACAATTGCAAACATACACGAACACATGCATGAATCCGGCCACACACACACACAATTGCTAATATACACAAACACCCACATAAATCCAGCCAACATCAACACAACTACTAACAGATGCAAACACATGCACAAATCCAGCCACATGAACACATACACATTTGCAAAGCCACAAACACAACCCCCAGAGCTGTAATAACACCCCCCCCCACACACACACACACAAAACCCTTGCAGAAACCACACAAACACATGCAGAAATCAATTCATCCATCCATCCACCCACCCACACATACACCATCCCCATTCTGTGCACACACCTTGGGTCACTGTGACACTGAAGACTTCAGTTGGATGGGGGGCCCAGCACCATGTGTCTTTCCAAAAAAGGTTGAGCAATTCCCTATGTGTGGCTTCATGCAGGTGATGGCTGATTCCCCCAACTTACAGCCAGTGGTGAGCTCCAGCCAGTTCACACCCATTCACAAGAACCGGTTGTTAAATTTAGAAGCCTTTTTAGAACCGGTGGTTCCAGGACACCTGGGGTCTGTACTATTGACACAGACTAAGTGACAGGGACAAAACACTCAAATCCCGCCTGGTGCGGGGAGCCAGGTTTGCTCTTCAAATTCTGTCATTGGTACATTTCCAGGCCTGGGAATGTCCCCCAACAGCATTGAATGGGAAGCTGCCTGCAGAACAGTGACACTGCACAGAGCTCCTGTGGAGGAGGGGTGGGAATTAGTAACATTTTGAGGATCGTTTGGGAAATGAGCCTTTGCTGACAAGGTTTGTCTCTGTTCATATTTCGCCTTCAGGTGTTATGTTGAGGGATCTTTAGTGTATTTTTGGTAGGTTAATAACTATCTCCTCAACTTTATTTACTCAACTTAAAAATTGGTGTCACTTGATTTTTGCATCTCCCTGTGAAAATACAACTGACACGTGTGGCTTTCCACAGGGGGTCATGATGTTAAAGTTGGGGAATTCAGTCTCTGTACTTGTGTGAGGGGATGTTGCTTTTTTACAGCTGCCTCACTGCCAGGCACACTGGGCTGTTAGCTGCACCCACTGTCCTTGCCAGGGGCCCCTGCTGAACCCTGGGCGGCTGCACTGCAGTGCTGGGGTGACTGCAGGGGGAGAAGCTGCTGTGGAGCAATGTAGAGCAGGTGCAGGAAGGAGACGGGGTCACTATTCTCATTCTGAACTGCACAGTTTTCCAAATTTGGGACTGGATTCATAGATTCATAGACTTAAGGTCAGAAGGGACCATTATGATCATCTAGTCTGACCTCCTGCACAATGCAGGCCACAGAATCTCACCCACCCACTCCTGTATCAAACCCCTAACCTATGTCTGAGTTATTGAAGTCCTCAAATTGTGGCTTAAAGACCTCAAGGTGCAGGGAATCCTCCAGCAAGTGACCCGAGCCCCACGCTGCAGAGGAAGGCGAATGTCCGAGAACAATTCTAGGGGAAGGTGAACGCAGAGCAATGACACTGGAGATGCCCAGACCTCCAATGGGGGCAGTGTGGAAATTAATAATGGGAAGATCATTTGTGAAATTAGTCGTCACTGACAAGATTTGTCTCTGTTCCTATTTCACGCTATGGTGTTAGTTAGAGGAATCAGTACAGATTTTTACTATATTAATTAAACACTTAATTTTATTTAATCAAGCCAAAAACTTAGTATCACTTATTTTTTCTCTGTCCTAGCAAGAACTAAATGAATGTTGTGACTTTCTGGAAAGTGCAGCGAGATTAAATGTGGGGAATTCAGTCTCTGTGTTTGTGAGCTGATGTTTTCCTCTCACAGGTCAGTGCCTGCATTGAAATACCCAGAGGGATCTAAGGGCTGGTGTATGCTGGGCACTGAACTGGCAGAGCGACGTCTCTCAGGGTGTGAAAAACCCCCACCCCAAACCCATATAGTTAAGGTGACCTAAGCCCGGGTTAGATAGTGCTAAAGAAAAGGAAGAATTGTTCTGTCCATGCAGCTATTACAGGGATGGGAAAATCCCTCCAGTCACTGTTTACTCCAAAGTGCTATAGCAGTGCCACAGCAGCATTTCAAGTGTTGACAGAGCGAAAGTAGATCTGGTGCCAGTTTGCACTCTGGATGCTCGGGCGCTAAGACTACAATAATAACAACAGCAGCAGCGCAGCGCTTGCATAGTTGGCAGGATTTGAACCTGGGCAGGGAGACGCCAATGGATTTTTAGTCCATCGCCTTAACCACTCAGTCACAACTACTTGACATACATTTGTTTCACTACATGATGATTCTGTCCTCACTGAATAGTCACTTCAAATTGTTTGCTCAGACCAAGCAGCAGTGGTAGAGCTGCCGCCGAAGCGCCGCTGATCGGGGTAGAGCTGCGCCCCTCCACTTTGCGCGCCCGAGGGAAGTGCCTCACTCGCCTGGCCCTTGTTACGGCGCTGCAAACTCCATCCCAGAGCCTGCACCCCAGAACCCCTCCCCCACCCAAACTCCCTCCCAGAGACCAGCCTCTCACCCCTTCTGCACCCAAACTCCCCCCAGAACCCCTCCCCCACCCAAACTCCATCCCAGAGCCTGCACCCCAATCCCCAGCCCCAACCCAGGGCCTGCCCCCCAGAACCCCTCCCCCCCAAACTCCCCCCACCGCCTGCACCCCTCCTGCACCCCAGTCCCCAGCCCCAGCCCAGGGCCTGCACCCTAGACCTCCTCCCCCCACCCAAACTCCCTCCCAGAGCCTTAGGCAGGTGGGGGGTGGAGTTTTGGGGGGCGGGTTCTGGGCGGTATGAGTGACATTATTGGCCCACTGGGAGGACTGGAGGACTGGCCCTGGCCCTAAGGTAAATTGAGGTTGAGACCCTGCTTTAAGGGATTGGAGCAATGCTGGAGAGACTGACGGGCAGGGAGCTGGGGAGCTGTGTGTGCCCCAAGGAGAGTTGTTGTTGTGCTCTGGTGACACAGAGCGGGGGTGGGGAGTGTGTAAGCTGTGGTGTTTGTATAGAGATAAAGTTTACTAACCCCCAGGTTAAAAACTGTTCCTGCTCTGGGCTATACAGGACACTCCTTGTTGAGAGTATAGATCAGCGGTTGAATGTTTCCCTGCATGATAATGGGTTCCTAATGCCCTCCCTGGTCAGAGCTCCAGCACCTTCTGTACTCCCACCGTGAATGTGAAGAACAAGACTCCAACCCCATCGTTCTTCCCTGGCCCAGAGGACCAGAGAGATGGGCCCTTCCTCCAATCACCGTCTGCCCATCGTCCTATCCCAGTTCTGACCTCCAGACTCACAGCTCTGCTGGTGCCCCTCACTCCCGACCCGCAGCCCCCTGGGCTCCCTGCTGAGCTCCCCAGTCACTGCGCTGCCGGTGCCCCTCACTCCCGACCCGCAGCCCCTTCTAGCCCAGTCCTGACCTCCAGACTCACAGCTCTGCTGGTGCCCCTCACTCCTGACCCGCAGCCCCCTGGGCTCCCTCCAGCTCTGATGGTGCCCCTCATTCCTGACCCGCAGCACCCTGGGCTCCCCACTGAGCTTCCCAGTCACTGTGCTGGTGGTGACCCTCACTCCTGACCCTGAGCCGCTGCTATCCCAGTTGAGGCTAATCATCTAGTGGAACAAGCTCTGCAAGGGACGTGGTTAATTCCCCATCACTGCCCTGTGTAAATGAAGACCGCAGCTCTTGCTGCAAGACACCTGGTGTGTGGGTGTCCCTGTTCCCCTTCAGAACCTCTGGTACATGGTGCTTCCCTCCTCCCAGTTCAAGATCCCCATCATGTGGGTGCTCCCATCCAGGATCTCTGGTGGGTGTCTCTCTCCCACACCCCATGAACTAGCTCCAGTGTGTGGTTTCCCCTGCATGCCCCCATCCAGGATCTGTGGGTGTCTCTGTTCCCCTTTTCAAGTTCTGTGTTGCTTGGGTGCGTCCCTCCCCCCAAGTCAGAATCCCCAGCGTGTGGGTGCTCCCATCCCCCCCTGCAGGCTCTGCGGGGGGTGTCTGTATAAAAAGAGACTGTGTCTCACTGAGGCTACTCTGCAGGGGCTATTCACAGGTGCGATCCCACTACTGATCAGCAGAGGAGTTTTGACCTGCTCCGTTTCCAACCTGGGCCAGTTCACCCCTCCTTAGGCAACCTGGAGACCCCAAGCTTCCCCAAGATCACCATATTGATACTGAACTTAGTGCAGACACCCGATCGGCACAGCTCCCTGCAGCCCAGAACTCCTGAGCTCAAGCGATCCACCAGGCTCAGCCTCCCCAGGAGCTGGGATCACAGGCACCGGCCGTGGGGCCCGGCTTGCTTTGCAGCTGGAGCTTTAAACTCTGCTTGTGAGCTCTGTGCCTTGGCCAGACGGGGACAGACTGGAACTGGGAAATGCTCCTGCTCCCCCCGCCCCTGTCTCATGTCGAGCTGCAGGCGCCGCTGTCCTCCCAGGTAAGATCCCGGATGTTTCGATGCCCCCTTCCCCCGCCCAGGTGTCCGGGTACCTCTCCCCCCCCATACAGAATCCTGGATGTGGGGGTGTCCGTCCCTCTGCAGAGGATCCCGGAGTGTGGATGCCCTTGTCCCCCCCCCCCACAACATCCTGGGTGTGTGGGTGCCACTCTCCCCCCCGTAGATCTCTGGTGGGTGGGTCCCCAGGGTGTGAGTGCTCCCATCCCCTGATACAGGCTGGGGGCAGGGGTATAACTGGCTCTCCCTGACCTGCCCAGGCGGTGCTACAGCAGCTGTTCACAGGGGCAGCAACCCCACTGTCACCCTGCAGCTTTAACCTGCTCCAGGGGTGACCTGCTTCACCCTCCTTTGGGAGCCTGGGGACCCCGAACGTCCCAGAATCACCTGATTGATGCCGAGCTTAGCACAGACACCGGCTCAGCATGGCAGGGTGCAGCCCTGAGCCCCTGACAATCAGCTTCCCTCCGCCTCCTGCTGCACAGCGAGGATCCCACGCGAGAGGCTTCGGGCCCAGTTTGTTCAGGAGCGTCCCAGGCTCCAGCTGTAAACTCTGCTGGTCAGTTCTGATCTTTGGCCACACGGGGGCGGCACTAACGGTCCCATGTAAACGCTGTTTGCGTTCGGCCCTTCGGATCGCAGATTGTAACCTGCGGGCAGATCTCTGAGTGCAGCCAGATCCCTCCCCAAACTGAACATTGAAGCAGCAGCTCCCATTGGAAAGATCAGGATTTTTGCCTTTAAAAACAAGGAAAATGTCTATAGCGAGAGACTGAAGAAACTCAATTGATTTCATTGACTGGAGGTTAAGAGGCGATTTAATCACTGGTTTAAATACATTTTACAAATTCCCAGAGGGGGGGATATGTGATTTATAGGGTTCTTTAATTCACCAGGCAAAGACTGAACAAGACCCCATTGGCTCGCAGTTGATGTCAGAAAATCCCAACTGGAAATGACTGTTTTTTAACCATGAGGCTAATTATCTAGTGGAACAGGCTCTGCAAGGGAGGTGGTAATTTCCCCATCCCTTGCAGTTTGTAAATCAAGACCGCAGCTCTTGCTGCAAGACACCTGGTGTGTGGGTGTCCCTGTTCCGCGTTTCGGGATCCCTGGTACATGGTGCCTCCCTCCCACCAGTTCAGGGTCCCCACAATGGGTGCTCCCATCCCCTCACCCAGGCTCTGCGGGGGGTGTCTGTATAAAAAGAGACCGTGTCTCACTGTCTTGCCCAGGCTATGCTGCAGGGGCTACTCACAGGCGCGACCCGACTACTGATCGGCACGGGAGTTTTGACCTGCTCTGTTTCCGACCTGGACCGGTTCACCCCTCATTAGGCAACCTGGGGACCCCCAGCTTCCCAGGGATCACCATATTGATGCCGAGCTTAGTGCAGACACCCGATCGGCACAGCCCCCTGACAAGGCCAGAGAGAGCAGCAGGTTTCCCGTATTGTTTCCCGCGCTTGTTTTCTTGACTAGTTTCTCCTCTGCACCAACTTTCACTTTTCCTTTGTGAGCCTGGCTAGCTCAGTTGGCAGAGCATCAGACTTTTAATCTGAAGGTTCAGGGTTCAAGTTTGTAGTCAGGTGATAAACTACTCACCAAGATCTTAAACTGTCTTGCTGGAGTCCTCTTTGATGTTACTTTTTCTCTGCAGGATTTTCCCTTTCCTCAGAAGGGCCTTTTTGTGTTGGGTTTGAAGGGGCAACTTCCTGACAGCCCCTCTGTCCTTGCAGCCTGGAGGAATAAAGGCCTCTGGGCATAGAGCATGTTCCTCCCCTGCGCACACACACACAGAATATCCCTAAGAAATTAGAATCACCTGCTGCCTTCCCCTGTCCTGCTGGATCCCCAAATGAAGATGCTCTTCAGCCTAAACCCATGTCCCCTCTTTTCCCAGTGCCCCTCAGACCCAGCCCTCAGTCCCTCCTATGCTCACTGCTCCTCACTGCCAACCAGAGCCTGCTCCTCTTCACCCTTCTCCTCTGTCCAACCCACATCCCCCTCCTATTCCCAGTGCCCCTCAGTCCCAACCCACAGCTCCCTCCTTCCCTCCAGCAGCAGGTGCTTCAGACCCCCTCAGGAAGATTTTCTTGCAAGGTTTTGTGTATGAGTCTGCATGCGGATTTTACAGTATGTTGGAAATAGGTTGGGTCGCTTGCCGAAATGATCACTTGTGGCTGGTGTTGGATTCCCAGTCTCCATGTTACAGGGGCAGGAGTAAAATAAAGGGTTGTTATCCTTGTTGTGTGACTCGAGGGCAGCAGAACTGGGCTTGGCAGACCCTGATGGAGAGAGACACCCTCAATTCAATAGCACTTGCTAAGCAGGGGACAGGGGTTCCAAAGCCAAGGGGGTTGTGTCCTGGGTCCCAATACTAAAATGTAGGTGTCAGACCAACGTTAGGACAGGGTGGCTGTGGAGGGATGAGTGAGTCCCTAGACAACATAGTGAGTTCGGTGCCTTCTTATTTCCCCCCTTTTCCACCCAGGCTGGCAGGTGAACTGTACAGAGGCACCTCTGGGCTTGCACTGACTAAGGACAACAGCTGTGAGTGGGGTGCAGAGCGGGGATGGCTCATGTTAAAGGACTTTTGGTTGCTGGACTTACGAACCGTAGGGAGAAGGACACTGCCCAGCTTATTTGGGGGTGGGACTTTCCCTTGTGGTTTATGTTTATGTGTTGGGGCTGCTGACATGACTTCTGCTAACCCTGGGCTTACATTGCAGTGTAGACATACCCTGAGAGGGCATCTAGACTGTGATAAAATCCCGCTGGCCCGGCTGGCCTGGATGATCTGATTTGGGCTCCTGGGGCTCATACTGGAGCCCAGGCTCAGAGACCCTCACCCCTCGTGGGGTCTCGGAGGCTGGGCTCAAGCCCAAGTGTCTACACTGTAATTTTATAACCCTGCAGCACAAGCCCCACAAGCCTGAATCAACTGACCCAGGGTTTGAGAATAGTGACTTGGGTGTGTTAATGGCAGTGTAGACATAATGCTAGGCTATGTCCACACTGCAATGAAACACCCACGGCTGTCCCGTGCCAGTGCAGGCTCCCAGGCTAGGGCCGTGCGGTGGTAAATTTGCAGCGTAGACATCTCGGCTCAGGCTCAATACTGGGCTCTGGGAGCCCTCAAGGTTGGGAGGGAGTTTAGCAAGCAAAAAAGGTAGAATGGCAGTGGAGTATTACCCTGGACTTGACAGCATTTCTCCATTGGTCTGTCTGCTTTGGGGCAGGGACAATAACACGTCCTGCTGCATTCGTTATTTCAAAGGGCCGTTTAGGGTTTTCATTCTCACACACGGTGCACAAAGCAGGACTCAACCCTCGGTGCAAACTAAATGAGCTGCCCACAGGTTCTGGCAGCCACAATGAGCCATTCAGCATGAAAGCCCAGACCTACCCCAGAGGAAGCAGGATCATCTGTGACAGGCTGGAACACTGACCTATCAGCTCTTAACTCCCAAATTTTCAGTAAGTCTGTTATCAGTGCCTGTGAGTGTAATTTAAACAACTATACTGGGCTGGACCAAAGAGCTCTGTGTTTTGTCCTCCCACAGTAGCCAATACCAGGTTGCCCAAGAGTTAGTCAACAAGGCACCACTGGGAATTGAACCCAGGATCTCCTGTTTATAAGGCAGGTGCTTTAGCCAGCTAAGCCATGGTGCCTACCTATGGCAACAACACACTCTCTGCCCACACCTGACTCCCTGCCATCCCCACTGGGGCCTGACAAGCTTTGCTTGTGTTTGGATTCTGCAAAGCAGAGGAGCAGGTGAGGTGTTCCTTGCAAGGTGGGTGGGTGGGTGTGTGTGTGTGTGTGAGAGAGAGAGAGAGAATCTTTGGCCAGGTCTGCACTACAAGGTTACTTCAGCATCATTATATTGCTCAGATGTGTGAAAAACACACAACGCTCCCTCGGTCAGCAGCTTTTGGCTGGTGCACACACTGCAATGCCACGTCTGGCGACAAAATTGCCCTGTTTTGGTGACAAAATAAAACCACCTCGACGAGAGGCCTAGAGCTTTTTGCAGCAAACTTAAAGTGACAAATGTCAGTGTAAATGCTGCTGGTCATTATATCACCATAACTGACCTCCACCAGTATCCCACAATGCCTGCCGTGAACTCGCCTGCCCTGCATTCCTGCTACAGAGCCATGGGCCCCTCCCCTTTCATCGCTCCAGAAAGTTCTGACAGCTGAGCCACTATCTATACCGGGATTAGCTTGATAGAACTGCATTGCCAGCCTAAGTCATGTAATTACACCAACCTAATTTTGTAGCGTAGACCTGTCCAAAGAATCACACACACACCTTGGGAGCAAAACTTCATCTGCTCCTCTGCTTTACAGAATACAAACACGAACAACACTTCTCAGGGCCCAGTGGGGATTGGCAGAGAGTCAGGTGTGGGCCATCTTTATCCCAGGAGAGATGGACTCTAAGGGTACGTCTCCATTGCAATGGAAGCCCAGGTGTGGCAGGCTGTGCTCAGAGCAGCACCTGGAAGCCCCATATTCACCACTCTCATATAATGATGACATGGTTTGTTCAAAGTCTGCCTTGTGACGTATCATTTCAAAAGTCTTGATCTGTTGAACATTAACATCGGGTTGGATTGTGTGTGCTCGCATTGGTTGGGAAGTTATGAAGTTTTGCTCTGTGTGTGTTACTGAGATATGTTATGAGGTTGAGAAATGCCTCCCACCAGCCTTTCAGGTGCGACAAGGGAGGAGCCAGACTCGCTGCTGGCCCATTGAAGGGATCCACACTCCCAAGGACTAGCCCAGGAACCGTGTACAATGCAGGCTTCTCCGAGATAGCACAGCGACAATGGACACTGCTTGAGTCACATGGTAACAAAGGAGCTTCCTATGGAAGAAACTATGAAAGAGGGGAAGAGACATCATGACTTGGCCTCTCTCCCCCACAACTCAGCAGCTGGAAACACACCTGGAGGACAAAGACTGAACTGATTCAGAAATCAGAAGAGAATAATAACAATAATACTTGCAAACCAAAGTCCCCAAACAGACTAGTATTAGTTTTTCAGCAGAAAATTTTCAGTTTGGGGAATTTTGTTTTCTCAGTCAGACTGTGCCAAGGGAAGAAGGGAGAAAATGTTTGAGTTGCCTCCTTCAGAACAGCTTGGCCTAGACACTAGCTCTGGTTCACTGCTCTGGCCTTGCTCGGGTTGAGGGTATTTTAATAATTTGGGCAGGTCCCAGGGTGTTTGGGGGAGAAGATGAGGATGTTACCTCTTGAGATAAAAACTAAGAAATACAGCACTAGAGAATTTCTTTTTAAAAGAAATCTGGGATTTAGACATTTTATTTAAAGCAAGGGAGTTCTGAGTTTCTGAGAAGGTTTTTGTTTGCAAGAAGCAAGATCGTTTGAGCTGTCATTGTACCAAAGGGGGAGATGGTTGTCTACAAAGGAGGGGTGAAAACTAAATGCATCCGATGAGGATGGGATTTGAACCCATGCGTGCAGAGCACAATGGATTAGCAGTCCATCACCTTAACCACTCGGCCACCTCATCTGAACTGTTAAAAAGGGACAGGAGGAGAAATCTAAGGCCAGCAGAGCTAGGGACAATAAGTAGTTTTTAAATACTACGCAGAAGCAGGGGCTGAATGAGCTCCCCCCTCACATCTAGTGAGGAGCTGGGGGAAAGACTTCAGGAACAGACCGTGTTTGCACAGACACACCTACTCTGCCTAGGTATGCAGCATGATGGGGCTGCTTTCCCAAAATGACCAGTTTCGGCTGGTGGTGGGTTACAAATCACTTTAGGATTCAATGGAATGAAATGTTATTATCCTTCCTGCATGAGTGAAGGGCAGCAGAACATACCTAGACTGTCCTGATGGAGGGGTGGGTGGGTGAGGAATAGCTTTTATTGGACTTCATAGAAGTGATTGAGAACATCACCCTAAACCAGTGGTCCCCAAACATTTCACTCTGTGCCCTCTTAGCCATGGCTGTGGCCCCTTGGAAGCCGCAGTCAAGAACTGAGGCTGGGAGTGGGGCTGTTGCTTGCTGGGGAGAGGGGTGCAGACAGGGGTAAGGGGGTCGAGACTGAGCTGGGAGCCAGAGCCCCAGGCTGAGGGTGGGGTTGGGGAAGAGCTGGGGCAGAGTGGGGCTGAGTGCTGCTCCCTCCATGGGGGCTGGCTCAGACCCTGAGGTGCCCCTATGAATGTTCCTCTGTGTCCCCCTAGGAGTCACGCCCCACATTTTGGGAACCACTGAACCCTACTCGCTAAGCAGGGGCTAGTGATGCCAAAGCCCAGGGAAAGGGAGAACAAGTGCAGGGCCCCCAGCACTGGAACCATGTGAAGGGGCTGCAGGAGAGGGGCAATGGCTGGTGGCCCAGGGAGTTAAGGGCAAAGGGGGCACAGGAGGGGCAGGAGTTAGGGGTGAAGGAGGTGCAAGGGTTGGGAGTGCAGGAGCTAGTGGTAAAGGGGGAGTGGGGATCGTCCAGGGGCAATGGGGAAGTGCCAAAGTACAAGCTTTGCCCAGGGCACCATTTCCCCTAATGCTGGTCTGAGGAAACAATTGGAAATGACCCTTCAGTGAGACCAGAACCATAGTGTAGAAAAGCCCCTTTGTTAAGTGGTGGTGGCTGAGGGCTTAGGGCGATGGGTGAGCAAACAACAGGCATCCTCCTGTGGAGGTTTGATTCTTGCCTGCTATGGAAGGCTGGTGTGTGGTGTCTCCATAGCTGCACTTTCAGTGTCTGATCACCCACAGTTCCCCAGGGAGCCAAGTCTAGACATATTCAGAGGCTAAGGACAAATCAACATTTCAAACAGTGAGTCTATGCTGCTGCAGCTCAGTAATGGAGATGCTCTATGCCAGGGTTTCTCAAACTTCCTTTCACTGCAACCCCCTTCTGCCAAAAAAAAAAAAAAAACTTACTACATGGCCCTGGAAAGAGGGACCAAGCCACTGCACAGAGGCAGGGGAGACAAAGCCTGAGCCCTGCCCCAGATAGAGAAGGCAAAATCAGAGCTTGAGTGATTCGATGCTGGGGCTCAGACTTTTGGCTTCAGCCCCAGTCCCAAACAAGTCTAATGCCAGCCCTGGTGACCCCATTAAAACAGGGTTATGACCCACTTTGGGGTCCTGACTCACACTCTGAGAACCCCTGCTCTATGCTGATGGGAGAGAGTTTTGCTTATCAAAAGAAGATTGAAAGGTGACTTCATTGAAGTGTTGAAAGGCCTTAATGGAGAGAAAAGATTGGGTATGAAAGGGCTCTTTAATATAGCAGAGAAAGGCATAACAAGACCCAATGGCTGGAAGGTGAAAAGAGACAAATTCATATTACAAATAAGACACAAATATTCAGCAGCCAGGATGATTCACTACAGGAACAAGCTATCAAGGAAAGTGATGGATTTGCCATCTCCTGATGTCATTTAATGAAGACTAGATGCCTTTCTAGAATGTATTTGCCCCAAAAGTAGCTATTGTGTCATACAGGAGGCCTGTGATATGCAGGGGGTCAGATTAGATGCTCTAATGGTCTCTTCTGGCCATAAAGTCGACTAATTTCTGAAAAACTGAGTGTAGCATTGAGAGCAGCGTCTGATGTTTTCCTGTCTAGCCGGCTTGCAGCCTAGAACGAACGCTCCTTGAGTGGGGTGATCCACAGGGAGTAGCTCAAACCTCCAAAGTGCCTGGCCAGGGGCAGGACATTAGACAGCAAGGGAGGGGTGTGGCAGTGACATCACAAAGGCTTTTTGCAGGACCTCAGACTATTGGTCAAAGGTGGTGGGGAGGTGGTGACCTCACAGAGAGATGCTGACATCAGCCAGGCAGGACAGGGGCAAGAGGCCAGGGAAACCTCAGAGACCCCTGTGGCTTTGCTTCAGCAAGTCTCCTTCTCCAGGCCTCTCTTTGAGGACAGAGAGAGTATTCGGGTTCAGGTACGTGAGCGCCAGGAGGAACCTCTTTAGAGTTTTCTCCTTTCCTTTTCCTGATTTTACTAGAAAACAGCCATCCCTGTTTAGAAGGTAAGAGCCTCCTTGAGGTTTGAAACCTGTTCAGTCTGATCCATCTGGTGACAGTTGAATTTTAGGCATGGAAAACACAAACTTAAGGAGGCAGAATTTTATTCCGCACCTGGGATTTTGTCCCTTAGAATCACTGTGGTCATTAGAGTTTGTCCTTTATGTTTCACCTTTTCCTCCATCCATCCCTTCCTCCTTTCTCTTTGTCTCTTGCTTCTTTTGTCCTTTCACGTGTTCCCCTCCCAACACCAGGAGCAGTGTGTGTGTGTGTGTGTTGCGGGGGAGTGCTCGACAGCTCCCATTGTGGGAGGCCCACCCAAAAATGTGGGGCTGAAATAGTGCTCGGGCAGTGATCCCCACTGGTGGTCTGGGCCATCCTTTGGGCTCTCTGGTGAGAACCCTCAGCCTCCAGTCCTCAGTCTCTACCCTGATTGGCTGAGCAGGGGGTTATTGACAGGGAGGAGACTCAGGTCCTTGTTGTTCTCTTTTAAGACCAAGGAAATAAGTCAGAACCTGTTCTATGTGTGACAAATTTTGCTGCTTCTCTGCATTAATGGTCTCTGAGCAGTTCATGATTCTCTCTAACATTGCAGTTCTCCTCAAATACTTGCTGAATAATTACTGTGCACTGTTGTTGGTCTGGAACTCATCCGAGAGCACTTTACTCAGGTCATTCAATGTCTGAAATTCAAGATCCGATGGTTAGTTTGAAAAATCAGGGCTCTTGGGTCCTATTCCCAACTCTGCCACTGACTGGCTGTGTGACTTAAGACAAGTCAATTCTCCTTTCTCAGCCTTAGCTTCTCCCTCTTTCAAGTAGGGATAATAATGATCAGCTCTTACCTACCTCACGGTGGGTGGAGGATGGGGATCCATTGGAGAGTGTCACTAGGAGTATCAGAGGGGCTGTGTTAGTCTGGATCTGTAAAAGCAGCAGAGTCCTGTGGCACCTTATAGACTAACAGATGTATTGGAGCATGAGCTACTGCACATGGCTAAGAAAAGAGAACAAACCCCAAATACCCCTGTGCTGTGATGGCCGAGTGATTAAGGCGTTACAGTTGAAATCAAATAGGGTTCACGTGTGTGGGTTCAAATCCTGCTCACAACAAGGCCTGTGTTTTAGCCAGTCTCTCATCAGGGCAATACCTCTGACACTCTCAATTTTCTCCCCACCCCAAATAAATGCTGTTCTGCTCCTTCCATAAAGATCCCTGAGACACCACCTCACACTGTGTCCCTGAGGGGTCAGGCAAACTCTCAGCCCCTGAAGCCTCTGCCACTCACCTGGTGCCCCATAGATCAGCCATAGCCCTGGTTCTGCTCCTCTCTCTAGGGTGTGAAACGAGCTGAGTCAGCGACTCCATGGGAGCTACGGGGCTGCAGAACCAACAGGAAAAAAAGGTGCTCAGCGCCCACTGGCAGCCAGCTCCCCCCGCCCCACTACAGGCCTTGCCGACAAGCCTTGCTGACAAGCTCCTCCACTTCAGTGTTCAGCTTTTCAGTGGGGTGCAGGAGGCACTGGGGGGGAGAAGCAGGGATGGGAAGAGGGGGGGAGAGAGAGGAATGGGGCAGGAAGGTGCAGGGCTGGAAGAGATGGGACAGGGGTGGGAGCTTGGCGAAAGGAGTGGAGTGGGGGCAGGGCCTGGGGAGGAAAGGGGGGATTTGTCCCATACCCCGGATCCCTCTAGGGCCGGCCCTGAAGGGAAGCACCGACTATCACAGTGACAATACAACTGACCAGCCTTGCGGGGGAGGCTGAGGGAGATCCGCACTCAGCAGGTCTCTTCTCTCCCCCACAGTGAGCCAGACACTGCTCTCTCCTGGCTCTCACTCTAGCAGCTGGACGCCAAGGAGCCATTTCCCAACAGGAAGTGCATTGAGTGCCCCTGTGGTGCTGGGGGGCTGGCGCTGCTGCTGCCTGTGGGGTTGGCAGGGGGGCCGATGTCTGCACAGACTCTCAGCTGCCGAGTCAGAGTGCCAGCGGGTGGGGGGGAAGCAACTCCGGCTTCTGCCCCCCCCCCCCCTCAATCCTATGCTGTTCACAGCCACACAGGGCTTCTCAGAAGCTGTGGCCATTTCCTGGAAAGGTTCCTTTCCTTAGCAAGCAGGAGAGAGGCCACATCGGCAGATGCAGAAAGCGCAGCCTCTGGCTGCCAGGAAGTGCTGTGGGGCCAAGTGCTGAGAAAGCCCAGAGGGGGAGCAGCAGAGATGGGGGAAGGAAGAGAGAGAAGCAGTGAGGACAGAGCACAAGTGTAAGGAGAGTCTAATCTGGCTTATACACGACCCCAGTGGAATTGGCCAGCGGAAGGATCTGAGTCCCCACCCCCTTACCCAGAGGCTGCCTGACCCCAAGGACTCTCTTTCTACTCTCATGTATGGCAGAGACCTTGTATCCATAACAAGGCTGGGCCCAGGATTCCTAGGGGGCTTGACCTCCAATCTTGTCATGATCACTTGAACAGGGCTACAGTGTCTCCACTCTGGGCACTTCCCTGACCCACTCCTCATTGCATGTGCTTCAAGCGAACACCATTTACTACCCAGCAATCAATGTAAAACATA
The DNA here is from genome assembly GCF_016161935.1 of Mauremys reevesii. NCBI lineage: Eukaryota > Metazoa > Chordata > Testudines > Geoemydidae > Mauremys > Mauremys reevesii. The sequence goes on from NC_052634.1 coordinate 50,301,433, forward strand.
AGGAAAGATGGGAAAGGAAAACACGTCACCCTGTTCTGTGGCGCAGGGAGATCACAACCAGCGTCTCTGGAGGGTCAGGGCAGGTCACAGTCTCTCCCTCACATGTCCCAGGCCTCCTCCCCAGGCCCTGGCTGTGCTGCAGGGACACCACGGGCTGGACACTTGCTCTGGCAGTGGCCACGTGCTCTAGGTGACAGGCCCCTTGTTCCCAGTGTCAGCCCCCATGTAGGGGATATGATCCCCCCACCCCCAAAAGTCTGGCCTGCAAGATCTCTTGACGGGTGGCATCTCCTTGCACTGGGCCTTCTGCCCAGGGTCCCCCTCGCTCTCCCACGCTGCTCACTGCACCCACCTCCAGCCCCAGTGCTGCTGCGGCTCTGCCTCCAGCTCCCTGGGCTGCTCCTCTGGCTCCGCTTGCTGCAGCTCTTCTCCCCACACAGATCTGCTCCCTGGGCAGCTTCTACAGCTCGTGCTGCTGCGGCTCGGTTCCCAGCACAGATCTGCTCTGGTTCTCCCCAGCTGGTGCAGCTCTGCTCCCCGGCTCTTCTCGGGCTCCTGCTCTCTCCTTAGCTCTGCCCCACTCTGGCCCAGGCAGTTCCAGCTCCCACGGAGGACGGGACCCCCTGGCCTGGTGACTCCCTCATTACACTGCCTGGCCTGTCAGTGCAGCTAACTTGGAGCTTTGGCCTCTCCCCATTGCCCAGGGGACTGTCAGTCTCAGGGTCCTGATTTCCCATTGACCCTTCCCCCTTCTATTGGTGCTGGGAACTAGCCAACCAAAACCCCACTAAGTTTTAGTAAGGGGCCAACAGTCCCTTACACGAGCCAGCCCCGTGAGAGTCACCACTGTGCAGAGAAAGCAGTACAAGCTGGTCCCATGGTGTAACGGGCAGCACTCAGGACTCTGAATCTGGCAATTTGAGTTCAAATCTCAGTGGGACCTTGTGTTGGCTTGTGGTAAAGCCCTGGAGCTCACAGTGCTCAACTTCCCTGTCTCCAGCTGTGCAAGAGCAAATCTTTCCTCTCCTGCTGGGTGACTTGCCCACAGGAACCAGGTCTTGGGTTGTGATGCCCAAAATTGGTTGGGGCTCTAGAACTTGTTACCCTGATGCCTGTGGTTTGACCAGGTGGTTGGGATTCTTGCTGCTTCACATGAGGCCCACAAGTTTGGCCATTTTGCTTGCAGCCACATGTTACCTCTTGCCCACCTGGCACTTGAAGGAAGGAGGGCCAGGGCCAGGCTTCATAGTCAGGGCTAGGCAGGAGGGAGGCAGAGTCCCAGGCTGGAGCCCAGCACCTCTCCTCCTCTGGGCACCTAGAGCAGAGGCGGCTGGTTCTGACAGCTACAAGGGAAGGCTTAAAAGCTACAGAGCAACTGAGGGCAGGGCAAGAGGAGGGGAGGACCATGCCTATGCATGGCCAGCAGACGGCCACAAAGACACCCGGCCAGCCTGCTCCCTGCCATGCCAAACCCCCACTGAAGACGTGCTTAATCCACTTGCTGATCAGGAGGAAAACCTGTCAAAATCAGTGTGCGAGGAGAACCCGCTTGGGTCGGAAGGGAGCGAGGAAAAAGAGCGAGTGAAAAAAATAATCACCAAGAGAGAGAGCGAAAAGAACGTGAAAGGCAGAGAAAGAAATAAAGGGAGAGAAAAAACATTAGAAAAAGAAGGAAAGAAAGGAAGAGCGTGAAAGGTAGAGGGGAAAAAAGAAAGCAAGAACATACAAGCTAGAGAAGGAAAGGAATGAAAAAGAACGAATGAACCACAAGCGCTAGTTGAAGCTGGAATGGGAGAGTCAGAGAAAGGACAGACTGACCCGTTAAGTAAGGTTGCACCCCAGATTCTCCATGTTGGGGGCACAGGCCCCCCATTTCCGTCCTGGCCCTGCTTGGGGGGACCATCCATAGGTGCCTATTGTCACCCCCATGCTCTGAGGAGGAGGCAAGCCCCCCCATACCCTCCCCTCGGGACATGGGCTCTCTCCAATCCTGACCCCCTTCCCGCACGCTCCTGGGAATGGGGAGGAAGGTGGGGGGAAGGCGTGTGCTGAGCAGCACCGTGGGTGTCTCTCTCTGGGGCGAAGGAAGAGGATATTTTTGTACCAGAAGGAAAGAGCAGGGGGCGGGGGCGTTTGTGGAGCCGGGGCGCACACCAGAGAGAAGAACTGAACACAGCCCAGCGTGAGCCCAGTGCCAGTTGGAGCTGAGATGCACCTGGAGGACCATCTCCAGAACCTACCTTGATGGTGCCGTCCATCACCGCTCCCACATGGAGCTTCCCACCTAGACATCCCTGCACGAGGTGAGGTGATGCATTGGCAAAGGGGGCTGTTTGAGTGGGACTGTGTGTGTGTGTTTGTGTGTGGTGTGTATCTAATTTTGGGAAGTGACGTCACAAACTGCTGGGGCTGGTTTCCTATTGGTGTGACCGATTTTTGCAAAGCTCCCCCCCTCCCCATCTTCTTTTGGCACTAGGGCTTTCTGCGCTGCCGTTGACAAGGACAGTAGCACAAGGGGCTCAGGGCGGAGAATCGGGGAGCCAGGGGTGGGAGAAATGGTGCAAGGGGGGGATGTCACAAGGATAAGAATCACATTTAGCCCTTGCACAGCAATGGTGGTGCACTCACGCACTGCCACAGCTTCTAGTATCATGATTATTTATCTGTACAACAGCAGCACCTACAGAGACCGGGGCAAAATCAAACCCCGCTTGTGCCAGGGGCTGCACAGACACAAAGACAGTCCCTGCCCCAGCTGAGATCAGGCCCCTTTGGGCCAGGCGCTGCCCAGACACAGCGAGAGACAGGCCATGCCCCAGAGAGTTTACAGGCTCCATACCCAAAAAGTGCAAGGAGAAACTGAGGCCCAGGGTCAAACAGCAGCACTGAGAGTAGAACCCAGGAGACCTGGCTCCTCCTGCTCTAACCACTAGACCCCACTCTGCTCCCAGAGTTGGGGACAGAACCCAGGAGTCCTGGCTCCCTAAAAGGGGGGGAGTGGGGTCTAGTGGTTAGAGGAAAGGAAGATGGGTGTCAGGACTCCTAGGTTCCAGTCCCAGCGCTGGGGTTAGAGTGGAGTCTCGTACCTTAGCACAGGTGGGGCTGGGAGCCAGGACTCCTGGGTTCTTCCCATCCCCCTCCCGAACCATCTTGCACAGCAGGAGGGGGCTGGGCAGAAAGTGGTGATAGGGTGAAAACTACCAAGAAATGCAAATCCTTGAAGGAGCCTGTGTCAGGAACCATGGCCCCCCTTACCACCTCTACCCCCCCCTTGGCTGGCACTGGATTGTGCCCCCTGTGCCCCCAATCCACCCCCTGCAAGCCCTGGGGGGCAGGGAATAGCCATGCTGCTGGGGCCCCCATCCAACTGAAGTATTCAGTGTTGCAGTGACCCAAGGTGTGTGCACAGAATGGGGATGGTGGGTGGGTGTATACATTGATTTTTGCATGTGTTTGTGGGGTTTTTTGCAAGCGTTTTGTTTGTGGGTGGGTGATTATAGCTGTGGGGGTTGTGTTTGAGGCTGTGCAGGTGTGTTGGTGTTGGCTGGATTTGTGTGGGTGTTTGTGTATATTTGTAATTGTGTGGGTGGGTGGGTGGATCCATATATGTGTTTGTGTATGTTTGCAATTGTGTGTTTCTGTGGGTATGAATGCTCTGCTGCCCGCTGCCGGTGCAACAACTGTTTCTCTGTATGTCACAGCCCCCATACTGTTGACCCTGGTGGTGATTTCCCCATCTTACAAGGGCTGGCTGGCCTGACACTTCTCCCCTCTGCGGAGTGTGGCAGGGGCTGCAGCTCACCCCCTGTGGGGCAGGAGGGCCCAGGTGCGGGGTGCTGGGCTCCGATGCACCTGGAGAGCAGCTCAGATGAGGTGGGGCAGGGCGTGTGGTGTCCGTTCTGCGTTGCCTGGTACTGGGCTGTTCCACAATGCCCAGCCACGCTGCACAGCGCATCCCGAGAGGGAGCAGGGGGCAAAGCAGACGATCCAGCATGAGGGGGGAGAGGATGTGTGGTTGGGGGGAGGAAAGGCCTTGGGCCACACTGGGGGAGTGCAGAGCAGGGGTGACACCCCAGAAACTTGCAGCAAAGGGATGGACAGGTGGGGTGGGTGGATAGAAGAGGCAGCAGGACTAAAATCTAAAAGGGGAGTGTGGGGTCTAGTGGTCAGAGTGGTGGGGGGGAGGGGGCTGGTGGTCAGAATTCCTGGGTTCTATCTCCAGCCCTGGGAGGGGAGTGGGGTCCAGTGGTTAGTGTGTGTGTTGGGGGGGAGCCAGGACTCCTGGGTTCTCTCCCTGGCTCTGACTCTCTCTTGTGCAATCCCTCGGCAGTTACCCAACTCGCCAGCGTGTGGGAGCGAGGGGCTGGGGCCGGGTTGCGACACGACCCAAAGTCCCGTACTGCCCCTTTGTTACCCGACCCGGGGCAGGGTGGGGGATGGCCTGGGAGACCCGCTAAGAAAGGCGCTTCTGGTGGGTTTGTGTGTGGGTCACACTGCCCCCTGCTGGATAGACCCCTCTAGGTCAGAACCAGTCTCAGCCTGGATCAGACCCTGGGAGCCCAGCCCCCTCTGTCGCCACGGCCATGTCTATTGGTCTCCTGGAAAGGTCCATTCTCATGGGTAGCTGTCCAGTGGCAGTGAGTTCCACAGGCCTCGGCACTCGCTGTGTGGGGCAGGAGGTCCTTGTGTTGGGAGCAGTGGGAGTGAACTGTGTGCGGTTGTGTCTCTGAGCACAATTGTGAATATTCTGGTTTGTGTGTGATTGTGAGTGTGGCTGGGGGTGTGATTGTTTCTCTCTTTGGGGGTTGGACTAGTATGCCCCTCTGGGTGTGTTGTGTGGGAGTGTTCTTGGGATTGTGTGAGTCCCTTTGTGCGTCAATGCCAACACACACACAAACACACACAGACAGAGCGGGGCTCAGCCCCACGAGCAGAGGACAGCAGGGACACACAATTTCCCATCACGACCCGGCACAGTGCTGGTGCCCCCACACGGGGGTGGGCAGTGACCAGGCAGGGGGGGCAGATGTGCTGGATTCAGAAGGAAGCACTTTGGGAAAATCAGTCACGGCCCTTAGCAGAGCTGGGACACAGACCCAGTGACCCCTGCACCACCCTGGGAGGAGTGGAGTCTAGTGGTCAGAGCAGGGAGGGGCTGGGCACCAGGACCCTGGGTTCTATCCTGGCCCTGGGAGTGGAGGGGGTCAGGACCATGGGGGTCTAGAGCAGGGGGACTGGGAGCCAGGACTCCTGGGTTCCATAGGGGAGACTGTTTTTTCCTGGGCTCCCCTCCCTAGAGATCCCAGCCCAGCCCCCTAGTGGAGAGTGAGTGGGAGCAGTGGAAGTTGCTCTCCCACTTCAGAAACATGATTCAAACCTCCCCTCCCCCAATTGGCTGTGACATCATGGAACCCCCCCCCTCCCCACGGCAAACAGTAGAAGGCCCGCCCACCGCAGAAGGGGGGCTCTAGTTGCACCCACAAGCCCAGTCATGGTTGCAAAGAAACGCCACACAAGCCCCTGCTAGGACAGGATCTGCTGCTCCCACCAGTTTCCTTATCACCAGGAGCTGCTCCCCACCAGGCATCACACCCCATTCACACGCCTTTGGTCACTACCTAGCTCAGTGGCAATCACTGCCCCGAAGTGACTCCGGCGCAGGCACCCACAGCACGAACTCCCCACACCGGATTCTGTCCACACGCAGAGAATTCTCTCCGCCGGGCTCCTTCGGTTCCTCTCGCTGCTCCCCGTCCTGCCGCCAGACGCTGCTCATCTGCATAGCCCCGCCCATGGACACGTGACACCTTCTGTCGTTTTGGTCTCCAGTGATTGAGTTGCCTGCGGGGAGTGATCACATCACCCTACGTCACAGCCGCCGGGCGGGGATTGTCTGTGATCCCCGCGCTGGGGGCGGGGCTTCAGGGAGAGACCCAGCCCCATAGACAGCCTGGGGCAGGGAGATATCGGGGAGGGGGGGGCTAAGGGAGAGACCCAGCCCCATAGACCCGTAGGGGCAGGGGATATTGGGGTGAGGAGGGGAGAAGGGGGGTTGGCAGAGACCCAGCCTGGGGTGCAGGGGAAATGGGGTGGGGTGGAGGGAGAAATGTCGGGTGGGGGTGGGGTGTGTGAAATGTTGGTCCAGGGAAACTGAGTCACTCCCAGGACATCGTGTGCAGGGGAGAGCACAGGGGCAGGGAGAGAGCCCCAGCCCCACAGAGCCCCAGAGGGATATTGGGGGCAGGGGAGGGGATGGAGGGGGGAGAGACCCAGCCCCATAGACCCCTAGAGGCAGCGGGATATGGGGGGGTAGGAGAGGGGATGGCAGAGGAAAGGCCCATCTCCATTGACCCCCCAGAGGCAGGAAATGAGGGGAGAAGGGGGGAGGGAGGGATCCAGCCCTATAGACCTGTAGGAGCAGGGAGATATAGGGGGCAGGAGGGGAGAAGGGGGGTTGGCAGAGACCCAGCCCGGGGTGCAGGGGAAATGGGCTGGTTTGGAAGGAGCTGGGGAGGAGAAGAGACACAGGGCAGGACACATGTTGGGACAGGGAAACTGACTCACTCCGAATACATGCGGAGCAGGGCAGGGCGGAGGCAGATCATGCTGGTCCCAGGGTAATTTCAGGGGGTTCTGATTCCCCACTCAGCCGGGGGGCTCCCCTCTGGGCTGAGGAGCCCTGGGGTGGGCTGGGTGCAGGGGCTGGGTGTGTGTGTCAGGCTGGGGGAGCTGCCTGGGCAGAGGGGCTGGAACTGGGGGGGCTGACGTGGTTTCCATCACACCCAGGGGTTACAGTTGGTTGGGTGGCTCAGCCCCCACTATACAGATTGTTCTGGCACCACTGGCCTAGGGTCACTGTCTAGTGCTCAGGGCCTGCCTGGCTCTCCTAGAGCAGGGCGAGCGCCCAGCTCTCCTGGGGCAGGGCTGGCGAGAGCTCTGGACAGATACTAACAGCGCTGGGGAGCCTGGATGAATATTAGTTGGACAGAGAAGCCTGGAGCAGTTTTGTCAGAGAGCAGAAATGAATCCTGAACGCAGCGCTGGAGCTGCACTGCTCGGGGTGTGGGCCTGGGTCTCCTGCACAGTCTCCCTGCACCGCCTCGTGGCATAACAAGTTCCCTGCAGAGAAGCAGAGGTGCGGGACCGAGGGCTGCGGCGGGGGCTGCAGCACCCCCATGTCTCACTGTGCAAAGCTCCAGGTGCTGTGGGAACAAAGCCGGCATTATTGTGCGATTCCAGAGAACCCCGGAGCTGTGCTGCCCCTGTGCAGTGTGAGCGGGAATTGCACATTTTCACATTGCTTGTGAACACACCTGGGTACAGTTCACAGGCTTTCAGCACCCCTGACAGGCTGATTAGAACACCCGCAGCCAATCAAGGCAGAGCTAATTAGGGCACCTGGGTTTAAAAAGGAGTCACTTCAGTTTGTGGTGTGCATGTGAGGAGCTGGGAGCAAGAGGTGGAAGGAGCTGAGAGTGAGAGGGTGTAGCTGCTGGAGGACTAAGCAGTACAAGCGTTATCAGACACCAGGAGGAAGGTCCTGTGGTGAGGATAAAAAAGGTGTTTGGAGGAGGCCATGGGGAAGTAGCCCAGGGAGCTGTAGCTGTCATGCAGCTGGTACAGGGAGCAGGGCCCTGGGCTGGAACCCGGAGTAGAGGGTGGGCCCGGGTTCCCCCAAACTTCCCAACTCCTGATCAGACACAGGAGGAGTTGACCCAGACTGTGGGTTCCACCAGAGGGGAAGATCACTGAGGTGAGAAAATCTGCCAATAAGCTCAGGACCCACCAAGGTAGAGGAGGAACTTTGTCGCAGCCTCTAATTGCGGCGTTTTTAAAAGATCTGCATGCTGCTTGCAGGCTCCTAACACTTGCCACAGCAGCTCCTTTTAATTTCCATTCAACCACCTGTACTTATGCCGATAGGTTGACTTTAGGTCTTTAACTTTGATTGGTAGCTGAGAAGATGGTAAATTGGAGAGAAATCTGTTCTTCATTTGTTTGTTATTTCCTGACTTCTTTATTCATCGCCTTTTCCTTATTTCCCTGCAGATTGACTAGATCTGGGTGCTAGCAGGGGGCCGTGACGGGCTCCTTATTGTCTGATTTCTTTCGGAAGCATTGAACTTGCCAGGGCACAGTCAGATTCTGGATGCTCATGTAAATGTAACACCTCATGCTCAGCTTTAGTTCTGTTTCTCAGCTCTTTTGGAAAATCGATCTTTAGTCTGTCATGTAGCATCCTTGCATTAGGAGATGGCTAATTAATAAGACCATAAACCTTGGCAATCAAATGGAACCTGAAGTCCACAGAAGAGCCTGAAAGGCCCTTGGGGAGTGGAGTGCAAGTTGAGGAAGACTTCCCTGCACAGCTTCTCTCTCAATTCTCGTTTTCCTGTATTGAGTGCAAAAGTCGGGAATCAGCTCAGGGTACGGTTATACCATGTGTGTGCAGTGGTTAGACAAGAAACTGGACTGGTATGGAGCAAAACACTTGTGTGTACGTTTGAGAAGGAGCAGAAAAGAGCAGTGGGGCTGCGGTATAGCGCTTGCATAGGCTTTCTTTGGCCTGTTTTGCTGTAAGAGTTAACAGTGAGAGATTGTTAGTCACATGTCAGTGGGTGGGTTTATGCAAATTAGGCGTGTACAGGGAAACCAGCAAGAGGAAGGAGGGTGAAAGACTTCTCTGTCTTTGAACAGAATTGTGTGTTAAGGGCTCTTGCTTTGAATTCTTCCAGTGGAGTCATTTCGGGGAAGAGATCATCACTTCGAGTTACCTAGTTATCAAGTGTCGTGAATGGTGTTTGGTGCGTGTCTGGGAGCTCCTCGTGCTGAAGTAGAAAGAAGTGGGGGAAGAGCAGCTGCCTAACGTCCGAGACTAACAGCATTGCTTCTTGGCCTTCTGGCTAAGATAAGTGTAGTGTCTGTTCTTATCAGCTTAATATCTGATAGGTCCTTTATTTGAGGACTGTATATTAAATTGATTTTTGAAACAAGGGGATGGAATAGGAGCTTGCTCTCACCACCCCATGCATTGACCTGGTATTGCAGTGTCTCCAGGACCAGTGCCTCTCCTTCTGGGGAGAATTGTGTGGTTAAAAAAGCAGAATAAGATTCACTCTAAAGATGCTGATTTGAGAAAATTTTTTTTTAAATTAGTTGGAAAATCAGGTCTCTTTAGCACTTAAGTTCTTCATAACAATGTATTGTTAAAATTCCTTGGGAGTGTTTTCTGAGTCTACAGCTGTAAGTTTCTTTGTCTTGCTGGAAAATTGTTTTAAAAGCTGAGATTCTTCTATCAGAGAGGTAGCCGTGTTAGTCTGGTTCTGTAGAAGCAGCAAAGAATCCAGTGGCACCTTATAGACTAACAGATGTTTTGCAGCATGAGCTTTCGTGGGTGAATACCCACTTCTTCGGATGCAAGCAGTGCAAGCAGTATTCACCCACGAAAGCTCATGCTGCAAAACATCTGTTAGTCTATAAGGTGCCACAGGATTCTTTGAGATTCTTCTGTTTGCTGTGAGTTTTTTCAACAACATGAGGGCTGAATGCTTTCCAGACTGAGGGTCTGTTTGGGAGATGGTTGGGGGGGGGACACAGATTGGCAATATTCAAGGTCACATGTATATCAATAACTGGATGAGTTACACAGACTTCTCCCCACCCAGCCTATGTTCCATGTATCTTGACTGAGCCTGTCGCCCACCATCCCAGAGCAGAAGCCTGAAGCCTGAGCCCCACCGCACGTGGGGAGGAGGGGAACTCCCGCTGGTTGCCGGCTCCTGCAGTGTTTATGACTCCGGAAGGGGGTAGGGACCAGCCTCTGCAGGCAGTCAGGGGGATGAGCCGCTGCTTTGCTGCCCCCGAATCCCCCTCAATTACAGCCCGGGAGGCTGTGGCCACAATAAAAGCCCCTGGTGGCCACATTTGAGAAATGCTGGAGCCTCACAGTAAACAAATCCCAGCAGGTTTGTCACACCCTATCCCCCACCCTGGGGATTTCCTGCCCTCTCCCACCCAGACCAACCTCCCTGGAAGTTCCCACCCCCTATGTATTTACTGCCCTTTCTCCCCACCAAGGGAACCCGCCAGCAACTCCCTGATAATCCCTCCCTCAATTGGCTCCACTGCAGCCATTTCCCTTCCCCGGCCCCTGGGAGGACGGAATGAGCTGGAGCAAAACATGGATGTTGCGCTGCAGCCTGTTAGGGCAAAAAGGGCAACTGGGGACATGTCAGAACAGGAAATAATTTCCCAGCACAATTCCCCCCAGGCTCTTTCCCTGCACACGGATATTCCAGCTTGTCCTGCATGGGACAGAAAAATTCAAATGTAGGGCTGTCAATTAATCGCAGTTAACTTACACAATTAACTTTAAAAATATCATGATTAATCTCAGTTTTAATCACACCGTTAAACAATAGAATATCAATTTAAATTTATTATATTTTTTGATTTTCTACATTTTCAATTAGATTTCAATTACAACACAGAATACGAAGTGTACAGTGCTCACTATATATAGTTTTATTACAAATATTTACACTGTAAAATATAAAGTGCTGTAGTGCAATCTCTTTATCATTAAAGTGCAACTTGCATAGGTAGATTTTTTGTTGTTGCATAAGTGCACTCAAAAAGAAAACAATGTAAAACTTCAAGTCCAGTCAGTCCTACTTCTTGTTCAGCCAATTGCTGAGACAAACAGGTTTGTTTACATTTACTAGAATAATGCTGCCCGTGTCTTGTATACGTCACCTAAAAGTGAGAACAGGCTCTCTCGTGGCACTTTTGCAGCCAGCATTGCAAGGTATTAACGTGTCAGATATGCTAACATCCATATGCCTTCATACTTCAACCACCATTCCAGAGGACATGCTCCATGCTGAAAACGCTCGTTAAAAAAATAATGCATTAATTTGTGACTGAAGACCTTGATGAAGAACTGTATGTCTCCTACTCCATGGTTCTATCCGCATTCTGCCATAGATTTCGTTTTATGGCAGTCTTGGGTGATGACCCAGCACATGTTGTTCACTTTAAGAACACTTTCACTGCAAATTTGACAAAACACAAAGAAGGTATAATGTGAGATTTCTAGAGATAGCTACAGCGCTCAACCCAAGGTTTAAGAATCTGAAGAGCCTTCCAAAATCCAAGAGGGACGAGGTGTGAAACATGTTCTCAGAAGTCCTCAAAGAGCAACACTCTGATGCAGACACTGCAGAACCTGAACCACTAGACAGGAAAATCAATCTTCAGTGGGTGGCATCTGACTCAGATGAGGAATATTAATGTACTTTGGATCGTTATCGAGCAGTACCTGTCATCAGCATGTCCCTGGCCTCTGATTGCTAGAAGCTGGGAGGGGAGAGCAGGGGCTGGAGCTCTCCATGGCCGCCTGGTCTGGTCACTCCCTCTGAAGCCCATAGCCAGGGCCAGCCTTAGGGGTGGGTGCTACCAGGGCATTGCCCAGGGGTACCATGCTCAAGGGCGGTGCTGTACAGTAGCAGAGAGGCGTGTGCTGCTGGTGTAAAGTCAGAAACTGCTCCCGGCTGGCAGGGGAGTGCTGCTTGGGGTGGTGCCCAGATTTCTCCCTGCTCCCTCCCAGCATAGGAACATGGGGGGAGGGAGGGGAAGAGAAGGGGGAGAGAGCGGTGATGAGCGGCTACTGCTCCCCCCAATGTTCCTCCGTGCCCCCCTAGGGGGCTGCGAGAGGGGGAGCAAGGAGCGACATCAGGGCTCCCTGCATCCAGGTCACCTTCCCCACCTGGGCTGCATAAGGGGAGGACAGAGGGAGCAAAAACCCTTTGTGAGCTCAGCACACACAAGCCAGGAAAAGATTAACACCCACCCCCAGCCCAGCCAAAGTGGGAGCTTCCCCCACCTTCCTGGCCACAGGCCCACGGGGCTCATGGATGGAGGAGTTTGGGGGGCTGTGGGGGCCCCTGAAGGACTAGCTCAGCGTGTGAATGAGGGACTGGGATGTATGTGGGGCCCGGACTGTGGGTTGGGGTGCCCAGGAGGACCCCAGGGAAGGGACTAGGGGGATTAGGGATAGAGGAGGTTGGGGTTACCAAGGTGCATTGTGGGAATGTGGGATTTAGAGAGCCCAGAGTGGATGGGTGGGGGCGGGTTGGAGGACCCCACAGTGGCTGAAAAGGGGAACCCGGCAGGTTTGGGGGGTAGCAGAACATAACATAAGAAAGGCCGTACCGGGTCAGACCAAAGGTCCATCTAGCCCAGTATCTGTCTACCGACAGTGGCCAATGCCAGGTGCCCCTGAGGGAGTGAACCTAACAGGCAATGATCAAGTGATCTCTCTCCTGCCATCCATCTCCATCCTCTGATGAACAGAGGCTAGGGACACCATTCCTTACCCATCCTGGCTAATAGCCATTTATGGACTTAGCCACCATGAATTTATCCAGTCCCCTTTTAAACATTGTTATAGTCCTAGCCTTCACAACCTCCTCAGGTAAGGAGTTCCACAAGTTGACTGTGCGCTGCGTGAAGAAGAACTTCCTTTTATTTGTTTTAAACCTGCTGCCTATTAATTTCATTTGGTGACCCCTAGTTCTTGTATTATGGGAATAAGTAAATAACTTTTCCTTATCCACTTTCTCAACATCACTCATGATTTTATATACCTCTATCATGTCCCCCCTTAGTCTTCTCTTTTCCAAGCTGAAGAGTCCTAGCCTCTTTAATCTTTCCTCATATGGGACCCTCTCTAAACCCCTAATCATTTTAGTTGCCCTTTTCTGAACCTTTTCTAGTGCTAGAATATCTTTTTTAAGGTGAGGAGACCACATCTGTACACAGTATTCGAGATGTGGGCGTACCATGGATTTATATAAGGGCAATAATATATTCTCAGTCTTATTCTCTATCCCCTTTTTAATGATTCCTAACATCCTGTTTGCTTTTTTGACCGCCTCTGCACACTGTGTGGATATCTTCAGAGAACTATCCACGATAACTCCAAGATCTTTTTCCTGATTCGTTGTAGCTAAATTAGCCCCCATCATGTTGTATGTATAGTTGGGGTTATTTTTCCCAATATGCATTACTTTACATTTATCCACATTAAATTTCATTTGCCATTTTGTTGCCCAATCACTTAGTTTTGTGAGATCTTTTTGAAGTTCTTCACAATCTGCTTTGGTCTTAACTATCTTGAGTAGTTTAGTGTCATCTGCAAACTTTGCCACCTCACTGTTTACCCCTTTCTCCAGATCATTTATGAGATGGGAGATGAGGAACCCCCCCACCCTGGGGATGGACTGGGGCAGTGGGGGGATGGGAAAGTGGGGCTCAGCCATGGGGAAATGGGCTGGAGGCAATTAGGGGCAGGGCGCTGAGGGGGTGGGAGGGAGGAGGAGGAGGAAGGGGTGGGGTGAGAGGAGGAGGAAGGGGGCAGGGTGACCGGGGGCTGAAGGGACAGGCCGGGCAGAGCGGACAGGGTGGGGAGGGGCGCTGGGGCGGGGCTGGCGTGAGGGTCACAGCGGGGAGGGGTGAAGTCCTTTCACTCCCCGCTGCCTCTGCCCGGGATTCGAATCCCAACGGCCGCAGCGCGCGGGGGGGGGGCAGCGAAGCCTCGGGGCGAGGAAACCGGGGCCTCCCCCCACGCGCCGAGTCTCTGTCCCGCGCTCTCTCGGCCAATCAGGGAGCGGGGAGGGGCGCGGCGAAGTGACGAGCTACGGCCCCTCCTCCAATAGAGGCCACGTGTGTGTGTGAGAGAGAGAGAGAGAGAGAGAACTACGCTTCCCAGAGCGCACCGGGAGGGGGCGCGTTGACTGAGCAACCGACGCGTCACTTCCGCTCTGAGACGAGCCAGGAACTACAACTCCCAGCCTGCCCCGGGGCGCCTCCGTCCTCTCCAGCCCAGGTGAGGGCGGGTCCTCGGGTCAACCTGACACCTCCCCCCCCCAACGCAACTCCTCATCCCCGCCCCGCCCCCCAGAGAGCCCCCGGGCTAAACACCCGCTGCAGGGACAGTGTCACCCCCAGACAGACCCGCCCCTGGCTGGAATGACTCCTGCTCCTTCCCCGCCCGGCTGTGCCCGCCCCCAACGCCCTGCCCCCGCCCCGCCCCTCCCCCCAAAGCCCCGACCCCCCTCGCTGTGCCCGCCCCCAAAGCCCTGCCCCCGCCCCCCCGCTGTGTCCGCCCCAAAGCCCTGCCCCGCCCCGCCCCTCCCCCAAAGCCCCGACCCCCTCGCTGTGCCCGCCCCCAAAGCCCTGCCCCGCCCCGCTGTGTCCGCCCCCAAAGCCCTGCCCCGCCACCTCGCTGTGCCCGCCCCTTCCCCAAAGCCCCGACCCCTCGCTGTGCCTGCCCCCAAAGCCCTGCCCCTGCCCCCGCTGTGCCGCCCCTTCCCCAAAGCCCCGACCCCCTCGCTGTGCCTGCCCCCAAAGCCCTGCCCCCGCTGTGCCCGCCCCTTCCCCAAAGCCCCGACCCCCTCGCTGTGTCCGCCCCAAAGCCCTGCCCCTGCCCCTTCGCTGTACCCGCCCCTTCCCCAAAGCCCCGACCCCCTCGCTGTGCCTGCCCCCAAAGCCCTGCCCCTGCCCCCGCTGTGCCCGCCCTTCCCCCAAAGCCCCGACCCCCGCTGTGCCTGCCTCCCAAAGCCCTGCCCCTGCCCCCGCTGTGCCCGCCCCTTCCCCAAAGCCCCGACCCCTCGCTGTGCCTGCCCCCAAAGCCCTGCCTCTGCCCCCGCTGTGCCCGCCCCAAAGCCCTGCCCCTGCCCCCGCTGTGCCCGCCCCTTCCCCCAAAGCCCCGACCCCCTCGCTGTGCCTGCCCCCAAAGCCCTGCCCCTGCCCCCGCTGTGCCCGCCTTCCCCAAAGCCCAGACCCCCTCGCTGTGCCCGCCCGCAAAGCCCTGCCCCTGCCCCCGCTGTGCCCGCCCCTTCCCCAAAGCCCCGACCCCTCGCTGTGCCTGCCCCCAAAGCCCTGCCCCTGCCCCCGCTGTGCCCGCCTTCCCCCAAAGCCCCGACCCCCTCGCTGTGTCCGCCCCCAAAGCCCTGCCCGCCCCTCACTGTGCCCGCCCCTTCCCCAAAGCCCGACCCCTCGCTGTGCCTGCCCCCAAAGCCCTGCCCCTGCCCCCGCTGTGCCTGCCCCAAAGCCCTGCCCCTGCCCCTCGCTGTGCCCGCCCCTTCCCCCAAAGCCCCGACCCCCTCACTGTGCCTGCCCCCAAAGCCCTGCCCCTGCCCCTGCCCCTCGCTGTGCCCGCCCGTTCCCCCAAAGCCCCGACCCCCTCGCTGTGCCTGCCCCCAAAGCCCTGCCCGCCACCTCCGCTGTGCCTGCCCGCCAAAGCCCTGCCCCTGCCCCCGCTGTGCCTGCCCCCAATGCCCTGCCCCTGCCCCCGCTGTGCCCGCCCCAAAGCCCTGCCCCTGCCCCCGCTGTGCCTGCCCCAAAGCCCTGCCCCTGCCCCCGCTGTGCCCGCCCATTCCCCCAAAGCCCCGACCCCCTCGCTGTGTCCGCCCCCAAAGCTCTGCCCCTGCCCCCTCGCTGTACCCCCCCCTTCCCCAAAGCCCCGACCCCCTCGCTGTGCCTGCCCCCAAAGCCCTGCCCCTGCCCCCGCTGTGCCCGCCCCTTCCCCAAAGCCCCGACCCCCTCGCTGTGCCTGCCCCCAAAGCCCTGCCCCTGCCCCCGCTGTGCCCGCCCCTTCCCCAAAGCCCCGACCCCCTCGCTGTGCCTGCCCCCAAAGCCCTGCCCCTGCCCCCGCTGTGCCCGCCCCTTCCCCAAAGCCCCGAACCCCTCGCTGTGCCTGCCCCCAAAGCCCTGCCCTGCCCCCGCTGTGCCCGCCCCTTCCCCCAAAGCCCCGACCCCTCGCTGTGCCTGCCCCCAAAGCCCTGCCCCTGCCCCCGCTGTGTCCGCCCCTTCCCCCAAAGCCCCGACCCCTCGCTGTGCCCGCCCCAAAGCCCTGCCCCTGCCCCCGCTGTGCCCGCCCCTTCCCCAAAGCCCCGACCCCCTCGCTGTGCCTGCCCCCAAAGCCCTGCCCCTGCCCCCGCTGTGCCCGCCTTCCCCAAAGCCCAGACCCCCTCGCTGTGCCCGCCCCAAAGCCCTGCCCCTGCCCCGCTGTGCCCGCCCCTTACCCCAAAGCCCCGACCCCTCGCTGTGCCTGCCCCCAAAGCCCTGCCCCGCCTCATTGTGCCCGCCCCTTCCCCAAAGCCCCGACCCCCTCGCTGTGCCTGCCCCCAAAGCCCTGCCCCTGCCCCCACTGTGCCCGCCCCAAAGCCCTGCCCTGCCCCTCGCTGTGCCGCCCCTTCCCCCAAAGCCCCGACCCCCTCGCTGTGCCTGCCCCCAAAGCCTTGCCCCTGCCCCGCTGTACCTGCCCCAAAGCCCTGCCCCTGCCCCTCGCTGTGCCCGCCCCTTCCCCAAAGCCCCGACCCCTCACTGTGCCTGCCCCCAAAGCCCTGCCCCTGCCCCCGCTGTGCCTGCCCCAAAGCCCTGCCCTGCCCCTCGCTGTGCCCGCCCCTTCCCCCAAAGCCCCGACCCCTCGCTGTGCCTGCCCCCAAAGCCCTGCCCCTGCCCTGCCCCTGCCGCCTTCCCCTAAAGCCCTGCCCCCGCTGTCCCCATCCCCAAAGCCCTGCCCCTCGCTGTGCCTGCCCCCAAAGCCCTGCCCCTGCCCCCGCTGTGCCCGCCCCTTCCCCAAAGTTCTGCCCCTCACATTGCCACTAGACCCCACCCCTGCACCACCTGTTCCTCTAATCCCTGCCCCTGCATGGCTCCTTCCTCCAAGGCCCCACCCACATGCTTCCCCTTTACCCTGAGATCCGGCCCTAACGGCGCGTCTTCCCCCAAGCCCCAATGCCACACTGCCCATTTCCCCTTGAGCCCCGCCCCACACTGCCCCTTCCCCCTATGACCCCACCCCTGCACCACCCATTCACCCGAGACCCCGCCTTCACATTGCCCCGAGACCCCGCCCTCCCACTGCTCCTTCTCCTGAGACCCCGCCCCCGCACCACCCAGTAACAGGCCAGACCCCGCGGGCGGGAGGGGGAGAAACATGCTGTGCTCTGCCACAGGCTTCCCGAGTGTCCTTGGGCACATCACTCAGCCTCTCTGGGCCTCAGTTCTCTTATCCTGGAAATGGGGCTGGTGGCGCTTCCCGCCCTCGCACGAGCTGGGAAGAGAACTACCCTGTGAATTAGGAAGATGCTCCCAGTCCCCCAGCTCTCACCTCTAGACCCCCCTCTGCTCCCAGAGCCAGGGATAGAATCCAGAGGGCCTACCACCCAGCCCCCTCCCTGCTCTGACCACTAGACCCCACTCCCCTTTTAGGCTCACTGCCTTTTCTATCCACCCAGCCACCTGTCCATCCCTTTGCTGCAGGTTTCTGGGGTGTCACCCCTGCTCTGCGCTCCCCCTGTGCAGCCACAGGCCTTTCCTCCCCCCAACCACACATCCTCTCCCCCTCATGCTGGATCATCTGCTTCACCCCCTGCCCCCTCTCGGGGTGCGCTGTGCGGCGTGGCTGGGGATTGTGCAATGGCCCAGCACCAGGCAATGCAGAACGTAAACCACAGGCCCTGCCCCACCCCACCGGAGCTGCCTTCCAGGTGCATCGGAGCCCAGCGCCCTGCACCTGTGCTTTCCTGCCCCACAAGGGGTGAGCTGCAGTCCCCACCATGCTCCGCAGCAGAGAGAAGGGTCAAGCCAACCTGCCCATTTAGGATGGGGGAATCAACACCCTTTTTTCTGCACAGCCACTGACCATCAGCGGGATTCCTCCTCCCTCCTGTGCCTCAGTGCAACTAAATCTCCGCACCTAGACAGCCGGTCCATCTGCTGCACCCCAGTCCCCCGTACCTAAGCCTCCCTGCCAAAGCCCTGCACCTGGCTCCATAGAATTGTCTCACATCTCGCTGGGAACTCGACTTCTTGTGCCCAGAGAGTCTCAACCCCCCTCAGTAGATGACCTGAGTCTGAGAAACACAGTGTCCGTCTTCTCTAAAGAAGTACTTGGAAAGCATTTGCTAGTGTGACCACGTGGCCTAATGGATAAGGTGTCTGACTTTAAATCAGGCAGTTGAGAGTTCAAGTCCCTTCGTGCTTGTGCAGTTTTACCTTTGGGCTGAACGTCCTGCTCCCTTCAGGGCTAGAACCTCTTTTTGGTCACTCAGGCCAATGCTCTGGCTTCAGCTAGAGCCCCGGGAAGGAGTTGGGGGGTGGGTGTCACAAGGGCTGGGGCATGAGCCCCAGGTGCTTCCAGTCTCGCCTTTGCCCTTCCTGACTTGCCAAAGAAAATAGGCGGCTGCCCAGGCTAGTGTGTGGAGCAGTTTCCCTCTTCCAAGTGTGCGCCTGTCCCTGTGCTGGAGGGGGGGTTGCTACATAGCACCTTGGGAGCCTGGGTGTTTCTCTGCTTCTCACCAGGTGGGGAAAAGCCTCTTGGGGTAAAATCTCCTGCCCCACTGCCAAAGTGAGCACCTGGAGTGGGAACGGTAAGAGGCCCCACCAGGGGGGCTGGCCCTGCTTTCCTACCGTCTTCTGATGGTGGCCACAAAGCATCAGCAGCTGCCCCGCATGCTGGTCTGTGGGTGGCCTTCAGTGGGTCTTTGGCATGGCAGGGAGCAGGCTGCCTTGGGGTCTTTGTCGCTGTCTGCTGGCCACGCATAGGCATGGTCGTCCCCTCCTCTGAACAGCCAGAGTTAGTCTGTGCTTAGAAAGCAGAGACACAGGAGACTCAAGACAAGAGGGTGAGAAAGATTGAGAAAGGACCTATGCAGACAGCCCACGCTACAGGGACACTGCCTGGTTAAGGGACGTGGAGGCACCAAATTGCCCCAAATTTCCCGGTGCCCCACGCAGCTGGGTACTGCTCCAGCGGCGAACCCGATCCCCCGGCTGGCTGAGCCGGCCAGGAAAGCTGCCCCTGCCCCTGCTCCACCTCTTCCCACAGCCCCCCACCCCTGGTCTGCCCCCACCCCCCGCTCCACTCCATCCACCCCACTCCGCCCCTTCCCCTGAGTTACACCCCGGTGGGCGGCAGGAGGGATCAGGCGCACCCGGCACTCACTGGGCGGTGGGAAGTGGAACGACCTGGCCCCAGCCTGCTCTGCTCCACTAGCTCCCAGCCGCGCCACTGGTGAGTGCTGGGGGGGCGTTTCCCCCCCAACTTCCAAGGGAGCAGAGTGCAGCAGGCTGGGGCCGGATCACTCCACTTCCCGACGCCCCGTGAGTGTGGGTTCGGGCCTGCCCTGCAATTACCGGGCAGCGGGAAGTGGAGTGACCTGGCCCCAGCCTGCTCCGCTCTGCCAGCTCGGGCTGGGGGACGGGGGTGCCGTGTAGGGCACCAAAATGTCTAGGGACAACCCTGAATAGATCATTTTCCCACAGGGACCGATGGCTGTTAGACTAGAGATATTCAGGCTGCCTGTACAGGCCTAGACTTTAAGAACTCAGGTGTATTTTTATCACTTAGCTAGTGACAGGGCTATAAAAGAAAGACCCAAAATCCCAGTCTGCCTGCGTCTGGGCCTTCTCTCCCTCGGAGAGTCCGAGCCTTGTTTGTAGGCGAAGGCCTTTGGCTAAGCAGCAGGGGCAGCCATAAGCTGGGAAGCGAACGGTCCCATCCTCACCTCCCAAACCCGTCACACTGAACTAAGGTGGGGTTGGGCTGTTAGGAAGACGATCCTGTCCCGATAGTGCCCATCACCACCAGATAACGAAACAGATCTTAAGGGAGCATCCGGTCTGGCAAGAAATCCCTTCTCAATGGTTGTGGTTGTGAAACCCTCATTTCTGTAGGGTTTAGCTTTCTGGCCCCCACTTTTCTATTGTCAATCTGTCTGGTTCGCTAATTGTTTCTGTCTGCTGCAGAATTAATTTTGCTGGGTGTAAGTTAATTAGGGGAGTGGGATGTAATTGGTTAGAGAATTCTGTTACAATAGGTTAGAATTGGTTAGTTACAATGACTGGTTAAGGTCTAGCTGAGAATATTACTGTATAAACTGGGGTCAGACAGGAAGTGGAAGAGGAAATTGGAATCATGCTAACGGGGGGATGGGAATAGGGAACAGGGACACAGACAAGGCTTTGCAGTGTCACAGCTGGGAAGGGGGATGTGGGGTAAACACTCTGCAGTGTCAGAGCTCATAGACTCATCGACTTTAAGGTCAGAAGGGACCATTGTGATCGTCTAGTCTGACCTCCTGCACAACGCAGGCCACAGACTCTCACCCACCCACTCCTGTAACAAACCCCTGGCCTATGTCTGAGCTAGCAAAGTCCTCAACTCGATGTTTAAATACTTCAAGGTCAGAGAATCCTCCAGCAAGTGACCCGTGCCCCACGCTGCAGAGGAAGGTGAAACCCCCCAAGGGTCTCTGCCAACCTGCCCTGGAGGAAAATTCCTTCCCGACCCCAAATATGGCGATCAGCTAAACCCTTAGCATGTGGGCAGGACTCAGCAGCCAGACACCCAGGAAAGAATTGTCTGTAGGGATGTGGGGTAAACGCTCTGCGGTGTCAGAGCTGGGAAAGGGGACACTGGGGAACAGACTCTGTCGGTCTATAGAGATAAGCCCGACTGGTGTGAAGGGCTTCGGAATCTGCCTGCTTGGAAACTTGTAAACATCCCTTTGTCTGCGCTTCCGACTTCTGGTCTTTTGCTGCTTGCTGCCTGCGTGACAAGAGCCAGGGAAGTGGGCAGGGGAAGGGAAAGCCCTCTAACAATGGCTCCTTGCTCCTCTCATTCCAGGCTCAGGGGTCAAGGATGGGCAGGACTCCAGGCTCTGCTTGAGGGATCCTGGCACAGGGGCTGGTGGGGGAGAAAGGATGGTAGATTCTCATCTGCGCTCTGGAGAGGAGGTAATAAATGAAGGGGGCATTTTTGACTCCTCCCCTCCTCAGTGTCCCCAGGGCTGGAAGTCTACATTCCACAGGGCCAAATGAGGGGGTGATGCCACTTGGTTAATGAAAACCAGTGCTCTAGGTGAGGTTTGAACTCACAACCTCAGCATAGCTTCTCTTAGCACTGCCCTATAAGTACTGTGCGCTAAACAATTGCACCACTGGAGCACCTGCTGTGACTCTCTAAAACCCCTAGGTTGATATAGGCCAGGGGTGACCCCAAAACATTCTCAGTGGGGCTGAGAGCAGGTAGCAACAAGTGTTGTACTCGGTGGGGTGGATTCTTCTTAAGGGTTCCAGGCACCATTTGACCCTTTTGTTCTTCCCTGTGTAATAACAGAGCTGATTAAGATTCAATGGAGAGTCTTGCTGCAGACCAACAGAGCTGAAATCACTGAGAACCAGCTCTAAGCATTAGTCCTGCTTTGGGACAGCGTCTCATGCAGGAAACTGCCCAGTCTGCGCTAGCAGTGAGGCTCCCTCACTAACAGCTGAAATCAGGGAGAGCTGTGTGAAGTGCAGGGCCCCAGGGGGGCCGGAACAGGGGGGAACAACACCCCAGGGCTTTAAAAAATGGGAGGGCTCTGCCTTGCAACTTTGTAAAGACCGTAAGGGTGAGTGAGCGGGGGAGGGGACGGAGAGCAGTGAGCGGGAGGAAGGATCTTGGGGTATGAGGCAGTGTAGGAGCGGGGCCTTGGGGAGGGGGTGGTGCAGGGGCGTGGCCTCGAGTGGAAGGGGTGGGGCTACTGCTTGGGCTCTGGTGGCCGCCACTTTTAGGCAGGGACACCCCGGGGGGGGCAAGTGGGGCAAAAACCCCTCCATACCAGTCCAGTTCCTTGCTGTTGCTTGGCTAACCACTGCATGCATGTGCTATACCGTACCCTGAGCTGATGCCCGGCTTTTGTGCTCAGTACAGTCTTGCCCCTCCGTGTCTCTGTGGCGCAATGGGTCAGCGCGTTCGGCTGTTAACCGAAAGGATGGTGGTTCGAGCCCACCCAGGGACGACGCTATGCCTGTGCTGCTTCCTTGCTTCCCCGAGGCCTGTGGGGGAGCCTCAAAGGTCCCATTTTGCTGCCTCTTGGCCTCAGTGCTTTCAGCTGGTGGTCCAAAGAGCGGGCTGGATGCCATTCAGAAACCCATCTGCCAGCAGCCGTGCCGGAGGCTCAGGCTTAATCCTCAAGGCCGAGCACAAAAACTTTCAGCCGGGAACATTTCGCTCCCTTCCCGCCTCCGCCCAAGCGGCAAGGGAGAAGCAGAGGAGACACGCCGGCTCAAAGACACCTCCCTCCCACTTCCCTGTACGCTGTGCAAAGCTCTTGGCCTGCCTCATGCCTCGTCAGGAAAGCACGGCCATGCGGCCCAAGCCTGAGTCACGTCCGCGGCCTGGCCCGCCCCGCCCCGGCTGACAGCGCGCAGAGCCACGCGAGTCAATGGCAGGTCGAGTCGGGAGCCTCGGCTCTTTCCCCTGACAGCCACACACACAGCGCTGCCTAGCGCCCCCAGAGCCTCCCTCGTGTTCTCCCGCAGCAGCCGCCTGCCGGTGTGGTGGGAAAAGGGGACCAGGAAGCACTGCAGCCTCATTCCAGGACAGGAGGCCCTCGCCACGCCCAGGCCTGCCTCTTGCCTTCAGCCCAGGCAGCCGGAGGTGCCAGGGAGCTCCCTGGCAGGCCGCCGCTTTGCCTCAGCCACCTCTTGCCTCATGGCCTAGGCTCTTGGGGCTCTGCTGGTCACCGGCTCGCTTGAAGGCCCAGAGGGAAAAGAAACAAGCGTATGCGTAGCAGAGGATGGCTTCGATCCATCGACCTCTGGGTTATGGGCCCAGCATGCTCCTGCTGCACCACTCTGCTGGCTCTTCACACCTGCCCCCTGCCACCTAGCTGCCACTATCCGGATTAGTGCCTTACGAGCTCTCGTGCTGGCAGGCAGATGCGCAGGCTGCTAGGCAGCTGCCCTGGTCACAGGATTTTACAGCTTCTACAGGGTAAAAGGGATCTATTTGGGGTTTGGACCCCATTGGGAGCTGGGTAGCTGAGTGTCGGAGATGGGAGCACTTCTTAAACAGTTTTCAGTTAAGCTTTCAAGCTTGTGGGGGACAAGGTTCAGCCTTGGATCCGTGTCTGCAGCAGGCAAGCGCGTCTGGCTCAATCGCCCCCCCGCTGAATTAGCAGACTAAAACCCGGAGCAAACGCACACGCCTTGCAAAGGAACAGGAGCCGGGATCTCGAACAAAAGTCAACTTTTTATTAAGATGACGTTCAAAGAAAAAAAACGTGTACGGTACAGAGTTTCGGCATAGAAGTTTCTGGTGCTCAGGGAACAACGTACAGCTTACCCAAGGGATGCAAAATTCAGTTTAAGATCGGGTGGCATAAGGAATACATAATCTGCAATAGCCCTGACTGGGGGGTAAAAGGTTAACGTACAGATACTGAGTTAGGAGGGTATGTTGTCCATATGAGGGCTACGTTCGGGTGTGGAATATAACGAGCGGTTACGACGATAAGGATGGATTGACCCGCGTTTGGTGATTTTAACGTTCGGTGTTTTGGAATCTTTGCCACAATCTAGTTGAAGCAGGGTCAGTATGAAGTCTGCCCTGCCATCTGTTGGTGATGTGTTGTCAAGGCCTTTTGGGACTGATGTCATTTGCATGGTTACACCCACCCCGGATTGCATGATGGGAGTGCTTGTCCAAACGGTCATTTCAGCTGCTGCGATATCCCCAGTCTCTTTGTTATTGGGGCAGGAGTAATCCAGTGTATTTTCCTGTTGATTTTGGATCAAGGACAGAGTAACTGTACCTGGCATTTGAGGCCTGAGAGCGTCACCCTCTCCTCAAAAGTACTCACCATTTAGGGGTATGGGTTCCTAACAGCCACTTGTGGAGGGAGGTAGAAATGGATGTTTGTTGGTGTCTTGCAGGTGCTGCTGATCTCCTTTCTGCTGTCCCTGGTGTGGAAAGGCAGAGGCAGTTTTGAATCTCTTCAAATTGTTGTTAGTGCTGCAGTTGCTCACCCTAAGCTTATGCCGTTAGATCTCTTTCACGGTGTATTTTAGTCCTGAGGTAAAAGGTGTGTTGTGAGGGAGTGAGGTAGCAAACGTCAGTTGCAGAGGTGGTGCATATGCCACAGAAGTCGTGTGCCCCCCCTGCCCCCGCTCCGGTCCAAGAGTCCAGTGTTTCCCTAAACCCACCCACTGACCTGTGACTAACACTCTTGCTCTGCTAACTCTTCCAGCAAAACTTTTCTACCAGGTTCTTATGCAGCGGTATATTTCTACCAACTTTAGCTGTTAAGTACCATCAAAGACAACCTGTTTAAGTATAACTAAAATTCCTGCTTCTGCATTGAAGATTTTCAGTGTATGCTATAACACATTATTTAAAAAGAATAATAATTAATTCTATTTTTAAACTAAAGAGAAGAAAACCATAAAATATGTGTTTAGAGATTGCTAAAGAATCCCATGGTGCAAAATACAAATATTGATTTTCAATTTTTTTTAACTTGCTATTGTTTGGAACCCATGTGTCTTGTCTAAAGATGTTTATCTTGGTTTGGGTGAGTTCTGAAATCAAGAACTGCTAAGTACCGTTCTACTGTTCTTGATTCATGTCACCAGGATTACTACACTTAATTACTCTTGCCCTAATAAGAAAGAGTTTGGAGATCCCACAGCAGCCAAAATCACCATTTGGACAAGCACCCCCATCATGCAATGTGGGGTGGGTGTGACCATGCACATCAGCAACTAAATGCCTTTGCATCACATCCCCAACAGATGGCAGGGTAGAGTTCATTCTGACCCTGCTTACACCCTCCCCCCCAGCCAAGAATTGGTGGTCCTGATACATCACACTCCCTGTTATACCAACTCATTGGTATTGAATGCTGAAGTTATGGCTAGCAAAAGTAGCCACCCATCTCTGCCCTGTAGCTTCCAGCTTAGCCCTTGTTAACACAGAAGTCAGTGGATTGTTCTCTGTCCATAGCTGAAACTGAGCACCGGACAAGTAGTCTGGAAATTTCTCAGTCATGGCCCATTTCAAGGCCAAGAACTGCAGCTGGTGGATGGGATAGCGAGTTTCGCTATCAGACAGTCCTCAGCTGGCAAAGGCCACAGATTTACATTTACCTTCCACTTCCTGGTAGGAGACTGCTCCCAGACCCTCCAAACTGGCATCAGCATGCAGGATAAACCGTTCGTTTGGGTCAGCAAGGACTAGGACTGGCACATGAATCAGGCAAATAATGATTTCCTGTAAAGCCCTGTCACATCTCTCATCCCGCCATGTCCCCAATGGAGAGGAGAGGAGCCCCTCCCCTGTCCCAGGCCAGGCGTACCAGATCTGTGGGGGCAGATGTCCATGGCCCAGCCCAGGTGAGCTGGAGCTGCTGGGGAGAGAAGATTCTCCCTCAGCCCAAGCCCACCAGAGTTGATGTTGCAGTGGGGGAGAGGTATCTCTCATCTGGTTTTTAGATGCTCTGATGAGAGGGAGCAGGAGAAAGATTTTTCTTCTCCTTGCATTTCAAACCCTTCACCCCCCCCCAACCACTTTCTGCTCTAGCCTGATCTCTCTCTCATGTCTCCAGGGCCATCATTAGCTATAGGCAGCTGCCTAGGGCACCACTAGGTCTGGGGGCACCGCTCTGCTGGGAGCCCGGACAGATGGGAAGAGCAGGGCGCTTACCGCATGTAAGCGCTGGGGTGCTTGGTCCTAGCGAGACCCGATTCCACCACCGTCTGTGGGTGGGGATTGGCTGCTGGGGTCTCTGGGAAGGGGCTGGGGTAGGGGTTGGGGAAGGAGTTCACCTGTGAGTGTGACTCTTTCCCCCCGGCTGAGGTGAGGTGAGGCAGGCTCTGCAGCTCTGGAACCAGTATCCTTTGTTGTCCCCCATAACATCCATTCTTCTCCCCTGCCCCATGGAGCACCCTCCTTTCTCCCTCCTCCTCAGGAGCATCCCTCACTCACTCCTCCCTCCCCTCCGTCAGGGCGGGGTTGGGTGAGGTGCTGGGGGGTAGGTGTGGGGGAGGAGGCTGGCTGGCTGCCTGCTGAGGAATGACAGTGAAAGTAACTCACTTCCTGGGCAGTGAGCCAGGATTGGAATGTCACACGGGGCTGGGATGGGGTTAGCCAGATGTGTGAAAAATCAGGACAGGGGGTTGGGGTAGGGTGAGCAGATATCCCTATTTTATAGGACCAGGCCCAATTTGGGGGTCTTTTTCTTATATAGGCTCCTTTTACCCCCCCACCCCCACCCCCTGTTCCATTCACTCAGCCGGCAGCGGGCTGAGTGGGCTGGTGGCGGGCTGAGCAGGGCCGGTGGGGGGGTTGAGTGGCTCAGTCTGCTGCCAGTCTGGGGTGCCGGCAGCACTCAGCCAACTGCTACTCCGGGGTTCCGGCTGCCGGCCCCTTGCCGGTCAGGAGCCCAGCCACCGGCCCCACTCTGCCTCCTGCCAGCCTGGGTGAGCAGAATCCCAGGCTGGTAGCGGGCTGAGGGGGGTTGGCAGCCGGGATCCTGGCTGGCAGGAGTTGGTGGTCAGAACCCCAGACCAGCAGCGGGCTGAGCAGGGCCTGGGATCCTTGTCTAGGGTTCCAGCCACCAGCCCCGCTCAGCCCGCTGCCGGTCTGGGGTTTCATTTACTCAGCTGGCAGTGGCCTGAGCAGGACCAGTGCCCAGGACCTCAGATAATAACAATAGTTTATTTATATAATATACACATAGAGAGAGAGACCTTCTACAAACGTTAAAATGTATTACTGGCACGAGAAAACTTAAGTTACAGTGAACTTGGCACACCACTTCTGAAAGGTTGCCGACCCCTGGTATAGACTGACCATATGTTGTACTAAGATTCTCCTGCTTTTTTTTCCCCTGTGAGTCTGTATAGCTTTTGCCAGCCCAGAAGTTGGGCAGCCAATGTTTTACGTTTTCACAATGTTTTCTCCAACTTTCATAAAGTAAATTCATTATGAGTTAAAAAGGCCAGGGACACTTCCTTGTGAAGAATCTGTACAGCAGATCATGCTACAGCTGTGAAAATGTCAGTTTTTGATGGAACTTTAGAGGCAGTGATTGATCATGTATTTTATCATGTGAATGTGCTGCTATTGCCAATGTCTTTCCAAACAAAATAAGGCACAATAGGACTTCTGTAACATTTCTGTGCTACCTTAATCTAGATGAGATGATGCTGTGCTGACTTCATTTTGGTCACTTTGTGCTTTACCTAGCAGTAAAACTAGGGTTATATTTTCCCACTGTTTGGAAACCCAGCTTATTAAACTGATTTTGCAGCCAAAAAAGCCAGAAAGATTGCTTTTAATTAAAAACAAATTTTGGTTCAATACCTCTTCATATAAATTTCCAATAAAAATTAGACAAATTAAAAAAATTATATTATTTGCATCATTCTGTCAAATCAGAATTTTTTCTATAGTGCTACTTCTTTAGTGCTAGTGCATCAGCATTACAGCGTGCTTCATTATGTTAAACTGGTTTTAATAACGTGAATGTGGCAAGTTTTCCAATACTGTATGCTTATATTTGTGTTGCTAAGAGCAGATCAGGCACAGGGGCACCAGTTTCATAATCTCGCCTAGGGCACCATAAATCCTAAGGACGGCCCTGGTGTGAGGAGATGGGGAGGGAGGAGGAGCCGAGCCTCGGCTGAGGCAGCAGTGAGAGGGGCTCCTGGAGCGTGTGAGGAGATGGGGAGGGAGGAGGAGCCGAGCCTGGGCTGAGGCGGTGGTGAGAGGGGCTCCTGGAGCGTGTGAGGAGATGGGGAGGGAGGAGGAGCCGAGCCCGGGCTGAGGCGGCGGTGAGAGGGGCTCCTGGAGCGTGTGAGGAGCCAGGGAAGGAGGAGGAGCCGAGCCGGGGCTGAGGCAGTGGCGAGAGGGGCTCCCGGAGCGTGTGAGAAGATGGGGAGGGAGGAGGAGCCGAGCCTGGGCTGAGGCGGCGATGAGAGGGGCTCCCGGAGCGTGTGAGGAGCCGGGGAAGGAGTGGGAGCCGAGCCTGGGCTGAGGCGGCGGTGAGAGGGGCTCCCGGAGCGTGTGAGGAGCCGGGGAAGGAGTGGGAGCCGAGCCTGGGCTGAGGCGGTGGCGAGAGGAGCTCCCGGAATGTGTGAGGGAAGGAAGTGGGGCCCAGGATGCAGGGAGGAAGGCGAGGTCCTGCTGCCGCTGCCACTCCGGGCGGCGCTGCATTTCCCTGCCAGAGTGGGCTGGGCAGGGCGTTGCTGGGCTGGGCAGGGGGCGTGGATCCTGGCTCGGGCGAGTGCCTGCTCCAGGGCTGGCTCCGGGCAATGCCGCCCCAAGCAAAAAATAAAAATAAAAAAAGTCGGTGCGGAGTGTAGCCCATTATAAAGTGCCGACCAAAGCACATGCTTGGAGGGCTGGTACCTAGAGCCGGCATTTCTGATAGCTTTGTATACAAAAGCAAGCCCGAAAGCCTGTATGAATGCAAATGACCTAGCTGATGGTGGAAGGAGAGATCTGCCCATAAGTAGCAGCATAAAGGAGCTGCAAATAATGAATACATCTGGTCAGCAAACAAGCTACTGGAAGATTCAGATTGTGGCCCTCCAGGAAAGGGAGGTGAAAAAACAAGTCAAGCCTGAAAATAAGGGGGACAGGTTAACCCTAAGGAGTGTGTGTGTGTGTGTGTGTGTACAGTGCTAAAGCTAAATCTAAAGGTGTCTTTCACCACCTGAGAATAAACTTAAAGCTTAGTACAGCAGAGAAACTATTGCAAACCTGGTCTGTTGTACAAGAGGGGACACTGAGGCACACCACCTCATGAATTTCATAAATGACCAGCGAGTGGGGTAATTCACTATCTGACGATAGACCACAGTAAGGACAGCCTGGAGGTAATTATTCTGTTTTTCCTGCAATTAGCAAGGACATTTGTAAAAGGAAGTGGTATTATTATTAAGCACTAATCTGTCCCCACCAACGGGAGGGAGGGGTGGAAATTGTTTCTTTTGTTTTTCAGACACTCTACAAGCAAGCTGGCACCAGCAAAAGGATAACCCATAATACCATGAATCTATGTTTTGTGTTGTTTGTCTGTGGTGTTTGTCTTGTTGTTAGCATTGTTGTGTTTCAATTAACAGAAAAACCTCATGACATGAGTGGGGATGGCTTCAAAAGGTTGACCTGGGGGAAGATATGTATGGAAATTCAAAATGCTCGACAAGGAGGCCAGCACCTGTGTAATAGCTACCGTGGTATCTGGAAGTGAATTGGCAGCTAAGGTGGGCCCCACAAGCCGTATGGGAATAATGAGAAGAGGATTTGCTCTCTGGGAATCAATGGAGGGGTGTATAAAATGGTGTAAATCCAGAGAAGATGTTTGCATGTGCCCCTCCCTGATGGCCGTGGAGGAGCACACCCAATGGCCCGTGGCAAGGGGTGGACAATTGGGTGTCTGTGTATGAGGTGTTTTGCTGGAAATGTACATATTACTGGGGGCACAATTACACCAGCCCCTAACCAAATTCCACA
The DNA here is from genome assembly GCF_016161935.1 of Mauremys reevesii. NCBI lineage: Eukaryota > Metazoa > Chordata > Testudines > Geoemydidae > Mauremys > Mauremys reevesii. The sequence goes on from NC_052634.1 coordinate 50,330,789, forward strand.
CTACACGCTGCTCTCTGGGCTTTGGTGCACAGATAGACCTGTGAATCTTACTGCTGTGAATAATCGAACCAGCGCATACAGCCTGATTCCACACCATGTGGTTAAGTTGGTTTGGACAATAACCCATTTCTCTGTGGACATTCAATGGAGTTATGATATGGACAAAAGCACAAAAACCTGCAGTGGCAGCGTATTGCAACTGCCAGCAACTGGACATGTTAAGCGCTTGACCCCGTCGAAGGAGGAGAGCAGGTGTTTCGGTGGTGGCCGGGATGTTGGACCATGCGGCAGTGCTCAGATCTCTCGGTGTTGCTGTGGATTATTACAGCGGCTGGTGTATTGCTAAGTATACTTGTGTTACGTTGCCTATGGAAATAACCTAGAAGTAATGGAGTAAGCCCTCCCCTGTACTAGACAGCTTGGACCCAACCTTCCCAGGCCCACTATAGTGGGAAGTCTGGAACGCTAATTGGAACAGGTGTGGCACGCCCGTGACGAGACGGTGCAGGGCACTGTACTACGACGGGGCAGTGGGACAAATGGAATATCAACACCTTCCACCTTGATGCCTGGCCCTGTCAGGAAATGTGTCACCATATGTCATATAAAAGCAGCAAAGAATCCTGTGGCACCTTATAGACTAACAGACGTTTTGCAGCATGAGCTTTGCAGTGAATACCCACTTCTTCGGATGCAAGTCTTGCATCCGAAGAAGTGGTATTCACCCACTAAAGCTCATGCTGCAAAACGCCTGTTAGTCTATAGGTGCCACAGGATTCTTTGCTGCTTTTACAGAACCAGACTAACACGGCTACCCCTCTGATACTTGACATATGTCCTATGTTTTGCTAAGGGGGAGAATGGGAGCAGGGGATGGGGACACTGAGGAAGGAAACTGGAATCATTGCTTGCTGGAAGTTCAATCTAATAAACATCTCATTGTTTGCACCTTCGGACTTTGGGTATTGCTGCTCTGTGTGTATGCAAGAAGGACCTGGTAATGAGAGGGTGAAGAGATAAACCCTCTAACAGTAACTAACATCTAACACATTTCAACCTCTTCTTTTCACACCATTGCTCATTCTCAGGGGCTGCTTTGTCTCTAGACAGATCCATTCTCTTTCAGGACGGCCTTGCTCTTTCCATCTGTTTCACTCATTGAGGTGTGGGAGTAAACACTCCCCTTCCCTCTAGTCTCAGACAAACACTAGCATTAATTGTTTGCTACTGAGGGGTTAGAAAACATTTGTCAAGATGCCATTTCTGGGGCATTTTTCCCAAGATCCAGTATTTTGTGTTCAAACATCTCCCAGCTTCCTTGGTGAAAATAAGGCTAAGGTTTCCTTGCAATACAGAGGCAGTTTTTCACCCCAGATGGGACTTGAACCCACAATCTCTGACTTAGAAAGCCATTGCCTTGTCCATTAGGCCACTGGGGCCCTGTGAAAAAAAGGAAATTCAATCTCCTAAATGCATATTTCTCATATTAACTTGGAAGCCAAATACCCTCTTTCTGCACCTTACAGAAATGTCTGCATCCCCTGGCAGCGAGGCTACTGGGCAGGTCACTTACAGAGCTGAGCACCACCTATCTGCCAGCCATCTTTAGAGAAGAAGGGTCTTTTCCCTGACAGCCACACAGCGCTGCCTAGCATCCCGAGAGCCTCCCTCGTGTTCTCCCGCAGCAGCCGCCTGCCGGGGTGGGTGGGAAAAGGGGACGAGGAAGCACTGCGGCCTCAGGCCGGGACAGGAGTCCCTCGCCACGCCCAGGCCTGCCTCTTGCCTTCAGCCCAGGCAGCCAGAGGTGCCAGGGAGCTCCCTGGCAGGCCGCCGCCTCATCCAGGAAATAAGGAAAAGGGGATGAATGAAGAAGTCAGGAAATAACAAGGAAATGAAGACGTTTGTCGAATGGGTTTCTGCCCAATTTAACATCTTCTCAGCTACCGCTCAAAGTTAAAGACCTAAAGTCGACCTATCGGCATAAGTACAGATGGTTAGATGGGAATTAAAAGGAGCTGCTGTCACAAGTGTTAGGTGCCTGCAAGCAGCATGCAGAGCGTTTAAAACCACCGCAGTTAGAGGCTCAGATGAAACGTTTGCCCTAAATCAGAAACGACAATAGGAGGACCAGCAGAACGCCACTCTAGGTTCATGGCAGAGTAATGGAGGCTGTTAGAGGCAAAAAGTCATTCCTCAAAATTTGGAAATCAGATCCTAGTGAGGATAATAGGAAGGTGCACAAACTCTGGCCTGTTAAGTGTCAAAGTGTAACAAGTCGGGCCAAGAAAGAATCTGAGAAGCAACACGCTAAAGACACAAAAGCTAAGCATAAATCCGGTCAATGCGAGTCCTGGTCTGTCCCCGCAGAAAGGTGAACCCCCTCTGTGGCTGGAGTGAGCTCCTCTAAGCTTACCTCACTACAGACCTGCGCCAGGTAGTGCTCATTGTAAAAATGTTTCTTCTGAAGGTTGGAAAAACGGGACCAGCGGGCCTCAGGCCAGCTGACACAATTAAAATCCCCCCCAACACCAAACATCATGGAGTCCAGAGGAAGGGAGCCTTTGATCTTCCCTCTCATGCCTTAACTGGGGACCATACACACTAATATAGCAGTAACCAGTGCCACAGAGCACAAAGCCCACCAGTAATGCCCTCCCTGGTTGGAGCTCCAGCCCCTTCTGTACTGCATCGCCAACGTGAAGAACAAGACTCCAGCCCCATCATTCTTCCCTGGCCAGGAGGCCCTTCCTCCAATCACCCTCTGCCCATCAAGCTACCCTAGAGTTGTTAATGTGCATTTCCTGAACACCCACCATGGCCAAGTCCAGCTGCTCCAAGGCAATGAACATCAAGTGCCACCTCCTGGGCCCCCAAATCCCTTCCACATGGCCACTTTCACACATGCCCCTTCCCTGGTACTGCCCTCACTCAGCTGCACAGAGGAGCTTCCATCCCCAATCCCTGCCTGTCACTGCCCAGCACCCCCTGTGGCACCATTCCTGAGGGTCCCCCTGCCTCACTCTCTTCCTGCCATGTTGGGAAAGGCAGCTCCCATCTCTCCTTGTTAAAGGTCAGGTGGGCCAACTAGGGCAGAAGCCCATTCTATGTTTTCCTACTGCAGAGCCCAAGATCAGAGACTCACCTTCAGTGCCATCCAGAGGGGAGGCAAGTGGGGCAATTTGCCCCAGGCCCCAGGAGAATACAGTATTGCACCTTTTTTTTAATGGAAGGGGCCCCCAAAATTGCTTTGTTCCAGACCCCCTAAGTCCTCTAGGGCAGCACTGCTCACCTTGGGTGCAGACACAACTGTGTTCCCAGAGAACAAGCCACCACTGCACAAGGAGGGAAGAAAAGATCTGCCAAATGCTGGGATTGAACCAGAGACCGTTAGATCTTCAGTCTAACGCTCTCCCAACTGAGCTACTTCAACAGCTATGTAGGGACATTTTGGCCTGTTGCTTCTCTGCCCGGGATGTTTTTGCAGCAGTTGCACACAAAAAGGACGTCATTGGGAGCGGCCCATGAAGACAAGACTCGCTTTTGCCTGCCTTGCTCAGCTTGACTTGCTGCCTCACCCTGTTCCTGCCCTAGTGCCCGGGTTGACCTGGTGGTGGAAGGGGACTGGGGGCCAGTGGCGCGGGGAGGAAGTTGAGCTGGACCCTGAGCTAGACTAGACCCTGGCGGTGACAGTCTGGCCACCACTTGCCGCCCCACCCTGTTGTCCTGGCTTCCCCCACTGGGCGTCATTTCGGGCGGGAAGTGGGGCTTCTGCCTCCCCTCCCCGATTTTCACACCGCAGAGGAGTGCGAACAGGAAAACGAACGGCTGCTCCACACCCCCACCGGAGGAACCCGACTCCCTTAGCTGTGGGGAGTAAGAAGTGGCTGTTGGCTGACAGGGCCTGTCCCCGAGGAGCTGGAACAGCAGCTGCCGCCTCCCCCTTGGCTCCAGGCTGTGGGAAATGCTCATTGCCTGGCTGCATGGGCGGCTCCTGCTCCGTGCTCTGGAGAGCGTCTGTATTGCTCTGTCAACCCCCCGTCTTCACTGAGCCGGTCTGGTAAGGTCCCAAGTGCCCCCTCCGGCCTGGCAGCTGAGAGTCTGTGCAGACATCAGCCCCCCTGCCAGCCCCACAGGCAGCAGCAGCGCCAGCCCCCCAGCACCACAGGGGCACTCAATGCACTTCCTGTGGGGAAATGGCTCCTTGGCGTCCAGCTGCTAGAGTGAGAGCCAGGAGAGAGCAGTGTCTGGCTCAGCTTGGGGGAGAGAAGAGACCTGGTGAGTGCGGATCTCCCTCAGCCTCCCCCGCAAGGCTGGTCAGTTGTATTGTCACTGTGATAGTCGGTGCTTCCCTTCAGGGCCGGCCCTAGAGGGATCTGGGGTATGGGACAAATCCCTCCTTTCCTCCCCAGGCCCTGCCCCCCACTCCACCCCTTCCCCCAAGCCCCCATCCCTCTCCCGCCCTGCACCTTCCTGCCCCATTCCTTTCCCTCTCCCACTCTCCCTGCTCCTCCCCCTCCCCCCCAGCGCCTCCTGCACCCCACTGAACCGCTGATCACTGGCAAGTGTGAGGAGCTTGTCAGCAAGGCCTGTAGTGGGGAGCTGGCTGCCAGCGGGTGCTGAGCACCTTTTTTTTTCTCTGTTGGTTCTGCAGCCCCGTAGCTCCCATGGAGTCGCTGACTCAGCTCCTTTCACACCCTAGAGAGAGGAGCAGAACCAGGGCTATGGCTGATCTATGGGGCACTAGGTGAGTGGCAGAGGCTTCAGGTGCTGAGAGTTTGCCCAACCCCTCAACAACACAGTGTGAGGTGGTGTCCCAGGGATCTCGATGAAAGGAGCAGAACAGAATTTACTTGGGGTGGGGAGAGAATTGAGAGTGTCTCAGGGGGTTATACAGAGGTATTGCCCGGGTGAGAGACTGGCTAAAACGCAGGCCTCGCTGTGAGCAGGATTTGAACCTGCGCAGGGGAACCCTATTGGATTTCAAGTCCAACGCCTTAACCACTCGGCCATCACAGCTGTAAGCACAAAACTGCCCCAATGCCAGAGAAACTGGTAAATAATCCCAATGCCCAGGCGTGAAGTCATCTGAACTACAGGATTCCCACAGCAAACCTGGCTCCCAAAGCACAGGGGGGATTTGGGGTTTGTTCTGTGTGCTTAGCCAGGTGCCACAGGAGTCTTTGCTGCTTTTACAAATCCAGACTAACACGGCCCCTCTGATACTCCTAGTGACACTCTCCAATGGATCCCCATCCTCCACCCACCTTGAGCTAGGTAGGAGCGGATCATCATTATCCCTACTTGAGAGAGGGAGAAGCTGAGGCTGAGAAAGGAGAATTGACTTGTCTTAGGTCACACAGTCAGCCAGTGGCAGAGTTGGGAATAGGACCCAAGAGCCCTGATTTTGAAACTAACCATCAGATCGTGAATTTCAAACACTGAATGACCTGAATAAAGTGCTCTCAGATGAGCTCCACACCAACAACAGTTCACAGTAACTATTCAGCAAGTATTTGAGGAGAACTGCAATGTTAGAGAGAATCATGAACTGCTCAGAGACCATTAATGCAGCAAAGCAGCAAAATTTGTCAAACATATAAGTGGTTATGACTTATTTCCTTGGTCTTAAAAGAGAACAACAAGGACCTGAATCTCCTCCCTGTCAATAACCCCCTGCTCAGCCAATCAGGGTAGAGACTGAGGATGGGAGGCTGAGGGTTCTCACCAGAGAGCCCAAAGGATGGCCCAGGTCACCGGTGGGGATCACTGCCCGAGCACTATTTCAGCCCCACATTTTTGGGTGGACCTCCCACAGTGGGAGCTGCAGAGCACTCCCCCGCAACACACATACACACACACACACACACACCGCTCCTGGTGATGGGAGGGGAACAGGTGAAAGGACAAAAGAAGCAAGAGACAAAGAGAAAGGAGGGAGGGATGGATGGATGGATGGAGGAAAAGGTGAAACAGAAAGGACAAACCCTAATGACCCCAGTGATTCTAAGGGACAAAATCCCAGGTGCGGAATAAAATTCTGCCTCCTTAAGTTCGTGTTTTCCATGCCTAGAATTCAACTGTCACCAGATGGATCAGACTGAACAGGTTTCAAAGCTCGAGGAGGCTTCAACCTTCTAAACAGGGATGGCTGTTTTCTAGTAAAATCAGGAAAAGGGAAGGAGAAAACTCGAAGAAGCTTCCTCCTGGCACTCACGTCCGTGAACCCGAATATTCTCTCAGTCCTCAAAGAGAGACCTGGAGAAGGAGACTTGCTGAAGCAAAGCCACAGGGGTCTCTGAGGTTTCCCTGGCCCCTCACCCCCGTCCTGCCTGGCTGATGTCAGCATCTCTCTGTGAGGTCACCACCTCCCACCACCTTGGACCAATAGTCTGAGGTCCTGCAAAAGGCCTTTGTGATGGACAGCTTTGCTAGGTTTTTATGCATTTGGACAGCAAAATGTTGAGTGTTTACATTAATATCAAGCACTCCTGTATAGAGGAGCCCCTGAACATAATGGAGAATGGAAATGAAAATGTTTAACTTTTAAAAAAAAAAGAAAGAAGGTTATAAGAGAACACGGGGGTTTGAACTGAGGACTACGTGAAAACTGCAATTAAGCACTCTAACACTGAGCAATATCCCCAATGACAACAGGAGTATGGAATCGTGATGTCCAGGACTTTGAAGGACAAACCCTGATTCATCGAGCTCCTTTGCCATTCCCAGACCACAGGTGGTTTTCAAAATGGGGTTTGATTAAACTTCTTAAATGTGGTAAACACCACAGCTTGCACACCCACCGATATAGCTTCTCCCACTGACATAGCTGCCACCTCTTGGGAAGTGGATTAACTACACCCCCAGGAAAACTCTCTCCCATCAGCATAGAGCAGTGGTTCTCAAGCTGTGGGGCAAGACCCCAAAGTGGGTCATAACCGTGTTTTAATGGGGTTGCCAGGGCTGGCGTTAGACTTGTTGGTGCCTGGGGCTGAAACCAAAAGTCTGAGCCCCACCACCCAGGGCTGAATCCCTCAAGCTCTGGTTTTGCCCTCCCCCAACTGGGGCAGGGCTCAGGCTTTGTCTCCTCTGCCTGTGCTCAGTGTAGAGGGGCTTGGTGCATCTTTCTAGGGTCATGTAGTAAGTTTTTGGGGGTTTTTTTTGGCAAAAAGGGGCTGTAGTGAAAGGAAGTTTGAGAAACCCTGGCATAGAGCCTCTGAGTATGTCTAGACTTGGCTCCCTGTGGCAGATCAGACACTGGAAGTACAGCCATGGAGACACCACACACTAGCCTTGCCTAGCAGGCAAGAATCAAACCTCCATAGACAAGTGCCTGTTGCTTTTAACCCATCTCCCTAAGCCCTCAGCCACCACCACTTAACAAAGGGGCTTTTCTACACTGTGGTTCTGGTCTCACTGAAGGGTCATTTCCAATTGTTTGCTCAGACCAGCATTAGGGAAAATGGTGCCCTGGGCAAAGCTTGTACTTTGGCACTTCCCCATTGCCCCGGACGATCCCCACTCCCCCTTGCTAGACAAAAGGGCCAGATATATGCTTAAGCCAAATATCTGCTCAAGCATTTGTCATTTTCCCCGCTTGTTTTTCTAGTCGCTATCCATGTCTAAAGTTACATGGACACAGGATATATATGATGTATACCTAAAAAGGGAATGAGTTAAACAGATGTGCCTACCCATGGGAGAGGATGTATGTGAGGGAAAGGGGGAGGCGAATAGATGCCCCCTAATTTCTACCAGACACAAATTTAGAGAATGCATAGGTTAGCAGAATTAGAGAATGCATAGGTTAGCAGAATTTGACACGCTACATTGTCTGTTCATAGGTATAAAAGAACATGTCTTATGCTTATATGGTGTGCTCCTTCTCAGGCACGAGCCGAGAAAGACACCCGCTCAGCTGACCGAATAAAGAATCTGGTAACCGTCCCCCTGTCTCTCCGTGCCTCCTTGGGGTAATTGGGAACGCTCCAGGGGGAACGAGCCTATTTGGCTAACAATGGCGACCGCGGCAGGACTTCTCTCCCTGTAGGGGACGTTTGACCGGCGGCCGAGGACGACCTAGGAGAGTGGCCACCTCGGGCTGTGGTTTGCTCGAGCTCCAGGTCGCCTCAATCGGCCGGGATGGCTGCGCCCCCTCTATAGAGAACTCCACAGGTCACGGAAGCAGGGCGGACGAAGCAGAGGGGAGTCCAACGGCCGGACGCGGCCACTCCAGGCGGTAAGTGCGTTTGCCTGTCGGGTTCGATGTATGATGCCTAACAGGAGCGCCCCTGCAGTGTAGGTTGGACACGGGAACCCTCTAGGCAGCACGTGCATGGGATAGTGGACTGCAGTATGCTATATGTTACGTCAAATGTGTAATGTTCCTTGTTAAGTAATTACTTGCCAATGACTAACTCCACCAGCCCGTGGGCTGTTCTGGACAATTACTGGGACTTAGAACAACCCCAGGGGTTGATCCTGTTTTTAACGACAGTATTCTTGTTCTTTCTATTAATGTTATATTGGAGACCGAAGTTATAATCACTTGAGCAGACTGTTAGGAAACCTGTGTATGAAAGGAGTGAATGCCGCTGAGGTCTGGGACTTAAGCTAATCCTAGCCGCCCCAAGATTTCTGCGAGAGGAAACTCGATGACCGGAAAATCTTGATCGCAAGGGGGGTCAGCCGAACCTCATGACCCAGTGGAAATCTGAATGAATGATACTCTTCCTCTCCTTTCCCTCTTTCTAATAGATCAGGTCAAAATATAATGGGGTCCTCTCAAAGCACCTTTCCTGGGACACCCCTAGGGTGTATGCTGAATAATTGGAAAGCGTTTAGACGCCAGGCTGATTATGGCATTGTATTATGTAAGGACAATCTTATAAAGTTCTGTACTCTGGAATGGGCAGCACTCGGGGTGGAATGGCCCGAGGGGGGAACACTTAAACCAGAAATCGTACAAGCTGTGCATAGCACTGTAACCCGAAAAGGCAATTGGGATCAATATCCTTATATAGATATTTGGCAGGACCTCGTGGCCGACCCTCCCCCATGGTTGCAAAAATGTAAAACACGAACTCTTAAAACTCTGATGGCCCGTGCCCCCGTTAAAAAGCCCGGTCCCCCCGTTAAGAAATCTTGTCCGCCAACTATAATTCCTTCTGCCCCTGATTATATGCCTCCTCCCCCTTTGTATCCTGGCCTCCCGGTCATAGCAGACAGCCCACCCCCTGCGAGTAATTCCCTAGACACAGGAGAGGATACCAACTCTGATCAGGACTTTTCCGATCAGGAGCCCTCCCCAATTGCCAGCCGCCTTAGGAACAAGCCTAAGAGTGGAGCTGACTCTGGAGAAATCCAGGTGAAGAGGGACGGGAGCTCAGCTCCCGATTGTAACCCTGAAAACAAGGTGACGGTTTACCCTGGTCCCACAATGACCCCCAAAAAGAGGGTGCGGAAAATGGCACCCAATTATACACCTGGGGACACTCAAGTAACCCTTACTCGCTCGTACACGATGCCCTTAAGGGAGACTTTGACCTCAAACGGTCAACTTACTATGCTTTATGTCCCCTTCACTAGCAGTGATTTATATAATTGGAAGCACCAGAATCCCCCGTTTTCGGAGGATCCAGCCCCGCTAACAACAGTATTCGAGACCTTGATCTCGGCCCATAATCCTACCTGGGGCGATATGAGAGTAGCTCTAAATACCCTACTCACTGCCGAGGAAAGGCGTTTAGTCTTCTTAAAAGCCCGTGAACAGCTAGAAGAGACAGAAAAAATGCAGCCAAGCTGGCAGAACTATTGCCAGAAAGCCCTCCTGATTGGGGGCATGGTAGCAATGACTTAGATAAGCACCGCAACTATGCCGCCGCTGTAGTACAGGGCATGAAGCGCTGTATTAGAAAAACACCAAATTGGGCTAAGCTGTATAATGTTCGACAGGAAAAGAGTGAGAATCCAGCTGCCTTTTATGAACGTCTGTGTAACACTTGTAAGAAATACACAGACATTGATCCGGACAGTGCTAATGGAAAGCAGGTGTTGATTCCCCTCTTCATTGGACAATCTTATGAGGACATCAGGAAAAAGTTGCAAAAATTGGAGGGGGCATCGGGTAAAAATATAAGGGAGCTTTTAGAGATTGCAATGAAGGTTTATGATCGCAGAGACGATGAGGAACGAAAGAAAGGGGCCCGCATTTTGGCACTGGCCCTAAGGGAGGGAAATGAGGAGAAGGGGGGCAAGGCTAAAGGACGACCAGGGCCACCGAGTAAGAGTAGGGGAAAGGGTCCCCGTTTAGGGCGAAATCAATGTGCTATCTGTAAGGAGGAGGGACATTGGAAAAACGAATGCCCCCGGCGACATGCCAAAGGAAAAGAGTGCACGGACAGGGTTTTTCCCTCCCCCGTTTACTACAACGGTACAGAACTTTCAGGAGAGAGATCTTCCCCATAGGGGGGCCGGGGGACCCAGCGGCCCCTCCTGGCAGCACAAGCTGCCAGCTTGGATCCCACGGTAAAAATTAAAGTGGAGGGGGGCCGCCCAATTGAAGCCCTAATCGATACTGGGGCTACCCTTAGTCTACTCCCCCTCAATAAGGCTCCCGGGTAGAACACAGGAAGTGCAATTGTTCAAGGGATTGAGGGGCAGATCACAGTTTTGGAAAAACTCTCCTCTCCTAGTAAAAGTCGGGGATCAACAAATCTCTCACCAGTTTGTTTGCAGTCCCTCTTGCCCCATAGCATTGCTCGGACGAGACATCCTCACTAAATTACAGGCGGAGATCTCGTTCGAGAACGGGAAAATGGAAGTTAGAATCCCGAAACAACAAACCTCTAACTACCAGATGGCTCTCATAAGTGCTGGAAATCACTCCTCGGAATGTCAGGAGAGTGGCGAGAGCCAGCTGCCGGGGGTTAACGCTGAAGTTTGGGCGGAGGGAGGAGGGCTGCCTGAGCTAAGAATGCTACCCCAGTCCATATCTCCTTAAGGCGGGAAGTAGCCCGGCCCGAATTCGACAATACCCCTTGTTAACCATTCGGATCGGGCTGAAACCTCTGATTCAAAAATTCCTGCAGTGTGGATGGCTAAGAGAAGGCACATCCCCATACAACACTCCGATAATGGGAGTGCCTAAGCCAAATGGACAGTATCGATTGGTCCAGGACCTGAGACAGATTAACAAACTAATAGAAGCCCCCTACCCAGTTGTCCCAAATCCCCATACGATTTTAGGCCAAGTACCTAAAGACCACGGGTGGTTCTCGGTAATAGATTTAAAAGACGCCTTCTTTTCCATTCCCCTTGATTTAGAATCTCAAAAGTTGTTTGCTTTTGAATGGGAGGATCCGGACACCCACTACAAGGCCCAATATCTCTGGACCGTTGTCCCACAGGGGCTTACCTGTGCGCCTGAGATTTTTGGCAGCCAGCTAAAAAGGGACCTGGCTCCATTCCTAGCTAACCACCCTGCATGTAACATAGTTCAATATTGTGATGATCTACTCTTAAGCACTGAAACAGAGGCAGCATGTAAAGAACACACAATAGAGCTCCTTAATTACCTTGGGGAACAAGGATATAAAGTTTCACGGGAGAAAGCTCAATTAGTTAAGCAACAGGTCACCTTCCTCGGGTATCACCTCTGCCAAGGGAGTCGCAGTTTGGGGAAAGAAAGAATTCAGGTTATACTCGACAGCCCTCAGCCCCGGAACCCCCGAGAATTAAGAGCATTTCTGGGACTGACCGGCTTTTGTCGACTCTGGATTCCTGACTATGGGGGAAAAGCTAAACCATTATATGAGTCCCTAACTAAGGAAGGTTTGCTTCACTGGGTATGGACCAAGGAAATGGAAAAAGCATTTCGAGAGCTTAAAGAAGCCTTGGTTCAGCCTCCTGCTCTGGCTCTCCCAGATTCCCGAAAGCCATTCACCCTATACGTTCATGAAAGGAGAGGGGTGGCAGCTGGAGTCCTGTGCCAGAGGTCAGGGCCAACCTGGCGACCCATTGGGTACTATTCAAAAGTCTTGGACCCCGTCGCCAAGGGATGGCCTGCCTGTTTACGGGCCGTGGCAGCGACCGCCCTCCTCGTTCAGGAAGCCGAAAAATTAACCCTGGGTGGAGATACTGAAGTTGTGGTCCCCCACGGGGTGCCTCAGATACTGGGAACTGGTGCTGGGGAAAAGCATCTAAACCCCAGTCGACATACTAGATATGAAGTGGGGCTCCTGTTGGCCCCCAATCTGACCTTTAAGACAGTCAGTTCCCTTAACCCGGCCACTCTACTGCCCGACCCTCAGGCCTCCTCTGAGGCCGGTCCTATTCATGACTGTATTGAAGTCTTACAACAAGAGACCAAACCCCGATCTGATCTCTCAGACCTGCCCTGGCCCAACCCCGATGTTGAGGGATATGTTGACGGGTCTAGTTATGTGGTAAATGGCAAGCGATTTACTGGGGCGGCAGTAGTGATTAAGGATAAAGGGATACACAAATTTAAACTCAGCCCCAACTTATCTGCTCAGGCAGCAGAACTAGTGGCTCTCATTGAAGCTCTCCGCTTGGGAGCCGGGAAAACCCTTAACTTGTATACTGACAGTCGGTATGCCTATATGGTAGTGCATGCACATGGGACCCTGTGGAGAGAAAGAGGATTCATTACGGCCTCAGGCCAAAAGATTGCACATGGGAGCCTCATTAAAACGTTGCTCGAGGCCCTAATGCTCCCTCTCCGGGTTGCCGTGATACATGTGCGTGCCCATGGGAAAGCCCCAGAGGCCGAACAGCGGAGGTATAACCAGCTAGCTGATCGGGCCGCGAAGGAGGCCGCCCGAGACGGGGCCTTATGGCTTCTCATGGTTCAGGATACCGAGGCTAAAACCCCTCCTCCCCAATACACGGCCGAGGAGATAGGTCAAGCCCAGGCTGCGGGAGGCCGGCAGGTTTCCTCTGGATGGTGGAGACTGCCTGGGGGAGAGGTTTTTGTCCCCAGGCCAGTACTCCAGGAAATCTTCCGGCTCTTGCATAAAGAGGGACATTTGGGGTCTGGGGCAATGGTTGATTTGGCCGCCAGATCCCTGAAGGGACTAGGTATGCACATGGAAGCCCAAAGAATTGTTAGTAATTGTGCCATTTGTCAGCAAACAAACCAGAAGGGATGTGGCCCTCCTGCCCCGATGGGAGGCCGACCATGGGCTATGTTCCCTTTTCAAAGGTGGCAAGTGGACTTCGCTGAGGTGCCCCCTTGCAGGGGCTATAAATACCTGCTTGTTTTTGTCGATCAACTTACCGGATGGGTGGAATGTTACCCCAGCCGGCATTGTCAGGCCCGGGCTGTCACCAAAGCCCTGTTACAGGAGATACTCCCTCGCTTCCATCTCCCCGAGGTAATTGAATCCGATAGGGGAAGCCACTTTGTTTCACAAGTGGTCCAGCAGGTGTCCCAGGCTCTCGGCATACAATGGAAACTACATACACCCTGGAGGCCGCAGAGCTCGGGTCAAGTAGAAAGGATGAATAGAACTCTCAAGGATACTCTTACTAAAATATGCACAGAATCTAACTTAAAGTGGCTCGATGCTTTGCCACTCGCCCTCACCCGCATTCGGAGGGCCCCGCGAAAGGGTCTTAAACTTTCACCCTTTGAGCTGGTCTTTGGATTTCCTCCCCGAGTACTTATCCCAGGGTTCCGGGAGGACGTAACCTGGGAAGTGGGAAATGACTTACTATGGAAACAGGTTTCCGGGTTGCAATCTGTTTTGTTACAGCTGCATCGATACGCGGCGCCTTTCCAGGCCCTTCCCTTGGACCAGACCGTGCATCCATTCCGGATCGGTGACCAGGTCCTTATCAAAAAGTGGAAGCGTGACCCTCTCACGCCGAGGTGGGACGGTCCACACACTGTTTCGCTCATCAGCCAAGCCGCGGTTAAAGTCCTCGGGAGCGACAAATGGACACACCACACACGGGTTAAGCGGTTCCTGAACCCGAACCTGGAAGCCGACTCAACAGAAGAGGACATCAGCCCTCTGTCCGCCCCGGCTCCGGAGGCCCGGGGTGGCACGGGCGAAGACACCGTCTGGGAATATCAAGGACTAGACGGACTAAAAGGATTGTTTAAGAGAAAACGATGATGCATTTACTATTAATACTATTGTTTGTATATTCGCACTGTTATTCTGATTGGGAGAATAGGTTTGTGCAACTAGGGGAGACAATAGCTAATTCCTTTAATCTTAGCAGCTGCTGGGTTTGTGGGGGTCCAGGGGATTGGAATGAGTGGCCTTGGGTAGCCCAGCCAGTACAAGCTAAATGGTGGATTAGTAACCTGAGTATAGTCCATGATGGAACGGGACATTGGACTGAGGATAGCAGTCCTTGGCGCCTCTATTCTTCTGGAGTAGGGATCCTTTGTCTCAATCGGACTCGACAAGAAGGAGTGTCTGTGGGTGAAAGCCGATGTGATTGGACCCTGTCTCTAGGGTTTGACTGCCACGATCACCCTAGTTGCCATACGTATGACTGTTCTAAATATCAAGGGCGATGGAACGACACCCACGTACAACTCACTAATCATAGCTGGGTGCAATGTTCCTACCAACAGCATACTGGCGAGGGTTGTAAGGCCGTAGGACTAGATGGGTTCTTTGATGCCCTCTTTATAAGTTGCCAGCGCGACAACACCATCAGTAAGGACCATGTGGTACGCTGGTACCAGTGGGCATGGCAACACTCTAATGGAACTCGGGTAACCCATTTCAACCATTTCTGGTCTACAACCAATAGCCCTAAATTCGGTTGTAATTGTGGTTGGAGGGAAGGGGCTGGGGCGTGGAAATGTGAATATTGCAATCCCGAAGGTACGTCCATCGTACTAGGGGGTCCCCTAGAGATGGGTAACTCTTTATACTACGAAGAGCCGGGCCCCGAGGACTACCCCGAGACTTGGGAGGGCCCCCTTTGCAAAAGGAAATTGGGCCCTAAAGGGTCACTATTGGATATGTGGGCAATATGCTTATCGAAGACTGCCCCCAAATTGGTCAGGAATATGTTACGTTGGCTACATTAGGCCCTTGTTCTTCCTACTACCCCAGGTACAAGGAGGCAAATTGGGAGTCAAGGTGTACGATGATCTGATTAGGGAGAGGCGGTCTGTGGATTCCTCATTGACCGTTGGAAGCTCCCAAACGTGGGGAGCTCAGGAATGGCCCCCTGAGAGAATTATAAAACATTATGGGCCAGCTACATGGAATCCAAATGAATGGATCGCAGGGGCAAGAGAGCCCATTTACAACTTAAATCGGATAATCAGGTTGCAAGCTATCTTGGAAATAATAACTAATCAGACGGCTGAGGCCCTTGATCTCTTAGCCGATCAGTCCACTCAGATGAGAAATGTGATCTATCAGCACCATCTAGCTCTTGATTATTTGTTGGCAGAGGAAGGAGGAATCTGTGCAAAGTTAAACGAGTCTAATTGCTGCTTACAAATAGATGATAATGGAAAAGCAGTAAAGCAAATAACAAAGGAATTGAGGAAGTTAGCCCACGTCCCGGTCCAAACCTGGGGTGGGTGGAATACGGATTGGTTTACGTCCTGGTTGCCGCAACTAGGATGGCTGCGAGAAGGTTTTCTTCTCTTTGTGCTTTTTATTACAACCCTATTAACCCTAGCTTGCTTCGCTCCCTGTGTAATTACCTTGGTCCGACGAGTGGTGAATCAAATGATACATCAACGAATGATGGCTATGTATCACCCAGTAAAAGCTGAGGACTGGGGGCCGTAAGGCTCTCAAATTGCTTTTTAGGGGGGAATTGTTAGACAAAAGGGCCAGATATATGCTTAAGCCAAATATCTGCTCAAGCATTTGTCATTTTCCCCGCTTGTTTTTCTAGTCGCTATCCATGTCTAAAGTTACATGGACACAGGATATATATGATGTATACCTAAAAAGGGAATGAGTTAAACAGATGTGCCTACCCATGGGAGAGGATGTATGTGAGGGAAAGGGGGAGGCGAATAGATGGCCCCTAATTTCTACCAGACACAAATTTAGAGAATGCATAGGTTAGCAGAATTAGAGAATGCATAGGTTAGCAGAATTTGACACGCTACATTGTCTGTTCATAGGTATAAAAGAACATGTCTTATGCTTATATGGTGTGCTCCTTCTCAGGCACGAGCCGAGAAAGACACCCGCTCAGCTGACCGAATAAAGAATCTGGTAACCGTCCCCCTGTCTCTCCGTGCCTCCTTGGGGTAATTGGGAACGCTCCAGGGGGAACGAGCCTATTTGGCTAACACCCTTTACCGCTAGCTCCTGCACTCCCAACCCTTGCACCTCCTTCACCCCTAACTCCTGCCCCCTCCTGTGCCCCCTTTGCCCTTAACTCCCTGGGCCACCAGCCATTGCCCCTCTCCTGCAGCCCCTTCACATGGCTCCAGTGCTGGGGGCCCCGCACTTGTTCTCCCTTTCCCTGGGCTTTGGCATCACTAGCCCCTGATTAGCGAGTAGGGTTCAGTGGTCCCCAAAATGTGGGGCATGACTCCTAGGGGGACACAGAGGAACATTCATGGAGTCAATGAAATCAATTGAGCTTCTTCAGTCTCTCGCTGGAGACATTTCCCTTGTTTTTAAAGGCAAAAATCCTGATCTTTCCAACGGGAGCTGCTGCTTCAATGTTCAGTTTGGGGAGGGATTTGGCTGCGCTCAGAGATCTGCCCGCAGGTTACAATCTGCGATCCGAAGGGCCGAACGCAAACAGCGTTTAGATGGGACCGTTAGTGCCGCCCCTGTGTGGCCAAAGATCAGAACTGACCAGCGGAGTTTACAGCTGGAGCCTGGGACGCTCCTGAACAAACTGGGCACGAAGCCTCTCGCGTGGGACCCTCGCTGTGCAGCAGGAGGCGGAGGGAAGCTGATTGTCAGGGCTCAGGGCTGCACCCTGCCAGGCTGAGCCGGTGTCTGTGCTAAGCTCGGCATCAATCAGGTGATTCTGGGAGGTTCGGGGTCCCCGGGCTCCCACAGGAGGGTGAAGCAGGTCACCCCTGGAGCAGGTTAAAGCTGCAGGGTGACAGTGGGGTTGCTGCCCCTGTGAACAGCTGCTGTAGCACTGCCTGGGCAGGACAGGGAGAGCCAGTTATACCCCCCCCCAGCCCGTATCCGGGGATGGGGGCACTCACACCCTGGGGACCCACCCACCAGAGATCTACTGGGGGGAGAGTGACACCCACACACCCAGGATCTTGTAGGGGGGAACAAGGGCATCCACACTCCGGGATCCTCTGCAGAGGGACGGACACCCACACATCCAGGATTCTGTATGGGGGGCAGAGGTACCCGGACACCTGGGCGGGGGAAGGGGGCACCAAAACATCCGGGATCTTACCTGGGAGAACAGCGGCGCCTGCAGCTCGACGTGAGACGGGGGAAGCAGGAGCATTTCCCAGTTCCAGGCTGTCCCCGTCTGGCCAAGGCACAGAGCTCACAAGCAGAGTTTAAAGCTCCAGCTGCCAGGCTGCAAAGCAATCTGGGCCCCGTGGCTGGTGCCTGTGATCCCAGCTCCTGGCGAGGCTGAGGCCGGCGGATCGCTTGAACTCAGGAGTTCTGGGCTGCAGGGGGCTGTGCCAATTGGGTGTCTGCACTAAGTTCAGCATCAATATGGTGATCCCAGGGCAGCTTGGGTTCCCCAGGTTGTCTAAGGAGGGGTGAAGCAGCCCAGGTCAGAAACAGAGCAGGTCAAAACTTCTGTGCCAATCAGTAGTGGGATCACACCTGTGAGTAGCCCCTGCAGCGCAGCCTGGGCAAGACAGTGAGACACAGTCTCTTTTTATACAGACACCCCCCGCAGAGCCTGCAGGGGGGATGGGAGCACCCACACGATGGGGAGTCTGACTTGGGGTGAGGGACGCACCCAAGCAACACGTATGTTGAAAAGGGGAACAGAGACACCCACAGATCCCGGCTGGGGCAGGCAAGGGAAACCACACGGGAGCTAGTTCATGGGGTTGGGGGACAGAGACACCCACCGGAGATCCTGGATGGGAGCACCCACATGATGGGGATCTTGAAGTGGGAGGAGGAAAGCACCATGTCCCAGAGGTTCTGAAGGGGAACAGGGACACCCACACACCAGGTGTCTTGCAGCATGAGCTGCGGTCTTCATTTACACAGGGCAATGATGGGGAATTAACCACGTCCCTTGCGGAGCTTGTTCCACTAGATGATTAGCCTCATTGAAGTACCCAGACCTTTTAACAATAAGAAGTGAAATGAAATGGCCACATGATGGCAACAGAACCTAAGAAATTTGTTGGTCTCTAAGGTGCCACACGTACTCCTGTTCTTTTTGAGGATACAGACTAACACGGCTGCTCCTCTGAAACCTAAGAGATGAGAAGCCATGTTCTTGTTCAATGTGCATTGAAGCTGAAAAGGGAGATGTTTCCTCTTTGATTCCTAAGCCCCCAACTCTAATCCACTAAACACCCCTTTCCTCCCACAGCCAGGACTAAAACCCAGGAGTCATAACTAGTAGCACCCCTTAACCTTCTCTCTGTGAGGAAGAAGAAGCTCTGAGACCCCTGGGCTGTCCCCTTGCCACCCTGCCTGGGCTGCACTTGAAACCCAATGGGGTTTCCTTGGGCAGTTCTGAATCTTGCTCCCAGGAAGGGTGTAATTTTAGGAGCAGGTTCCAAATAGTGCAATTAACCAGCCAGAAGGGGCAGCAGGTATCGGTGTCGGAGCCATTGAAATAATCACAGCAAAGTAGTTCAGGGAAACTGTTATTAATGACGTGTGAGTGAAAGGTGAGAAGCTGATGGTGTCAGTGTCACACTAGAGGGCGCTGAGATGGTTTTAAATTTGTCATCCAAACCCAGCCACCACCTAGCACATGTTTTAACCTCTTCTTCTCTTACCGTTGCTCCTTATCAGGGAAGGGGAGAGAGCAAACGAGCAATAGAAACACAGACCTAGTGACCGAAGCAAACATTTCTTTGCTCCTTGCTTGGCTCTGTCAGTTATTCGGGTACAAACTCACCCCCCACCCACTGTCTGTGCTGGGCTCAGTGGGCAGGAAGAGCTCAGCTGTCAGTGGGACTTGGGGAGCTTGGCACATTACTGTGAGCTGCTCGAACGTTTAGGTGAAAACCACCTAAACACGGACACAAGGTCTAGGCTGCAGCAACTCATCTTGCATCTGCGGCTGTTGAAGCTACAGGGCAGAGGACTAAGTACAACATTTAAACTTATGTTTGACCTCAGAGAATAACACAAATGTGTCTGTGAAAAGAGGGGAGTCGAGTTCAATCCCTTGTCACCATCAATGTGCAAACCAGGAACCTGTTGTTTTGCATTCCTGATGTGTCGCCATCATGTGGCTATTCTCATAGACTTTAAGGTCAGAAGGGACCATTATGATCATCTAGTCTGACCTCCTGCACAACGCAGGCCACAGAATATCACCCACCCACTTCTATAACAAACCTCCAACCTATGTCTGAGTAACCTATTCTGTTCAGTCCCTTTAATTAAAAAAATATGGTTTTTTTCATAGAAACTATATTTCCCTCATAGAGACTCAGGGGCAGATTAATCTACAAAGGGAAGGTGATTCCAAGGCAGTTCTCCACCCTCACTCCCATTTGGCCACTTCCCACCCCTGCTATTTGGCTGAGGCCTGCTGATCGCTCGCTCCTCTCCTCCCACAAGGCCTCCTCGCGACTCTCCGCCCCCTACCCCAAGGTCTGCCTGCTGCCCACCCCTCTCTGCCCCTCCCCTGAGGCCTGCCCTGCCCATCGCCCACACCTCTCTGCCCCCTCCCCTGAGACCCACCCTGCCCTTCGCCCCCAACTCTCTGCCCCCTCCCCTGAGACCTGCCCTGCCCTTCGCCCACCCCTCTCTGCCCCCTCCCCTGAGACCTGCCCTGCCCATCGCCCACACCTCTCTGCCCCCTCTCCTGAGACCCACACTGCCCACCTCTTTCTTTGATCATCTGTTGTTATTCCTTGAAACATCAAGGATGGAATAAAAAGCGAGTTTACTCCAGGGTGAGGAAAGAAAGGAGCCATCAACCCCCTGGCAAAGCTCAATGCCCCAGAGAAAACCTGCCCCTTGCTATCGCAATCACTGATGTACTGGGGATATGACGGGAAAGGGACTGTCTGAATGATCGGGGCAGGAAATGGACAAAAATCTACAGCAACATCATTAACCACAAGCACACTCTCCTCGTGTTCCAGCCAGAAGGGAAAGGACCAGGAATTCTTGCAGTTCCGCCATGGACACACTTACACAAGGGCACAGCAGTGTGTGTGTTGTGGAAGCTGGTCTGAGGAAACAACTGGAATTGATCACTCAGTGAGAACAGAACTAGAGTGCAGTGAAAGCCACATATCAAGCAAGTAGTTGTGGCTGAGTGGTTAAAGCGATGGACTAGAAATCCATTGGGGTCTCCCTGCGCAGGTTCAAATCCTGCCAACTACGCAGGAAGTTGTGGTTCTTTAGTTTCAATGGAGCTGGGTCTTGTCTCACTTTTCAGTTATGTCTACATGAAAGAATAATGTGGCTTAAGTTAAAGTGTTTTAATTGAACAGCTGTTGCATGTCCACCCTATTCCCCTGTGTCACCAGAGCACATCCATGCTAGCATCTCTTGGATCGCCACAGAGAGCAGTGCACTGTGGGTAGCTATCCCACTGTGCAACTGGCTGCAGGGTGCTTTGGGAAGGGTTTGCAATGCCTCACAGGCTGGTACAGCATCACATGATGCAGGTTTCTATCCCATTGTTCCATGGGCATCCTACTAGATTGCCAGCTGCTTTTCAACTGCAATGTGTGTGATAGGGTAGAGAGCATGTGTGTGTGGGGGGTGGGGGGAGACAGTGTGTGCATTGCGGAAGAGTGAGTGTGTCGCACACTTTCTCTAAGTTCAGACAGCTGCTGGAAGCAACCAGTCCTGAGGCAGGGGACAGCCCCGACATCAGGCCCCCTTCTCTCACTGGCTCAGCTCAGCACAGCACTCTCTGTCACACACACACATTGCTGCCTGCTTATCTCTATGTCAGGGGGGCTGGAACAGGGGGTTTAGAGGGCCATGGCCCCACCACTCTTTACTGGCTGTTAGGACAAATGATGGGGAGGGGGAGGGTGCACTCTTGGGGAAGAGGCGTCTGTGGGTGTGGCCTCGGGGGGAGAGGTGCTGTGAGTGGGGGTCCTTAGGGAAGGGGTGTCATGGGGGTGCCACAGTTCGGACAACGGTGCCGCCCCCCACTGTAAGGAAGCTTCTGCTGCCCTTGCTCTGTGTTGGCAGAGCGGGAGAGAGCAGCATCCACGGCAGTGATTTGCTCCCCGGGGCTCCGGCAGGGGGGCTCAGGAGGTGATTTAAAGGGCCAGGGGCTCCGGCCGCTGCAGGGAGCCCTGGGCCCTTTAAATCACCAGCCTGGGGAAGCTGGGCCGGGCTGGCACAGCGTACCGGCTCTTGCCGGTACCCCATACCGGAACATACCGGCTTACTTTCACCTCCAGAAGGTCCTCACATGGATCAATAAATGGTTAAAAGACAAGAAACAAAGGGTAGGAATAAATGGTCAGTTTTCAGGATGGAAACAGGTAACTAGTGGTGTCTGTACTGGGACCAGGACTAGTCAACATATTCATAAACAACCTGCTAAACAGTGAGCTGACAAAATTTGCAGATGATCCAAAACTACCAGCTTGCTGCCTAGAACGAACGCTCCTTGAATGGGGTGATCCACAGGGAATCATAGAATCATAGAACTTAAGATCAGAAGGGACCATTATGATCATCTAGTCTGACCTCCCGCAAGATGCAGGCCACAAAAGCTGACCCACCCACTCCTGAAATAATTCTCTCCCTTGACTCAGCTGTTGAAGTCCCCAAATCCTGATTTAAAGACTTCAAGTAGCAGATAATCCTCCAGCAAGCGACCCCTGCCCCATGCTGCAGAGGAAGGCGAAAAACCTCCAAGGTCTCTGCCAATCTACCCTGGAGGAAAATTCCTTCCCGACCCCAAATATGGCGATCAGCTGAACCCCGAGCATGCGGGCAAGACTCTCCAGCCAGACACGCAGGAAAAAGACTTTCAATATCCCAACATTGACCCTCGGTACTAATTACCAGTGGTTGCACGTTATTGACCTATTGACTAAATCACGTTCTCCTATCAAACCATTCCCTCCATAAACTTATCAAGATTAATCTTAAAGCCAGAGAGGTCCTTCGCCCCCACTGTTTCCCTCGGTAGGCTGTTTCAGAATTTCACTCCCCTGATGGTTAGAAACCTTCGTCTAATTTCAAGCCTAAACTTCCCGACTGCCAATTTATATCCATTTGTTCTTGAGGGAGTAGCTCAAACCTCCAAAGTGCCTGGCCAGGGGCAGGACATTGGCACAGCAAGGGAGGGGTGTGGCAGTGACATCACAAAGGCCTTTTGCAGGACCTCAGACTATTGGTCAAAGGTGGTGGGGAGGTGGTGACCTCACAGAGAGATGCTGACATCAGCCAGGCAGGACAGGGGCGAGGGGCCAGGGAAACCTCAGAGACCCCTGTGGCTTTGCTTCAGCAAGTCTCCTTCTCCAGGTCTCTCTCTGAGGACTGAGAGAGTATTCGGGTTCACGTACTTGAGCGCCAGGAGGAACCTCTTTCGAGTTTTCTCCTTCCCTTTTCTTGATTTTGAAATTAACCATCAGATCTTGAATTTCCTGGGTTCTCTCCCTGGCTCTGACTCTCTCTTGTGCAATCCCTCGGCAGTTACCCAACTCACCAGCGTGTGGGAGCGAGGGGCTGGGGCTGGGTTGTGACACGGCCCAGAGTCCCGTACTGCCCCTTTGTTACTCACCCCGGGGCAGGGTGGGGGATGGCCTGGGAGACCCGCTAAGAAAGGTGCTTCTGGTGGGTCTGTGTGTGGGTCACACTGCCCCCTGCTGGATAGACCCCTCTAGGTCAGAAACAGTCTCAGCCCGGGTCAGACCCGGGGAGCCAAGCCCAGCCCCCTCTGTCGCCACGGCCATGTCTATTGGTATCCTGGAAAGGTCCATTCTCATGGGTAGCTGTCCAGTGGCACTGAGTTCCACAGGCCTCGGCACACGCTGTGTGGGGCAGGAGGTGTTTGTGTTGGGAGCAGTGGGAGTGAACTGTGTGCGGTTGTGTCTCTGCGCACAATTGCGAATATTCTGGTGTGTGTGTGTGATTGTGAGTGTGGCTGGGGAGTGTGATTGTTTCTCTCTTTGGGGGTGGAGCTAGCATGCCCCTCTGGGTGTGTTGTGTGTAAGTGTTCTTGGGATTGTGTGAGTCCCTTGTGCGTCAATGTGTGTGTGTGTCACTTGCTGCAGGATACAAAATCCTGCAAAGCCACCACACACTCACACACAGAGTGGGGCTCAGCCCCACCCGCCGGGGGCAGCAGGGCCACACCCGCCTCTCCTGGGCCCGCGGGGCCAATTTCCCACCCCGCCCCGGCCCCGGGCGGGGGCCCCCACCGGGGGGGGGGCATTGCCCGGGGGGGGGGGCAGATGTGCTGGATTCAGAAGGAAGCACTTTGGGAAAATCAGTCAAGGCCCTTAGCAGAGCTGGGACACAGACCCAGTGACCCCTGCACCACCCTGGGAGGGGAGTGGGGTTGAGTGGTCAGAGCAGGGGGGGGGGGGCTGGGCACCCGGACCCCTGGGTTCTATCCCTGGCTCTGGGGGTGGAAGGGGTCTAGAGCAGGAGGACTGGGAGCCAGGACTCCTGGGTTCCATAGGGGAGACTGTTTTTTCCTGTGCTTCCTTCCCTAGAGATCCCAGCCCAGCCCCCTAGAGGAGACTGAGCACAAGTGGGGGGAGTTGTTCTCCCACTTTGGAGTTATGATTCAAACCCCTTCACTCAGTGCTCCCGCTCATATCGGCCAGCTGCAGCCTCATCTCCTGGAACTCGGGCAGCTGGCGCTTGATCCGGTCGTACAGTCACACGCTGACTGGCTCCCCTGCCTGGATGCTCTTGTGGAAATCCCACAGGCGACGCTGCAGGGCTTGGCACCGTTGGTTTCTTTAATGTTGTGGTGTTTCCCCGGCCGCCGGAAAAAAGCCGCCAACTCCTCCCTCACCGACTCCCACCAATCCCCCTGGTTGCCACAGAACCCTCTGATGTTTTCCCGTTCTGCCAACACCTCCAGGCCTCGCCCCCCTGCTCCTTTATCTTGCAAGCTCTGGATGTTCAGCTTCCAATGTCCTCTGCCCTGGGTCAGGGACAGGGGTGGCTCCAGGCACCAGCGCAGCAAGCGGCGGGGGGGTGGCCTGCTGGTCGCTGTGAGGGTGGCAGTCAGGCTGCCTGCAGGAGGTCCCCTGGTAATGCGCATTAGGCGATGCCTGCGGGAGCTCTGCCAGTCACGCGGCTTCAGCAGCAATTCGGTGGTGGTTACGCCAAAGGCACAGGATCGGCAGACCTCCCGCAGGCATGCCGCCGAATCCGCCTTACCAGAGGATGTCCCGTAGGTGTTGGGATAGATCTGTATTACATTATATACTAATGTTAGATGTGTAGAAAGTGTGACTAGAGTGAGGGGCACCAGCAGAGCTGTGAGTCTGGAGGTCAGGACTGGGATGGCAGGGGCTGCGGGTCGGGAGTGAGGGGCACCAGCAGAGCTGTGAGTCTGGAGGTCAGGACTGGGATAGCAGGGGCTGCAGGTCGGGAGTGAGGGGCACCAGGAGAGCTGTGAGTCTGGAGGTCAGGACTGGGATAGCAGGGGCTGCGGGTCAGGAGTGAGGGGCACCACTAGAGCTGGGGGGAACCCAGGGGGCTGCAGGTCGGGAGTGAGGGGCACCAGCAGAGCTGTGAGTCTGGAGGTCAGGACTGGAATGGCAGGGGCTGCAGGTCGGGAGTGAGGGGCACCAGCAGAGCTGTGAGTCTGGAGGTCAGGACTGGGATAGCAGGGGCTGCGGGTCAGGAGTGAGGGGCACCACTAGAGCTGGGGGGAACCCAGGGGGCTGCAGGTTGGGAGTGAGGGGCACCAGCAGAGCTTTGGGTCTGGAGGTCAGGACTGGGATAGCAGGGGCTGCAGATCGGCAGTGAGGGGCACCGGCAGCACAGCGACTGAGGAACTCAGCAGGAGTCCAGGGGCTGTGGGTCGGGCGTGAGGTGCACCAGCAGAGCTGGAGGAGCGCAGGGGGCTGCGGGTCGGGATTGAGGGGCACCAGCAGAGCTGTGAGTCTGGAGGTCAGGACTGGGATGGCAGGGGCTGCAGGTCGGGAGTGAGGGGCACCAGCAGAGCTGGAGGGAGCGCAGGGGGCTGCGGGTCGGGAGTGAGGGGCACCAGGAGAGCTGTGAGTCTGGAGGTCAGGACTGGGATAGCAGGGGCTGCGGGTCAGGAGTGAGGGGCACCACTAGAGCTGGGGGGAACCCAGGGGGCTGCAGGTCGGGAGTGAGGGGCACCAGCAGAGCTGTGAGTCTGGAGGTCAGGACTGGGATGGCAGGGGCTGCGGGTCGGGAGTGAGGGGCACCGTCAGAGCTGGAGGGAGCGCAGGGGGCTGCGGGTCGGGAGTGAGGGGCACCAGCAGAGCTGTGAGTCTGGAGTTCAGGACTGGGATGGCAGGGGCTGCAGGTCGGGAGTGAGGGGCACCAGCAGAGCTGTGAGTCTGGAGGTCAGGACTGGGATGGCAGGGGCTGCGGGTCAGGAGTGAGGGGCACCAGCAGAGCTGTGAGTCTGGAGGTCAGGGCTGGGATAGCAGGGGCTGCGGGTCGGGAGTGATGGGCACCAGTAGAGCTGTGAGTCTGGAGGTCACATCTGCAGGGAACAGTTCTGAACTTGGAGCACTTACAACTTGGAGAGTCTTTGTAGGGCATCCCAAAGGTTTCCTGTATTCACAGACAGTTGTTGAGATGGTTCACCCAATTCCTCACCTGGGCACACAGCTCTCGAGAGCACTTTTTTCCTAGAGCCATAGAGGTCTGAGACCCACGGCTGTTCCCCTCATTCCAGCTGCGAGATCACATCAGGTTTGGAAACTGGAAACCCTGGGAAGGGAAAGAAAACAAGGAAGGTCCATGGAATTTGTGGGATACTTGTCACAAGGAATATTCCATGGTTTTAACCCCAGCTCATTTTTAAGACGTAACACCCCAAGGTCGGCTTCCTTGGCTCAAAGTGGCAGGAGAGTTATTATTATAACTCATATTCATGACCTTAGTGCCTAAGAGCCAATGAACCGTGGGCCCCTGTTGTGCTAGGCACAGCACAAACCCAGAATAGAAGATGGCCCAGGCCCTGAAGAATTTACAGTCTAACTAGACAAGACAGACACAGATGAGGGAAGAGGTGGAACCCACCAGCAGAGTGAACTATGTGAAGGCAGAGGGACAGATCTGATGAACACAGGTATAGAACTTGAGACTATTGTATTTAATGTTATAACTAGGGCCAGTGTTTTCCGGAAATTGCTGCTGTTACTGCATTTCCCCCTGAAATTACTCTTCATTTCTGGAATCACCCTTTGTATCCAGAATAGCTGAACAGAAGGTGGTTGGGGATGCAGGGTCACAAACCCCACATTTCTGCCTGGAGACCCCTGACTCCTCCCCAGGGCACGGGGCAGAGGCTGGGGGCTGGCTGCTTTTGAGACTTGCTGCCAATTTCTTCCCTCCTCATACAAGTCTGGGCTAAGAAAAAACACTGGAGCTTCCCCTTGGGAGATGGGGCACTTGGCAGTGGGACGCTGGGCACCCTCATCGTGCTGCAGCGCAGACGGTGCTCGCACCTGCTCTCGGCTGCGTCCACAGCACCTCTCCCCTGCTCATCTCCCCTGCACACAGCTGGTTCATGTCCCGTCTCCCCAGCACACAGCCGGCTGTAGGCTCTCAATGCCCAGTGTCTGGGTCCCACCTTCCCCACACAGCTGGCTCCTGTCCCCTGCCCACAATGCACTTTCCAGCTGTAAAAGATTATATATTGCTCATGCTTGTCAATTACTCTGTTTTCGCTGCCAGCAAACACTGGCCTTACTTATGACTGTTATCTGTATCTTTGAGCCAGCCCTTGAAAGCACGAATACATCACAGACTGTGGTGCTGAGATGGGCCAGATGATACCGGGGAGGCTGAGGGATGGGGAGATGGGTTTCCTGTGCAATCTGGTGTCACTAAGGCTGGATCTCAAGGCTGGTTATGCAGAACTCCATCTTCTGAAGCTTTGCCCCGCACAGAAAGGGGCAGGGACTGATTTTACCTCTTTCGGGAGACTGAATATGACAGACTTTTTGGAGAGAAATAGTTGAGTTTGAGCTGACTGAGAAGGGCCTTTTTGGGCTACAAACTGCCATGACCTGAGAACCCAGACGTAAGCTTTTAAAGAAGGTTTTTAATACACTTTGGAATGATCGGGGATTCCCAAGAGGACTGATGGTAAAGAAACATTTTGATGCTTTTCTTGCTTTATATCTTTTCCCCATAAGGCACAATGCCACTGTCATGGATCCACAGGATCTGTGCAATGCCCTGGCTTTTAAACAGTCCTTGGGAGGTGCCCCTTGAGTGCACTACACCCCCAACGGGTCCCACTCTTCCACAAGGACAGGCCATGTAGCTTCAGCACCTGAGACTGAGCCTCTGGCTTCAACACTCCTATTTCAACCTGTAGCTCTGCCAGCAGATCCAGCCGAACTACACTCCTGTTCACAGACTGTTCCTCAGTCAATGCACAGAGCAAGTTTGTGCTGTGACACTCGGCAGACTTTTAAAACATAGCAGGGTTCATTAGTCAACTGAAACACAGCACTGAACGTCTTTAGATTAGCACAGAGAAGCAAATACGACGATATAGTCCATACTGGGCAATGCCCTTGAGCCAGGCTGCTGTAGAAAACAGTTTGGTTTCCTTTCACTGAGCCTGTCCATTTGTCTTCGCTCCGGTAGAGCTCCCTGCATCTGCAAACCCAGTTCTTCCTGCTCCCAAGCACATCATGAGTCCATGTATGCTTCACTCAGCCAAGCTGAGATCCTCCCATGGACAGGTGACAATTATTCCCTGGTCTCTGTCGGGTATTCCATTGCTGTAGGTTGGTCCCAGCCTGTCCTTAATGACCCATTCATATCACCCCGTGACAGCTCCGTGACAAAACACCACATGTCTCCTCCTCTTTATAATCATGGCAACACCAACCCCAGAGGGAAACTGAGGTGTGTATTGGCATCACCAAAATTCCTGCCTCTCTCTCACACACACACACACTGCTCACAGCCCTTGGAGAGAAAGCAAAGCACAGGAACTGGATGTTAGTCCAGTGAACACAATGGAGGACAAGCCGCAATCCTCACACCCTGGTCAAACAGGAGAGGCATGTGGGTCCCCACCCATAGAGAGGGGCTGGCTAGAGGCCCGATACCCAAGAGGCCATTCCTTGAGCAGACCATGGAGGCAGGTCAAAGGCTTCGCTACCCCAGAACTGTGGCATCGCAAAAGCACATTTTGGGGAATTAGGAAATCTAGTGACTCAGGTGTAATGGGAGGGAGAATTAAACTCCCCCAGTGTGTGGAGAAGGCTGGGGAATTAAACACTAAAATTCAGGAGCAACAGCCCCTAATTCTTCTGAAAAGAAGGAAGTTTGGGGTGGGCTTTAGCAATTAGGTTGCACCACATTCATAGATTGGAATTATTAATTAATAAGTGATGTAAATCATGAGTATTAATGCTTGATGCTTATGGACTTCCCAAAGGCCACGTATGGGTTGGGGCAGCTATTGACATTCTTGTAATAAGAGAAAAGGAGCAGATATGGTATATAGCCATCCTATTACCATAAGGAAGTGGATAAAATACCTCTCCTAGCTACCAGGTTTTCATTTTGTCGGGTCACTGAGACAGTGTAAACTGAAGCAGGGCTCCCTTCTGATGGGCTCCCTTGCCCGTCCATCTTTCTTTCCAAGGGTGTCCGTATGTTGTAAGTATGCACAGTGCAAAACCCTCTTTACTGTACTTATCTTAGTTTAATCGTTACGTGTATTGAGCCTGGCCTATGATTTCAGTTATAACTGTCTGGATTAAATCACGTTTCTGTGTTTCACCAAATTCCATCTTCTCAATTACCTTTGAGTAGCCATGTACAAGGGCAAGTTGTGCCCCAACCTGTAATCTTATAGGTGTAGAAACTGTACAGGCTACACCACCGCCCTGTGACATCATCAGCCAAGCGCCCATTGGTGCCTGGGAGGTGGCCCTGGTGTGGGAGGGAGGATGCAGCAAGGACTCAGGGTCGGAGGCCGGGGTCACTGTGCATAGAGATGGGGAGGTCATATGGGGAGGGGGGTAATGAGCGGGAGAGGGAGGTCAAGAGTTATAATAATAATAATATTGGGGGGGGGGGAAATATATAATGAAGTGAAACTGAACAGAAAAAAATGGAGTGGAGGCTCTAAAGCAACAAGGTTTGGGTAGGGATTTGGGGTTAAAGGTCTGGGATCCCCCAGAGCTCTGGATCCCCAAACCTCTCCTCCCTCCCACTGACCCACCCAGCCCACTTCCCGGGTGCCCTTCCTCCACACTCCCCTCCGCTTCTTCCCATTACTCTCAGCCGGCACCACCTCCCGGCACCTTGGGAGCTTCTTGTGTTCCCTCCTCCTCTCTCACTACCTCCTCCCTCCCTGCTGCTTCTTAGCTCTAACCCTGCACACGCCGTCCCCATGTCCTGGCACCCCAGAATTATCTACTCCTCCCTTCTCCTCCCCTCCCATAGCTCTGTTCTCCCTTCACCCGTGGGGTCCTGAATGGCAACATTATACACTCTCCTATCAAAAGAGGAGCTCACCTGACTGTCACACAAGCCAGGCATGAGTCACACACCTATTAACTCAATTTAGAATTCTACAGGTGGCATATTTTCCTCCTAAAATGAGGAAACGGCATGAAAGCTACAGTTATTAATGTAGTTATTAAGGTATCCTATAAGGATACTGTAGCAGGGTGGACCCTGCTCCTGCCCGGAAGGGCTTGAAATGCTGCCTGCCAGGGCTTGAGAGCGATGGCTCTGGAAGCTGGGCTGATTAAGGAAGTGGCTGCAACTGCGGCCACGCCCCAAACTGAAGCCCTGGGGCTTATAAGAAGGCAGGGAAGCCAGGAGCAGTCAGTCTCTCCCTCTGCTTCCAGAGGGAGATGGGCCTGGCTGCTTAGAGTTTGAAAAGGTACCTATGGTGAAGCAGGGCTGGGGAAGGGCTGAGGAGCTAGGGAAGCTCCAGCCTGGAAAGCCCCAGGCTGCGGCCTAGAAAAGGGCAAGAGGTACTGGGGGTTGCAAGGGACAACCCAGGAGTAGGTAAAGCAGCAGGTCCAAACCCACTTTTGCCTGTGATGAGTGGGCTGATACTGCAGTCTGCCCCAGGGTGTGGGGCTAGACCATGACTGTCAGTGGCCACTACTGAGGCAAAGTGGGGATAGTAGGGTGGGGGTTCCCCTGGGAGGGGGAGACCCAATTATAGTTAAAGGGGCACCGGGTCCTGGGAGGGACACGGGGCCGAGAGCAAAAAGGGGGATCACCGGCCTGCAGAGGGCGCTCCAGGCTGGAAAAGAGCTAATTCCCCGGAAAAACCAGCAGGAGGCGCCGCGGCGGTGAGTAGCCCGTTTACACGTGGTGGAGAATGCGGGCATAGCGGTCCGCCCCTGATACAAGAAGCCTGGGCAGGGACTGTGGGACAGTTGCCCAGAAGAGGACGGCCCTAGATAGAGATGGAGGTAGAGGCCCTTATTAAGCTCCTGGCCGAGAGCTAGCGGCAGCAGCAACAGCAGCTCGTGCAGCAGCTGGGGGCCCACCAGCAGCAGCTACTTCAGACCCTGGGGGTCCAGCATCGGGAGCAACAGACTCAATGTCTCCAGCAGCTCGCCACCCTGTGGCCGAGCCCCGGTGGCGTCGCACCAGGGGGGGCCGCTTCACCTGCACCCCCTGCGCCACCGGTGCGCCTGACCAAGATGGGGCCCGAGGATGACCCCGAGGCGTATCTCGTCACCTTTGAGCGGGTGGCGGCAGTGGCCGGGTGGGCACCGGACCAGTGGGCGACTCTCCTCGCCCCCTATTTGACGGGGCCTGCGCAGACGGCTTACCGGGGGCTCCCCGACGATGAGGCTCGAGTTTATGTGCGAGTGAAAGCCGCCATCTTGGACGCTTTCGACATTACCCCCGAGACCTTTCGATGGCGGTTTCGGGGAACGCCTTATCCTCCAGGCGCCCGGCCCCAGGCCATCGCCCAGGAACTAAAGGACGCGGCTAGCAGGTGGCTACAGCCTGAGCGGGGAACCACCGCGGAACTGACAGAACAGATCGTCCTTGAGCAGTTCACTCACATTCTCCCGAAACCTGGACGGGCGTGGGTGCTCCGGCACCGACCGCAAACACTGCGCGCAGCAATCACCCTCATGGAAGACTTTCTGGAAGCCGAGGCCCCTCTAGGGCCGGCCGCCTGGGCCCCGAGTCCGAGACCGGGCACGCAGAGACGAGCTGAGCCCAAAATGGTGGAGAAACGATACAGAGACTCCTGTTGTAGAGCCTGTGGGACTCGGCTCGCCGAACAGCAAGCGGGGCTGCGGCAGGGGAGGGCACACGGACCTCATTGGAGCCCAGGCACCCGGGGCAGGAGGCCGGGGCCAAGGCCAAGGAACTGTTGGGCCTGTGGGAAACCAGGGCACTTGAAGAGGGAGTGCCCCCACGGAGCTCGCAGGGCCCAGCCAAGCCCAGAAAGAAGAGCTAAGACCCACAAAACTGGGGCCGAAGCAGGGGGGAGGCCTCGAGGGTGCTTCCACTGCCACCCCAAGGGCCACGTCACGAGGCAATACCCCCTGGGGCAGAAAGGGGACGTGCCTGTAACTGAGGCTCGGTCTGGGACCCCCCGCCAGGAAGGGGTAGTCCAGACCGAGGCCCCTAAGCAGAAAGGGGCTGGGGCAAAACGGCCTCGCCGTAACCAGGGAACCCAAACTGAGGGGGGAACCCACAGAGGACCAGGGAGGTCTATGGTGGGGACCCGGAACCAGGGGGAAGTCAACAGGCTGCTCCAAACAATGGAGGGCCTGCGGCAAGAAAGAGATTCCCTGCGGGCCCAGCTGAGAAGAATGCTGGGCCGGTAGAACACCCCGCCTGCCCCCCCCGAGGGGTTCTTGAGGGGGAGGGTGTGTAGCAGGGTGGACCCTGCTCCTGCCCGGAGGGGCTTGAAATGCTGCCTGCCAGGGCTTGAGAGCGGTGGCTCTGGAAGCTGGGCTGATTAAGGAAGTGGCTGCAGCTGCGGCCACGCCCCAAACTGAAGCCCTGGGGCTTATAAGAAGGCAGGGAAGCCAGGAGCAGTCAGTCTCTCTCTCTGCTTCCAGAGGGAGATGGGCCTGGCTGCTTAGAGGTTGAAAAGGTACCTATGGTGAAGCAGGGCTGGGGAAGGGCTGAGGAGCTAGGGAAGCTCCAGCCTGGAAAGCCCCAGGCTGCGGCCTAGGAAAGGGCAAGAGGTACTGGGGGTTGCAAGGGACAACCCAGGAGTAGGTAAAGCAGCAGGTCCAACCCCCTATTGCCTGTGATGAGTGGGCTGATACTGCAGTCTGCCCCAGGGTGTGGGGCTAGACCATGACTGTCAGTGGCCACTACTGAGGCAAAGTGGGGATAGTAGGGTGGGGGTTCCCCTGGGAGGGGGAGACCCAATTATAGTTAAAGGGGCACCGGGTCCTGGGAGGGACACGGGGCCGATAGGAAAAAGGGGGATCACCGGCCTGCAGAGGGCGCTCCGGGCTGGAAAAGAGCCAATTCCCCGGAAAAACCAGCAGGAGGCGCCGCGGTGGTGAGTAGCCCGTTTACAGATACATTAAATGCAATTTTAAAATGACTGTTGGCACCAAAAAGGCACATGTCCAAAAATTATTTTAGTGGGTGGGAGATAAGGCAAAAAAAGTGGGGCAAGGGAACTTGTCAAAACTTGTATGACAATTAAAGGTATAAAGTTATCACTGCTCAGATTTTTTAGAGCCCCCACAGCTTCTAATAACCGAGGGGACAGGACTCCTCACCCAGCAAGACCACCGTCTCATAGTTCTCCTGCATGACGTCTCTGCAGAGGGCTCTCTGAGCGGGGTCCAGCAGAGCCCACTCTTCCCTGGTGAAATACACAGCCACCTCCTCGAAGGTCACCGGCCCCTGAAAGAGCAAGAGTCCAACACTCAGTACCTGCTGCCCCCGTCACAACCCCACCACTCATGGGGGGAAAGGAGCCAATCAAAGGGAAGCTCTGGGTGGCTCACAGGCAGGAGTCCCACCTCCACCCCATTCACAGCATCCAGGAAATGCCAGGGTGAGGGGACGAAGCGAGAGCCCCTTGTCTCTCCCAGCAGATCCGTCACCCCCCTACTAGCCGCAGACGGATACAGGAGATGGAGCCCCTGGCAGGGCGCAGGGAGAGCTCGCTGGCAGAGAGCCCAACGCTGTTCTCATTGTCAAGAGCAGGACAGGACCAGACTTAGTGGGGGGCAGACGACATGACGGTCCAGGGGGGCCTTGCTGAGGGGGTTCCTCCAGCAGGGGTGTCCGGTCTCTCCTCCCCCCACTTCTCTTCAGCTGTCTGCCCCTGCAGCTCTTCCTGCAGCCCTGCCCCCTCCCCCACTGGGAGCTGCCCCGGCCAAGCTGCTCCCAGGAGCCTCCTGTGTGCCGTGCGGCGGGGGGGGGAGGGGGTTTGCTGATGTCAGGGAGGCCCCACCCTCCTGCCTCTGTGCCCAGTCTCTGCTGAGCTGAGGGGTGGTGGTGGTGGGGGGGGGGGACATGATTCTGTGCTGCTGCCTCTGGGTCAGGAGTGGGAGCTGCTGGCCCCTGCTGCCGTGTGAACGAGCCTTCGGACTAGTGAGTGTCGCTGGGCTGGAAGCGACAGCGGGCTGTGACTCACCCCCCACCCCCACACACTCACCCCACAATAGACACTTCAATTACTGTTATTACTTCTTTTTACTTCCTGTCAAAATGTGCAAAGTGCACATAGTCTCTGTAATTTTATTCTTTCACATTTGGTCAGGATGACAGTGCTGGTATTTTAGCTTTCTAACTGGTCTGTGCATTTCAAAATTTTATTTCTGTCTTATGCTTAAATTCAATTCTTTGAGTAATGAGTTCTAAAATGCCTCACCTGTCCTGGCTGGAGTAATTATCATTATTACTGTTATTACCGTATTGTGCTTTGTCATTCATTATTTAAAATGGTACAGTCAAATAACAGACTCTACATTTTGCATGTACTTACCTTAGCAGGGCTCATTTAAAAAAAATTAGCTAAACTCAAAACTTTAGACACTGTGCAGATGAAGATCACTTATCTTCAGATTGTATTTTTAAATCTGTCTGTAAAGTAACTTAAAATGTCTATGAAAATAAATACAGTTCCAAGTATGATACTAATAGCAATGATGGAGTGAAATGTTAGTGAGTCACCTACATGATAGTGACCAGTTAACACAAATGCCGAAATAACTAGAGAAATAAATTCCCATTCGTAAAACAGAGAAAAAAAACTTTAATCCCCTATGTAAACTAAGTAAATATGTTTTCAGTGGAATGAAAAACAATTGACTAAAATAGAGGAGATAATGGCAGTAACATGGAGCGTGTCTCTTAGAGAACGTAAGCAGATTTTATTTATTTTTATTTATCTCTACTAAAGATGGGGTAAAAAGTATCAACCTTGTGTTTCTGATACCTGCATTAAAGCTCCAGAACTGATACCTCAAGGCTTGGGATAGGGAATATCTTGCTGTATTGTCTCCTGATTGTTCTAAATTTACTTTTAAATTTAATATGTGGCTGTATTAAGATTATGGGAAAAGAGGTACCAAGTGGTAACAGGGTGAACAATTAGCAGGAAGATTAATTTTAAATAAAAATTTTTTTGTAAAGGCACCTCTGTTTCCAAATGTGCCTTAACCACAGGATACAGGTTGTGTGTCAATGCTAATGAGGTATAATCAGAATCACATTATAAAAAGGGGGTGCCCAGAGCAGGAAAATTGAGCTCCCTATGGGAAATTCCAGCAGGAACCATCCCTCTACTGATGATCAATCCATGAGAGACACCTCAGACCCTAATACTATTGAACAGGATGTGAGTAGAACTAGAGTTGTAACTTTTGCACAGGTCTTCATATAATGTCTATATGCCTTGGGTCGTCATAACCTTAACTGTAACTTCAATAAAACTTGTAAAACCGACTAGACCTTGTAGCTGTGAATGTCTGTGTGGTCACTCCCCTTGGTCTTTGTGTGTTCCTAGAGACTGTGCATTTGAAGCAAGTAGCAGAGGCGACTTTCACTCTGTTAAGCTTGAAACTGTCGCCACCAGAGCCGACCCCGCGGCGGTGTAATGCCACATTACAAACTGCACTTTAAATAAAAGGCTGCACAATACACCACACACCAGGCCACCCTCACTTCTGCGCTGCTGCTGGCGGTGGCATGGCCTTCAGAGCTGGCGCTCGGCCAGCACCCGCCGCTATCAGGCTGCCCTGCCAGTGCTGAATTTGTGCCATGGCTGAGCTCTGGCACCTCTTTCAATACAAATTAAGCACTAGAGGGAGGCACCGGGGCCTGGACGTGACGGTGGGGAGCCCGTGAGGGCCAGGGGGGATGGGGGGCACCAAAATACAAGTTCACCCAAGGCGCCATTTTCTCTCAGGCCAGCCCTGGAGCTGGGTATGGGGGAGGGGCACATCCCCTAAGGCCGTGGTTCTCAAGCAGGGGTCCCTGGACCTCTGGGGGGCTGCGAGCTGGTTCCAGGGGCTCCTCCAAACAGGGCCAGTGTTAGACTCGCTTGGGCCCAAGGCAGAAAGCCCAAACCTCCCTGCCTGGGGCCATGAGCCCTGCCACCAGGGGCTGAAGCCAAAGCTGGAGCAATTAGCTCTGTGGGGGGCCCTGTCACATGGGGCCCCAGGCAATACCCCCGTTTGCTACCCCCTAACACCAGCCCTTGCTTTTCTGTGCAGAAAACCAGGCATATGCAGGGCAGTGGGGGTTTTATAACATGTTCAGGGGCCTCAGAAAGAAAACAGTTGAGAACCCCTGACTAAGCCTCATTGGTGGGTGCCCCTCTACATCTCACAGCCGCCGCTGGTTAGTCGGTGAGGCTCCAGCCCTGGGATTCTGCTCCCCTTACCTAGCCCCACCTAGGTGTGTTCTTTGCTCTTCCACAAATCAGAGCATTTCCACCTTCTAACCTCATGGGTCTGTTCCTAGAATGGAAGCCACATATTACCCAGATCCCAACAGGTTTGCTACACCCTGGCTTCCTCCCATTCTCCACCCTGTGAATTTCCTGCCCCGCACCAACCTCTAAACCAGACTGCCCAAGCCTCCCACCTCCTGTGTATCTGCTGTCACTCTCCCTCCAGCAGGAACCCACCAATAACCCCCAATAATCCCTACCTGAACGGGCTCCTCTGCAGCCATTTCCCTTCCCTGTCCCATGGGAGGATGGGATGAACCGGAGCGAGACGTGGGCATCATTCTGCAGCCTGGCAGGGTGAGAAGGGCAGTTGTGGAGGTTTCAGAACTGGCTTTAGTTCATTTCACATCACAATTCCCCCAGGCCCTTTCCCTGCAGACAGACATCCTAGACTCTGCCATGCTGGGAAATGCTCAATCTCTTTATTACAGTGCAGACCTGACCCCTCCTGCCAGGGGTAAATCCACAGACATTTTTCAGCCTCTGCAGTAATAAAGTCTCTGAACAAAATGCTAGAAAGGAGCAGAACCAAAGGGGCTGGGAAGGCTCCATAGGGGACACTGGTTCCTCCTTCCCCACCGGTGCCCCAGCCATGCCCTGTGGCTGGCAGAGAACGGCCACCCCATCTCCACCCCAGAGGGAGCTGTGTCTCAGGGCTCCCCCAAACAGCACCCAGGAACCCCCATCCCTTTTGGGGAATGACTCATGGCAACAATTTCCCACCCAAACAAGGACGAATTGCTGCAGATGAAATGGGGGGTGGGGGGAAGCCCCCCAAATATGAGGAAAATTTAAATTGATATTTGAGAATTATGGAGAAAATCGGGAAAAATAAGAGACTAGAGAGTCAATAATTTTAGGAAAAACGAGGGAATCTCCTTGGGTTTGACGGTCCTGTGTGGTGAGGGGAGAGAAAAGGGGGAGAACCAGAGAGACTTGTTACCAGTGCTGGGGAGGGAAGTGGCACAGACCGGGGAAGGAGGCAGGTATCTCCCCCCCCACTCACACACACTCTCCCCCTGGACTTTCCCGGCTGCCCAGAGACCGTTCAACCCCCACCTGCCCCACTGCCCTTCCCCCGCTTGCAGCTCCGGCTTCTCCCTCCGTCCCCGCCAGCCACACAACGGGGAACCCCCGGGCCCCAGGCTCTGGCCCCACCTGGATCCCAGCGGGGCCGGGGGCAGATCCTGGCTGCAGCTGAGAACAGCGGCTCCGCTCCGGCCCGGGCGGCTCCAGCGCTGCTGGCAGCACGTGGCCACCAGGGAGCAGCTGCTGAGCCCGGGCTCCTGCGTCACAATGTGCCAGAGCCCCGCCCCCAGGAGCTGCCCCGCCCCGGCCTGTGCCAGAGCCCCGCCCCGGGAGCTGCCCTGCCCTCGTGCTGTGCCAGAGCCCCGCCCCAGAAGCTGCCCTGCCCCGGCCTGTGCCAGAGCCCCGCCCCGGGAGCTGCCCTGCCTCGTGCTGTGCCAGAGCCCCGCCCCAGGAGCTGCCCTGCCCCGGGCTGTGCCAGAGCCCCGCCCCAGGAGCTGCCCGCCCCGGGCTGTGCCAGAGCCCCGCCCCAGGAGCTGCCCTGCCCTCGGGCTGTGCCAGAGCCCCGCCCCAGGAGCTGCCCTGCCCCGGG
This sequence comes from Mauremys reevesii, assembly GCF_016161935.1. NCBI lineage: Eukaryota > Metazoa > Chordata > Testudines > Geoemydidae > Mauremys > Mauremys reevesii. The sequence continues at coordinate 50,368,617 of NC_052634.1, forward strand.
CTGTGCCAGAGCCCTGCCCCAGGAGCTGCCCTGCCCCTGGCTGTGCCAGAGCCCCGCCCCAGGAGCTGCCCCGCCCCGGCCTGTGCCAGAGCCCGCCCCGGGAGCTGCCCCGCCCCCGTCTGTGCCCGAGCCCCGCCCCCAGGAGCTGCCCAATGTCCCATCTCTGGGCTTTGTTCTCCTGCCTCCTTGTTCCCAGCACCCACCGCTCCCAGCTGCTCCCTTCCTGTGTCTGCAAACACACACACACACACCCGGGGCGGCTTGCAGCGCTCGCTGGGGCTGGCTTCAGTGGCTGAAGTTGCCGCCATCTCTGCTTCACCTGGGGGGGGGGGGAGACAAAGCCAGGAGATGGTCCCAGGGTGTGAAAGCAGAATTAGGGGGCAGGGAAAGAAGGACTGTTTGGAAAGGTGGGTTTTTTGCGAGGGGAGGGGAGGTCATTCCTGTATTGGACCAACTGCCGGTGGGGAGAGAGAGAGAGCGAGAGGGAGAGAAGCCACACGCAAGCTGCGCTCTTTCCCCAGCAGCAGGTGGGCCACGCTGTCTCTCTGCTGGCCTGGCTTCCCGGGACGGGACCAGCTACCACTACAGGGCAGGCAAGAGCGGTGGCCCAGGCGGGCAGGGGGAGGGGCCCGAGCGGAGGGGCAGAGCCGCGTGGGCGGGTATGCAGATCTGTGTGCGAGCAGAGCATTGCGGGCGCGGACGCAGGCAGCCCGCCAGGGCCCGACGCGGGCACCGGGAGCTCGGCGTGGGGAAGGGAGGGGCTCTGGGGGAAGCGTCGGGGCAGCTGTCGGCAGTGGGGGCCGGTGTGGGCGAGGCCGGCGGTGGGGGCGCGGCGGTCCGCCCCGTGTGTTATAAGTACGGGGCGAGCGAGGGCGGGCGGCGGCCGGGCAGCAGGAACTCATACTTACCCGGCAGGGGAAATACCATGATCATGAAGGTGGTTTTCTCAGGGTGAGGATCATCCATTGCACTGTAGGTGTGCTGACCCCTGCGATTTCCCCACACAATTCTGTGTGTTTTGTATTGATTATTCATAATTTTGCCTGTATTGTTTGTACTGAGGAAGAGAGAGAAATTTCTTCAGGGATTAATAAGATTAGACCCTATGAATGTCTATCTTGGATTTATAGAGATTGTGTATTTTTTTCTCTTCTTTGTTTTATTCTTTTAATAAACTCTTTTAAGTTCAGGACTTGGTTAAGTTCCTTACCTGTGGATTCAGGGGAAGGAAGCTAGGTGCCACTCTGTGGAGACAAGGGTTGTCTCCAAGCAGAGAAAGCAGGAGAGGGAGGGGGAAGTGGGCTGCTTCCCTGTGTGTAGAGATTCAAGGGGTTTGAATCTGGGTTTCCCAGGGGAAGCTTGGGGGACAGGCAGTGTGTCAGACACTTTAACCTGACTGGTGGCAGCGAGAAGGAATCCTACCCTAAGGGTTAGGGTGGGGGGAGAATACCTGCGGGTCCCCATCTTTGAACCCACAAGCTCAAAGTTGCCCAAAAGTAGCTATTGTGTCATACAGGAAGCCTGTGATATGCAGGGGGTCAAATAAGATGCTCTAGTGGTCTCTTCTGGCCATAAAATCGACTAATTTCTGAAAAACTGAGTGTAGCATTGGGAGCAGCGTCTGATGTTTTCCTGTCTAGCCAGCTTGCTGCCTAGAACGAACGCTCCTTGAGTGGGGTGATCCACAGGGAGTAGCTCAAACCTCCAAAGTGCCTGGCCAGGGGCAGGACATTGGCACAGCAAGGGAGGGGTGTGGCAGTGACATCACAAAGGCTTTTTGCAGGACCTCAGACTATTGGTCAAAGGTGGTGGGGAGGTGGTGACCTCACAGAGAGATGCTGACATCAGCCAGGCAGGACAGGGGCGAGGGGCCAGGGAAACCTCAGAGACCCCTGTGGCTTTGCTTCAGCAAGTCTCCTTCTCCAGGTCTCTCTTTGAGGACTGAGAGAGTATTCGGGTTCAGGCACATGAGCGCCAGGAGGAACCTCTTTTGAGTTTTCTCCTTCCCTTTTAGTGATTTTACTAGAAAACAGAAGTCCCTGTTTAGAAGGTAAGAGCCTCCTCGAGGGAAGGGGTGTCCTGGGGGTGTCACAGTTCAGATGCCAGTGGCCCCCCTACACTGTCAGGAAGTTCCCACCACCCTGCTCTGTGTTCGCAGGGCAGGAGAGAGCAGCATCCACGGCGGTGATTTACTCCTGGCTGCCGGAGCAGAGCAGCACGCTCAGCTTTCAGAACTTCCCAGAGCAATGAAAGGGGAGGGGCCTGTGGCTCTGTAACAGGAATGCAGGGCAGGCAAGTTCACAGCAGGCATTGTGGGATACTGGAGAAGGCGAGTTGTGGTGGTATAATGAACAGCAGAATTTAGTCTGTTACTTTCAGTTTGCTGCAAAAAGCTCTAGACCTCTCATCGAAGTCATTTTATTTTGTCAGCAAAACAGGGCAGTTTTGTCGCCAGACGTGGCATTGCAGTGTGTGCACCAGCCACAAGCTGCCAACCGAGAGAGCGTTGTGTGTTTTTCACACACCTGAGCAATATAATTCTGCTGAAACAACTTTGTAGTGCAGACCTGGCCAAAGATTCACTCACACACAACTTGTAAGGGAAATGTCACCTGCTCCTCTGCTTTGGAGAATCCAAAGACAAGCAAAGCTTGTCAGGCCCTGGTAGCGATGGCAGAGAGTCAGGTGTGGGCAGACAGTGTGTTTTAGTCTCTTACAGGTACCATGGCTTAGCTGGCTAAAGCACCTGTTTTGTAAATAGTAGATCCTGGGTTCAACTCCCAGTGGTGCCTGGTTGTTGGAGCACCTGCTATTGGCTACTGTCAGAAGAGAAGTTTCAGAGCTAGATGGGCCTTTGGTCTAGCCCAGTGTGGTTTTTCTTATGGTTTAAATAACACTCACAGGCACTGATAATAGAGTTACTGAAAGTTTGGGAGTTAGGAGCTGATAGCTCAGTGGTCCAGTCCCCACACAGATGACCCCCTCCCTCTGGGACAGGGGCAGGTCTGAGCTCTCCCCCAAATGCTCATTGTGGCTGCTAGAATCTGTGAGCAGCTTGTTTAGTTTACGCCAAAGGTTGAGTCCTGCTTTGTGCACCGTGTGTGAGAATGAAAATCCTAAACTGCCCTTTGAAATAACGAATGCAGCAGGACGTGTTATTGTCCCTGCCCCCAAGCAGAGAGACCAATGGAGAAATGCCATCGAGTCCAAGGTAATACTCCCCTGCCATTTTACCTTTTTTGCTGGCTAAACTCCTTCTTATCTGCCCAGCCTAGGCTGTCCTCTGCCTCAGCTGCTGCTCCCGGCCTGCTCTAGAGTCAAACATGCGGGGCCCCCAGGGGAACAGAGGCTGGGACAGGGCAGCAGCCTGGGCTGGGCTGGGAAGATGCTGGGAGTTCTCGTTCCCTGAGAACTGGCCTGGCTCCCTTCTCAACAGCAAACAAATCAATTCCACGTCCCCTCCCCAGAAAAACCAGCCTGGAGCCAAGGGCAGCAGGGGATGATTCCCTCCAGTTCCCACCAAGGCAGGAGAGAACCCAGGGTGTTTCTAGCAGAGCTTATGGAACTGACATGGGGAAACCAGCCTTTAATAACAGGCAGTTCCAGTTGAAGCTCAGTGTTTTTAACAATTTCTACAACATTAAATAACCCTTCAATCCTAGTGTCACCATCCATAAAATTGCTTCAGTCTTACAGGTTCCCAAGTGCACAACTAAACATCTCTTCAAATCCAAGGGAGTGGAGATCAGTCAGTGTTCAGAGTCATCCCACATAAAAGAACCATGTTGTGGTACATACTGGCCCCATCATGTGGCTATCGCCTTCCTCCTCTCTGTTAAAAGTTTTGGTATTTTGCACAGAAACTTTCTTCCTCAGGAGAGACCTGGGATCCAGGGCTACCAGCCAGACAAATACCTTTAAGAGGAGGCGTAACCTTTCAAAAAAATGATCTCCTTCTTCAATTCAGTGACAGCCTGAAATGCTACTTATCCCAGCAGAGCTGGAGGATTGAAAGCAGCTACATCAAACCCCTGTGTAGCTCGCAGGAATGAACACAAATGCTCCCTTGTATCTGAAGTGATGTTTAGTTTTACCCTTTGTTAACTAGAAGTCTAAAGGGAAAGGCAGTGGTGGTGTCACATATAAAGAGTGATACACGAAACAATCGTCATAGTTATGCCTATAGTGACTGCAAAATCTTTCTATATTCTCCTTAATATCATCAGTGTATTATTTTCTCTGGCATCTAGACATTAACTAGACCTTGACCAAGAAATTTGGATCTTGATAAAATAATCAACTATCCCTCGTTAAGATAATGGACTTGACACCCACTCGGGTGTCTCCATGCAGGTTCAAGTACTAACAACAGTGGCTGCCTTTTAGCCATAGCTTTTAATCAGGGCAATAAATTGATACAAATTCCTGTTAAATAATTTCTCAGCCAGAGTCCTTCACCCACATTCCTTAGGGCACTGGGCCACATGTGGACGTTTCATTTCCCGTCTCAATTTCACACAGAGACACAATTTCATTTGCAGAGATCCATGAACAGCAAAACCTCCCTGTGTCTCTGGTCTGAGCCAGGGCATTTGATTCCAGTGAACCCTTCTCTCCTGCAATGGCAATGGTCAGAGAGAGGGGACGTGGCCACCTGCATCCCTGCCAGGGAGATATTGGCTCGGCTCTTTCTTTCTGCTGCTGTTGTTAGTCCATGAAACATCAGGGATGGAATGCAAGGCTGAGTTCATGCACCAGCCCCCTGAAACATTTCAGTGCCCCAGAGAGATCCTGACCCCTGGTATTGGAATGATAGGGTGGAGATTCGAATAGGAAAGGGACTGTCTGAATTGTCAGTGTGGGGAATGAACAACAACCTATAGCAATGTTGTTAGCCACAAACACACTAATCATGCTACAGCTGGAAGGGAAATGGGCAAGAACTCTTGCTGTTCAGCCATGGACACACTTACACTAATGTACAACCGTGAGTGTGCTGGGGGAGCTGATCTGAGCAATTTGAAGTGACAATTTTGTGAGAACAGAATCATGGTGTAGTGCAGCAGCTGTACAACAAGTAGTTGTGGCTGAGTGGAGTAGACAGTTGCTTCAGTGAGGGGAGGGGTTTTCCATTCCTGTGATAGCTGCATTGGCAGAACAATCTTTCCTTTCATTTAGCACTATCTAACCACGGCTTAGGTCAGTTTAATTATACTGGTTCTGGGGTTTTTCACACCCTGAAAGACGTACTTGGAGTTGTTAGAGGGTTTATCCCAGCACCCTCCCATTCCCTGGTCCTTCTCACGTGACCAGAGAGCAGCAATACACGAAGCTCAAAGGTGCAAACAATTCAATGTTTATTGGGGTAAACTTCCAGCAAGCAATGATTCCAATTTCCTTCCTCAGTATCCCCCTTCCCAGCTCTGACACCACAGAGCTTTGCCTATGTCCCTGTTCCCCTTCCCTGTTCCTATTCCCTCCCTTAGCAAAACATAATTCTAATTCTCCTACCCCCTTTCTCATTCTCATTCCCATTCCCATTCCCCCCCTTACTTCCTGACTGACTGCAGACTATATAGTAAAACTTGAGTTCTGCTTAGCTATACCCTAACCACTCATTTTACTGAAATGTAACTAACCAATCCTAACATATTGTAACATGATTATCTAACCATTTATACCCTACCACCTTAATTGGTTTACACCCAACAATTTAATTATACAGCAGATAGAAACAATCACAGCACCAGACAGAGATTATACAGACAAGCAATAGGAAAGTGGGGACTACAGTGATAGAACAACAAAGAAATGAGGATTTCACACCCCAGCTATTGACCAGTGAGTTGTTCCTAGACAGGATGCTATCCTGGTAGAGGTTGTGGGTGCTGGTTGCTTAACTTTCTGGCGAGTGGCGGCGCCTGGGGCTCCCGACAGGAGTCTTCCGACAGGCCGGGTGGCAGTTGCCCAGGCACTTCGCGAGGCTCTCCGGGCCGCTCAGGAAGCGGCAGCCAGGGCAGGGGGCAGGGATCCCCGGCCAGAGGGGCGGCAGCAGGAACCTGCGGCAGAGCCCCTCGGGCAGCAGCTGGGGCGTGGGGCAGGTATCCCTTGGCTGCTCCGGCCAGAGCATATAGCGGGGCTCCCCAGGCTGTGCAGGTGGCTGGGGCGTGGGGCAGGGATCCCCCGGCGGCTCAGCCGTTAGCGGCTGGAGCACGTAGCCGGTCACCCCAGGCTGCCAGGGCGGCGGCGGTAACCGGGAGGAGGGGCGGCAGTCCCCCAGCGGCTCGGGCAGCGGCCACTGGGGCGCGGAACAGGAGTCCCTGGGCAGCCCAAGCAGCGGCGGCAGCTGGGGCTCGGTGCCGGGACAGGGGTCCCCCGGTGGCACGAGCAGCGGCAGCATACCGCGGGGCTCCTCGGGCCGCCCAGGCGGCGGTATCCGGGGCGTGGGGACGGGATCCCCCGGCGGCTCGGGCACCAGCCGCTGGGGCGCGGGGCAGGAATCGGCGGCTCAGGCCGCAACAGCGGGAGCACGCCGCAGGGCTCCCCAGCCCGCCCAGGCGGGAGCGGCCGGGGCGCCGGGCGGGGGATCCCCGGGCAGCGGCGGCGGAGGCGCGCCGAGGGGTTCCCGGGATTGGCGATTGGGCGCGGGCAGGAGGCCCCGGCGGCTCCAGCGAGCGCGCGCGACCCCGGGAGCGGCAAATGGGCCGAGGGCCGAGTCCCCAGCGCCCAGGCAGCGGCAGCGGAGCACCCCGCCGGGCTCCCCGGACTGCCCGGGCGGCGGCATCCGGGGCGCGGGGCTGGGGTCCCCGGGCGGCTCGGGCAGCGGCCGCCGGGCGTTAGGCAGGGATCCCGGGCAGCGGCGGCGAGGCGCGCCGAGGGTTCCCGGGATTGGCGGTCGGGCCGCGGGCCGAGGCCCCGACGGCCCCAGCGGCGGCGGCGCGAGGGCGCCACGGGCCCCGGGAACGGCAAACGGGCGCGTGCCAGGAGTCCCCCGGCGCTCAGGCAGCGGCAGCTGGGGCGCGGGCTGGGGTCCCGGCGGCTCGGGCAGTGGCCGCCGGGCGTGGGGCTGGGATCCCGGGCGGCTCGGGCAGCGGCCGCCGGGCGCCGAGCAGGAGTCCCTGATCAGCGGCAGCGGAGGGGCTCCCATGGCCGATCAGGCGGCGACCGCCGGGTCCCGGGGCTGAGATCCCCGGGCAGCGGCGGCAGAGGCACGCCGAGGGGCTCCCCGGGCCGATCAGGTGGCGGCAGCCGGGGCCTGGGGCTGAGATCCCGGGGCCGCGGCAGCGGAGGTCCGCCATGGGGCTCCCCGGGCTGATCCGGCAGCCACCGGGGCACGGGACAGGAGTCCCCCAGCAGATCGGGATCAGCGATCCGGCCGCGCGGCAGCCGGGGCAGGCTGGGATCCCCGGGCAGCAGCAGCTGGGACGCGGGGCTTGGGGCAGGGACTCTTCCGCGTCTCAGGCAGTGGCCGGAGCCTGCGGTGGGGCTACTCAGGCAGCCCCTGCAGCAGCAGCGCAGTGCAGGTGGCTCCTGATAGCGGGGCTGTGGGGTCCCGCGAGGGCCGGGGCTGGGGTGCAGTGGGGCACTTACCCATGGGGAGTAGCGGTTGGTTAGTGGGCGTCTCCTCCGGCAGTTGAGGCGGGCGGGAACGGGCTCCAGCTGGTGCTAGCGATGGTGAGGCTGTAGGTTCCTCCAGCGGTGGGGGGTGGCGCTCGGCAGTCAGGTCAGCTCCTTGCAGCTGCTGGTCATCAGGGAGAGGTTTCTCGGGCTGTGGGTGTTGCTGAGTATCCAGGAGTTTGTCTGGCGGCAGGTGGATAGCAGGGTGATCCACTGGTAACTGGGGAGCATGACGCCTGCTCCCCTGTGTGGGGGGGGGTCTTGCTCTGTCGGTCTTGGGATACGGGAGCTGATTGCTGTAGCACCTCGGTCTCCAGACTTCCTGGCTCGGCATGTCCCTGGGACCCTAGGGGCTACTATAGTCGGGAGCCTGTGCAGGGCAGCAGAGTGCTCCTGGACAGGGGGTGGCTCCCTGGCAGGGGCGGCTCTAGACCCCAGCGCACCAAGCAGGCGCTTGGGGCGGCCGTTTCCCGGGGGGGCGGCATTTGGCTCCGGTTGACCTCCCACCGTCATGCCTGCGGCAGGTCCACCGGAGCCCGGAACGAGCGTACCTGCCGCAGGCGTGACTGCGGCGGGTCCCGTCTTCCCGCGGCTCCGGTTGAGCTCCCGCAGGCATGACTGTGGCAGGTTCGCTGGTCCCGGGCTCCGGTGGACCTGCCGCAGGCATGCCGGCAGGAGCTCAACCGGAGCCGCGGGAAGAGGGGACCCGCCGCGGGACCGGGGAAGGGCGGCGCAGCGCTCCGCGCTGCTTGGGGCAGCGTGATTTGTAGAGCCACCCCTGCTCCCTGGGCTGTGGTGCAGGAGCCCCAGGGTCTGTCTTATGGGACATTATTAGGTCCCCTCAGTATGTATCTCATAATAAAAGAGATTAAACTGATAAGAACAGATTTAAATTTTATTAGAGAATATTTAAAATAAACGATACAAAGTGTTTGATGCGTCAGTTATTGTGTCATTGGGGGTTACATACAGATTGTGGGGGGATGTTGACATTTTGGTGTTAGGCAGCACATACATATACATAGTCTGTCATGTCCCCAATGCGGGGTATACGGTGGGTCAGTTCAAGGTACAGCAAGTAAGCGGTGAGGGTACATCACTCATACAAACAGGTTACAGATAGTCATGGGCACGAATAAGCAGGCTGAGTAATGGGGTTGGGACAACCCTCACATGGTGGAGTATGGTTTGGTGGGTTCATGGCTTAGGGGATAGAGTCCAACGGGGGGTCCACAGGTTCCGTCCCCCCTGTGGGTGCACAGAGTCACGCCCGCTCACTCCTGGTACTGGTGGTGGCCGGTGACGTGCTCCGTGTAAATGTCTCTGGACCAGTGGATAGTGTCCGAGACCATTAAGCGTCTCATGAGCTGCGCTTAGCTCAAAGAGCCGAGAAGTGATGCTCGGGCTTTGCGGCACGCGCACACCCCCTGCCCCCACCTCGCCGGGGCGAGCACTCAGCCACGCACATGGCAAAGTTAAGGTCTGTCGCACTCGACTTGAGCTCAACTACACTTGATCTTAGCTCCAAGGAGCCGAGAAGCACAGAGCTTTACAGAGCACAAAGAATTTTGATCTGTTTTTTTTAAACCAGTATGTTCTCCCTGGGGGAGGTGCACCGTGCCCAGAAGTACTGCAATACCAGGCTGATGCGTGGAGCGGATGGAGCAAGCTCCTATTCCAACTCCCTGTTCCAAAAATCAATTTAATATACAGTCCTCAAATAAAGGACATATCAGATATTCAACTGATAAGAACAGATTTAAAGTTTATTAGAGAATATTTGAAAATGAACGATACAAAGTGTTTGAAGCGTCAGTTATCGTGTCATTGGTGGTAACATACAGGTTGTGGGGGGATATTAGCGTTTTGGTATTGGACAGCATAGATTTAAATGTTTATTAGAAAATGTTTAAGAATAGATGATACAGAGAGTTTGTAACATCAGTTATTGGTCATCAGGGGTGACATACAGAGTATAGGGGGATGCTAGTACTTTGGTATTGGACAGCACATAACTTATACAGTGTGCAATGTCCCCAATGTGGGGTATACTGTGGGCGAGTTCAAGATACAGTCAGCAAGCAGTGAGGGTACATCAGGCATACAACAGTTAAAGACAGTCATAGGTATAAATAAGCAAGCCAAGTAATGGGGATAGAATGACCCTCACATGGCAAAGTTAAGATCTGTCACACTCGACCTGAGCTCAACTACACTTGATCTTAGCTCCAAGGAGCCGAGAAGCACAGAGCACAAAGAATTTTGATCTGTTTTTCTTAAACCAGTATGTTCTCCCTGGGGGAAGGTGCACCGTGCCCAGAAATACTGCAATACCAGGCTGATGCGTGGAGCGGATGGAGCAAGCTCCTATTCCAACTCCCTGTTCCAAAAATCAATTTAATATACATTCCTCAAAAAAAGGACATATCAGATATTAAACTGATAAGAACAGATACTACGCTTGATCTTAGCTCAAAGAGCCGAGAAGCGATGCTCAGGCTTTGCGGCACGCGCACACCCCCTGCCCCCACCGCTTTCTACCTCGCCGGGGCGAGCACTCAGCCACGCAACGAACACCGTAGCGAGGTAACTCTAAGTGAGGCTCACTTCCCTAAAATGACTCCAGTGGAAGAATTCAAAGCAAGAACCCTTGACACACAATTCTGTTAAAAAAAAAAAAAGAAAGAAAGAAAGAGACAGTTCCCTGTACGCTCCTCCTTTCCACAAAAACCCACCCACTGACCTGCTGCCCCCGAGCCGCTCGCGCACCCCCCCCCCCGACACTTTTTTTTTCTTTAATTATTTTCCTTGAGTCACGCTAGGAATGTGACTCAAAGGGCCACAACCTTCCTCCTCTTCTGCTCCTATGAAGTAGCCCTCGTCTGGGCAAAACATTTACAGAGACTGTTTCCTAGGTTAAGAGGGTGGCATTTTCCCAATGGGAAAAGGGATGGAAATTTTCTCTTCTGTGGGGAGACGAGGGAAAGAACGAGCCAAAGCATGCCATTAATTCTGGAAGGTATACTAAAGAGAGCAGTTTAAGAACCTACACAGAATAGACTAAGAAAGCAGCTGTTTAACTGACCTACAAACAACGACAAAGTAAAATCTGCAAGAGCAGCCTTTCAACTCAGAGGCTTAATCATAAGATGTAACTAATAACTGATGAAAGAGTCACAGATGACTCGAAACCATACTCTTAGTACAAACCAAATGGTAACACAGACAACACAACTTTTCTTCGCTGCTCTTCAACCACGATATTCTCCCCATAGGGAGGCCCACCGTTCCTGGAGGTTCAGTGCCGCAATAACGGGGCGCTGTGTGCAGTGGATGGAGGAAGCTGCTATTCCGTCTCCCTATTCCAAAAATCAGTGTAATAGCTAGTCCTGAGATAGAGGAAGTATCAGTTATTAAAGTGATAAGAACAGATTTAAAACTGTGATTCCAGCGAATGTTAAAATGATCTAAACTACAGGTTAATAAAAGTATTTCTAGTCCTCTGCACAGAACGCTTAAATTATCCCCAAATCGCAAGTTTGGGTTTAAAAAGTCATAAAAGGCACATCATCCAGTATCTGACACTTGGTGAAATCTAAGTCTAGAACGTACAGCCATTTTGGGGGTTGTGCCCTGCTTCTCAACAGTCTGCCCTGAGGTTGCCACTCACAGTCACGAGCTACTCCAGACGGCTCAAGCCCCTCCCTCTCATGGATCAGTAACTGGTTAGCAGATAGGAAAGAAAGGGTAGGAATCAAGAGTCAGTTTTTATAACTGAAAGGGGTAAATAGCAGGCTTCCAAAGTATGAGACGAGACTACAGACATTAGGGCTTGTCAGCTTAGACAAGAGATGACTAAGATCCCTATAGGATACAGCACCGGTTCTCAACCAGGCGTCTGCCAAAGGAAACCTGGGCTCGACCCACCTCCGCGGGCCTCCAAGCCTGCCTGCCTGGTTTGCAGCAGGGGAGGGGCACAACAAAAAATTGCAGCATCACTGCAGAACACAAGAGAGAGCTGTCCCCCTGCCATCATCGGTAAGGGTTGCCTCCCAGCCACAAACAGGCAGCAGCTAGCCAAGGAAACACACACCACCGCTCTGTTCAAGGCGCAAAAGTCCGACCCCCATTCTGCTTTCTTCCCACGACATGAGATAACAATCTCTCAAAACTGGGGCGGAAACGCATAACGGTTACTCGCTAGGAAAAGTTGTGCTTTTGCTTTTGCTTTTCGGGAGCGGGGAAGCAGAGGGAGACAAAAGATTTATACCATCTGAAGAGAAACCAGAGCAACCTGCAGAGGCACTGCCAGGGGAAAGGCGCCTTCCGCTCAACTCGGAGTAACTACACCGACAGCCCCACTAAACCTCTCCCTTTTAGAGGAAATTTAATTGAACCGATTTAAATGCCAAATTGGCTCATGGGAACCGGGGACATTGGGAGCAAAACCAGCCCCTTGAGCAGCGACTGGCTTCGCTGCACGCAATGCACCGTGGGTATGGAAATGAGAGTTCCCCGCCGGCCTCCAGCGCTCAAAGGAGTCTTTTCTCAGGGCTGCGTTCCCCAGCTGGGCGGAGATTGGGATGCGGGGGAGGGGGAAAGCTGCTCTCCTGAGACAGTCCCGCTGACGCCCAGGCGCATGGCGGAGGGAGCCGGGCGGGAAGCCAGAGGGCAATCGGGCCCCCGCTGGGTTAGCAGGCTTAAAACCCAGGAGCAGACGCACACACCTTGCAAAGGGACAGGAGCCGGGATCGCGAGCAAGTGTCAACGTAGGGGGGAGGGGTAGCTCAGTGGCTTGAGCATTAGCCTGCTAAACCCAGGGTTGCAAGCTCAACCCAGGAGGGGGACCCTTTAGTGGGGGATCGGTCCTGCAGTGAGCAGCAGGTTGAACCTCCTGGCAGCCTCTGATTTTACTAAGATGATGGGGGTTTTTTTCATTTGTTTGTTTGTTTTTAAAAGTGTAGGCCACAGAGTTTAGGCGTAGAAGTTTCTGGTGGTCAGGGAATAACGTACAGATTGTTGAGGGGGTGCAAAATTCAGTTTAAGATCAGGTGGCGTAAGGAATACATCATCTGCCATAGCCCCGATTGGGAGTAAAAGGTTAACGGGTCAACGTACAGACACTGAGATAGGAGGGTAGGTTGTTCATATGACGGCTATGTTCAGGTGTGGAGTATAACGAGTGGATACGATGATGGGGCTGGGTTGACCCTCATTTGGTGAGATTTAACGTTCAGTGAGTTTACGGTTCGAGTTCATACGGTCCAACGGAAAACGTCTCTCGGTCATTGAGATTGTATCTGCCAGCCGGGGTGCGACCCGGCATTGTACCTGCTGCTTGGTCTGCCTCTGCTACAAAGTAGCTCACCTGAGATCCTCGGGGTTCGGTGAGCTGCAGCTAACCTGACCTGATGCACGGGAGCAGCTTTAAACAGCGCCGTCTCTGCCTGTGCGTGCAAACAAAACAACCAACCAACCAACCATCTCCCCAACAGCCCGGAAAGCCTTCATCCCTCATACTAATGGTTGAAAAGACTCGCCGCAGAAAAAAAGGATCCCAGCTCCTTAAACAATCCTCTAGCAAGACAAAGAACCTCACATATCTATCGACAGCCTCACAAAACATTAGACCCCAAGAAAACATAACAATATTTTATTGTAAAGAAGACAAGGGTTTCCAATCTGTTTTCAACAACTCGAACAAAACTGCTCTAAAGGGGCATCATTACAGTAAAATTCTTTCTGCTTTTCTAACCAGAAGATTCTCCCCAGAAGGAGAGGCACCACCGGTCCTGGAGGCACTGCAATACCAGGTCAATGCATGGGGTGGACAGAGCAAGCTCCTATTCCAGCCCCCTGTTTCAAAAATCAGTTTAATATACAGTCCTCAAATAAAGGACATATCCGATATTCAACTGATAAGAAGAGATTTAAAGTTTATTAGAAAATATTTGAAAATGAACGATACAGAGAGTTGAACTGTCAGATATTGGTCATCGGGGGTGACATACAGAGTATAGGGCAATTTTAGTTTAAAATGTTTATTAGAAAATGTTTAAGAATAGATAATACAGAGAGTTTGTAACATCAGTTACTGGTCATCAGGGGTGACATACGGAGTATAGGGGGATGCTAGTACTTTGGTATTGGACAGCACATAACTTATACAGTATGCAATGTCCCCAATGTGGGGTATACTGTGGGTGAGTTCAAGATACAGTCAGCAAGCAGTGAGGGTACATCACGCATACAACAGTTAAAGACAGTCGTAGGTATAAATAAGCAAGCCAGGTAATGGGGCTAGAATGACCCTCACATGGCAAAGTTAAGGTCTGTCGCACTCGATCTGAGCACTACACCCCATCTGAGCTCAAAGAGCTGAGCACGCAAGAGCGGCGCCCGGGCGGGCAGGGGGAGGGGCCCGAGCGGAGGGGCGGAGCCGCGTGAGCAGGTATGCAGATCTGTGTGCGAGCAGAGCATCGTGGGAGCGGACGCAGGCTGCCAGGCAGGGCCCGACTTTGGCACCGGGAGCTCGGCGTGGGGAAGGGACGGTCTCCGGGGGCCACGTCGGGGCAGCTGTCGGCAGTGGGGGCCGGTGTGGGCGAGGCCGGCGGTGGGGGCGCGGCGGTCCGCCCCGTGTGTTATAAGTGCGGGGCGAGCGAGGGCGGGCGGCGGCCGGGCAGCAGGAACTCATACTTACCTGGCAGGGGAGATACCATGATCACGAAGGTGGTTTTCCCAGGATGTGGGTCATCCATTGCACTACGGGTGTGCTAACCCCTGTGATTTCCCCAAATGCGGGAAACTCAACTGCATAATTTGTGGTAGTGGGGGACTGCGTTTGTGCTCTCCCCTGGTGATTGGTTTGAACAACAGACAACCGATAGTGGGCTGTTTAGGCTTAGTGCACTGCAAAGCAGGTTTTCAGGAAAACAGCTGTTATTCTGGGCCTTTGGGAGTGCTCTTTTCTACAGGCCCTGTACTTCTAGGTATCTTTGTCACACGTTCCTCCTTGTAAGCAAAGCTCAGCTCTGAAACTTTACTTGGGTCTCTCTGTGTTCTTGGCTTTCCCTAGTCTTTTGCAGCTGATCTGCTCTCTAGTCTGCTTTTGGGGGGCTTGGACCGGTGCCTTCCTTGGCTCTAAGGGGAGCTGCCTGCCTGCCTGCCTGCTCTGCTTCTTTCCCTGCTTGTAGCTTCTTGCCTGGCCCTTCTTCTCGGGCTCTTCCTCTTTTGACGGGAGGACGGCCTGTCCAAAACGCCTGTCCCACCCGGTCTCCTCGTCCAACAGGCAGCCGCGCCCCCTGCCCTGGGGCCGCTTTGGCTTTCGCTGTCTGTTCCTGTCTCTTGGTGGCCACCCTGTCTGTGCTACGGAGACTAGGCTGTCACAACCCCATGCTGGAGGAGGGCTTTCCGTTGCTTGAGGCCCACCCACCGCCTCCCCGAATGCCCTTTAGCTACGCTGCGGGTTAGGGCGGCGTGGCCGTGTCGCCCAGCAGCGGGTTTTCCCTTTTGCACACCTCTGACGGACGGAGCTGTTTTGACTTAACTGTTCAGCACACACCGACCCTCGGGCCTGGGCTGCACGGGGAACGTAAATCGGCGCGGCTACATCAGTCCGCGCCTTGGTCGGAAGAATTCTTCCGTCGACCTAGCTCCCGCCTTTCAGGGAGGTGGATGGCCGGCACCAACGAGGAAAACCCTCTCCAGGACCCTTCTCCGGGAACAGTGCCCTTCCGTTTGGGGAGATTATGCTGCTTTAAAAAAGAGAAATTGTTTAACTGCCTTTCTCTGAGGCAAGGTTGACTTTGTATTGCTTCCCTCGTGGCTCCTTATAGCAGTTGTGTTCTGAAATCTTTAGGGTTTGACTTCATTTATGATGAAATCTTGCTGTAACTTTATTCTAATTTTCAATGAGTAACTAGACCTGAGCTGTTTGGTGTGTTAGTGGAGGATTGTTTAAAAACCTGGGATTCCACTTTCGGCTGCCTTTCCATTACATTTCCTCTGAAAGCCCACCGAAAGCCTCCACTTCCTACATAACTCTCTCAAACCTGCAGCCATCAGGCATACAGAAGATGCTTACAGTTTCACTCCATACGAGTCCAGTTCCTTGCTGTTTCCTGTCTAACCACTGCACACATATGGTATCCCCTCCCTACCCGGAGCTGCTTCCTGGCTTTTGCGCTCAGGACAGGAAAACGAGAATGGAGAGGTAAGCTGTGCAGGAACTCTTCCTCAGCTCGCACTCCACCCCCCAAGGGCCTTTCGAGGTCTTCTACGGACTTCAGGTTTCATTTGATTTCCAAGGTTTATGGGCTCATTAATTAGCCATCTCTCCTAATGCAGGGATCCTACGGGTCAGACCAAAGATGGATGGCCCAAAAGAGCTAAGAAACAGAAATAAAGGTGAGAGCTAGGCGTTACATTCAGATGAGCATCCAGAAGCTGGCTGTGCCCTGGCATGTTCAACGCTGCCCAAAAGAAGGAGCTAGTCAGGTAGCACCCAAATCTGGTGGCTAGTCGGTCTGCTGGGAAATAAGGAAAAGGAAAAGAATTAAAGGAGTCAGGCAATAAAAAGGAAATGAAAAGGTTTGTCCAACGGGTTCTGTCTGATTGACCGTCTTCCCAGCTACCCGTCCAAGTTAAAGACCTAGCCCAGTATCCTGTCTGCTGACAGTGGCCAATGCCAGGTGCCCCCACTATACTTTTTTCATACTATAGAAAAGCTTCAGCCAGTGACACCAGCTCAGGGAGCACTCTTCTGTTTTTCTCACAGCAAGCAACAGCCTTGCCAAAACAAAGCCTTAAAAAATTGGGTACAAACTCATCAACATTCCTCTCCACGGAAATCTTTAGTAAAAGGCGAAAGATTTATACGAACTGAAGAGAAAGCAGAGTATGTAGAACTTGTGGCAGAGGCGCTGCCGGGGCAACCGCCTACGCTCCCAAAAGTCAGGGTGACTACTCTCCCAGCCCGCTACACCGCTAGCTTTCAGAGGAAATGGAATTGAACCGATTGGCAGTCCGAGTTGGATCATCGAAACCGGGGACACAGGGAGCAAAACCAGCCCCTCGACCAGGGACTCGCTTCGCTGCACGCAATGCACTGTGGCTATGCAAATAAGATGCTCGGCCGTCTCCGCGCTCAAAGGAGTCTTTTCTCCGGGCTGCCTCTGCTCCTTCCCCGGCTGGGCGGAGATTGGGATGGGGCAGCTGCTCTCCTGAGACAGTCCCGCTGATGCTCAGGCGCATGGAGGACGGAGCCCGGACGAGAAGCCAGAGGGCACTTGGCCCACAGCTAAAACCCGGAGCAAACGCACACACTTTGCAAAGTAACAGGAGCCGGGATCTCGCACATGAGATTCTATCTGCTGGCCGGGGTGCGACCCCGCGTTGTACCTGCCGCTTGGTCTGCCTCTGCTGCAAAGTAGCTCGCCTCGCTCAGATCCTTGGGGTTCGCTGAGCTGCAGCTCACCTTGATACATGGGAACAGCTTCAAATCATGGAATATCAGGGTTGGAAGGGACCTCAGGAGGTCATCTAGTCCAACCCAATCCCCAACTAAATCATCCCAGCCAGGGCTTTGTCAAGGCTGACCTTAAAAACCTCTCAGGAAGGAGATTCCACCACCTCCCTAGGGAACCCATTCCAGTGCTTCACCACCCTCCTAGTGAAAAAGGGTTTTCCTAAGATCCAACCTAAACCTTCCCCACCGCAACTTGGGACCATTGCTCCTCGTTCTGTCATCTGGTGCCACTGAGAACAGTCTAGATCCATCCTCTTTGGAACCCCCTTTCAGGTAGTTGAAAGCAGCGATCAACTCCCCCCTCATTCTTCTCTTCTGCAGACTAAACAATCCCAGTTCCCTCAGCCTCTCCTCATAAATCATGTCTTCCAGCCCCCTAATCACTTTTGTTGCCCTATGCTGGACTCTTTTCAGTTTTTCCACATCCTTCTTGCAGTGTGGGGCCCAAAACCGGACACAGTACTCCAGATGAGGCCTCATCAACGTCGAAGAGAAGGGAACGACCACATCCCTCGATCTGCTGGCAATGCCCCTATGTATACAGTCCAAAATGCCGTTAGCCTTCTTGGCAACAAGGGCACGCTGTCGACTCATATCCAGCTTCTCTTCCACTGTAACCTCTAGGTCCTTTTCTGCAGAACTGCTGCCTAGCCATTCGGTCCCTAGTCTGGAGCAGTGCACGGGATTCTTCCGTCCTAAGTGCAGGACTGGGCACTTGTCCTTGTTGAACCTCATCAGGTTTCTTTCAGCCCAATCCTCCAATTTGTCTAGGTCCCTCTGTAGCCTATCCGTACCCTCCAGCGTATCGACCGCTCCTCCCAGTTTAGCGTCATCTGCAAACTTGCTGAGAGTGCAGTCCACGCCATCCTCCAGATCCTTAACGAAGATATTGTACACAACCGGCCCCAGGACCGAGCCTTGGGGCACGCCGCTTGAGACCGGCTGCCAATTAGACGTGGAGCCATTGATCACTACCCGTTGAGCCCGAGGACCTAGCCAGCTTATAGTCCACCTTATAGTCCATTCATCCAGCCCAAACTTCTTGAACTTGCCGACAAGAATACTGTGGGAGACCGTATCAAAAACTTTGCTAAAGTCAAGGAAGAACACATCCATTGCTTTTCCCTCATCCACAGACCCAGTTCTCTCCTCACAGAAGGCAATTAGGTTAGTCAGGCGTGACTTGCCCTTGCTGAATCCATGCTGACCGCTCCTGATCACTTGCCTCTCCTCTAAGTGCTTCAGAATTGATTCCTTGAGGACCTGCTCCATGATTTTTCCAGGGACTGAGGTGAGGCTGACTGGCCTGTAGTTCCCGGATCCTCCTTCTTTCTTCCCTCTTTTAAAGATGGGCACTACATTAGCCTTTTCCCAGTCATTTGGGACCTCCCCCAATGGCCATGAATTTTCAAAGATAATGACCAGTGGCTCTGCAATCACACCCGCCAACTCCTTTAGCACCCTCGGATGCAGCGCATCCGGCCCCATGGATTTGTGCTCATCCAGCTTTTCTAAATAGTCCCGAAGCACTTCTTTCTCCACAGAGGGCTGGTCACCTCCTCTCCATGCTGTGCTGCCCAGAGCAGCAGTCTGGGAGCTGATTTTGTTCGTGAAGACAAAATCACGAAGGGGAGGGTGGGGAAGCATTGAGTACATTAGCTTTTTCCACATCCTCTGTCACTAGGTCGCCTCCCTCATTCTGTAAGGGGCCCACACTTTCCTTGACTTTCTTCTTGTTGCTAACCTCCCTGAAGAAACCCTTCTTGTTGTTACTCTTAACATCTCTTGCTAGCTGCAACTCCAAGCGTGAGTTGCCCTTCCTGATTTCACTCCTGCGTGCCTGAGCAATATTTTTATACTCCTCCCTGGTCATTTGTCCAATCTTCCACTTCTTCAACGGGCGCTGCCTGCCAGTGCACTCAGCCTCACTTGGCAGGTAACAAAAGGGATCGAGTGGCCGTCCAGTTTCTGGAGAGTGGCTGACAACACCCGACCTTCTGCCCTGAGGAGAAACTGACGTGAGACAAGGCAGGGGAGGTCACTCTTGTATTGGACCAACTTCCGGTGGGGAGAGAGCGAGAGAGAAGCGAAATGCAAGCTGCACTCTTTCCCCAGCAGCAGGTGGGCCACGTCGTCTCTCTGATGGCCTGGCTTCCCGGGACGGGACCCGCTACAACTTAGATAATTTTTTACCTCAAGGTTCCCAAGACACAGACAAGGTTTTCATCTCGAGGCCAAAAGACCAAAAACATCAAGACACTTGATCACGGCCAAGCACTTGGATAGGCCATTATTTAAAAGTTTATTAGAAAATATTTGAAAATGAACGATACAGAGAGTTGAAATGTCAGATATTGGTCATCGGGGGTGACATACAGAGTATAGGGCAATTTTAGTTTTAAATGTTTATTAGAAAATGTTTAAGAATAGATAATACAGAGAGTTTGTAACATCAGTTACTGGTCATCAGGGGTGACATACAGAGTATAGGGGGATGCTAGTACTTTGGTATTGGACAGCACATAACTTATACAAGTATCAGAGGGGTAGCCGTGTTAGTCTGGTTCTGTAGAAGCAGCAAAGAATCCTGTGGCACCTTATAGACTAACAGATGTTTTGCAGCATGAGCTTTCGTGGGTGAATACCCACTTCTTCGGATGCAAGCAGTGGAAATTTCCAGGGGCAGGTGTGTATATATAAGCAAGCAAGAAGCAGGCTAGAGATAACGAGGTTAGATCAATCAGGGAGGATGGGGCCCTGTTCCAGCAGCTGAGGTGTGAAAACCAAGGGAGGAGAAACTGGTTCTGTAATTGGCAAGCCATTCACAGTCTTTGTTTAGTCCTAAACTGATGGTGTTAAATTTGCAAATGAATTGGAGCTCAGCAGTTTCTCTCTGGGGGCTTGGCTACACTTACAAATTTGCAGCGCTGCAGCAGGGTGTGAAAACACACCCTCTGCAGCGCTGCAAATTGCGGCGCTACAAAGCGCCAGTGTAATCAAAGCCCCAGCGCTGGGAGCCGCGCTCCCAGCGCTGTCCGTTATTCCCCACAGGGAGCTGGAGTACGGACAGCGCTGGGAGAGTTTTCTCCCAGCGCTGGCGCTTTGACTACACTTAGCGCTTCAAAGCGCTGCCGCGGCCAGCGCTGCCGCGGCAGCGCTTTGAAGTTTAAGTGTAGCCATAGCCTGGAGTCTGGTCCTAAAGTTTTTTTGCTGGAGGATGGCCACCTTAAAATCTGCTATTGTGTGGCCAGGGAGGTTGAAGTGTTCTCCTACAGGTTTTTGAATATTGCCATTCCTAATGTCTGATTTGTGTCCATTTATCCTTTTCCTTAGAGACTGTCCAGTTTGGCCGATGTACATAGCAGAGGGGCATTGCTGGCATATGATGGCATATATTACATTGGTGGACGTGCAGGTGAATGAACCGGTGATGGTGTGGCTGATCTGGTTAGGTCCTGTGATGGTGTTGCTGGTGTAGATATGTGGGCAGAGTTGGCATCGAGATTTGTTGCATGGGTTGGTTCCTGAGCTAGAGTTACTATGGTGCGGTGTGCAGTTGCTGGTGAGAATATGCTTCAGGTTGGCAGGTTGTCTGTGGGCGAGGACTGGCCTGCCACCCAAGGCCTGTGAAAGTGTGGGATCATTGTCCAGGATGGGTTGTAGATCCCTGATGATGCGGTGGAGGGGTTTGAGCTGGGGACTGTATGTGATGGCCAGTGGAGTCCTGTTGGTTTCTTTCTTGGGCTTGTCTTGCAGTAGGAGGCTTCTGGGTACACATCTGGCTCTGTTGATCTGTTTCCTTATTTCCTCATGTGGGTACTGTAGTCTTGAGAATGCTTGGTGGAGATTTTCTAAGTGTTGGTCTCTGTCTGCGGGGTTAGAGCAGATACGGTTGTACCTCAGTGCTTGGCTGTAGACAATGGATCTTGTGGTGTGCCCGGGATGGAAGCTGGAGGCATGAAGGTAGGCATAGCGGTCGGTAGGTTTTCGGTATAGGGTGGTGTTAATGTGACCACCACTTATTTGCACCGTGGTGTCTAGGAAGTGGACCTCCCGTGTAGATAGGTCCAGGCTGAGGTTGATGGAGGGTGGAAGCTGTTGAAATCATGGTGGAATTTTTCTAGAGTCTCCTTCCCATGGGTCCAGATGATGAAGATGTCATCAATGTAGCGTAGGTAGAGAAGGGGCGTGAGTGGACAGGAGCTGAGGAAGCGTTGTTCCAGGTCAGCCATAAAAATATTGGCATATTGTGGGGCCATGCGGGTGCCCATAGCGGTGCCACTGATCTGGAGATATATATTGTCATTAAATTTGAAATAGTTGTGTGTGAGGATAAAGGCACAGAGCTTAGCAACCAGTTGTGCTGTGGCATCATCAGGGATACTGTTCCTGACAGCTTGTATTCCATCAGTGTGTGGGATGTTTGTGTAGAGAGCCTCTACATCCATGGTGGCTAGGATGGTGTTCTCTGGAAGGTCACCAATGCATTGTAGTTTCCTCAGGAAATCAGTGGTGTCACGGAGATAGCTGGGAGTGCTGGTAACATAGGGTCTGAGTAGGGAGTCCACATATCCAGACAGTCCTTCAGTGAGAGTTCCAATGCCAGAGATGATGGGGCGTCCAGGATTACCAGGTTTGTGGATCTTAGGTAGTAGATAGAATAACCCTGGTCGAGGTTCTAAGGGTAAGTTGATTTGTTCCGGTGTTAGTGTAGGGAGTGTCCTGAGTAGATGGTGCAGTTTCTTAGTGTATTCCTCAGTGGGATCTGAGGGAAGTAGCTTGTAAAATTTGGTATTGGAGAGTTGTCTGATGGCCTCCTTTTGGTAGTCAGACCTGTTCATGATGACAACAGCACCTCCTTTATCAGCCTCTTTGATTATAATGTCAGGATGGTTTCTGAGGCTGTGGATGGCATTGCGTTCTGCACGACTTAGGTTGTGAGGCAAGCGATGTAGTTTTTCCACAATTTCTGCCTGTGCACGTCGGCGGAAGCATTCAATGTATAGGTCCAAACTGTCATTTCGACCCTCAGGAGGAGTCCATGTGGAGTTCTTCTTCTTGTGCTGTTGGTGGGAGGGTAACTGTGTATCAGTGCGCTGTTCAGTGTTGTCCTGAAAGTATTCTTTGAGTCGGAGACGGCGAAAGTAGGCTTCCAGATCACCGCAGAACTGTATCATGTTGGTGGGGGTGGCAGGGCAGAAAGAGAGTCCCCGAGATAGGACAGACTGTTCTTCTGGGCTGAGTGTGTGGCTGGATAGATTGACGATATTGCTGGGTGGGTTAGGGGTATCACGGTTGTGGCCCCATGTGGCAGGTAGGAGTTTAGACAGCTTACAGTCCTTTTTCCTTTTTAGAGAGATGAAGTGGGTAATGTAGATCTCCTGTCTTATTTTAGTGAAGTCCGTTTGTATGGAAGTTTGGTTATTGATGAGAGTCTCTAGGTTGGAGAGCTCTTTTTTGATGTTTTCCTGTTTGCTGTATAGTATGCTGATCAGGTGGTTCCTCAGTTTCTTAGATAGAGTATGGCATAATCTCTCACTGTGGTCTGTGTAGTATGTAGATAGCAGTGGATTTTTTACCTTATACAGTGTGCAATGTCCCCAATGTGGGGTATACTGTGGGTGAGTTCAAGATACAGTCAGCAAGCAGTGAGGGTACATCACGCATACAACAGTTAAAGACAGTCGTAGGTATAAATAAG
This sequence comes from Mauremys reevesii, assembly GCF_016161935.1. Lineage (NCBI taxonomy): Eukaryota > Metazoa > Chordata > Testudines > Geoemydidae > Mauremys > Mauremys reevesii. Next base: position 50,391,461 of record NC_052634.1, read on the forward strand.
AAAGCCAGGTAATGGGGCTAGAATGACCCTCACATGGCAAAGTTAAGGTCTGTCGCACTCGATCTGAGCACTACACCCCATCTGAGCTCAAAGAGCTGAGCACGCAAGAGCGGCGGCCCGGGCGGGCAGGGGAGGCCCGAGCGGAGGGGCGGAGCCGCGTGAGCAGGTATGCAGATCTGTGTGCGAGCAGAGCATCGTGGGAGCGGACGCAGGCTGCCAGGCAGGGCCCGACTTTGGCACCGGGAGCTCGGCGTGGGGAAGGGACGGTCTCCGGGGGCCACATCGGGGCAGCTGTCGGCAGTGGGGGCCGGTGTGGGCGAGGCCGGCGGTGGGGGCGCGGCGGTCCGCCCGTGTGTTATAAGTGCGGGCGAGCGAGGCGGCGGCGGCCGGGCAGCAGGAACTCATACTTACCTGGCAGGGGAGATACCATGATCAAAGGTGGTTTTCCCAGGGTGAGGCTCATCCATTGCACTGCGGGTGTGCTGACCCCTGCGATTTCCTAAATGCGGAAACTCGACTGCATAATTTGTGGTAGTGGGGACTGCGTTCGCTCTCCCTGCTGAGTGGTTTGAACAACAGACAACTGACAGTGGGCTGTTTAGGCTTAGTGCACTGCAAAGCAGATTCTTAGGAAAGCAGTTGTTATTCTGGGCCTTTGGGAATGCTCTTTTCCACAGGTCCTGTACTTCTAGGTATCTTTGTCACACGTTCCTCCTTGTAAGCAAAGCTCAGCTCTGAAACTTTCCTTGGGTCTCTCTGTGTTCTTGGCTTTCCCTGGTCTTTTGCAGCTGATCTGCTCTCTAGTCTGCTTTTGGGGGGCTTGGACCGGTGCCTTCCTTGGCTCTATGGGGACCTGCCTGCTCTGCTTCTTTCCCTGCTTGTAGCTTCTTGCCCGGCCCTCCTTCTCAGGCTCTTCCTCCTTTGACGGGAGGATGGCCTGTCCAAAACGCCTGTCCCACCTGGTCCGCTCGTCCAACAGGCAACCTCGCCCCCTGCCCTGGGGCAACTTTGGCTTTCGCTGTCTGTTCCTGTCTCTTAGTGGCCACCCTGTCTGTGCTACGGAGACTAGGCTGTCACAACCCCATGCTGGAGGAGGGCTTTCCGTTGCTTTAGGCCCACCCACCGCCTTCACGAATGCCCTTAGCTACGCTGGGGGTTAGGGCGGCATGGCCGCGTCGCCCAGGAGCGGGTTTTCCCTTTTGCACACCTCTGACGGACGGAGCTGTTTTGACTTAACTGTTCAGCACGCACCGACCCTCGGGCCTGGGCTGCACTGGGAACGTAAATCGGCGCGGCTACGTCAGTCCGCGCTTTGGTCGGAAGAATTCTTCCGTCGACCTAGCTCCCGCCTTTCGGGGAGGTGGATGGCTGGCACCAACGAGGAAAACCCTCTCCAGGACCCGTCTCCGGGAACAGTGCCCTTCCGTTTGGGGAGATTATGCTGCTTTAAAAAAGAGAAATTGTTTAGCTGCCTTTCTCTGAGACAAGGTTGACTTTGTATTGCTTCCCTCGTGGCTCCTTGTAGCAGTTGTGTTCTGAAATCTTTAGGGTTTGACTTCATTTATGATGAAATCTTGCTGTAACTTTATTCTAATTTTCAATGAGTAACTAGACCTGAGCTGTTTGGTGTGTTAGTGGAGGATTGTTTAAAAACCTGGGATTCCACTTTCGGCTGCCTTTCCATTACATTTCCTCTGAAAGCCCACCAAAAGCCTCCACTTCCCACATAACTCTCTCAAACCTGCAGTCATCATGCATACAGAAGATGCTTACAGTTTCACTCCATATGAGTCCAGTTCCTCGCTGTTTCCTGTCTAACCACTGCACACATATGGTATCCCCTCCCTACCCGGAGCTGCTTCCTGGCTTTTCCGCTCAGGACAGGAAAACGAGAATGGAGAGGTAAGCTGTGCAGGGAACTCTTCCTCAGCTCGCACTCCACCCCCCAAGAGCCTTTCGAGGTCTTCTACGGACTTCAGGTTTCATTTGATTTCCAAGGTTTATGGGCTCATTAATTAGCCATCTCTCCTAATGCAGGGATCCTACGGGTCAGACCAAAGATCGATGGCCCAAAAGAGCTAAGAAACAGAAATAAAGGTGAGCGCTAGGCGTTACATTCAGATGAGCATCCAGAATCTGACTGTGCCCTGGCATGTTCAATGCTGCCGAAAAGAAGGAGCTCGTCAGGTCCCTCTGCTAGCACCCAAATCTGGTGGCTAGTCGGTCTGCTGGGAAATAAGGAAAAGGAAAAGAATTAAAGGAGTCAGGCAATAACAAGGAAATGAAGAGGTGTGTCGAACGGGTTCTGTCTGATTTACCGTGTTCCCAGCTACCCGTCCAAGTTAAAGACCTAGCCCAGTATCCTGTCTGCTGACAGGAGCCAATGCCAGGTGCCCCCTACTATACATTTTTCCTACTATAGAAAAGCTTCAGCCAGTGACACCAGCTCAGGGAGCACTCTTCTGTTTTTCTCACAACAGGCAACAGCCTTGCCAAAGCAAAGCCTTAAAAAATTGGGTAGAAACTGATAAACATTCCTCTCCACGGAAATCTTTAGTAAAAGGCGAAAGATTTATACGAACTGAAGAGAAAGCAGAGTATGTAGAACACGCGGCAGAGGCGCTGCCGGGGCAACCGCCTACGCTCCCAAAAGTCAGGGTGACTACTCTCCCAGCCCGTGTCAAGGCCTTTTGGGGCTGATGTCATTTGCATGGTTACACCCACCCCGGATTGCATGATGGGAGTGCTTGTCCAAACGGTCATTTCAGCTGCTGCGATATCCCCAGTCTCTTTGTTATTGGGGCAGGAGTAATCCAGTGTATTTTCCTGTTGATTTTGGATCAAGGACAGAGTAACTGTACCTGGCATTTGAGGCCTGAGAGCGTCACCCTCTCCTGAAAAGTATTCACCATTTAGGGGTATGGGTTCCTAACGGCCGCTCATGGAGGGAGGTAGAAATGGATGTTTGTTGGTGTCTTGCAGGTGCTGCTGATGTCCTTTCTGCTGTCCCTGGTGTGGAAAGACAGAGGCAGAGGCAGTTTTGAATCTATTCAAATTGTTGTTAGTGCTGCAGTTGCTCACCCTAAGCTTATGCCGTTAGATTTCTTTCATGGGGTATTTAGTCCTGAGGTAAAAGGTGTGTTGTGAGGGAGTGAGGTACCAAAAGTCAGTTGCAGAGGTGGTGCATATGCCACAGAAGTCGTGTGCCCCTGCTCAAGAGTCCAGTATTTCCATAAACCCACCCACTGACCTGTGACTAACAATCTCGCTCTGCTAACTTTTCCAGCAAAACTTTTCTACCAGGTTCTTATGCAGCAGTATATTTCTACCAACTTTAGCTTTTAAGTACCATCAAAGACAACCTGTTTAAGTATAACTAAAATTCCTGCTTCTGCATTGAAGATTTTCAGTGTATGCTATAACACATTATTTAAAAAAGAATAATAATTAAGTCTATTTTTAAACTAAAGAGAAGAAAACCATAAAATATGTGTTTAGAGATTGCTAAAGAATCCCATGGTGCAAAACACAAATATTGATTTTCAATCTCTTTTAACTTGCTATTGTTTGGAACCCATGTGCCTTGTCTAAAGATTTTTATGTATGTTCGGGTGAGTTCTGAAATCAAGAACTGCTAAGTACCGTTCTACTGTTCTTGATTCATGTCACCAGGATTACTACACTTAATTACTCTTGCCCTAATAAGAAAGAGTTTGGAGATCCCACAGCAGCCAAAATCACCATTTGGACAAGCACCCCCATCATGCAATGCAGGGTGGGTGTGACCATGCACATCAGCAACTAAATGCCTTTGCATCACATCACCAACAGATGGCAGGGTAGAGTTCATTCTGACCCTGCTTACACCCTCCCCCCCAGCCAAGAATTGGTGGTCCTGATACATCACACTCCCTGTTATACCAACTCATTGGTATTGAATGCTGAAGTTATGGCTAGCAAAAGTAGCCACCCATCTCTGCCCTGTAGCATCCAGCTTAGCCCTTGTTAACACAGAAGTCAGTGGATTGTTCTCTGTCCATAGCTGAAACTGAGCACCGGACAAGTAGTCTGGAAATTTCTCAGTCATGGCCCATTTCAAGGCCAAGAACTGCAGCTGGTGGATGGGATAGCGAGTTTCGCTATCAGACAGTCCTCAGCTGGCAAAGGACACAGATTTACATTTATCTTCCACTTCCTGGTAGGCGAGTGCTCCCAGACCCTCCAAACTCGCATCAGCATGCAGGATACTGTTTGTTTGGTCAGCAAGGACTAGGACTGGCACATGAATCAGGCAAATAATGATTTCCCGTAAAGCCCTGTCACATCTCTCATCCCGCCATGTCCCCAATGGAGAGGAGAGGAGCCCCTCCCCTGTCCCAGGCCGGGCGTACCAGATCTGTGGGGGCAGATGTCCATGGCCCAGCCCAGGTGAGCTGGAGCTGCTGGGGAGAGAAGTTCCTTCCTCAGCCCGAGCCCACCAGAGTTGATGTTGCAGTGGGGGAGAGGTATCTCTCATCTGGTTTTTAGATACTCTGATGAGAGGGAGCAGGAGAAAGATTTTTCTTCTCCTTGCATTTCAAACCCTTCACACACACACCCCCAACCACTTTCTGCTCTAGCCTGATCTCTCTCTCTCATGTCTCCAGGGCCGTCATTAGACATAGGCAGCTGCCTAGGGCACCACTAGGTCTGGGGGCACCGCTCTGCTGGGAGCCCGGACAGATGGGAAGCAGTGGAGCATGTAAGAGCAGGGCTGCTGGGTCCTAGAGAGAGCCGAATGCAGCACAGTCTGAGGGAGGGGATTGGCTGCTGGGGTCTCTGGGAAGGGGAGGGGGTAGGGGTTGGGGAAGGAGCTCACCTGTGAGTGTGACTCTTTCCCCCCGGCTGAGGTGAGGTGAGGCAGGCTCTGCAGCTCTGGAACCAGTGTCCTTTGTTGTCCCCCATAACATTCATTCTTCTCCCCCCCTGCCCCATGGAGCACCCCCTCCTTTCTCCCTCCTCCTCAGGAGGATCCCTCTCTCTCTCCTCCCTCCCCTCCATCAGGGCTGGGTTGGGTGAGGTGCTGGGGGGTAGGTGTGGGGGAGGAGGCTGGCTGGCTGCCTGCTGAGGAATGACAGTGAAAGTAACTCACTTCCTGGGCAGTGAGCCAGGATTGGAATGTCACACGGGGCTGGGATGGGGTTAGCCAGATGTGTGAAAAATCAGGACAGGGGGTTGGGGTAGGGTGAGCAGATATCCCTATTTTATAGGGCCAGTCCCAATTTTGGGGACTTTTTCTTATATAGGCTCCTTTTACCCCCACCCCCACCCCCTGTCCTGATTTTTCACACTTGCTGTCTGGTCACTCTAGGTGGGGGTAATTGGTGCCTATATAAGACAAAGCCCCAAATATCGGGACTGGCCCTATAAAATCAGGACATCTGGATCTGGTCACCCTAGCTGGGGAGCGCCTCCCCCCGGGCTGGCAGCTGCCACCGATCCATCTCATCCGGGGGGGAGCTGCACAGGGCAGGATGAGCTGCTGTGGCTCCATGGGTGACCTGTCCCTGAGATCAGATGCTGGGCTAACTTCACCATGGTCCGTAAGGCTGGTGGTGGTGCCCATTGGCGTGTGATTGGACCTGAGGGTTTGCTGCTGCTGTTGCTATTCTGCACCCCAAGAGGTGGATTTTGGGGTCTACTACTGCAGCTGTTGGACCAGCAGGCTGGGGGTGAGCCAAGCATGAAAGCAGTACTGTGTTGCCATTTAGATTGTCATTTAACAACTTTGTTTGCCAAAAATTCTTGCTAACAATCCTGAATCCAATTTCAATATTTTTTTTAAAAAAATCAATATCTTAGCCAAAAACAGAAAATTAAGTTGTTGACAATTATTAGTGACAGGTTTGGTTTGAAGCAGGGAGTGGGCCAGTTTTCATCAGAGAAACAAAAAATGTCGACTGACTTTCCTATAGCCTATTACTCCTGATAAGAGCCCTCCAACAACTGTAATATGCTCATCTCCTTACTAGTGTATAAAGCAGGGGTCGGCAACCTACGGCACACGTCCCAAAGGTGGCAGGTGAGCTGATTTTTGATGGTACGCAGCGGCAGGCTGAGCGGCTCAGCCCATCACTGCTCTGGGGCTCCGGCTGCTGCCCTATTGCCAGCTGGGATACCAGCCGTCGGCCCCACTCAGCACCTGCTGCTGGCCTGGGGAACCCCAAGGAACCCCAGGCTGGCAGCGGGCTGAGCAGGCCGGCTGAACCACTCAACCTGCTGTCAGCCTGGGGTTCCATTCACTCAGCCGGCAGCGGGCTGAGTGGGCTGGTGGCGGGCTGAGCAGGGCCGGTGGAGGGTTGAGTGGCTCAGTCTGCTGCCAGTCTGGGGTGCCGGCAGCACTCAGCCTACTGCTACTCCGGGCTTCCAGCTGCCGGCCTCTTGCCAGTCAGGAGCCCAGCCGCCGGCCCCACTCTGCCTCCTGCCAGCCTGGGTGAGCAGAATCCCAGGCTGGTAGCAGGCTGAGGGGGGTTGGCGGCCGGGTTCCTGGCTGGCAGGAGTTGGTGGTCAGAACCCCAGACCAGCAGCGGGCTGAGCAGGGCCTGGGATCCTTGTCTAGGGTTCCAGCCACCAGGCCCGCTCAGCCCACTGCCGGTCTGGGGTTCCATTTACTCAGCTGGCAGTGGCCTGAGTAGGACCTCAGATAATAACAATAGTTTATTTATATAATATACACATAGAGAGAGACCTTCTACAAACTTTAAAATGTATTACTGGCACGAGAAACCTTAAATTACAGTGAACTTGGCACACCACTTCTGAAAGGTTGCTGACCCCTGGTATAGACTGACCATATGTTGTACTAAGATTCTCCTGCTTTTTTTTTTATCCTGTGAGTCAGTATAGCTTTTGCCAGGCCAGAAGTTGGGCAGCCAATGTTTTACGTTTTCACAATGTTTTCTCCAACTTTCATAAAGTAAATACATAGTTAATATGAGTTAAAAAGGCCAGGGACACTTCCTTGTGAAGAATCTGTACAGCAGATCATGCTAGAGCTGTGAAAATGTCAGTTTTTGATGGAACTTTAGAGGCAGTTATTTATCATGTATTTTATCATGTGAATGTGCTGCTATTGCTAATGTCTTTCCAAACAAAAATAAGGCACAATAGGACTTCTGTAACATTTCTGTGCGACCTTAATCTAGATGAGATGATTCTGTGCTGACTTCATTTTGGTCACTTTGTGCTTTACCTAGCAGTAAAACTAGGGTTATATTTTCCCACTGTTTGGAAACCCAGCTTATTAAACTGATTTTGCAGCCAAAAAAGCCAGAAAGATTGCTTTTAATTAAAAAAAATCTTTGTTTCAATACCTCTTCATATAAATTTCCAATACAATTTTGACAAATTAAAAAATTATATTATTTGCATCATTCTGTCAAATCAGAATTTTTCTATAGTGCTACTTTAGTGCTAGTGCATCAGCATTACATTGTGCTTCATTAAGTTAAACTGGTTTTAATACCGTGAATGTGGCAAGTTTTCCAATAGTGTAAGCTTATATTTCTGTTGCTAAGAGCAGATCAGGCACAGGGCACCAGTTTAATAATCTCACCTAGGGCACCATAAATCCTAAGGACGGCCCTGCATGCCTCAATTCTCTTTTTCCTGGCCTTGTTCCAGAGCCCTCACAGCCCAATTCTCTACCCTAACGTTGAGCACTCTACTGCCCCCTGAACCGCTCATTCCAACCCCACCCCAAAGCCTGCACCCCCTAGCCAGTGCTCTCATCCCCCTGCACTCCAACTCTCTGTCCCATGTAGCCTGATTTAGGTGTACTAATAATATTAATTTGGAAAATATGATGAAAATGTAATTTATTAGCTTACATTTTATTTAATTTAATTGAGTTATAAAGTTACAGTTGCATTACTGCTATTCAAAAGATACATATGGCATTATATGCAACAAAGTTTTGGTTAATATACTCACACCCTTCCTTGATAACCTGGTGATAAGAGACACAGGACCAGCCTTGCAGTTCAGGTTTTCAATTCTTGAGTGAAAGATGCAGTGCTTTGAAAAAGCTAATGTTACTTAGGGTTTACTTGACTAAGTTAAACTTAAAATCAAATCCTAATAAACAAAGAATAAAAACTTAGGAAACCGAGCTTAGCCGAGTTACTTTGAAACTTAAAGTTTAAGAACAAGTACAGCCTACTGATAGTAGATAGAGAGTGGAGGAAGTAAGTCAGAATGACAGAGCGATGTGCTCTAGCGAGGTGGGTTACCTCTTTTATAGGGCACAAGCGCCAGGAATCCTTCCTCCTATGCTCAAATTTCATTCCTTACCCACAAAACATTAGGGTACGCTTACTTCATAGGCTAGTATGTTTGTGCATGTTGATGACATGTACATATGCACATAAGTTCCCTTGTGGTGTACGTGTTAATTCTGTGGGTACAACACTGAAAAACCCCTTATGCCATTCTCCATTGTCAATTGGTCTAGGTAAAGGTCTTAGACAGGCGTGGGTACTTCTCTATTTAAGTAACAAGATAAAGGTCAATTTTCCTTTCTGAGTAAAAGGTCACACTATAGAGATGCTCACTTTGCCTTAGCTTAAGATACAGGATATGGCCTGTAGGGCCTCGTAAGTCATGTGCCCCAACCCCCTAATCATTTTTATTGCACACCACTGGACTCTCTCCAGTTTGTCCACATCCCTTCTCATGTGGGTCCCAACCCCAAAAGTACTCACATTTCACCCCAATGGCCCCAAAATGTACATAGGGTGTTGCCATGGTCAAGTCACTCTTGAGCCTGCTGGCAGAGAACAAGGTGAAAATTAGCCAGGACGTTGCTCAGTCAATTCCCTCTGCTCCCAGCAGGTGGTATCAGAAAGCTCCAAGATGGCTCACTTCCCTTTCTCTCATCAGCTTCAGGCCCCAGGGTTACAAATGCACAAACCAGTTGGGAGTCTCCCCTGGGCTCAGGGTGTGGGACTGCTCTGAGGGGATGCACACTTGGGATATTAGTGCAAAGATACAATTTCAATTTCTCTTAGAGAAATTTGAGGGCAATTTATATTTGGTAAAAATCTTATTTAGTGAAAGGAAAGCTGCAGTGACAGCCTGGTTATTGGGGTGCAAAACACTTTCCTCCTGGGAGAAACAAGAAGTTAGAATTAGAAATTTACATCATTTGTTCCAATGTTCGCACAGGTTTAATTTTGCTTCTGTGTAGGTTTGTTTCAGGCTGTGACTGTTTTGGTTTATTGGGTTGTTTGGTTTTTTTTTTAGTTGGAATGGAGCTTTTAATTGACATTTGCTGGATTCGAATGGTTGACCTGCAACACCTTTATACAGATTTGGCCAGTATTCAAGGATTCAATTCCTTTATAGGAGGTTTTAGTGGTCAGGCTTATTTATTTAATGTTATTTTTATCATCCTGCTGTAGCACACCTTTATGATAAAATGTTGAAATTTTCAATTTATGGCCTTTGTTAATTTTTATTTTTCAAAACAAAGTTTTTCTTAATATTTGGGTTTTAAATTAAGCATTGTTTTTGGTTTTAACTTTTCATTTAGGTTTTGGTTGTTGATGGGATCTTTAAGAACTTTGGATTTAATACTAAAATTTGGACAGATTTAAATTATTTAAAGTAACACTGTTTACTATTTTATTTTATTAAAGGTTGTATTGCTCTAAACCCTGGCCGGGGGGGAGAGGAGATGAGCCTGGCCTTTAAGTGAGAAGGAGCAGAGGCATGAGAGGCATGGCCCCCGTGAAGGGTGGGGCCAGGTGATGGGAGGGAACAGCCCCCCCCAATTTTTTTGTCTAGCCCACCTCAGTCCCCCACCAAACGAGAAGAGTCTGATGCCACCTGCTGGCCACTGGGTGTCACTGCTCTGTGCATTACCCAGATTGGTGAGAAACACACTCTGTGCATTACCGTGACTGGTCCGTGGGGGTCACTGCTCCTAGAAGGCAGACACACGCTGTGCATTACGCCACCTGGCCACTGGGTGCCACTGCTGCGCCAAGGGAAACACCTTCTGTGCATTACCCTGAATGACCACGAGGTGTCACTGCTGCTCAAGGAAACATGCTCTGTGTGTTACCCTGATTGGCCACTGTGTCACTGCTGCGCCAATGGAGACATAAGAGCGGCCAGACTGGGTCAGACACAAAGTCCATCTAGCCCAGTATCCTCCTGTCTCCTGCCAGCGGCCAGTGCCAGGGGCCCCAGAGGGAATGAACAGAGCAGGGAATCATCAAGTGATCCATCCCCTGCCACCCATTCCCAGCTTCTGGCCAACAGAGGCTACAGGCACCGCCCCTGCCCACCCTGGCTAATAGCCCTTGATGGACCTGTCCTCTGTTCATTTATCTAGTTCTTTTTTGAACCCTGTTATAGTCTTGGCCTTCACGACATCCTCTGGCAAGGAGTTCCACAGGTTAACTATGCAACTGCCCTGAGTTTTCCCCCCCACACACACACACCCCGGGTTGTATCTGGAAAAGTGGATGAGGATGAGGAGAGCCATGATGTGTCTGTCACGGGCTGGTGCCTCAGTTTCCTCTAGGCAGCAGTGCTGCAGGCTCCTTTGGTCAGTGCCCATGCAACTGTGTCGGGGGAAGGGGGAGTAGAGGCTCATGCTCCCAGCCCCATGTCCCTCCCCCAGCAGCTAGGGAATCCAGGCCAAATGTAACCCTGGTAGCTGGGCCGGGATTAGCCTGGGCCGGGATAGGGCTGGGGAGGAATTGCGGGGGAGACAGATGCACCCGCTGTGAGGGGAAATCTTCCCATTCCCTGACAACCCCCCTCACTCCTTGCAGCACGGCGCCCCCTAGCACTTCTTACTCTGTCGTGGGGGTGTCTGCTGCCTGCTTCTCCCTTAGCATCGTCTCTCCCCACCCTGGGGCACTGGCGTCGCCCGTCCTGTGCAAACAGGCAGGCCCTGGTGTGCCCTATGGCAGTGCCCTGGAATTGGGGCAGCTGTTGGATGGAATATGGGGGTGGGCAAGGCTGGGGACCAGGACTCCTGGGTTCTCTCCCCAACTCTGGGAGGAGAGTGGAGGTTAGGGGGTAGAGTGGGGGAGGGGCAGGGCTGAGATCCAGGGCTTCTGGTTTTCTCCACCTCCTCCAGCTGCCTCGGTCCTTTCACTGACTTTCCTGTTCCAAATTCATTTGCCAACTTGTGCAACCCACCCCAGAGGTGGCTGCATCTCAGTGTTGGGTGAGGCACCCTTGGCTGCATCACCTCCTAACCGTGTCTCCCTCTCCCTGCAGGTGACCCTGCAGCAATCGGCAAACATCCGCAAGATCGTGGGGCACTTTGAGCATTGGAAAGGCAGGGGCCAGGCGCCCAGCACCCCCCGCCCCCGAGAATGGGACCCAGCCCCCCCCCTACTTTTTATAGGGATTAAAGAGGGGCAAAGGGGGGCAAATCAGAGGAGGGGGTGGCCAGGGTCTGAGCAGGGGGTGGAAATTGACTGGTCGGGGGCTCAAGCAGCTGGAGGCAGAGTTAGGAGAGGGGCTGAAGGGCAAAGTCAGGGAGGGGGGAAGGAGCCAGAGTTAAGCCCAGGGGGAGGCGCTGCCAGAGGGTTAAACCCCGGCACAGGCAGGGGCAGAGGGGTAACATTTACCCCGGGGCTGAGACTCCGGTGTTCGCAACACCAGGGTGGGCGGAGCAGAGGGGCTTTTCTATTTCCCCTCCCACAGGCAGCACCTCTCAGCATGGGCTTCCCAGGGCTGGGCTCTTAAAGGCACAGGCATCCCACTGCCTAGACACTGCAGCTCCTCTCTGATGTAACCTACTGAGGTGCTGCAGTAGGAGACTCAATTCAGTGAAACCTGGCATTCCCTATACGCCCCCCAGCCAGGGGGCTGTGCACCCCCTTCCCCGAATTTCCCCAACCCCCCTCCCCAGTGGTCAGGTAGTTACATGCAGCGCTGCCAATGTTGTCATTGGTTGCAAATTTGAATGGAAATTGAAACGTTAACACACACTTCAAAAGCAGATCCAAAGTATGAAAAATAATTGTAACTGAGAAAGTAAAATAGGTTTGAAAAGTCTGGACAAAGCCGGGTTTCTCACCTAGCTGTTGTGTTTGCTGACAATGTCGGTGCATTGGCTTCGCAATGTTGGCCAACCTCAGAATTTCAAATGATGATTTGGAAGCAAGGTGTGAATGACTCTCCCCTGACAGCTAGTGATGAGCCAGGGTTGGGGGAGGCTTTGGGACCAGACTGTATTTACATGAACTCACCTACGCTGCCGACGTGTCCAGCAGACAGAGTTGGGCTGCCTCTGCTCTAGGTGCCCAGAGGAGGAGGGAAGGTGTGTGGGGCTCCAGCCTGGGAATCTTCTTCCCTCCTGCCAAGCCCTGACTATCAATCCTGGCCCCAACCCTCCTTTTTTCAAGCGCCATGTGGGCCAGAGGAAAAGTGTGGCAGGAAGCACAAGGCCCCAACTTGTGAAGCAGCGAGAATCCCAACCATCAGGGTAGCAAGTTCTAGAGCCCCAACCCACTGTGTCCATCCCAGCCAGAGACCTGGCTCTAGGAGATGTGAGTCACCCAGGAGGGGGGGAAAGACTGGTCTTACACAACTGGAGACAGGGAAGTTGATCACTGTGAGCTCCAGGGCTTTACCACCAGCCAACACAAGGTCCCACTGAGATTTGAACTCAGATTGTAGGATTCAGAGTCCTGAGTGCTGCCCGTTACACCATGGGACCAGCTCATGCTGTCTTCTCTGTACATCGGTGACCCTCATGGGGCTGGCTTGTGTAAGGGGGCTCTTGGCCCTTTACTAAAACTTAGTGTGTGTGTGTGTGTGTGTGTGTGTGTGTGTGTGTGTGTGTGTGTGTGTGTGGTGCGGGGGGGGGCGAGGGTTTGGTTGGCTAGTTCCCAGTCCCAATAGAAAGGGGAAGGGCCAATGGGAAATCAGGCCCCTGAGACTGACAGGCCCCTGGGCAATGGAGAGAGGACAAAGCTCCAAGTTAGCCGCACTGACAGGCCAGGCAGTGTAATGAGGGAGTCACCAGGCCAGGGGGTCCCATCCTCCGTGGGAGCTGGAACTGCCTGGGCCAGAGTGGGGCAGAGCTAAGGAGAGAGCAGGAGCCCGAGAAGAGCCAGGGAGCAGAGCTGGGCAGGTGTAGTGCCAGAAACTGCTCCCTGTAGGACTTTGCTACCTGTAGCAGTTACTGAGACCTGAGGTTGTTCTTATTTGCTGACTTGTCCTAATTGGCTAAAACTTGACAGTGGTTTCTCTAGCAAAGGCCAGTCCCTGGCCCCTTGGTCCAGACATCCTCATTCACACCAGGCTGGGGTGACCAGATGTCAAAGATGAAATATTGGGACGCGGGTGGCGGAGCAAAAAAAAAAAAAAAGCCGGAGGCTCCTCCCCCACCGCCAGGCGGCAGTGGCACAGCCCCATCTCCACTCAACTCTCGGCTCCGACCCCCGATACACCCCCCAGCTCCCCCATCCCCTCGCTCCTGGGCCCAGCCTGGGCTCCGAGCTCTGCAGCCGAGCTCCAGGTCCCTCCTGCAGCTCCCGGGCAAGGGGCGAACCAGGCAGCTGGGCCTGGGCCCTCCTGGGAGGAGCGTGTCTGCCCCACGTGTGTCTCCGCCCCTGCCCACATGGGTCCTGCCTGCTCAAGACTGCCTCCAGCACCACTGCGCTGCCCCATAGGCGCCAGGGCTGGATTTGGGGAGAGATCTAATGGGGCAGTGAGGGGGTGGGGCTGGGGGCAGGGCCAGGGTGAGGATTTGGGGAGGGATCCAACGGGGCAGTGAGGGGGTGGGGCTGGGGCAGGGCGAGGATTTGGGGAGGGATCCAATGGGGCAGTGAGGGGGTGGGGCTGGGGCAGGCCCAGGGTGGGGATTTGGGGAGGGATCCAATGGGGGAAGGAGGGGGCGGGGTCGGGGGGGTGAGTGTCCCTCCGGGCTCTGCCTGTGGCCGGAGCAGAGGGCAAAATTATTTGTTTGTCCAGTGTCCCGACCAAACATTGGTCGGGACGCGGGACAAACAGGCAAATATCGGGACAGTCCCAATAAAATCAGGACGCCTGGTCACCCTACATCGGGCTTCAAGTTGAGAATCATTTCCCATTCCCGCCTGTGGGAGGGGAGACTTTAAACCCGCCTCTGTGCGACTGCACATGGCTAAGCAAAGAGGACAAACCCCCAATCCCCCCCTGTGCTTTGGGAGCCAGGTTTGCGGTGGGAATTCTGTAGTTCAGATGACTTCACGCCTGGGCATTGGGATTCTTTACCAGTTTCTCTGGCACTGGGGCAGTTTTGTGCTCACAGCTGTGATGGCCGAGTGGTTAAGGCGTTGGAGTCGAAATCCAATAGGGTTCCCCTGCGCAGGTTCGAATCCTGCTCACAGTGAGGCCTGTGTTTTAGCCAGTCCCTCACCCAGGCAATACCTCTGTACACCCCCCTGAGACACTCTCAATTCTCTCCCCACCCCAAGTAAATCCTGTTCTGCTCCTTTCATAGAGATCCCTGGGACACCCCCTCACACTGTGTCCCTGAGGGGTCAGGCAAACTCTCAGCGCCTGAAGCCTCTGCCACTCACCTGGTGCCCCATAGATCAGCCATAGCCCTGGTTCTGCTCCTCTCTCTAGAGTGTGAAAGGAGCCAAGTCAGTGACTCCATGGTGCTACGGGCTGCAGAAACAGCAAGGGGTGAGGGGGGGAGAAGGTGCTCAGCACCCACTGGCAGCCAGCTCTCCCCCTGCTATGGGCCTTGTGGACAAGCTCCTGCTGGTCCCCTTCAGCACCTGTCCCCTGCCAGTGATCAGCTGGTCAGTGGTGTGTAGGGAGAGGACTTGGGGGTGGGGGCAGGGCCTGTTGCAGACCAGCATTCGTTCTGCGGCCAGCCTCACAAGGCGGTAGGAAAGCAGGGCCAGCCCCCGGGTGGGGCCTCTGACCGTTCCCACTCAAGGGGCTCCTTTTGGCAGTGGGGCAGGAGATATTTCCCACAAGAGGCTTTTTTCCAGCTGCTGAGAAGCACAGAAGTACCCGGTGTTTGCTCTTGCGGTGAAAGGGGTTAATACGTTTAGGCGGCCTGGCTAGCTCAGCTGGCAGCACCTCTGGCTCTTACTCTGAAGGTTGAAGTTACAATTCCCTGTTTGGGTGCTTGGGGCTCCTCTTCAACAATACAACACACAATCTGCTTAAGCCCCCACCCAGTAACCTGGGGAAACTAACCCTGGCCACTGGGTGCCTCTAAGAGGTGATACTTTCCCCACTCACAACCACTGAGTGTAGAAAAGAAACTTTAATAAAAAGGAGGAAAATCAGCTTCTATTAACTTGGGAAAACACCACAATCAGGATTCATAACACAACACTATGAGCAAAACACCCACCCACAGTGCGCTGGGCAGTGGCCTTTTGCCTCGGGCTCCTAAATCCAGACCCCAGAAGCTCTGTGGATGTGCCCCTCCCTTCACTGCACCTCACCCACAGCTGCTGTCCTGGGTCAGTGAAAACCCAGAGTTCACCTCTCACCTCCCGGGGGGAAAGCCCCTTTCTCCCTCCGCTGTCTGGCCACATTGCCGGCCACTTGCCGTTCCCCCCTGTCACCGCTCTGCTGGCCACCCTCTCTGCTCTGGGACGTCTTGTGGTCCCACCAGGAGCGGAACAGGCTCCCTAAAAGCAGGGCCGCCCAGAGCCCGAACAGTATCCCCACCCCTTCCACTCAACCCCACACCCCTGCCCCACCCCTTCTCCCGAAGGTCCCGCTCCTACGCTGCCTCTTCTGCCCAAGACCCTGCCTCCTGCTCACTGCTCTGCACCCCCTCCCCACCCTTACAGTCATTACAAAGTGGCAAGGCAGAGCCCTCCCATTTTTAAAAGCCCTGGGGTGTTGTTCCCCCCTGTTCAGGCAGCCCTGGGGCCCTGCACGTCACACAGCTCTCCCTGATTTCAGCTGTTAGTGAGGGAGCCTCACTGCTAGCGCAGACTGGGCAGTTTCTTGCATGAGAGACACTGTCCCAAAGAAGGACTAATGCTTAGAGCTGGTTCTCAGTGATTTCAGTTCTGTTGGTCTGCAGCAAGACTCTCCATTGAGTCTTAACCAGCTCTGTTATTACACAGGGAAGAACAAAAGGGTCAAATGGGGCCTGGAATCCTTAAGAAGAATCCACCTCACCAAGTACAACACTTGTTGCTACCTGCTCTGAACCCCACTGAGAATGTTTTGGGGTCACTCCTTGCCTGTATCAGCCTAGGGGGTCTCAGAGAATGATAATTAACAAGTGCTCCAGTGGTGCAATTGGTTAGCGCACAGTACTTATAGGGCAGTGCTGAGAGGAGTTATGCTGAGGTTGTGAGTTCAAGCCTCACCTGGAGCACTGGTTTTCATTAACCAAGTGGTGTCACCCCCTCATTTGCCCCTGTGGAAGGTAGAATTCCAGCCCGGGGGACCCTGAGGAGGGGAGGAGTCAAAAATGCCCCCTTCACTTATTACCTCCTCTCCAGAGCGCAGATGAGAATCTACAATCCTTTCTCCCCCACCAGCCCCTGTGCCAGGATCCCTCAAGCAGAGCCTGGAGTCCTGCCCATCCTTGACCCCTGAGCCTGGAGGGAGAGGAGCAAGGAGCCATTGTTAGAGGGCTTTCCCTTCCCCTGCCCACTTCCCTGGCTCTTGTCACACAGACAGAAAGCAGCAAAAGGCCAGAAGTCGGAAGCGCAGACAAAGGGATGTTTACTGGGGTTAGTTTCCAAGCAAGCAGATTCTGAAGCCCTTCACACCAGTCGGGCTTATCTCTATAGACCGACAGAGTCTGTTCCCCAGTGTCCCCTTCCCAGCTCTGACACCGCAGTTCTTAAAGTCTCGGCCTGTGCAGGCAGCCTGAATATCTCTATTCTAACAGCCATTGGTCCCTGTGGAAAAATGATCTATTCAGGGTTCTCCCTAGACATTTTGGTGCCCTACACGGCACCCCCATACCCCAGCCCGAGCTGGCAGAGCGGAGCAGACTGGGGCCAGGTCACTCCACTTCCCGCCGCCCGGTAATTGCAGGGCAGGCCCGACCCCACACTCACGGGGCGGCGGGAAGTGGAGTGATCCGGCCCCAGACTGCTGCACTCTGCTCCGGGCCTTGGAACTTGGGGGGTGGGGGGGAAACACCCCCCAGCACTCACCAGCGGCGCGGCTGGGAGCTGGTGGAGCAGAGCAGGCTGGGGCCAGGTCATTCCACTTCCCACCACCCAGTGAGTGCCGGATGCGCCTGATCCCTCCTGCCATCCACCGGGATGTAGCTCAGGGAAGGGGCGGAGTGTGGGGGGGGTATTGGGGGGGGGGCTGGGGCAGGGGCAGCTTTCCTGGCTGGCTCAGCCAGCCGGGGGATCGAGTTCGCTGCTGGAGCAGTACACAGCTGCGTAGGGCACCAGGAAATTTGGGGCAATTTGGTGCCTCCACATCCCTTAACCAGGCAGTGTCCCTGTGGTGTGGGCTGTCTGCATAGGTCCTTTCTCAATCTTTCTCACCCTCTTGTCTTGAGTCTCCTGTGTCTTTGCTTTCTAAACACAGACTAACTCTGGCTGTTCAGAGGAGGGGAGGCCCATGCCTACGCGTGGCCAGCAGACAGAGACAAAGAACCCTAGCCAGCCTGCTCCCTGCCATGCCAAACACCCACTGAAGGCCACCCACAGACCAGCATGCGGGGTGGCTGCTGATGCTCTGTGGCCAACACCAGAAGATGGTAGGAAAGCAGGGCCACCCCCCCTGGTGGGGCCTCACTGCTCCCACTCCAGGTGCTCACTTTTGCAGTGGGGCAGGAGATTTTACCCCAAGAGGCTTTTCCCAGCGGGCGAGAAGCAGAGAAACACCCAGGCTCCCAAGGTGCTATGTAGCAACCCCCCTCCAGCACAGGGACAGGCGCACACTTGGAAGAGGGAAACTGCTCCACACTCTAGCCCGGGCAGCCGCCCATTTTCTTTGGCAAGTCAGGAAGGGCAAAGGCGAGACTGGAAGCACCTGGGGCTCATGCCCCAGCCTTTGTGACGCCCACCCCCCCAACTCCTTCCCGAGGCTCTAGCTGAAGCCAGAGCATTGGCCTGAGCAGCCAAGAAGAGGTTCCAGCCCTGTAGGGAGCAGGACGTTCAGCCCAAAGGTAAAACTGCACAAGCACAACCACGAAGGGACATGAACCGTCAATTGCCTGATCCAAACTCAGATGCCTTATCCATTAGGCCACATGGTCACATATAATTTCTCCACGTACGTCTTTAGAGAAGATGGACACTGTGTTTCTCAGACTCGGGTCATCTACTGAGGGGGGTTGAGACTCTCTGGGCACAGAAGTCAAGTTCCCTGCGAGATGTGAGACTTAATTCTATGGAGCCGGGTGCAGGGCTTTGGCAGGGAGGCTCAGGCATGGGGGACTGGGGTGCAGCGGACGGACCGGCTGTCTAGGTACAGAGATTTAGTTGCACTGAGGCACAGGAGGGAGGAGGAATCCTGCTCATGGTCAGTGGCTGTGCAGAAAAAAGGGCGTTGATTCCCCCATCCTAAATGGGCTGGTTGGCTTGACCCTTCTCCCCTCTGCAGAGCATGGTGGGGATTGCAGCTCACCCTCTTGGAGGGCAGCTCCGGTGGGGTGGGGCAGGGCAGGGCCTGTGGTTTACGTTCTGCGTTGCCTGGTGCTGGGCCATTGCACAATCCCCAGCCACGCCGCACAGCGCGCCCCGAGAGGCGGTTGGGGGCCAAGCAGACGATCCAGCACGAGGGGGGAGAGGATGTGTGGTTGGGGGGAGGAAAGGCCTTGGGCTGCACTGGGGGAGTGCAGAGCAGGGGTGACACCCCAGAAACCTGCAGCAAAGGGATGGACAGGTGGACTGGGTGGATAGAAGAGGCAGTGAGCCTAAAAGGGGAGGGGGGTCTAGTGGTCAGAGCAGGGAGGGGGCTGGGCGCCAGGGACCTCTGGGTTCTATCCCTGGCTCTGGGAGCGGAGCGGGGTCTAGAGGTGAGAGCAGGGGGACTGGGAGCCAGGACTCCTGGGTTCCATAGTAGCAGCTGCTTTTTCCTGTGTCTCCCTCCCTACAGATCCCAGCCCAGCCCCCTAGCAGAATCTGACTGGGGTGGGGGTTGCCCTGTCACTCCAGACTCGTGATTTGAACCCCTCCCCCCATGGGCTCTGACATCACGGAATCTCCTCCCCCCGCCAAGTCAGAAAGTAGGAGCCCCTCCCCGCATGCGGAGGAAGCTAGTGAGTTTCTTGGGGGTCTCTGGCAGAAGTGACAGCACCCACCAGACACCCACTCATGGTTGCAAGGAGACCCCCCTGCACAGCCCCCTGCTACGAGGGGCCAGGGGCACCCAGCCAGGGTCAGGAGGTGAGATGGGGTCGCAGTGGCAGGAAGGGTGCAGAGCTGGGGGTGGTGCCAGGTCTGGTGCTGGCTACATGGGGAAAAACCACACTGCTCCCCCGCAACACACACACACACACACACACACACACACACACACACACACCCCTCGCTCCTGGTGTTGGAGGGGAACAGGTGAAAGGACAAAAGAAGCAAGAGACAAAGAGAAAGGAGGGAGGGATGGATGGAGGAAAAGGTGAAACAAAAAGGACAAACCCTAATGTCCCCAGTGATTATAAGGGACAAAATCCCAGGTGCAGAATAAAATTCTGCCTCCTTAAGCTCGTGGTTTCCATGCCTAGAATTCAACGGTCACCAGATGGATCAAACTGAACAGGTTTCAAACCTCGAGGAGGCTCTTACCTTCTAAACAGGGACGGCTGTTTTCTAGTAAAATCAGGAAAAGGGGAGGAGAAAACTCAAAAGAGGATCCTCCTGGCGCTCACGTCCGTGAACCCGAATACTCTCTCAGTCCTCAAAGAGAGACCTGGAGAGGGAGACTTGCTGAAGCAAAGCCACAGGGGTCTGTGAGGTTTCCCTGGCCTCTCGCCCCTGTCCTGCCTGGCTGATGTCACCATCTCTCTGTGAGGTCACCACCTCCCCACCACCTTTGACCAATAGTCTGAGGTCCTGCAAAAAGCCTTTGTGATGTCACTGCCACACCCCTCCCTTGCTGTGCTAATGTCCTGCCCCTGGCCAGGCACTTTGGAGGTTTGAGCTACTCCCTGTGGTCACCCCACTCAAGGAGCGTTCGTTCTAGGAAGCAAGCCGGTTAGACAGGAAAACATCAGACTCTGCTCCCAATACTACACTCAATATTTCAGAAATTAGTCGCCTTTATGGCCAGAAGAGACCATTAGAGCATCTATTCTGCCCCCCTGCATATCACAGGCCTCTGTATGACACAAGAGCTACTTTTGGGGCAAACACATTCCAGAAAGGCATCTAGTCTTCATTAAATGACATCAGGAGATGGAGAATCCACCACTTTCCTTGGTAGCTTGTTCCTGTGGTGAATCATCCTCGCTGTTGAATATTTGTGTCTTAGTTGTAATATGAATTTGTCTCTTTTCACCTTCCAGCCATTGGGTCTTGTTAGGCCTTTCTCTGCTGGATTAAAGAGCCCTTTAATACTCAATCTTTTCTCTCCATTAAGGCACTTCAACACTTCAATGAAGTCACCTTTCAATCTTCTTTTGATAAGCTAAACAGGTTGAGCTCTTTCAATAGCTCACTAGAAGGCATTTTTCTCCAGCCCTCAGAACATTTGGTGACTCTTTGCTGCCCCAGCTCCAGTTTCACAACATCTTTTTCAAATGAGGACACCAGAACTGGAGGCAGTATTCCAGCATCAGTCTCACTGATGCCGTGTCACCTCCTGTGACGTTATTGACATAATCTGTAACTGTATAGATCACCATTGCAACAACTGTTCTATATTTGCAGCCAATATGGTAGAAAGGTTGTCGTGTAAGGGGTCTATGGAGAGGTTCTGATTGGCTGATTATAATTATGGAACAATGGGATAGAGAAACCTGCACCACTGAAAGTACAGCCATGAAGAAACCACACATCAGCCTTGCCTAGCTGGCAAGAATCAAGCCTCCACAGAAAAACCCCTATGGTGTCATAGCCCAGCTCCCTAAGCCCTCATCACACCCACTTAACACAGGGGCCTTTCTACACTATGGCTCTGTTCTCACTGAAGGGTCATTTCCAATTGCTCAGACCAGCTTCCCCAGCACACTCACTGCTGTGCAGCTCTGTACGTGTGGCCATGGCTGAACAGCAAGAATTCCTGCTCATTTCCCTACTGGCTGGAGCATGGCTAGAGTGTGTCTGTGGTTAATGATGCTGCTGTAGATTGTTCATTCGCTGCCTTGACAATTCAGACAGTCCCTTTTCCCGTCATATCGCCAGCACCTCTGTGAGTCCAATAGCAGGGCAGGTTTTTTCTGGGCACTGAGATTTTTCAGGGAGTTGGTGGCTCCTTTCTTTCCTCACCCTGGAGTAACCTCAGCTTTTTATTCCATCCTTGATGACTCATGGAATAACAACAGCAGCATGAAAAGGAGAGAAAATATCTCACTGCCGGGGGGCGGGGGGTGAAGGTGGACATGTCCCCTCTGTCTGACCATTGCCATTGCAGGAGAGAAGGGTTCACTGGAATCGAATGCCCTGACTCAGACAAGAGACACAGGGAGGTTTTGCTGTTCATGGATCCATGCAAAGGAAATTGTGTCTCTGTGTGAAAATGGGGAGGGAAATGAAACGCCCACATGGTGGTGCCTAAGGCAGAAGGGACCCCTATAGGATTAGAACAGGACACGTTCTCAGGCAGCATGTTTCTTACTTTGCCCATCTGTCAATTTTGATTATTATCGATGGAAATATTTTGCCATTGGGTCATGTGTTTCCACAGAAATTGACATTTACCAACAAACACATAATTCTTCCAGTCCTGCCGAGTCTGCCCTTGGTGAGTTTAGAGAGACACATTCCCTCTTTCCATTCCCCATGCCAGGCCTGTGCTCTCCAGAGTGTCAACTTCCCATACAGCTGGGATCCTTCCCTGACCTCCCCTCAGACCTCTGCCCCCCACCCAGTGGCGTAGCCAGGTTTTCAGCATAGGGGGAGCAAACACATAAAAAGGCCCCCCCCCTTGGCTCCCCCTCTGGCCACGCCCTCAGACCAGAACCTCCCCCGCTGCTCACCTTCCCTCCTGTGCTGCCGCCCATCCCCAGCTCCTGTCCCAGCGCTTGGCTGTGTCTGCACCGGCCAGCAGGCGCAGCTTCCACGGCGGCCTGCTGCTGCCGCCCTGCAGCTCCTCTGGCCGTGCAGCTGGCAGGCACCGCCTCCGTGCCTGCCAGCCTGATGGGAAGTGGCTGCTTCTGCTGAATCCCGCCAGCTATGCTACTGCCCCACCCCTACTTCTGGGATCCTCTGAACACTGCCCAACTCCCTGCTGGCAGGATCCCTTCCCATTCCTTTCATTTCCTGCCTCCTCTGAGCAAAAGCTCTGGACTAGTACCACACTGGGAATTGAACCCAGGCCACGTGGGTGAAAACCAGGAATCCTGACCACTAGACCATATGGGACTTGCACAGTTGCTAATCCATTTACACATTCACTAACACATTCACACATTCACATTCATTAACATTTAAAAGTAGCCGTTCAAAAAACTTCAAAAACAGACGTCAAAGAGAATCTGCAGAATTACAATTTATTTGCAGACTTAACACCATTAATTTGAGCTTGAATAGGGACTGGGAGTGGCTGGCTCACTACAAAAGCAATTTTCCCTCTCTTGGTATTGACACCTCCCCAGCAATTATTGGCAGTGAACCACATCCACCCTGACTGAATTGGCCTTCAACACTGGTTCTCCCCTTGTAAGGTAACTCCCTTCATGTCATGTTCCAATATATATTTATGTCTGTATCTTCAATTTTCACCCCATGCATCTGGGGAAGTGGGTTTTTGACCCACAAACGCTTATGCCCAAATAAATCCCTTAGTCCTTAAGGTGTCACCAGACTCCTGGCTGATTTTGTGAAATAAAAGCAAAACACATTCTAAGCTGATCTTAACCCTTTCAGTGCCCTTACAAACTTAGATGCTTCTCACCACAGGCTGGCTGGTTGCTTTTCAGCCGGGGTCTCCCCTTTGATCAGCTCCTCAGTCGCTTGGTGTGGTGATGGCTGTAGGTAGAGGTGAAAGAGAGAGTTAAAGCTTGGCGAATGACTCTCCTTTTATCATGTCCTTCCTTCCCCATTGGCTTTGTGGCCCTCTTCAGAGTCAGGTGAGCATCACTGCGTCTCTCCAAGCAAGGCTGAGCAATTCCTCTCATGTGGCCTCATGCAGGTGATGGCTGATTCCCCCAACTTACAGCATAGTGACAACATATGCATGAATGGTGTACATAGATGGATAGAGAAATGACTTTCAGCAGATCATATCCTTTCCCTGATACCTTACAAGTCATGCTCTATATGTAAGATCATGATTATATGAAAATGAGGAATATGGGCAGTACAGCTGCTCCTCCAAAGGTCTAGAATGTCACACTGAGATTCTATTTTCATTTAAAAAATAAACTAATTGGAGATATACCAATCTCCTAGAACTGGAAGGGACCTTGAAGGGTCATCGAGTCCAGCCCCCTGCCTTCACTAGCAAGAACAATTTTTGCCCCAGATCCCTAAGTGGCCCCCTCAAGGATTGAACTCACAACCCTGGGTTTAGCAGGTGAATGCTCAAACCACTGAGCTATCCCTCCCCTCAGTGGCCAATTTTGACCTCTCTGCCTAACACTTATAATCACTTACAATCTATCTTTCTGCAGTTAATAAATTTATTTTAATGTTTTATACTTACTTGTGAAATTGTCCAAAGTGCTTGGGAAAGCTGCTCAGATTACAAAGGCTGGTGCATGTTCACTTTCTTTTTCAGGAAGTGGTGAATTAATTAATGAGCTTGCACTTTTCAAGAGGTTTTGAGCCGTGTAAGATGGTACATTTCTGAGGTGCAAGGCTGAGGGCTGGGGAGATATGCTGGTGTCTCTCTATGTATAATTGAGGAGTGGCTTATAGAGCATTCATACAACTTAGTTGGGTGCATTGCTGCATGTTGTTGGCTGAGTGATCACAGCACATGGAGGGGGTTTTGCTGCTTGACACTAGTGCAGCATTGTAAGACACAGCCCAGGCTGGAGAGATAAGAGGACAAAGCAGTTCCACAGTTTGGGATTGTACCCCACGGATCCCACCACACAGAGATCCTGCTGTGACCAGCCGTGGTAATACTGTGCTTAGGGCCCTGCCTTGTAGCTTCAACAGCTGCACATGCAAGATGAGTTACAGTGACCTTGACCTTGTTTCCATGTTTATCCAAAGCCTCCTTTTGGCAGTTGTCAGCAAAAAGACCCATTTCTTTTGCAAGCATTTGTATGGCTAGCCAGAGTCTGGCTTCTCCATTAACAAAAAAGATTGACCAAAAAGGGACAAGAGGAGGCACGTTCAGCAAGGCAGCACTGGATGCTGGATCCTGAATCTGCTCTTTATCCAGCAGCTCTCTTGGCAAGCTCTGCCATGGTGCCACGCTCTGGGACTTCTCCCCGAACTGCTCCATTTTTCATCAACAATAACATGAAAAGTGAAAGGACAGTCATTCTCCATTTCCTGCAAGCCCTGCAGAGAACCCTCTAGAAGGGGCTCTGTGCACAGATATCCCCAGTGAATTGCATGGGCGCACAACACAGGGTCTCCTGTCACAGCAAATTGCAGCGGAAGCAACCTCCTTGCCAATGCCAATAGCCTTTTCATCAACACCAGACTGAGGATTTGATTCTCTCCAATGCTCCATTGGAAAGAAGCCTTTTCCTTCACAAGCAATTACTTGGATTGTCAAGGGAGGTCTC
Source organism: Mauremys reevesii (assembly GCF_016161935.1). Classification (NCBI taxonomy): domain Eukaryota; kingdom Metazoa; phylum Chordata; order Testudines; family Geoemydidae; genus Mauremys; species Mauremys reevesii. The sequence goes on from NC_052634.1 coordinate 50,416,260, forward strand.
TTCTGTTTCCTAGAAAGACACAGGAAAAAGTGAGCAGAGGAGACAAAAGCTATAAAACAAGGCACCACTGAGAGTTGAACCCAGGATCTCCTCTTTACTAGACAGGTGCTTTAGCCTACTAAGCCATGGTACCTTCTCCAGCAGGCCACTTGCAACCACTCCACTTGATGGTCCAAGACTACACCTTCAAATTCAAAAGTAAAAATGTTCCCCAATTACCTCAATACTTGCAGACCTTGAGCAGGCTGGCTCAATGCACAGAAAGCCACAGCTGAGCTGACAGAGGGCTTCTAACATGCGCTTCTCCCACAAGCTGCTGTGATCAGATACTGATTAGTGCTCTGTGTTTCAGTCACAGCAGCTTCAGCTCAACTCTGAGTCATGGTAACCTTTCCATCAGCTCCAGATTTACCACTTAACACTTTCCAAGACTTAGGTGCAAGGAAGGGTCTCTGTGTCTTGAACAAGCACTTACAAGGATTGTGCAGTGAGGTCTTTTCTTTTCATTAGAAGAAATAAAAGAAAGGAGCCTGACAGACAAACTAGGTTCAGCAAGGAAGAACTAGCAGGTCAAGCCAGGATCTCCTGGGGAGTAGGAAGGCTTTTCAGCAAGCTCTGCCCAAAGATCACTATCCAGAGGCCATTTCCCACAGAGTCCAGTTATGGTTACAGACCCATCCTGAAATTAGAGCAGGATATTTTAAAGCTTTATCTCACAGTAAAGTAACACAATTCAGCCATGTTGGCACAGAGGAGAAAGCACTCCTTCATTTCACAGTTATTGCTACTGATCTCACTGACAAGCTTCCTTTTCTCGGGGCTGCTCCCAGCACTTTAGGGAGTTTTTCCTCTTCTCCCTTCCAGCTGTGGTGACGGGACTGCAGCAGCTCCCCGGATGGCCGGCTTTGCTCTTTCACTTATATCCTTCTCTTCTTTGGCTGAAGCTGTGTTTGCCAACAGTTTAATCCATAGCTGAGACCTCAGGTACCAGCAGCTAGTTACAAAGGCTCAATTCCCATCGCCATCAGTGGGAGGTTATCCAGGGCTGCAGGATTTGGCCCATGGACAGTCAAGGTGCTACAGCAGCTACATTCTTACGTGGTGAGTCCTGCAGCCTATTACCAAACTGCTCTGCCTTAGTCTGCAGGGGGCCTGACTTTTTGAGAATCTGGCAGAAGAGAGACCCTGGAGCAGAGAAGGAAAATGTCCTCAGCAGTCACAGCTGGCAGGAGCAGCAAAGACTGAGTATCAGACACACTTTTTCACCAGGACAATAAATGTGCACAACCCCCTGATATATTGTCAATTCACGCCCACACCCAAGGAAGCCCTATTCTGCTCTATTACACTCTCATGGGATGAGAGGGAAGGTCCTCTCATGGGTAAATAACTGATTACAAGGTAGGAATAAATGGTCAGTTTTCAAAATGCAGAGAGGTCAATCGTGGTGCCCCCAGGGGGTCTGGGACAAGTACTATTCAACGTATTCATAAACGATCTGGAAAAAGGGGTAAACAGCGAGGTGGCTAAATTTGCAGATGATCCAAAACTACTCAGGAAAGTTAAGTCCAAAGCAGCCTGCGAAGAGTTACTAAAAGAGCTCACAAAACTGGGTGAAAGGGCAACAAAATGACAGATTTGTTGATAAATGCAAAGTGATGCACATTGGAAAACATAATCCCAACTATACATATAAAATGACGAGGCCAAAAATAGTTGTTGCCACTCAAGTGAGGGATTTTGGAGTCACTGCGGATAGTTCTCTGAAAACATCCACTCAGTGTGCAACGACGGGCAAAAAAGCAAAGAGAATCTTGGGAATCATTAAGAAAGGGATAGAGAATAAGACAGAAAATATCATATTGCTTATGGCCGACCACATGCATTGGCCTCCTCAGGCAGGGGACTTATAGGCCCTTCTGCCAGTTGGTGTTGACAGCAGCAAGGGCTGGGTTCAATGTCTAGGGGAGGAGAGCAGCAGAGAGGGAGGAGGAGAGAGAGTCCCAAGTGCAGAGTGCAAACCAACCAGCTGAGGGTCTCACAGGAGTCCTGAAATAACAGTAGCTCCAGGTCCCATCAGGGCCGCCCAGATGGTAGAGTAAGTGGGGCAATTTGCCCTGGTCCCCGCAGGGGACCCCACAAGAGTTTATTGGGGCTCCTGGAGCGGGGTCCCTTCACTAACTCCGGGAGCTCTGGAAAACTCTCGTGGGGTCCGGGCCTCCGGAGATTCTTCCACTCTGGGTCTTCGGCGGCAATTCGGCGGCGGGGGGTCCTTCATGAATGAAAAGTGACTTCATTGAAGTGTTGAAGTGCCTTAATGGAGAGAAAAGATTGGGTATGAAAGGGCTCTTTAATCTCGCAGAGAAAGGCATAACAAGACCCAATGGCTGGAAGGTGAAAAGAGACAAATTCATATTACAACTAAGGCACAAATATTCAACAGCGAGGATGAACAAGCTACGCAGGAACAAGCTACCAAGGAAAGTGGTGGATTCTCCATCTCTTGATGTCATTTAATGAAGACTAGCTGCCTTTCTGGAATGTGTTGCCCCCAAAAGTAGCTCTGGTGTCATACAGGAGGCCTGTGATATGCAGGGGGTCAGATTAGATGCTCTAATGGTCTCTTCTGGCCATAAAGTTGACTAATTTCTGAAAAACTGAGTGTAGCATTGAGCAGCGCCTGATGTTTTCCTGTCTAGCCGGCTTGCTGCCTAGAACGAACGCTCCTTGACTTGCATCTGAAGAAGCGGGTATTCACCCACGAAAGCTCATGCTGCAAAACGTCTGTTAGTCTATAAGGTGCCACAGGATTCTTTGTTGCTCCTTGAGTGGGGTGATCCACAGGGAGTAGCTCAAACCTCCAAAGTGCCTGGCCCGGGGCAGGACATTAGCACAGCAAGGGAGGGGTGTGGCAGTGACATCACAAAGGCCCTTTGCAGGACCTCAGTTTATTGGTCAAAGGTGGTGGGGAGGTGGTGACCTCACAGAGAGATGCTGACATCAGCCAGGCAGGACGGGGCGAGGGGCCAGGGAAACCTCAGAGACCCCTGTGGCTTTGCTTCAGCAAGTCTCCTTCTCCAGGTCTCTCTTTGAGGACTGAGAGTATTCGGTTCACGGACGTGAGCGCCAGGAGGAACCTCTTTCGAATTTTCTCCTTCCCTTTTAGTGATTTTACTAGAAAACAGCCGTCCCTGTTTAGAAGGTAAGAGCCTCCTTGATGGAAGGGGTGTCATGGGGGTGTCACAGTTCGATGCCGCTGCCTCCCCAATGTATGGAAGTTCCGCCACCCTGCTCTGTGTTCACAGTGCAGGAGAGAGCAGCATCCACGGCAGTGATTTGCTCCTGGCTGCTGGAGCAGAGCAGCAGTCTCAGCTGTGAGAACTTCCCGGAGCTACGTAAGGGGAGGGCCCCATGGCTCTGTAGCAGGAATGCAGGGCAGGCGAGTTCATGGCGGGCATTGTGGGATACTGGAGGAGGCCAGTTATGGTGATATAATGAACAGCAGCATCTACACTGACACTCTGTCACTTTAAGTTTGCTGCAAAAAGCTCTAGACCTCTCATCGAAGTCGTTTTATTTTGTCACCAAAACAGGGCAGTTTTGTTGCCAGACATGGCATTGCAGTGTGTGCACCAGCCACAAGCTGCCGACCGAGGGAGCGTTGTGTGTTTTTCACACACCTGAGCAATATAATTCTGCTGAAACAACTTTGTAGTGCAGACCTGGCCAAAGATTCACTCACACACAACTTGTAAGGGAAACATCACCTGCTCCTCTGCTTTGCACAATCCAAACACAAGTAAAGCTTGTCAGGCCCCTGTAAAGATGGCAGGGAGTCAGCTTTGCCGCCCCAAGCAAAAAAAAATGGGGTGGGGCCACCGGAGCAACAAAACAGGGGGGAAAAACCGGCACGGGTGGAGCGGCAAAGTGGGGGTGTGGGGGGATACGGCGCGGCTGAAGTGGCAAAGCGGGGGGGGGGACACGACGTGGCTGGAGTGGCAAAGTGGCGGGGGACAACACAAAAACGGTGGGGCTGGAGCGGCAAAGCAGGGGGGGGACACGACGTGGCTGGAGCAGCCAAGCGGGGATGCGACGTGGCTGGAGTGGCAAAGTGGGGGTGGGGACAACACAAAAATTGTGGGGCTGGAGCAGCAAAGCAGGGGGTGGGGAAGAACAACGGCGCGGCCGGCAAAGCAGGGGAAAAACAAAGAAAACCCCCACAGGGCGGCCGGAGCCAGTGGACCCCCTGTGCTGCAGAGTGCGCGCCCGGTCTAGTGGGGGGGGGGGGAATGGGAGGGAGCGGAGGGAGAGAGAAGGGGGGCGGCCAGCGCTTCAGCGGGGCACTCACCACGCGGCCCCGACCGCTGCGCCGCCTGGCACCCTCACTCCTTCTCTAGACTAACCAGTCCTGATATACTGTAACATGGTTATATTCCACCACCTTCACTGGTTACACCCAACAAAATTAATTATACAGCAGACAGAAACAATCACAGAACCAGACAGAGACCATGCAAATAAACATACAAAACAATACAGAAGGGAGGATTTCACAACTACATCTATACAGACATAAGGGTTTTCCAGCTGTGTCTATTGATAAGTGAGTTCTTGCCAGACAGGATGCTACCAAACTAAGTTTCCCTTTCTCTGGAGGTGATGGAATATCAGGAGAGGATTGTGTCCCTAACAGCCCAATAGCACCTTATTTCAATGTGACTAGTTGGGAATGTGAGGATGTGACCATACACTTCCCACCTTATGGCTGCCTTTGCTGCTTAGCTGAAGAACCAGGCCTCAGACTGTCACAGTGAGAGAAGGCCATTACACAGACAGACAGTGATTTTTTTATTCTTTCTTTTATATCTTTATAACTAGCTAAGTGATAAAAATACACCTAAATTCTTACAGTACAGGCCTTTGCAGACAGGCCCGAATATCTGTATCCTAACAGTCCTCGAGGTCAGGCAGCCTCTGGGTAAGGGGGTAGGGACTCAGATCCTTCCACTGGCCAATTCCACCAGGATCGTGTATAAACCAGGGAAGCTCCTCACAGTAGCCGGACCTGAACCCCCTGTACACTTGCGCTCTGTTCTCCTTGCTTCTCTGTGTCTCTTCCTCTCATCTCTGCTGCTCCCCCTCTGGGCTTTCTCAGCACCTGGCCCCTGGCGCTTCCTGGCAGCCGGAGACTGCGCTATCTGCACCTGCTCCTGTGGATGTGGCCTCTCTTCTGATTGCTAAGGAAAGGAACCTTTCCAGGAAATGGCCACAGCTACTGGGAATCCCTGTGTGGCTGTGAATAGAGTTTGGCTCCTGGCACACAAGGCAACTTAAAAGCTGAGCACCCAGACAGGGGCTTGAATCCTGGACCCTCAGATTAAGAGCCTGATGCTTCTACCAACTGAGCTACCTGGGCTTGTTAGGAAACATCTTCACCATTCACCACAAGAGTGATTATCCCAGTGTGCAGGCAAGAGTGAGCAGGCAGGCAAAAGAGAGGCAAAAAAGTCCCCAGAACCCCTCCTCTTTTTCTGCACAGCCACTGCCTGTCAGCAGGATTCCTCCTCCTCCTCAGGGAGACTAAATCTCTGTGCCTAGAGAGCCGGTCCATCCGCTGCACTTCAATCCCCCATGCCCGAGCCTCCCTGCCAAAGCCCTGCACCTCGCCCCATACAATTAAGTCTCACTTGTCACTGGGAACTTAACTTCTTGTGCCCAGAGCGTCTCGGCCCCCTCAGCAGATGACCTGAGAAACACAGTGTCCGGCTTTTCCAAAGAAGTGTTTAGATCCCCTCATCATGTGGCCTAAAGGATAAGGCATCTCCCTGTGGATCGGATGATTCAGGATTTTAGTCCCCTCGTGGTTGTGCTCACTTTGTGCTGCAAGTCCTGCTCCCTTCACAGCTGGAACCTCTTCTTAGCCGCTCAGGCCAATGCTCTGGCTTCAGCTAGAGCCCCAGGAAGGAGTTGGGGGTTGGGTGTCACAAAGGCTGGGGCATGAGCCCCAGGTGCTTCCAGTCTCGCCTTTGCCCTTCCTGACTTGACAAAGAAAATGGGCGGCTCCACTTCCAAAGTCAGCACCATGAGTGGGAACGGTCAGAGGCCCCACCAGGGGGGCTGGCCCTGCTTTCCTACCCTCTTCTGATGTTGGCCACAGAGCATCAGCAGCCGCCCTGCATGCTGGCCTGTGGGTGGCCTTCAGTGGGGTTCAGCACAGCAGGGAGCAGGCTGGCCCTGTGGCTGTCTGCTGGCCACACATAGACATGGTCCTCCCCTCCTCTTGCCCTGACCTCCGCTGCTTACAAGCCTTCCCTTGGAGCTGTCAGCACCAGCCGCCTCTGCTCCAGGTGCCCAGAGGAGGAGAAGTGCTGGGCTCCCACCTGCCCAGCCCTGCTTCCTTCAAGCACAGTGGCAAGTGCCAGACTTGTGGGCACCAGGTGAAGCTGTGAGAATCCCAACCCTCAGGTGTCAGTTCTAGAGCCCTGACCCATCCAGCAGGAGGGGAAGAAATTGCTCTTGCAGAGCTGGAGACAGGGAAGTGGAGCAGTGTGAGCTCCAGGGCTTTACCACAAGGTCCCACTGAGATTTGCACTCAGATTGCAGGATTCAGAGTCCTGAGTGCTGCCCATTACACCATGGGACCAGCTCATGCTGCCTTCTCTGGCCATCAGTGACCCTCATGGGGCCGGCTCATGTAAGGGATTGTTGGCCCCTTACTAAAGCTTAGTGGGGGTTTGGTTGGCTAGTTCCCAGACCCAGTAGAAGGGTGAAGGGCCAATGGGAAATCAGGCCCCTGAGACTGACAGTCCCCTGGGCAATGGGGAGAGGCCAAAGCTCCAAGTTAGCCGCACTGACAGGCCAGGCAGTGTAATGAGGAAGTCACCAGGCCAGGGGGTCCCATCCTCTGTGGGAGCTGGAACTGCCTGGGTCAGAGTGGGGCGGAGCTAAGGAGAGAGCAGGAGCCCGAGAAGAGCTGGGGAGCAGAGCTGCGCAGGTGTAGTGCCAGAAACTGCTCCCTGTAGGACTTTGCTACCTGTAGCAGTTACTGAAAATTGAGGTTGTTCTTATTTGCTGACTTGTCCTAATTGGCTAAAACTTGACAGTGGTGGGGGATGGAAACATAAAGGCTTCATCCTCCAAACAACCCTGCCTGGTGTCCATCTGTATCTATTACCTCTTAATACCGAATTGTAAAAAATAGAGTGAGGTCATTTAAACATCATTTATTTTGCAGCTTCATTTACTGTGCTAACAATGTAGCATCCTGACACCGAGACTTCTCCCCACGTGCCCTGTGGGTTGGATTCATTTTAGTGGGACGAGGGACATGTGGAGGATAATTTAAACTCTTATTTTCCTTAGGGTTTCCCTGCAATATACTTCTCTCCTGGTGCGATTTCTGACCATTGCACGTCTATTGTATTTATTACAATAGCACAAGTAAGTCACACAAGTGACATAGTCTAAGGGCTTGGCTACACTTGCAAGTTAGAGCCCATTAAAGCAGCCCCGGGTGCCCTAACTCCTGAGGTGTCCACACTCGCAAGGCACATGGAGCACCTGGGCTCTGTAGGTGGAGCGCTCCTGGTAATCCACCTCCATGAGAAGCATAAAGCTCGCTGAGCCCTGCTGAAATACCCGGGCATCAGTGTGGATGACGTGTTGCATCACTGCACTGTGTTTGGCCTCAGGAAATGTCCCATAATCCCCTGAAGTCAAGTGCCCACTCTGGTCACTGTTTTGAAATCGGCTGCAGGCATGCGGATATCCCCTTTCAAAGCTCCGTTTCTGACAGCCAGCTGCTTATCTGCTCTGGGACAAAGCAACCATCAGTGTGGAATGCTGCTGCTGTTGTGAGTGTGTATGAGGGGAGGTGGGGTCTGCTGCTGTCTGAACAAACAAGACAGCATACTGACACACTCTCAGCCCCCCCAAACACACTGTCACTCCCCCCACGTACACACAACACACTCCCTGTCACACTCCACCCCCGTCCCCCATTTGAAAAGCACATTGCAGCCACTTGCACACTGGGATAGCTAACACACTGCACTGCTCTCTGTGGCATTGCCAGAGCTGCTAATGTGGCCACTCCAGTGCGCTTGCAGCTGTCAGTGAGAACACACGGCAGCGGTTTCCCTGCTGTGGTTTAACTCCCAGCGCTCTACCTCTGCAAGTGTAGCCAAGCCCTAAATTTCCCAAACCAACCGAACTCAGTAACTGCCCTCCACCACCACGTGCAGGGAGTAGGGGCACCGTGGAGCACACACCACACTTACTGGCTCAGCCTTGTGCATGCTGGGGTGGCCACCTCCCCATTGATGAGACCTGGTCCCACCGTCTCCATAGAGCTCCAGGCTGCCCTGCTGCCATCCCTGTCTGTGTTGTCTTCTCTAGCAGTTGACTGGAAGGTGAGCATTGGCTGCATGCCATGTAGCCGTGTTGTCTCGAAGGGCGAAAGCAGGAGGAATGGTGCCTTCATAGCCCACCTAATATTCCATAACATAATTAAGGAAAATATTTCTCAATGAATTCTCAGTAAAAGATCAGAAGCAGCCAGTGTCCGCATCTGTCTATGAGCATTGGTATTTTCTTGAAATTTGTCAGACCAACCTATCTAACACCAAACACACATTTGAAATTCTTCTTTTCACACTGTTGCTCATTCTCAGGTTCTGCTTTGTCTCCAGACAGATCCATTCTCTTTCAGGACAGCCTTGCTCTTTCTGTCTGTTTCACTCACTGAGGTGTCGGAGTAAACACTCCCCTTCCTTCTATTCTCAGGCAAACACTAGTATTAAGTGTTTGCTACTGATGGGTCTAGAAAGCATTTGTCAAGTGGAAGATGCTGTTTCTGGGGGATTGCTCCCAAGATCCAGTACTTTGGGTTCAAATGTCTCCCAGCTTCCTTGGGGAACATAATACCAAGGCTTCTTTGCAATATAGAAGAAAGGAGTTTTCCACCCCAGATGGGACTTGAACCCACAATCTCTGGCTGAGGAAACCAATGCCTTATCCATTAGGCCACTGGGGCCCTGAAAAGCAGTAAAAAGAAGGATGGAAATTCCCTCTCAGGATTGCACATTCCTCACATTCACTCAGAAGCCAAATACCCATTTAATGGCCTTACAGAAACGTCTGCATCCCCTGGCAGCGAGGCAACTGGGCAGGTCGCTGACAGAGCTGAGCACCACCTTTCTGCCAGCCATCTTTAGAGAAGAACCCCACCCTAGAGTCACCCCTCCCTCCTTCAGCACCTCCACGGCTGTGGCTCTGAGTGGCAGTAGGATGATTAGGGGGTGAATCCGGGGCTGGAAGCGGAGTAAGGTCGGCCTGTAAGGAGTAACCAGGTGGGGCTGACCCAGGGGGAGGCTGTGGGCTTCTGGTCAGTTGTTGGGATCCGAGCTCTAGATCAAAGCTGCACAGTGACCTGACACCCAGGGTTATAAGGCCGACATAGTGACCCCCTTACGGGCCTCGGTGACTCCCAAACCCTTGTTACTAAGGGCATTGAGGAGTCTCTGTCCCTTAATAACTTCTGGGAGCTCCCCAGCAGGCTGCGGGCATCAGCCGCCTCCTGCCTCACAGGTTAGACTCTTGGCGCTGTACCAGCCGCCCCCTCGCTTGCAGGCCCAGTGTAAGAAGCAGGAGGCCTGGTGCTGGCAGAAGAGGGTTTTGATTAATCGAGCTCTGTGTGATGGGCACAGGAGGCTTCCACTCAGTAGCACAGCTGGGGAGCAGGGAAGCAGCTAAGGGCGCCGGGTTCCTCCAGTGGGGTGTGGAGCAGGGGAAGCAGCTAAGGCGCCGGGTTCCTCCAGTGGGGTGTGGAGCACCGGGTTCCTCCAGTGGGGTGTGGAGCTGTTCGCACTCCTCTGCGGTGTGAAAATCGGGGCGGGGAGGCAGAAGCCCCACTTCCCTCCCGAAATGACGCCCAGTGGGGGAAGCCAGGACAACGGGGGGGGGGGGGGCGGCATGTGGTGAACAGCCTCTCACCGCCCGGGTCTAGTCTAGCTCAGGGTCCAGCTCAACTTCCTCCCCGCACCACTGGCCCCCCAGTCCCCTTCCCCCACCAGGTCAACCCGGGCACTAGGGCAGGAACGGGGTGAGGCAGCAAGTCAAGCTGAGCAAGGCAGGCAAAAGCGAGTCTTGTCTCCATGGGCCACTCAAAATGACGTCCTTTTTGTGTGCAACTGCTGCAAAAACCTCCAGGACAGAGAAGCAACAAGCCAAAATATTGCCACCTAGCTCCCAAAGTAGCTCAGTTGGAGAGCGTTAGACTGAAGATCTAAAGGTCCCTGGTTCAATCTCAGGCTTTGGTAGGTCCTTTGAGCCTTCTTTGTGCAGGGACAGCTTGTCCTCTGGGGCAGCAGCAGCAACTTTACCTGAGGCAGGTACCTGTTTTTGAGCTGGGCTTCTCCCCCTAGTTGGCCCCCCTGATCTATAAGGATGGGAAATGGGAGCTGTCTTTCCCATGTGACTTATTTGTTGACCCAAAATGGCAGGAACAGAGTGAGGCAGGACGGCCCTCATTCTCTTTTCCATATACAACCGGGGGTGGGTGGGGGGTAAACTCTGGGCAGTTGCATAGTCAACCTGTGGAACTCCTTGCCAAAGGATGTTGTGAAGGCCAAGACTATAACAGGGTTAAAAAAAAGAACTAGATAAATGAACAGAGGACAGGTCCATCAGTGGCTATTAGCCAGGGTGGGCAGGGATGGTGCCTGTAGCCTCTGTTTGCCAGACGCTGGGAATGGGCGGCAGGGGATGGATCACTTGATGATTCCCTGCTCTGTTCATTCCCTCTGGGGCCCCTGGCACTGGCCGCTGTCAGAAGACAGGAGGATACTGGGCTAGATGGACTTTGCGTCTGACCCAGTCTGGCCGTTCTTATGTCTCCCTGGGCGCAGCAGTGACACCCAGTGGCCAGGTGGCGTAATGCACAGCGTGTGTCTGCCTTCTAGGAGCAGTGACACCCACGGACCAGTCACGGTAATGCACAGAGTGTGTTTCCCACCAATCTGGGTAATGCACAGAGCATGTTTCCCATGGAGCAGCAGTGACACCCAGTGACCAGCAGGGGTGGCATCAGACTCTTCTCGTTTGGTGGGGGACTGAGGTGGGCTAGACAAAAAATTTGGGGCTGTGCCCCATCACCTGGCTCCCACCCTTCATGGGGGCCATGCCTCCCATGCCTCTGCTCCTTCCCACTTAAAGGCCAGGCTCATCTCCTCTCCCCCCGGCCAGGGGTTAGAGCAATACAACCTTTATTAAAATAAAATAGTAAACAGGGTTTACTTTAAATAATCTAAATCTGTTCCAAATTTTAGTATTAAATCCAAAGTTCTTAAAGATCCCATCAATAACCAAAGCCAAAATAAAAAATTGAAACTGTTAAGTCCTTGGGGCAGCCGGTGTAGGAAACAATCACTTGAGGCCAGAGAGCAGACAGCTAACCAAAACCTCCATTTTATTTACAGGAACAGAGCGCTCACTCAGCAGGTTGAAACCGGCTGAGCTATCCCTTAATAGTCTAACTCAGTTGCCATAGTAACAAAACCCATGACAACCAAATACACAACATATTCCTCCCCCCCAATAAAAACATCCCCTAAATAAAACACACACTAAACTAGAGAAGGAGGGTAGACTGCCTCCATTCCCGGCTAAACCCTGGGGATTATTTTGCCCCAAAACCGTGGGTTCGCCCTAACTAAAGATCCAGCCGATGAGGAGGCCTTCTGTCTCTAGGTGGATTACGGCGAACTTCTGGTGTTGTTGCACCCGAAAGTACTAGGGGCTCAGGGTCCGCAGCACGAATAGGTGAGGAGGTGGTATCAGCTCGTGCTGGGCAAAGGGGTATCTCAGCTGCCGGCAGTAATGGAGGAGAACAGTCAGGAACAGGTGACTCATGATTCGGTGTCTCACCAGGAGGGGTGAAGTCAGACCCCTCAACTGCAGATGGGTCCTGAAGACTGGCATGACCTGGCAACAGCTGATCTACATGTCGCCGCCAGGTAAGATTCTCTGCAGTCCGGACTGTATAGGAAACAGGTCCTGTTTGAGTGATGACTGTGGCCGGGACCCATTTAGCTCTGGAAGTATAATTCCGAGCCAAAACTGGCTGTCCTGGGCTAAAGGTTCGGTCTTTTGCTCTGGGTGCCCGTCTGATAACTTGATATTGCTGCTGATGTTGCACAGTTTGTCTGGGTTCAGAAGGTTTCAGCAGATCAAAGCAAGTGCGCAGCTGTCGTCCCATCATTAGAAAGGCTGGGGAAGCCTGGGTCGTAGCATGAGGTGTGTTTCTATAGGAAAGTAAGAAGGTATCCAGACGCTTTTGAATGGAGTGTTGTCCCTTTGCTGATTTCAAAGCGTTTTTCATTGTCTGCACAAATCTTTCAGCTAATCCGTTGGTGGACGGATGATATGGTGCTGACGTGATGTGGTGTATCCCATTTGCCTTCATAAAATTTTGAAACTCCTGGGAGACGAACTGCGGTCCGTTGTCGCTCACAAGTTGTTCTGGCAGACCAAAACGACTAAAGAGTCCTCGTAGTTTTTGGATAGTACTCTCTGCAGTAGTGGACTGCATTATAGAGACTTCTGGCCATTTAGAATGGGCATCTACTGCCACCAAGAACATGCTTCCTTCAAGGGGGCCAGCAAAGTCAACGTGAATACGTTGCCATGGGTTTTCAGGCCAGTCCCATGGGTGTAGGGGTGCCCACTTGGGTGCATTTCTTACACCCTGACATGACATACAAGCTTTTGCCTTCTCTTCAATAGCACCGTCCAATCTAGGCCACCAAAAATAGCTTCGTGCAATTTCCTTCATGCGCACTATTCCACAGTGACTGGAATGTAGCTGTTCTAACATCTGTGATCTCAGGGGTGGTGGAATAATGACACGCCTCCCCCACAACAAACAACCAGATTGGACCGATAACTCCGTCCGCCTGGACATGTAGGGAACAAGGTCGGGTGAGACCGGAGAGGTTTGTCGAGATTTTCCATGCATCACCAGGTCCATAACTTGGGATAATACTGGGTCAACGCGGGTTGCCTTCTTTATCTGAGTAGCAGTGATGGGTGTATTCTCTACCTGTTCAAAGTAGAAGATTTCCTTTTGGGCACTATCTTGATGTTTGACCGGAAAAGGCAACCTTGAGAGGCCATCTGCATTGCCGTGCAGAGTGGATTTCCGATATTTGATTTCATATGTGTGTGCAGAAAGTATCAATGCCCAACGTTGCATACGACTAGCAGCTAATGGGGGAATGCCTGTGTAGGGTCCAAAATTGATGTCAGAGGTCGATGGTCTGTAAGAAGAGTAAACTTTCGCCCAAACAGGTACTGATGAAACTTCCTAATTCCAAAAACAATTCCTAATGCCTCACGTTCGATTTGGGCGTAGTTAGTTTCTGCTTTGCTTAGAGTGCGTGAAGCAAAAGCAATAGGTCTTTCTTCTCCCGAAGGCATAATGTGTGACACGACCGCTCCCACTCCATAAGGAAGCATCGCAGGCCAATTGCAGGGGTAAGGATGGATCAAAGTGCGTTAGAACTTCAGAATTTAACAATGCATCCTTAGCTTTGTTAAATGCAACATCACAGGCTTCAGTCCACTTCCAGGCCTTGTTCTGCCCAAGGAGCTCATGAAGTGGTTTTAGCAGTGTGGCTAACTGTGAGATGAACTTTCCATAATAGTTCAGGAGTCCTAGAAACGAGCGCAGCTGGCTTACATTTCGAGGTGGGGGAGCCTCCACAATAGCTTTAACTTTGCAGGGCCTTATGAAGACCTGCAGAATCAATGATGTGTCCCAAATATTCAAAAGAGGGCTTGAAGAATTCACACTTGTCTTTGCGAACTCGTAGGCCATACTCTTCCAGTCTTTGTAGGGTAGCCTCTAAATTCCTTAAGTGATCCTCTTCATTTCTTCCAGTGACCAGGATATCATCCAGATAGCACTGAACTCCTGACAAGCCACACAAGATCTGGTCCATAGCCCTCTGGAACAGGGCGGGAACCGATGTGATTCCGAAGGGTAGGCGACAGTATCGATAAAGCCCCCTATGAGTCACAATAGTCAACAGCTCTTGGGACTTTTCATCGACGTGCATCTGTAAATATGCTTGACTCAGATCAATCTTACTGAACTTTTGTCCCCCAGCCAGGCCTGCGAAGAGGTCATCGATGCGGGGAAGCGGGTATTGCTCTGCACACAACACTGGGTTGACAGTGACTTTAAAATCACCGCAAATCCGGAGAGCCATCTTTCTTCACTATTGGAACGATAGGAGTGGCCCATGAGCTATGGGTAACTGGTATTAGGACTCCATTGGTGACCAGGCGCTCCAGGTCTGCTTCAACTTTTGGCCTGATGGCATATGGCACAGTTCGGGCTTTCAGATATTTTGGTGGACTGTCAGGTTTAATGTTCAATGTCACAGTGATTCCCTTCATACTTCCCAAATCATCTCCAAAAACAGCAGCATGTTTCCTTAGTATAGGGGTTAGACTGGTTTCTTCTTTAGTCATCCGGTGCACTTCTGCCCAGTTCAGCTGAATCTTCCCAAGCCAAGACCTACCCATTAAGGCTGGGTAGTCACCTCTCACCACAAACAGTGGCAATTTAGCTGCCTGTCCATTGAGCTCCACCTTAACATCAATAGTGCCCAACATGGGCACAGCTTCACCTGTATACGTCTTTAGAACAGTTTTTGTTGCCTTAAGCGGAAGATGCTGTAGCTTTTCCTTATACACAGTCTCAGGAACCAGCGAGACAGCTGCACCGGTGTCTAGTTCCATGCGTATAGGTTTGCCCTCCAATAAAGGGGTTACCCAGTATTCATGTGAGCCCGCTGCCAAAGACAAAACATGCAGTGGCACTTCCTCTTGTGAGGAGGTGTCACCTTGATCATCCTGGGTCTGCTCTAGGGTATGCAAGGTTCCTCTTTTTGTCGGCCAGACCACAGGCCTCTTTTTCTTTTGTTTACAGGCATACTCAATGTGTCCCTTTTTGCCACAGTGTCGACACACCAGGTCCTTACACCAGCATTCTGATGCCTGGTGACCCAGCTTACCACAGCAGTAACATTCTTGACTCTGCACCGTTTTGTGGGTCAGTTCTTGTGACACTTTTTGCACCCTAGGGGATGCACCGATGTATTGTGCCTCCCTTGTAACCAGTTCCATGGAGACAGCAATATCAACAGCCTTCTGTAATGTAAGCTGAGCCTCTGTCAGTAGGCGCTTCCGTATAGCTTCACTGCAGAGGCCACACACTAACCTGTCACGCAGGGCATCATTTAACATCTCTTTAAATTCACAGTGTTCTGCTAGCTTTTTTAAAATGGCTACAAATTGTACAACTGTTTCATCTTCCTTTTGGTCTCTTTTGTGGAACCTATATCTTTCAGCAATTACAAGTGGTTTTGGGGAGAAATGAGACCCCAGGATTTCCACAATGTCACTGTAAGATTTAGTCTCAGGCTTAACAGGGTGCAGTAAGCTGCGTAGCAGAGAGTAGGTTTTAGCCCCTACAACAGTTAAGAATATTGGCACCTTCTTCGCTTCTGTAATGTCATTTGCAATACCAAAAAGCTCAAAACGCTCAGTATACACATGCCACTGCTCTGTATTCTCATCAAAAGGCTCCAGGGGCCTGGTCAGAGTAGCCATGATTTTTAGTTTCACTTTCACAGTCAGTCCAAACAAGCAGCTTTTTTTGTTTGTTTGTTCTTTACCTTGACTTCTATTTCCTTCTGTTACTGGAGCAGCACCAGGATCCCATCCTCGTCGCCAGTGTTAAATCCTTGGGGCAGCCGGCGTAGGAAGCAATCACTTGAAGCCAGAGAGCAGGCAGCTAACCAAAACCTCCATTTTATTTACAGACACAGAGAGCTCACTCAGCCGGTCGAAACCGGTTGAGCAAACCCATAATAATCTAACTCAGTTGCCATAGCAACAAAAAACATGACAACCAAATACACAACACTAATGAGGAAAGGGGCACTGGTGAGTAGCCCCAGCTCCCACAGACCAGCTATGGTCAGCGTACACCTACACCGTCGCATGGGCCCCAGCAGGCAACAACACCCCTGGCCCTCTTCTGCATCCCAAAGGCTTTGGCCGCAGCAACAGCCCTGGCCCTCCTCACCTGCCCTTGCCCAGCAGGATGCCTTTTCGGTCTACACAGCTCCTCACACAACACCCGCCTGGGACCTTGCCCTCCCCTACCAGCTCAGCAGCACCTTTTTTCCTCTCAAAACCTCCTCTTGCCACCCTCCCCCTTCCACACTTCACACTCACCTCATCACAAACTCACCCACGGCCCCTTTGGCTTCTCAAGCGCCTCTGAAGGGACGCAGCTTCCCAGGCACGCAGATCCTTCCCTTCAACGCTCACTGGATGGACATTCGAAACACAGCCCTTTCCAGGAGGGAATGCGCTGCTTTTGGACCCTGGCGCCCAGCAAGAAGTCCTGGGACTCTTTTTCTGACCGATGGACCCCACTGACTTGCCTTTACCAAGCAGAAACTGAGGACCGGCTGATGGCTCTCTTTGCAAACGGACGCCATCAGACTGAGCCACGAGGCCTGCTGCAGGATAGCCCCTCCCACCAAAAGCAATGCCGTGACCCGGATTCGAACCGAGGTTGCTGCGGCCACGGCGCAGAGTACTAACCACTATACGATCACGGCCAGGTGCTGGGGGCGCAGGCAGCAACCCAGCGGAAAATGCTCAGCTCTGCACACTCGGGGCGGCCACCTACCTCGCCGGCAGCCACAGGTCTTTCTCAAGTCTCCCCATTACAGTCACAGGTCAAATGCTGAGCAAAGGAAAAAAGAGAGGAAGCCAATCCCATGCCTGTCCCTTTTTCTGTCTTCCTCCACCCCTGGACCAAGTCCTCCCGTTTGTCTGGGCCATTGTCCTCATGGCCCTGGCCAGCCTATTTCCCTTTGCCGCTCTGAAACGTGCCCCCACGTGCAGGCCCCGGGGGAGGCTTTGGCTAGGGCGAGCGTGTCCTTGCGAGGTAACTGTCTCTCTGGAGGTGAAAGTCATCAGTGCGGGGTGCGAAGGGAAGTGGCCGTCGAAAGAGAATGCAAGGCATGTGGCGGGCAGGCCAGGGATTTCTTTGTCCCCCCTTCAAAAGGGGTCACCCTCCCCGTCGGAGAATCGAACCCCGGTCTACAGCGTGACAGGCAGGGATACTCACCACTATACTAACGAGGAAAGGGGCATGATTAGGGGCCCCAGCTCCCACAGGCCAGCTATGGTCAGCGTACACCTACACCGTCGCATCGGCCCCAGCAGGCAACAACACCCCTGGCCCTCTTGTGCTTCCCAAAGGCTTTGGCCGCAGCAACAGCCCTGGCCCTCCTCACCTGCCCTTGCCCAGCAGGACGCCTTTTCGGGCCTACACAGCTCCTCACACAACACCTGCCTGGGACCTTGCCCTCCCCTACCAGCTCAGCAGCACCTTTTTTCCTCTCAAAACCTCCTCTTGCCACCCTCCCCCTTCCACACTTCACACTCACCTCATCACAAACTCACCCACGGCCCCTTTGGCTTCTCAAGCGCCTCTGAAGGGACGCAGCTTCCCTGGCACGCAGATCGTTCCCTTCAACGCGCACTGGACGGACATTCGAAACACAGCCCTTTCCAGGAGGGAATGCGCTGCTTTTGGACCCTGGCGCCCAGCAAGAAGTCCTGGGACTCTTTTTCTGACCGATGGACCCCACTGACTTGCCTTTACCAAGCAGAAACTGAGGACCGGCTGATGGCTCTCTTTGCAAACGGACGCCATCAGACTGAGCCACGAGGCCTGCTGCAGGATAGCCCCTCCCCACCAAAAAGCAATGCCGTGACCCGGATTCGAACCGAGGTTGCTGCGGCCACGGTGCAGAGTACTAACCACAATACGATCACGGCCAGGCGCTGGGGGCGCAGGCAAGTAGCCCAGCGGAAAATGCTCAGCTCTGCGCTCTCGGGGCGGCCACCTACCTCGCCGGCGGCCACAGGTCTTTCTCAAGTCTCCCCATTACAGTCACAGGTCAAATGCTGAGCAAAGGAAAAAAGAGAGGAAGCCAATCCCATGCCTGTCCCTTTTTCTGTCTTCCTCCACCCCTGGACCAAGTGCCTCCCCGTTTGTCTGGGCCATTGTCTTCATGGCCCTGGCCAGCCTATTTCCCTTTGCCGCTCTGAAACGTGCCCCCACGTGCAGGCCCCGGGGGAGGCTTTGGCTAGCGGCGTGTCCTTGCGAGGTAACTGTCTCTCTGGAGGTGAAAGTCATCAGTGCGGGGTGCGAAGGGAAGTGGCCGTCGAAAGAGAATGCAAGGCATGTGGCGGGCAGGCCAGGGATTTCTTTGTCCCCCCTTCAAAAGGGGTCACCCTCCCCGTCGGGGAATCGAACCCCGGTCTCCCGCGTGACAGGCAGGGATACTCACCACTATACTAACGAGGAAAGGGGCACGGCGAGTGGCCCCAGCTCCCACATACCAGCTACGGTCAGCGTACACCTACACCGTCGCATGGGCCCCAGCAGGCAACAACACCCCTGGCCCTCTTCTGCTTCCCAAAGGCTTTGGCCACAGCAACAGCCCTGGCCCTCCTCACCTGCCCTTGCCCAGCAGGACGCCTTTCCGGGCCTACACAGCTCCTCACACAACACCCGCCTGGGACCTTGCCCTCCCCTACCAGCTCAGCAGCACCTTTTTTCCTCTCAAAACCTCCTCTTGCCACCCTCCCCCTTCCACACTTCAGACTCACCTCATCACAAACTCACCCACGGCCCCTCTGGCTTCTCAAGCGCGTCTGGAGGGACGCAGCTTCCCAGGCACGCAGATCTGGCTGATGGCTCCCAAGTGTGCAAGTCCGTCCCCGCAGAGCTGCCCCATAGGGTGACATTGAAGAAACTGTGGAAAACAGGATGGGGGGGGGGGCAATAGGCTCCTATATAAGAAAAAGTCCTCCCAGACCGGCCTGTCCCTTTAAACATGGGACATCTGGTCACCCTGGAGCAGCCCCGCACTCCTGCTCCCCGGTTGGTGCGTTTGTGACCCGGGGGCTGAAGCCGACGCGAGAAATGGAAGGGAGCGAGCTCGGGGCTCTCCGGCGCCACCTGCTGGTAGCAGAGGGAAATGACTGAGCGACGTCCTGGCTAATTTAAATATCACCTGGTTCTCTCCGGGGTGGCTCCACTGGAGAGCTGGGGCGTGGCCTGAGTGTGGCAGCACCTTATTTGCATATTAAAAGCAGCTGTTTGGGGCCATTGGGGTAAAATAGGAGTAAGTTTTGGGGTTGGGCCCCACATGTTTAGTGCAGGCTGTGGGGAGCCGGGCTGAGCAGAACCTGCCCCGACGGGGTGTGTGGTCACCCTGAGCTGGGAGCGTGTTGCCAGATATGGGGAAGGGACTGGGGGGGGGGGAAGTAGTGGGTGGTAGTTGTGGAAAGCAGAAAGTGTTCCCCCCCTTTTTTGGGTGCCTGAGTGGGGTTCTCGTTACCTAATGAAGAGCAGTGGTGGGGGAGGGGAATTGAGACTCTGCTTTGGGGGTTTCTGTGGGGCCTGACACGAGCCACCTGGCGCTGGCTGCTGCTGTGGGGCATAGGACAGGTGGGGGCGGGGCTGTCTGGGTGCTTGAGATGAGGGGCGGTTCCTGATTGGCTGGTGCTGGGCTGCCTAGAGTTTTCTGACAGCTGATCTCCCATTGGCTCTGGCGCGGGGCGGGTCTCTGAAACCTGGTCTCCCATTGGGCCCTCCCCACCTGACGTTTCTGACAGGCTCATCTCCCATTGGTGACGTTGTGTGACAGCGATGCGGGGCGGAGCCGCCAGGGCCTTGTGCGCTCAGAGCTCAGCGCCGCCCGCGAGAAGCGGCGCGAGGCCGCGCGGGGCGGGTCCCGCTGCCGGGCGGAGGACCGAGACCGCAGCCGCGGCGCCGCCTCCCGCCTGGCGAAGCCGCAGCACCGGGGTCACAGGGCGCGGCGCTTCCGCGCGGCTGTTTCCTGCCGGTCGCGGGGTGACGGGTCCTGCCGGGCGGCGCGGGTCCCGATGGCAGCGGGGGCTCTGGCGTCCGCCCGCCCGCGCGGCGGCTGGGAGCTGCGGGGCCCCTGCACTGGCCGCGGGCTGCGGCTCCTCCTCACCCGGTGACTGGGAGCTCCGGGCTCTGCCTGCGGTGTCTGCGCGCCGGGGCTCCTCCTGCCCGGGCGGCCGGGAGCTCCCGGGGCTGCGGCCTCCTCACCCCGGTGACTGGGAGCGCCGGGCTCTGCCTGCGGTGTCTGAGCGCCGGGGCTCCTCTCCTGCCCGGGCGGCCGGGAGCTCCCGGGCTGCGGCTCCTCCTCACTCCCGGTGACTGGGAGCTCCGGGCTCTGCCTGCGGTGTCTGAGCGCCGGGGCTCCTCCTGCCCGGGCGGCCGGGAGCTCCCGGGGCTGCGGCTCCTCCTCACCCCCTCCCGGTGACTGGGAGCTCCGGGCTCTGCCTGCGGTGTCTGAGCGCCGGGGCTCCTCTCCTGCCCGGGCGGCCGGGAGCTCCCGGGCTGCGGCTCCTCCTCACCCCTCCCGGTGACTGGGAGCTCCGGGCTCTGCCTGCGGTGTCTGAGCGCCAGGGCTCCTCTCCTGCCCGGGCGGCCGGGAGCTCCCGGGGCTGCGGCTCCTCCTCACCCCGGTGACTGGGAGCTCCGGGCTCTGCCTGCGGTGTCTGAGCGCCGGGGCTCCTCTCCTGCCCGGGCGGCCGGAGCTCCCGGGCTGCGGCTTCTCCTCACCCCGGTGACCGGGAGCTCCAGGCTCTGCCTGCGGTGTCTGAGCGCTGGGGCTCCTCTCCTGCCCGGGCGGCCGGAGCTCCCGGGCTGCGGCTCCTCCTCACCCCGCGGTGACTGGGAGCTCCCGGCTCTGCCTGCGGTGTCTGAGCGCCGGGGCTCCTCTCCTGCCCGGGCGGCCGGGAGCTCCCGGGGCTGCGGCTTCTCCTCACCCCGCCCGGTGACTGGGAGCTCCGGGCTCTGCCTGCGGTGTCTGAGCGCCGGGGCTCCTCCTGCCGGGCGGCCGGGAGCTCCGGGGCTGCGGCTTCTCCTCACTCCCCGTGACTGGGAGCTCCGGGCTCTGCCTGCGGTGTCTGGCGCCGGGGCTCCTCTCCTGCCTGGGGCGGCCGGGAGCTCCGGGCTGCGGCTTCTCCTCACCCCGGTGACTGGGAGCTCCGGGCTCTGCCTGCGGTGTCTGCGCGCCGGGGCTCCTCCTGCCCGGGCGGCCGGGAGCTCCCGGGGCTGCGGCTCCTCCTCACCCGGTGACTGGGAGCTCCGGGCTCTGCCTGCGGTGTCTGCGCGCCGGGGGCTCCTCTCCTGCCCGGGGCGGCCGGGAGCTCCCGGGGCTGCGGCTTCTCCTCACCCCCCCCCCGTGACTGGGAGCTCCCGGCTCGGCCTGCGGTGTCGGAGGGCCGGGGCTCTCTCCTGCCCGGGGCGGCTGGGAGCTCCCGGGGCTGCGGCGCTGCAGGGTCTGTGAGCAATGACGTGGGGCTGCGGGGTCCTCCCGCCATCAAGGCCTGTTGGGGAATCCTGGGTCCATCCGCAGCGGCTGGGAGCTCTGGGGTCCGCTCGTAGGAGCTGCAGGGTCCATACGCAGTGGGGTGGGGCTGGGGGGGCTCCCCGCCACCCATGGCTGCTGCCACACAGGTAGTATATAGTGTGGAGTCTGCTCACATAACACAGAGAAAGTTGCCTATGCAGCTCACAATAGTAAATAGGGTCAGACCAGAAGAGATCTTCTTTCCAAGTGGGAATTGTACAGGGAGGAACAACAGACCTAGTGCAGCTGTGTTGCCACTGTCTACTAGCACTGAAATGGTTCAGAATGCCTTGGGTCAAGTGGCACCAGTTCTAAAAGTAAGGGTGATTTAGTGCTGTGGTTCTCAAACAGGGGTATCCAATGGTCTTCCAGGGGGTACATCAACTCATCTAGATATTTGCCTAGATTTACAACAGGCTACATAGAAAGCACTAGCAAATTCGTAACAAATTAAAATTCATACTTTGATTTGTTTATACTGTTCTCTCTACTATACACTGAAATGTAAGTACAATACTTATATTCAAGGGATTTATTTTTATAAATATTGCATCTGATTATGTAAGCAAGTAGTTTTTAAGTGAGGTAAAACTTGGGGGTATGCAAGAGAAATCAGACTCCTGAAAGGGGTACAGGTGTCTCTAAAGGTTAAGACCCACTGATTTAGTGCAGGTACCACCGGTAACATAGAACCCTGCAAAAACTTCTAGTGCAGATGAATTTGAGGGCAAGCCAGAGAGAAACAGCTGTGGAGCATGCTAGAAAGGGCTGACCTGTCCGGATTCTCTGTGCCTGACAGGCTGTCATGTGGTACAGAGGAGCTTGTGAGAGGTATGGCAAAGCAAGAGGGTTTGATTAGTTGCTAGGAGCTCCACATGCTAATCAGGAGGTGTGTTTCTGTAAATAGCGACATAAACATCTTCTAATGGACAGTGTGCTAAAGCTGTCTCAATTGTGCTTAATGAAATGGGGACCTGGTTTTAGATTTTTGTTCTTTAATTCGCTGGAGGTGAAACCCGTTGTATGGGAAGAAAACTTGTGCACATTAGCCTGGGTGTGTAGCCAAGTACAGTTTTGTTAAGATTATACTTTCAGAAATTGTTTCTATAGTTTGTAATTAGAGAAGTGTGGGTGAAAGAGTCTGATCTTGCTAATCATGAGAAGAAGTTAAAGTGTTCTTTTCTGAGCATAAAGTGAGTGGACAGTGTTTTTTAATACAGCTGCTATTTGCTATTCATGACTGTTCTTGTTTTCTTTTTGGGAAGCTGAAAGAGAAAGAACAAAGACTAAATAATTAATTCCTATAAAGCAAGTTTAAAAATAAATGTTTTGGTTTTCTTTTCTGTTATCTGAATTTGTTTAAAGCTTTTGTTGAGATCTGTTTAGTGGTGAGTCTTAATTTGTTTTGGTAGATTTTGAAAGAAAAGTAAAGGTAGTGTGGAAATGGTGTTTTAAAGGTTTCTAGTTCAGTACTTACTGAAAAAAATTTAAAATTTCTTTATGCTGCTCTATCTCTTTTTCTTGTAATCCATTTCAGAATTTAGGTAGGGTCCTGTGTCTGCATGTTCTCTTCCTTTTCCACTTGCCTCTCCTTCTCCCTTCCCATTTTTGGGAAGCCCCTATTTTACTTTTCCTGCTCTGGCAGAAGTGCATGTTTGCTCTTGGCCCCAAGCACATCAGACAATCCACTCAGGATCTGACAGTTGCTGTCTCCTGGCTGTATAGTGCATAGAGGGTTCTAAAGCTGTCTCAGGGTATGTCTACACTATGGGATTATTCCGATTTTACAGAAACCAGTTTTGGAAACAGATTATGGGCTTGGCTACACTTACAAGTTGCAGCGCTGGGAGTTACAGCGCTGGTCATGCAGCTGTGTAAGGGCCAGCGCTGGAGTGTGGCCACACTGACAGCTACCAGCGCTGCAGTGTGGCCACACTTGCAGCACTTTCCAGCGCTGTATTGAGAGGTGCATTGTGGGCAGCTATCCCACAGAGCACCTCGTCCCATTTTGGCGCTGAGTATTGTGGGAAGGGGAAGGAAGTGTGCGGGTCATTCCGCTTCCTGTTTGCCAGCGCCCCGTGGTGCATCGCTTCACATCCCAGCATTCACTCTTTCCGGCAGCGTTTGGCGCCATTGTGAGTGTCTTTCTGTTACTCTCTGTGAATCGCGATTTCTGTGGCAAATGGAGCCCGATCTGCTGAGGACTCTGCTGATGAGTGTCACCAGCACAACACGTTTGGCAGTCGAGCTATTCCTTCAGCTCCAAAGTGACAGTGAGGAGTCCGACGATGATATTAATATGGATTTGTCTGCGCGTGTGACACTACAGTGCTTGCGGCATTCACGGAAATGCTCAGCACCGTT
The DNA here is from genome assembly GCF_016161935.1 of Mauremys reevesii. NCBI lineage: Eukaryota > Metazoa > Chordata > Testudines > Geoemydidae > Mauremys > Mauremys reevesii. Next base: position 50,440,175 of record NC_052634.1, read on the forward strand.
GAACGCCGCTTTTGGGCTCGGAAACAAGCACTGAGTGGTGGGATCACATCGTCATGGAAGTCTGGGATGACGAGCAGTGGCTGCAGAACTTTCGTATGAGAAAAGCCACTTTCATGGGACTGTGTGCTGAGCTCGCCCCCACTCTGCGGCGCAAGGACACAAGATTGAGAGCTGCCCTGACGGTGGAAAAGCGGGTGGCTATTGCAATCTGGAAGATGGCAAATCCAGACAGCTACCGGTCGGTCGGGAACCAGTTTGGTGTGGGAAAGTCGACCGTGGGAATCGTTTTGATGCAAGTTTGCAAGGCAATTAATCGCATCCTGCTAAGAAAGACCGTGACTCGGGAGCGTGCAGGACATTGTGGATGGCTTTGCACAAATGGGTTTCCCTAACTGTGGAGGCGATAGATGGGACGCATATTCCTATTCTGGCCCCACCTGGCATCAGAGTACGTTAATCGTAAGGGGTATTTCTCTATGGTTCTCCAGGCGCTTGTAGATCACGCGGGCGTTTCATTGACATTTACACAGGCTGGCCTGGAAAGGTGCATGATGCGCATCTTTGGAACAGTGGCCTGTTCAGGAAGATGCAGGCAGGGACTTTTTTCCCAGACAGGAAGATCACAGTAGGGGATGTCGAAATGCCCACTGTGATCCTTGGAGACCCCGCGTACCCGTTACTGCCTTGGCTCATGAAACCCTATACAGGGAAGCTTGACAGGAGCAAGGACCGGTTCAACTACAGGCTGAGCGGTGCAGAATGACTGTGGAGTGTGCTTTTGGGCGTTTAAAAGCTCGCTGGAGATGTTTGTATGGGAAGCTAGACTTGGGGAAAGCAGCATCCCGCGGTTATAAGCGCTTGCTGTACCCTCCATAATATTTGTGAAGGAAGGGTGAAACATTCAGTGAGGCATGGACCACCGAGGTTCAAGTCCTGGAGGCTGAATATGCACAGCCAGAGAGCAGGGCTAATAGAGAGGCCCAGCACAGGGCTACAAGGATTAGGGATGCCTTGAGGAAGAATTTGAGGCTGAAAGCCAACAGTAATGTTGCTGCCTTGCATGGGAGTGAATTGCACTGCTTACACTGTTATTCTATTATCCATAATAATAATATGATTTGCAGTGCCTCTTTCTTCACTGGGCTAAGGTATCTTTCACTATCTGCTATAATAAAGACTGTTTTCAAAGCCAAGAATTGTTTTATTGAAAAGAAAAAAACTTCCTTGACAGACAGACAGACACACAACATTTCATTAACACAAGAGGGCAAGGGTGTGGGTTGGTGAACTGTACAGTCACAAGTTTGCATATGCCCTGTCTGGATTGCTGTTTAATGAATCCTGCACTTCAGGGTTCATATACTGCATGGTGATGGGGTTGAATGCAGAGGGTAAGGGTGGTGGTAGGTATCAGGGCTGGTTGGGAACGTACAGGTGTTGGAGGCAGCTGGTGGTGGTAAGAGCCTGGATGCTGGGGAAAGGTGGTTTGAGCTGACATTGGGGCACAAGGCACAAAGGGCGGGCGGGTGGGGAGTAGCACGGTAGTGCTCTGCTTGCATGGAAACGAGTGACTCTATAGACTCCGGCAGCGCTCCAGGATGCTTAGCAGCCGCTCCATGCTTTTCCTCTTGGCCACTGCATTTCTCTTGCGGGTCCTGCTTTCTTTCTCTCGCCACTCCTTCAATTCTTTTCTCTCTGTAGCAGAGTGCTGAAGAACAGTTTTCAGCATGTCCTCTTTGCTCTTTCGGGATTTTTCTCAAATGTTGAAGCCTCTGTGATGTTGAACATCTGGGCAGTCCAGTAGTCAAGGTCACTGTAGAAACAGAAATGACAACATTTAACACGGGCAGCATTGTATCCACTATCTCCAGACATGAATTGTTACACTGAGGAGTTCTCACTTGCAAGTTCTCACTTGCATTCTTTATCCCAAAAGGAAAACACAACAGAAGCCACGAAATGGTGAGTGAGGAGTGTTTACTTATATAGGAGAAGAGGGGCTTGAGTGAGAGGAGCTGGTTGCTTGGGTAATCTGGAGTGCTAGAGGGTTGAGTGAAGATGCAGATGCAGGGGTGATCTTATCTCCCTATCTCTTCACTAAAGAGTCTCCCAACATTTTCACAGGACTTAATCCTGGAAGATGTTTCCCTCCTGCAGTCACTAGGGAACAGCGGGGCTCTTTTAGAGCAATGTGGATTCCGCCCGGGACCCTATGCGGCGTGCCTGTGTTCAGAAATGGTCCCCCCCCCACTGGCCGAAGAGTGGCGCGGACGCGTCACCGTCACTGGGACAAGGGACACAGTGGCTCTGCCTATAAACCTGCGCAGGCATATTGCCCACGCTCTGGATGACGCTTTGCTGAGATAACTGAAGCAGATTACCGCGTGATAGACCACATCAACGGGCTATTCCACATCTAGACGCTGCCATGCATGCATCCATAACCCCCCTTCCTCTCCAGAAACATTTCACTTCAGAAAATAAAAGCCGCTTACCGGTAAACCGCTCCTCTGCTTGTCCTTCTGCAACTGCTGGCTGCTGCGATTGGGTAGTTTCCTCCTGGCTTGAGAAGAGCTCCTGGCTGCATGCCTCCAGGGAATCTGCGGTTTCTTCCCCCATCCCAGGAGCTTCACTCGCGGTTTCCTCTCCCCCCCCTGCAGCCTCCTCCTCCTCCTGTCCCCCAGCCTGCTCAGAAGTGTCCATCGTTATCCTGGGATTGGCAGTGGGATAACCCCCAAGTATCTCGTCCATCTCCCTGTAAAAACGGCAGGTCGTGGGAGCAGCTCCGGATCGTCGATTCCCCTCTCGGGCTTTGTAATAGGCACTCCGCAGCTCTTTAACTTTCACCCTGCATTGTACTGCGTCCCGATCATGGCCCCTATCCAGCATGGCCCTTGATATCTGCTCAAAGATATCGTAATTCCCTCTGACCGGCGCAGCTGTGCCTGAACAGATGCCTCACCCCAAACACTGATGAGGTCCTGCAATTCACCTGTGCTCCATGCTGGGGCTCGTTTGCCGCGTGGAGGCATGGTCACCTGTAACTGATTAACTGATTGCACTCCACACCTGGCTGCAGCAAACAGGAAGGAGATTTTTAAATTTCCCGGGGCATTTAAAGGGCGGGTCACCTGAGGCAAGAGCAGTAGAGTGCAAACTGATGTGCAGAGTGGCTGAACAGGAATTCTGGGATAGCTCCTTATTCCCTGGAGGACAGGTAAAGCGCTGGTGAGTGTCCACACCTGCTGAGCAGCGCTGGTGTCACCAGCGCTGCACTCCTTATACCCCTGCCGGGATGGGTTTTCAGCCAGCGCTGCAACCAGGGAGTTGCAGCGCTGGTTGTGCCCTGCAAGTGTGGACGGGGTGTAATTGCAGCGCTGGAAAGCCTCCACCAGCGCTGCAACTTGTAAGTGTAGCCAAGCCCTAAGATACGCAACTTCAGCTATGAGAATAGCGTAGGTGAAGTCAGCTTACTTAGATCGACTTACTGCAGCATCCGACTGCTGCTGCTGCTAACCCATCGACTCCACATTCGCCCCTTGAGGCAGTGGAGTACGGGAGTTGATGGGAGAGCGCTACCTGCCGATCCGGTGGTAGTGTAGACCTGCCCTTTGTCTCTGAACACAAAGCTAGAAAAGAGCAGAACCTAAGGAGTCACTGTGGTGGATTCCCTCGGACACTGACCCCAGGGCAGCCACACCCCAGCAGGGGGAATATGGAGTCTGGAACCCTTTTTTCCTCTGTCTGATCCTTTTCTTGTTCACTGGAAAGTGGTTCTGCCCAGGGATGCTGCAATACATGTGTCTGGGTGGACTAGAGGGCTGAAAATCTCTCCCCCCACTCATTTCTCCCACTGCCCCTTTCAGTCTCTCCTTCCCCTGTCCTCTCTCCCTGCCCCTCTGGCTGGGACAGTCCCATTCCTGGGGGTTTTGCTCTCCCATGGCTGGATTTGCTCCTGGCAATTGTTAATGGGAGGAGAAATTGTGTGTGGGGGGGGGGGACGCTGTTTGTGCAGAGTCACTTTCTTGCCAGTCCCCAGCACTTTCTCTGAGGTCTGTCTGTTACCTGGAGTCTGTGGCTCAGAATTTGTATTAACAAAGCCCAGGTCTGCTAGTACCAGCTGGAGAAAGTCATCACCTGGACTGGGCAGAGAAGCAGCTTTAATTAAGGTCACTTCTCAGCACAGAATCCTGCTGGGGGAGCAGCAGCTGCTAAGCCTGGTCTCCCAGATCACAATGGAGGCTGCAGCGTCTGACCCAGGAAGCTGAACCCCAATATCCTGAGCAGAGAGGGACAGAGCCTTTGAGCAGCTTCCATCCTTTAGCTCTCTGGGGAGAGCAGCTAATGAGAGCCCCTCCTCGCAGGGAGAATCTCATTTGCCCCACTGTGCATCCGGAGTCACTCCTTGTCTTTCCATGCAGTGACTCTGGATTAACAATGTTCTCAATCAATCCAGATTTCAGAAAGAATGAGTCCAGAATGCTGTGGAAGATAGTGATAAACCCCTTCCCACCTCCCTCATCCCCCAGATCTAGGACAAGGAATCAGGGCAGGAATTTTCCCTATGAAACCAGAAGTTCCTGCAGTTTTCAAGAGGAGAGAAAAGCAAAATCTGTCACTTCACCTCACAGTGTTTGATAAGTGGATAGAAAGTTATCATGGTGACTGGGCCTGGCTGGGGAATGCCAGGAAGTGCTTGGAGCCAGGATTCTGGCACAAGCTGATGAGATAGAAGGAGCATGGTTAGTAGCAGCCTCCAGAGCCTCCATCCAGGGGCCTCCAAACACCCCCAGTACCCAGAATCCAGACCCCCCCCAGCCAGGGTCCCACCATATATTCCCTGGGACCCAACCCCCAGAATCCCTGGCCAGAGACCCCAGATACCCCTCAGAGCCCCACCAGCCAGAGAACCCCCAGATCTTCACTGCCAGGCTAGGAATCCCAAAGGGTTCCCCACCAAGAGCCCCCACCAGCCAGGGACCCCAATTGAGAACTCACTGCCTGCCTAGGACCCCCGCCTGCCCTTCAGCAGAAAGGTAAGACATGTCCATGCCCTGTCACTAGCAAATAATGGTCACCATGGATCCACCCCAAGGAGGCTACATCTTAGCAATGTGGGAAGCAGCCCCTCCCAGAGACCATTTGTCATGGGGTTTGGGATACTGCTGGACCCACGCTGCACTCAGTGACCTCCTCCATCCCATGTCAGCTGGAGAAAAGGGTCCAGCCAACTCTCCCGTTACCAGCTGGGAACCACTGATCCCCCAAACAGGGGGAGGCCTCTGGCTTTGATGGGTATTAAACGTGTGTCTGGTCTCTTTCATCAGCAAACATTTTAACAGAGATAAAGGAGGAACAAATGATTCTCAAAGGAGAGGGGACAGATGATCACTGGGCAATTTAACCCCCTGCGACCTCAAGGATGGACAATGACTTAGGGCAACAGGTCCCCTCCAATGAAGGAGAAGTTGCTGGGATTTAGAGACATGGGGAACAGCCCGAACCCGACAGGATTTTTAATTGATATTTGATAATGACGTAGAAAGAGGGAAATCCTTGGCTTTGAGATCAATGTTCAGAAATGAAAGAGAAAGGGTGGAAATCTGAGCGATTTTGGATCCATTTTTGCCAATTATAGAGAAGATAGTGTAAAATCGGAGGTATTTTATATCAGTTGTTGGTATGAGGTAAAATCTGAGTGTATTTCACATCAATATTTGATAAATGAATAGAGCAGAAATGGGCAACATTTGCAAACATTTTTTATCCATGTTTAAGAATCTGAGGAAAGGTGTAAATCTCAGATTTCCTTTTTATTTTATCATTAGAGAGACAAGGAAAAAATCTCTGGGGATATTCACTTAGAAATAGACAACTAAAGGGAAGTGGAGCAAATGTTTAGGGGATAAACGTGTAACAAGCTAAGCAATTGACAACACGAGAGAAAAACACCAAGATCTGGGGATTTTATGTTGCTATTAAATAACTAGAGGAAAAGGGGCTGTTTGACTGGATTTTATGAGACTATCCAATACATAGACACAAAGTGATGGCACCTCCCTCTGCCACCATTCCTCCCACAGGCAGCAGGAGCCCTTTGAGGAGCTGCTTTAAGAGGGCAAAGGGGAGCTGGCAGGTCCTGGATGAGGAAGGGGGCAGCAGTGGGGATGGGCGGGTGGCTGGTGGCTGGGTTGGTAGTTGGGGGCAGTAACCGGGATCAGGAAACCGGGGTCCGGGCAGCCCCACGGGGACACGTGCCCCTCCGCCCCGCCCTGGCAGAGAACCGGCATCTCACCCCCGCCCGGGGCAGCCACGTGCTGGGGACTGACCCAGGGCGACAATTTCCCACCCGGACAAGGACAAATCGCTGCAGGTAAAACAGGGGGGGGGGAACCCCCATGGGAGAGATTTTAAATGGACACTTGAGAAGTGTGGGGAGACCAGGGCAATATGGGGGGAGATCAGAGAGCTGATCATCGGGGGGGGGGGGGGATCTCCCTGGATTTTATAGCCCCGGGTGATAACGAGAGAAAAGGGGAAAAACTTGACAGACTTTGTACGTGGGAGGACGTGGCACACACAGGGCCGGATTCAGTGAACTGACCCCGGGAATTTCCTGGCTGCACAAAACAGTTCAAATTACCGCCCCAATGACCCCGCGGCGGCTCCGAGGCTTCTCCCAGGTTCCCCGGGGCAGAGTCACGTGCCCGCCCCCCCCCCGGGGTCTCTCACTCACCGGCTCACACGGAGGCGGCAGCAGCAGTTTTGTTCTCCCGCCCCCAGCGGGGCTCGCACGGAGCATGCGCAGTTCCAACTGCTGACCCCTCCCTTACCCGGGCTGGAGAGGGCGGACGCGCCCCCGAGGCAGGCTGGGAGATGTAGTTCCGGACTCTCCCTGGACCGGAAGTGACGTCGGACAGGGAGGCGGAGCCGGAGGGTGAACGCGCGCTGGGAGCTGCGGTTCTGCCTGGCTCGTGCAGGGCCGTTGGAGCCTCTCCCGGCCGGAGAAGGTTTGTGCCGCTGGGGCTCTGGGCATGCGCAGATCGCGGCGGGAGAGACCTTCATTAACCCCCCCGTGCCCGGCCCCGCCCCCGCTGCGGAGCTGCAGCCTCCAGGTCCCGGCGCGAGCCCGGGGGCGGGGCCGGGCGGGGGCTGGGGCGTGCCTGTATAAAAAGAGACTTTGACTCACCCAGGCTGGGCTGCCATCATGGAACAGACCAGGTCCTTCTGTGGAGGGTTTGCGTTCCTCCAAGGACGTGATCTCAGTGTGTGTGGGTGTCCCTGTCCCTTCAACCCTTAACAATCCCTGGTGTGTGGGTGCGCTGGGCCCCATTACAATCCCCTCTGTCTTACCCCCCATGAGGGATCCGGTGGATGTGGGTGTTCTCCACGCTACGGGGGGTGTCTGGTGCCCCTGTCCCTCCTGGTTAATAGTGGAGTGTGTGGGTGTCCCCCAGCTCATTAAGGATCCGTGTTGTGTGGATGCCCCCGTTCTTCTCATTAAGAATGGTGCAACGGAGCATATGGGTGTGTCCCCCACCCCATGAACTAGCTCCCGTGTGTGGTTCCCCTGCCCCCATCCAGGCTCTGTGGTGTGTGGGTGTTTCTGTTCCCCTTTTCAAGATCCATGTGCAGGGGGGCGTCCCTCCCCCCAAGTCAGAATCCCCAGCGTGTGGGTGCTCCCATACCCCCTCCAGGCTCTGCGGGGGGGGGGGTCTTAAAAGAGACCATGTCTCACTGTCTTGCCAAGGCTACGCTGCAGGGGCTACTCACAGGTGCCATCCCACTACTGATCAGCACAGGAGTTTTGACCTGCTCCATTTCTGACCTGGGCCAGTTCACCCCTCTTTAGACAACCTGGAGACCCTGAGCTTCCCAGGGATCACCATATTGATGCTGAACGTAATGCAGACACCCGATCGGCACAGCCCCCTGCAGCCCAGAACTCCTGAGCGCAAGTGATCCGCCAACCTCAGCCTCCCCAGGCGCTGGGATCACAGGCACCAGCCAGGGAGCCCTTCTTATTTTGCTGCCTGGCAGCTGGAGCTTTAAACTCTGCTTGTGAGCTCTGTGCCTTGGTCAGATGGGGACAGCCTGGAACTGGGAAATGCTTCTGCTCCCCTCGCCCCCGTCTCATGTCGAGCTGCAGGCGCCGCTGTCCTGCCAGGTAAGATCCCGGATGTTTCGGTGCCCCCCATCCCCTGTCCAGGAGCCCAGGTGTCCGGGTACCTCTGCCCCCCATACAGAATCCTGGGTGTGTGGGTGTCCGTCCCTCTGCAGAGGATACCGGAGTGTGGATGCCCTTGTCCCCCCCTACAAGATCCTGGGTGTGTGGGGGCCACTCTCCCCCCCTAGAAGATCTCGGGTGCGTGGGTGGGTGCCCCTGTTCGCCCTTACAGCATCCCTGGTGCACGGGGGACTCCCTCCGTCCCAAGTCAGGGGCCCCAGGGTGTGAGCGCTCCCATCCGCCGATACAGGCTGGGGCGGGGGAGGGGTATAACTGGGTCTCCCTGTCCTGCCCAGGCGGTGCTACAGCAGCTGTTCACAGGGGCAGCAACCCCACTGTCAACCTGCAGCTTTAACCTGCTCCAGGGGTGACCCATGCGGGTCGGGAGTGAGGGGCACCAGCAGAGCTGAGAGTCTGGAGGTCAGGACTGGGATAGCAGGGGCTGCGGGTCGGGAGTGAGGGGCACCGTCAGAGCTGGTTGGCGCCTGGGGCTGCGGGTCGGGAGTGAGGGCACCAGCAGAGCTGAGAGTCTGGAGGTCAGGACTGGGATAGCAGGGGCTGCGGGTCGGGAGTGAGGGCACCAGCAGCACAGTAACTGGGGAGCTCAGCGAGGAATCGAGGGCTGCGGGTCGGGAGTGAGGGCACCAGCAGAGCTGTGAGGCTGGAGGTCAGGACTGGGATAGTAGGGGCTGCGGGTCGGGAGTGAGGGGCACTGGCAGCGCAGTAACTGGGGAGCTCAGTGGGAAATCCAGGGGCTGTGGGTCGGGAGTGAGGGCACCAGCAGAGCTCTTGGTGTGGAGATCAGGATTGGGATAGGAGGGCTGCGGGTCGGGAGTGAGGGGCAGCAGAACTGTGAGTCTGGAGGTCAGGACTGGGATAGCAGGGCTGCGGGTCAGGAGTGAGGGCACCACTAGAGCTGGGGAACCCAGGGGCTGCGGGTCGGGAGTGAGGGCACCGGTAGAGCTGAAGGAAGCCCAGGGTCTGTGGGTCAGGAGTGAGGGCACCGGCAGCACAGTGACTTGGGAGCTCTGCGGGAAGCCCAGTCGCTGCAAGTCGGGAGTGAGGGCACCAGCAGGCTGTGGATCTGGAGATCAGGATTGGGATAGGAGGGCTGCGGGTCGGGGTGAGGGGCAGCAGCAGAGCAGGAGGGAGACCAGGGGCTGCGGGTCGGGAGTGAGGGCACCGTCAGAGCTGGTGGACGCCTAAGGGGCTCCGGGTCGGGAGTAGGGGCAGCAGCAGAACTGTGAGTCTGGAGTCAGGACTGGGATAGCAGGGCTGCGGGTCAGGAATGAGGGGCACCGGCAGAGCTGGAGGAGACTAGGGGCTGCGGGTCGGGGAGGGCACCAGCAGAGCTGTGGGTGTAGAGATCAGGATTGGGATAGGAGGGCTGCGGTTCGGGAGTGAGGGCACCAGCAGAGCTGTGAGTCTGGAGGTCAGGTCTGGGATAGTAGGGGCTGCGGGTCGGGAGTGAGGGCACCAGCAGAGCTGTGGGTGTGGAGATCAGGACTGGGATAGCAGGGGCTGCGGGTCAGGAGTGAGGGCACCACTAGAGCTGGGGAACCCAGGGGCTGCGGGACGGAGTGAGGGGCACCGGTAGAGCTGAAGGAACCCAGGGTCTGCGGGTCAGGAGTGAGGGCACCGTCAGAGCTGGTGTGCGCCTGGGGGCTGCGGGTCGGGAGTGAGGGCACCAGCAGGCTGTGAGTCTGGAGGTCAGGACTGGGAAAGCAGGGGCTGCGGGTCGGGAGTGAGGGCACCGGCAGGCTGTGAGTCTGGAGGTCAGGACTAGGATAGCAGGGGCTGCGGGTCGGGAGTGAGGGCACCACTAGAGCTGGGGTCTGGAGGTCAGGACTGGGATAGCAGGGGCTGCATGTCGGGAGTGAGGGGCACCGGCAGGCTGTGAGTCTGGAGGTCAGGACTAGGATAGCAGGGGCTGCGGGTCGAGTGAGGGCACCGTCAGTGCTGGGGAATCAAGGGGCTGCAGGTCGGGGTGAGGGCACCAGCAGGCTGTGGGGCTGGAGGTCAGCACTGGGATACCATCCAGCCTGATGGTAAGTGATGCCCAGCTGAGCCCATGGCCAGTACGTCCTGCTCCACCCACGGCCGGGCTGGGAGCCAGGACTCCTGGTTCTTCTCCCCAGCTCTGGCAGGGCAGTGCAGGCTAGTGGTTAGAGTGGGGGTTGGGAGCCAGGGTATCCGGGTCCCACCGCTAGCTCTGGGAAGGGAGTGGGGGCCAGTCGTGGTGCCCCCGGCTGAAGTGGTTTCCATCCTGTGCAGGGTTTACAGGTTTGTTCACTGGCTCTCAGCACCTCCCACTATACAAATTGTCCCAGTGCCGCTGGGTCTAGTGGTTAGAGCCGGGGAGGCCGGGAGCCAGGCAGGGGCGGTGGGTATAAGGGGCCCAGGGGAGGCACCTGGCCCGTGCTCCACCCAGAGGCCCTGCTCCCACTCGTCCTCTCCCCCGCAAGGCCCCATCCTCACTTCGCCCTTTCCCAAGCTCCATCCGGCCACATGGGGCCGTGGGAGAGGGCGGGGGTGCAAACGGCAGAGAGGCAGGTGGGGGGGCCTTGGGGTGGGGCGAAGAGGCACAAGTGGCAGGGCCTCGGGAAGAGAGGCGTGAGAGGTGGGCGGGGTCAGGGAGTGGAACAAAGGGGTCCTGAGGCGTGTGGGCGGGGCTGAAGGCGTGTGGGCGGGGCTGAAGGGGAGTGTCGGCGGGGTGGAGGGCGTGTGGGCGGGGCTTTGGCAGGAGGAGGCTGAGTGGCAGCAGGCCTTGGGGCAGGGCCACAGTCAGGGCCCGCCCAACCTCCCCAAGTGGAGGAGTCCCAAGCTGCCCATGGAGCCAGGACTCCTGGGTTCTATTCCTGGCTCTCCCACAGACTCCCAATCTGAGCTGGTGCAGCCCATCTCGCCCTCCCTGGTGCCTCAGTTTCCCCCGTGTGAGACGGGTCCCAGTGTGAACGGCTGCAGCACCGTGGAGAATCTCGTCCCTTCTCCTGGTGGCTCCTTGGTAGCCCTGGGGAAGCAGCCAACTGCTGCAGCCCCTGGCTCCCGTCTGGGCAGCCCGGGGTGGGGGTGGGATCTGGGCAATGGGAAGAAGGAATCCCCCCTTCCCCCACCCCACCCCGGGGACATGGGGGGAGGCTGGTGCTGCGGGGGCAGGGAGTCCTGCAGCCCTCGCAGAGAAGGGGCAGGTTCGGCTTGGCTGCTGTGGGGCGGGGTGGGGCACTGCTGGACTGGGGCTCCCCCTGCGGGGTGGAGATGGAGCACGGCCTGCTGGGAGGCGGACGTCTCCTCTGGATGGGGAGGGTGACACTGGCCAAATTGTGGGAGCCCTGTCCCCCAGACAAGGGAGGGCCTCTCAGCCTTGCCGGCTCGTCTCTCTTTCACCAGGATCGGCCCAGCACCTGGCCTGGCCCAGACCCCCCTTCCTCAGCGCCAGCAGCTGCCCATTGTGGGGAGTGGAGCGGCCGGGGGGTGGGGGCCTCTCAAGCCCCCCGGGGAGCAGGGCCGGGGCACTGGGGGCAGGGGCTGCGATGGGGAGGTGGGTTGGAGAGATGTCGGGGTGAAGCTGGGACTCAGGGGAATGGGGCAGGCTGCAGGGAGGAAGTGTGGGGCCACCGGAGGGAGCTGGGGGCTGGGAAGCTGCGGGGACACAGCCGGGGGTAGTGGTGACACCGCAGGGGACTGCTCAAGAGGCAGTGGGCTGGGGGCAGGGCGGGAGCTCGGACAGGGGTGGGGTCAGGCTGTGCGGGTCTCCTGTGAATGGCACCAGCCTGCAGGAACCCCGGCCGGCAGCCCCTGCTGGGGTCTGGTCAGTGCAGCCCCCCCCCGCTGCACCCTGCTGGGGGGTCTGGTCAGTGCAGCCCCCCCCGCTGCACCCTGCTGGGGGCTCTGGTCACTGCAGCCCCCCCGATGCACCCTGCTGGGGTCTCTGGTCACTGCAGCCCCCCCCCCATGCACCCTGCTGGGGGCGCTGGTCACAGCAGCCCCCCCCGCTGCACCCGGCTGGGGGGTCTGGTCAGTGCAGCCCCCATGCACCCTGCTGGGGGCTCTGGTCACTGCAGCCCCCCCCGCTGCACCCTGCTGGGGGGTCTGGTCAGTGCAGACCCCGCTGCACCCTGCTGGGGTCTGGTCACTGCAGCCCCCAACCTCACACTGGAACTGGCCGGGGGGGGGGGGACGGTTTCTTCTTGCGCGCCCCTTGGGCAGGGGTCTGCCGCCGCGTCCGATTGGCTGTCTCGGGGGAGGCGGAGTTTCCGAGAGGGCGTCACGTGGCCCTGAGGCGTTCGCGAGGCGGCTCCTGAGCAGCCCAAACACCCCCCGAGCTCCCCCTCCCCCAGTTCCGCCCATCCCCCTCCCTGCCCCACCCCAACCCCCGAGCTCCCCTCCCCAGTTCCGCCCATCCCCTCTCTGCCCGCCCTCAACCCCCGAGCTCCCCTCCCCAGTTCCGCCCATCCCCTCTCTGCCCCGCCCCAACCCCCAGCTCCCCTCCCCTCCTGCCCCGCCCCAACCCCCGTGCTCCCCCTCCCCACTGCCGCCCATCCCCTCTCTGCCCCGCCCCAACCCCTCAGGCTCCCCCTCCCCACTGCCGCCCATCCCCTCTCTGCCCCGCCCCAACCCCCAGGCTCCCCCTCCCCACTGCCGCCCATCCCCTCTCTGCCCCCACCCCAACCACCCCCAGGCTCCCCCTCCCCAGTGCCGCCCATCCCCTCTCTGCCCCGCCCCAACCCCCAGGCTCCCCTCCCCACTGCCGCCCATCCCCTCTCTGCCCCGCCCCAACCCCCAGGCTCCCCCTCCCCAGTGCCGCCCCTCCCCTCTCTGACCCCGCCCCAACCCCCGGCTCCCCCTCCTCAGTGCCGCCTCCCCTCTTCTGCCCCACCCACAAGCCCCCGTGCTCCCCCTCCCCAGTGCCGCCCATCCCCTCTCTGTCCCGCCCCAACCCCACCCCGTGGTCCCACTCGCCAGCGCCGCCCATCCCCTCTCTGCCCCTGCCCCAAACACCCCCGAGCTCCCCTTCCCCTATTGCCGCCCCTCCCCTCTCTGACCCCGCCCCAACCCCAGGCTCCCCCTCCCCAGTGCCGCCCATCCCCTTTCTGTCCCGTCCCCAACCCCGAGCTCCGCCTCCCCAAGTACCGCCCCTCCCCTCCTCCCTGCCCCAACACCCCCGAGCTCCCCTCCCCAATGCCGCCCATCCCCTCTTCTGCCCCCCCCCAACCCCGAGATCCCCTCCCCAGTGCCGCCTCCTCCCTCCTAACCCCGCCCCAACCCCCCAGGCTCCCCCTCCTCAGTGCCGCCCATCCCCTCTCTGCCCGCCTCCAACCCCCAGGCTCCCCCTCCCCACTGCCGCCCATCCCCTCCTGCCCCGCCCCAACACCCCCAGGCTCCCCTCCCCCCACCGCCCATCCCCTCTCTGCCCCGCCCCAACACCCCAGGCTCCCCTCCCCAGTGCCGCCCCTCCTCCTCCCCGCCCCAACCCCCAGGCTCCCCTCCCCAGTGCCGCCATCCCCTCTCTGCCCGCCCCAACCCCAGGCTCCCCCTCCCCACTGCCGCCCATCCCCTCTCTGCCCCGCCCCCAACCCCCAGGCTCCCCTCCCCACTGCCGCCCTTCCCCTCCTCCCCGCCCCAACCCCAGGCTCCCCCTCCCCAAGTGCCGCCCATCCCCTCTCTGCCCCGCCCCAACCCCATAGCTCCCCCTCCCCAGTGCCGCCCATCCCCTCTCTGCCCCACCCCCAACCCCAGGCTCCCCCTCCCCACTGCCGCCCATCCCCTCTCTGCCCCGCCCCCAACCCCCGAGCTCCCCTCCCCAGTGCCGCCCCTCCCCTCTCTGACCCCGCCCCAACCCCCAGGCTCCCCCTCCCCAGTGCCGCCCTCCCCTCTTCTGCCCCCACCACAACCCCGTGCTCCCCCTCCCCAGTGCCGCCCATCCCCTCTCTGTCCCGCCCCAACCCCACCCGTGGTCCCACTCGCCAGCGCCGCCCATCCCCTCTCTGCCCCTGCCCCAAACACGCCCCAGGCTCCCCCTTCCCCTATTGCCGCCCTTCACCCGAGCTCCCCCTCCCCACTGCCGCCCCTCCTCTCTGACCCGCCCCAACCCCAGGCTCCCCTCCCCAGTGCCGCCCATCCCCTCTCTGCCCCGTCCCCAACCCCAGGCTCCCCTCCCCAAGTGCCGCCCATCCCCTCTCTGCCCCGCCCCTAACACCCCGAGATCCCCTCCCCAGTGCCGCCCATCCCCTCCTCCTGCCCCAACACCCCCAGCTCCCCTCCCCAATGCCGCTCATCCCCTCTTCTGCCCCCGCCCCAACCCCGAGATCCCCTCCCCAGTGCCGCCCATCCCCTCTCTGCCTGCCCCAACACCCCGAGCTCCCCCTCCCCAGGGCCGCCCTCCCCTCTCTGCCCCGCCCCAACACCCCCAGGCTCCCCTCCCCAGTGCCGCCCACCCCTCTCTGCCCCGCCCCAAACACCCCCGAGCTCCCCCTCCCCAGTGCCGCCCATCCCCTCTCTGCCGCCCCAAACACCCCCGAGATCCCCTCCCCACTGCCGCCCATCCCCTCTCTGCCCCGCCCCCAACACTCCCGAGCTCCCCCTCCCCCAGTGCCGCCCATCCCCCTCTCTGCCCTGCCCCCAAACCCCCCCGAGCTCCCCCTCCCCCGTGAACCCGAATACTCCCTATATATATGTGAATCCAAATACTCTCTCAGTCCTCAGAGAGAGACCTGGAGAAGGAGACTTGCTGAAGCAAAGCCACAGGGGTCTCTGAGGTTTCCCTGGCCCCTCGCCCCTGTCCTGCCTGGCTGATGTCAGCATCTCTCTGTGAGGTCACCACCTCCCCACCACCTTTGACCAATAGTCTGAGGTCCTGCAAAAGGCCTTTGTGATGTCACTGCCACACCCCTCCCTTGCTGTGCTACTGTCCTGCCCCTGCCCAGGCACTTGGGAGGTTTGAGCTACTCCCTGTGGATCACCCCACTCAAGGAGCGTTCGTTCTAGGCAGCAAGCCGGCTAGACAGGAAAACATCAGACGCTGCTCCCAATGCTACACTCAGTTTTTCAGAAATTGGTCGACTTTATGACCAGAAGAGACCATTAGAGCATCTAATCTGACCCCCCTGCATATCACAGGCCTCCTGTATGACACAAGAGCTACTTTTGGGGCAAACACATTCCAGAAAGGCATCTAGTCTTCATGAAATGACATCAGGAGATGGCGAATCCACCACTTTCCTTGGTAGATTGTTCCTGTGGTGAATCATCCTCGCTGTTGAATATTTGTGCCTTAGTTGTAATATGAATTTGTCTCTTTTCACCTTCCAGCCACTGGGTCTTGTTATGCCTTTCTCTGCTAGATTAAAGAGCCCTTTAATACCCAATCTATTCTCTCCATGAAGGCCCTTCAACACTTCAATGAAGTCACCTTTCAATCTTCTTTTGATAAGCGAAACAGGTTGAGCTCACTAGAAGGCATTTTTCTCCATCCCTCAGAACATTTATTGGCTCTTTGGTCATCAGACTCCTGAACTGCAGCTGGATGTGGCTCTTGTTCTTCTGCACAACATAGCTCCTGGAGAAGAGGGATCTTCAAATGTACATTCCTATGATACCTTTTTTTTAATTGATGAAAACATAAACTAGACAGTTAGAGGATTGGAACTGATTTCAGCTGATGGACAGCTTCGCTAGGTTTTGTGCACTTGGACAGTGAAATGTTGAGTGTTTACATTCATATCAAGCACCCCCGTATAGTGGAGCTCCTGAACATAATGAAGAATGGAAATGAAAATGTTTTCCTTTTTTTTAAAAAAAGAAAGAAGGTTATAAGAGAACACTGGGGCTTGAATCAAGGATCACTTGATCTACCATCAAGCACTGTACCACTAAGCTATACCCCCATGACCATGGACTCATGATCTCCAAGACTTTGAAGGACAAACCCTGCTTCATCGAGCTCCTTTGCCATTCCCAGACCACAGGTGGTTTTAAAAATGGGGTTTGATTAAACTTCTTAAATATGGCAAACACCACAGCTTGCACACCCACCGATATAGCTTCTCCCACTGACATAGCTGCCACCTCTTGGGGAAGTGGATTAACTACACCCACAGGAAAACTCTCTCCCCTCAGCATAGAGCAGTGGTTCTCAAGCTGTGGGTCAGGACCCCAAAGTGGGTCATAACCCTGTTTTAATGGGGTCACCAAGGCTGGTATTAGACTTGTTGGTGCCTGGGGCTGAAGCCAAAGTCTGAGCTCCACCACCCAGGGCTGAATCCCTCAAGCTCTGGTTTGCCCTCCCCAACTGGATAAGAGGGCACAGTGTGAAATGTTTGGGGACCACTGTTTTAGGATGACGTTCTCAATCACTTCTATGAAGTCCAGTGAAAGCTATTCCTCACCCACCTACCCCTCCATCAGGACCGAGTAGGTATGTTCTGCTGCCCTTCACTCATGCAGGAAGGATAATAACATTTCATTCCACTCAATCCTAAAGTGATTTGTAACCCGCCACCAGCCAAAACTGGTCATTTTGGGAAAGCGGCCCCATCATGCTGCATAGCTAGGCAGAGTAGGTGTGTCTATGCAAACACGGTCTGTTCCTGAAGTCTTTCCCCCAGCTCCTCACTAGATGTGAAGGGGGAGCTCATTCAGCCTCTGCTTCCGCTTAGTATTTAAAAACTCCTTATTGTCCCTAGCTCTGCTGGCCTTAGATTTCTCCTCCTGTCTTTTCCTTGATAGTTCTGATGAGGTGGCTGAGTGGTTAAGGTGATGGACTGCTAGTCCATTGTGCTCTGCATGCGTGGGTACAAATCGCATCCTCATCGGATGCATTTAGTCATTACTCTTCCTTTGTAGACAACCATGTCCCCGTTTGGTATGATGTTGCTTCTTGCAAACAAAAACCTTCTCAGAAACTCAGAACTCTCTTGCTTTAAATAAAATGTTTAAATCCCAGATTTCTTAAAAAAAGAAAAATTCTCTAGTCCTGTATTTCTTAATTTATATCTCAAAAGGTAACATCCTCGTCATCTCCTCCAATCACCCATGGGACCTGCCCAAATTATTAAAATACCCTCAACCCGAGCAAGGCCAGAGCAGTGAACCAGAGCTAGTGTCTAGGCCAAGCTGTTCTGAAGGAGGCAACTCAAACATTTTCTCCCTGCTTCCCTTGGCAAGGTCTGACTGGGGAAAAAAAAATCCCCAAACTGAAAAACCAGTACTAATCTGTTTGGGGACTTTGGTTTGAAAGTATTATTGTTATTATTCTCTTCTGAATCAGTTCAGTTGAGTCTTTGTCCTCCAGGTGTGTTTCCAGCTAAAACCACATTGAGGGTACTGGACCACTGACCTATCAGCTCTTAACACCCAAACTTTCAGTAACTCTTTATCAGTGACTGCGAGTGTAATTTAAACCATAGGTTCATCTAGCTCTGAATCTTGTCTTCTGACAGTAGCCAATACCAGGTGCTCCAAAAGCCAGTCTTTAAGGTACCACCGGGAGTTGAACCCAGGATCTCTTGTTTACAAAACAGGTGCTTTAACCAGCCAAGCCATGGTAACTACTGTTGCTTAAAGCAGCGTGTTTGCTCACACCTGACTCTCTGCCAATCCCCACTGGGCCCTTACAAGTGTTGCTCGTGTTTGGCTTCTGTAAAGCAGAGGAGCAGGTGAAGTTTTGCTCCCAAGGTGTGTGTGCGATTCTTTGGACAGGTCTACACTATGAAATTAGGTTGGTGTAATTACATTACTTAGGCTGGCAATGCAGTTCTATCAACCTAATCCCGGTGTAGATAGCAGCTCAGCTGTCAGAACTTTCTGGAGCTATGAAAGGAGAGAGGTCCGGCCTCTGTAGCAGGAATGCAGGGCAGGCGAGTTCATGGTGGGATACTGGTGGAGACCAGTTATGGTGATATAATGACCAGCAGCATTTACACTGACAATTTGGCACAAAGCTCTAGGCCTCTTGTCGAGGTGGTTTTATTTTGTCGCCAGGCGTGGCATTGCAGTGTGTGCACCAGCCAAAAGCTGCTGACCGAGGAGCGTTGTGTGTTTTCACACAGCTGAGCAATATAATGATGCTGAAATAACTTTGTAGTGCAGACCTGGCCAAAGAGTCACACACACACACACACACACAGAGCTTGCAAGGAAAACCTCACCTGCTCCTCTGCTTTGCAGAATCCAACACAAGCAAAGCTTTTCAGGCCCCAGTGGGGATGGCAGGGAGTCAGGTGTGGGCAGAGAGTGTCCCTGAGCCACAAGCAGGCACCATGGCTTAGCTGGCTAAAACACCTGTCTTGTAAACAGGAGATCCTGGGTTCAACTCCCAGTGGTGCCTTCTTGACTAACTCTTGGGGCACCTGGTATTGGCAGCTGTCAGAGAACTAAATGGGCCTTTGGTCCAGCCCAATATGGTTGTTTCAATTACACTCACAGGCACTGATAATGGAATTACTGAGAGTTAAGAGCTGATAGGTCAGTGGTCCAGCCTGTCACAGATGACCCCCTCCCTCTGGGACAGGGGCAGGTCTGGGCTCTCACACCAAATGGCTCATTGTGGCTGCCAGAACCTGTGGGCAGCTCATTTAGTTTGCACTGAGGGTTGAGTCCTGCTTCATGCACCATGTGTGAGAATGAAAATCCTAAACCGCCCTTTGAAATAACAGATGCAGCAGGACGTGTTATTGTCCCTGCCCCAAAGCAGACAGACCAATGGAGAAATGCTGTCAAGTCCAGGGTAATACTCCCCTGCCAGTTTATCTTTTTTGCTTGCTAAACTCCCTTCCAACCTTGAGGGCTCCCAGAGCCCAATATTGAGCTTGAGCTGAGATGTCTCCGGTGCAAATTTACCACCCCATGGCCCTAGCCTGGGAGCCTGCACTGGCACAGGAAAGCCATGAGTGTTTCATTACAGTATGGACATAGCCCCAACCCACTCAGCTTTGGAACCCATGTCCCCTGCCTAGCAAGTGCTATTGAACTGAGGATGAGTCCCTCAATCGGGGTCTGCCAAGCACAGTTGTGCTGCCCTTGGTTCACACAACAAGGATAACAACCCTTTATTTCTCCTGCCCCTATAACATGGAGACTGGGAATCCAACACCAGCCAAAAGTGATCATTTCGGCAAGCAACCCAACCTATTTCCAACATACTGTAAAATCCACATGCAGACTCATAGACGAAACCTTGCAAGAAAATCTTCCTGAGGGCCTGAAGCACCTGCTGCTGGAGGAAGGAGGGAGCTGTGGGTTGGGATTGAGGAGCAGCGTGAGGAGGGGGCCTGTGGATTGGGATTGAGGGCACCGGGAATAGGAGGGGCTGTGGGTTGGGACAGAGGAGAAGGGTGAAGAGGAGCAGGCTCTGGTTGGGAGTGAGGAGCAGTGAGCATAGGAGGGACTGAGGTTGGGTCTGAGGGCACTGGGAAAGAGGGGACATGGATTTAGGCTGAAGAGCATATTCATTTGGGGATCCAGCAGGACAGGGGAAGGCAGCAGGTGATTGTAATTCCTTAGGGATATTCTGTGTCTTTGTCTGTGTGTGTCTGTGCAGGGAAAGAACATGCTCTATGCCCAGAGGCCTTTATTCCTCCAGGCTGCAAGGACAGAGGGCTGTCAGGAAGTTGCCCCTTCAAACCCACACACAAAAAGGCCCTTCTGAGTAAAGAGAAAATCCTGAAGAGAAAAAGTAACATCAAAGAGGACATGGGAAAGACAGTGTAAGATCTTGGTGAGTAGTTTATCACCTGACCAGGGACTTG
This sequence comes from Mauremys reevesii, assembly GCF_016161935.1. Classification (NCBI taxonomy): domain Eukaryota; kingdom Metazoa; phylum Chordata; order Testudines; family Geoemydidae; genus Mauremys; species Mauremys reevesii. Next base: position 50,460,146 of record NC_052634.1, read on the forward strand.
AACCCTGGACCTTCAGATTAAAAGTCTGATGCTCTACCAACTGAAAGCAGCAAAGAGTCCTGTGGCACCTTATAAACTAACAGAGGTTTTGAAGTATGAGCTTTCCTGGGTGAATCCCCACTTCAGCTAGCCAGGCTCATGAAGAAAAAGAGCAAGTTGGTGCAGAGGAGAAACTAGTAAAGAAAACAAGAAAATATGGGAAACCTGCTGCTCTCTCTGGCCCGGTCAACACTGTGAGTTTATATCGAATTTAGCAGTGTTAAAGGGCATTAACCCTGCACCCGTCCACACAATGAAGCCCTTTATATCGATATAAATGGCTCTTATCTAATATCTGTACTCCTCCCGACAAGGAGTAGCGCTAATCGGTATTGCCATGTCGGATTAGGGTTAGTGTGGCGCAATTCGATGGTATTGGCCTCCAGGCGCCATCCCACAGTGCACCATTGTGACTGCTCTGGACAGCAATCTGAACTCGGATGCACTGTAAAATCGGAATAATCCCGTAGTGTAGACATACCCTGTGATTAACAACATTGGTGGCTAATTGAAAGGCTGATGGTTGAAACCCAAGTGAAGATGGAGGTGGTTTTTTTTAGTGATGAGAATCCAGTACATTTTAACAGGCAGAAAAATCTCTTCAACGCTGGTCTAACCTCATTAGGCAAGCATAAGTGACACTTTTGCCAGATGCATTGGTGGTATAGTGGTGAGCATAGCTACCTTCCAAGCTACTTGACCTGGGTTCAATTCCCAGCTAATGCAATGATGTGATGTTTTCTCTGCTGGGAAGTGATTTAATTTCAGTCACATTGTATCAGTTTATCAATGGAATGAGAGAATCCATGTGCTGCAGGTCATTAAACACCCAGTGGAGGAAGAAAGGGGCAGGACTATACAATGAGTTGGTGGAGTTATCCTGATATTACAATGTTTGGTTTATTTTTTAAAAAACTTCCTTTACTTCCATCTCCCTTTTAGACTCAGAGCCTTTAAGGTCAGAAGGGACCAGTGTGATCATCTAGTGCGACCTGCTGCACCTTGCAGGCCAAAAGACCCCACCCACCCACTCCTGTAATAGACCCGGGAGGGGAGGCAGCTCTGTGCACTGCCCCTACCCCAGGCAGCACATGGAGGCCCTCTGCTCCCCTCCCCCAATGGGTGTGCAGAGATGTGCCAGCAGCACTGAGGTGTCTCCCTGCCCACTCTGCCTCCGTCCCTCCGTGCCACTCTCAGAAATGGCCGGCATGTCCCAGCATCCCCTGGGGTGGGGGAGTGTCTCCATTCACTGCCTCTGCCCTGAGTACCAACTCCGCAGCTCCCATTGGCCAGGAACTGCAGCCAATGGGAGCTCTGGGGGCAGCGCCTGCAGGCAGCGGCGCACGGAGACTCCCTGGCCCTGCCCACCTAGGAGCTGCTGCCGCAGGGTTGTGTGTACGGGTCAATTTGGGAGCTGCAGTGCCCGGGGTAAGCGCCACCCCTCCTGAACCCCAACCCCCTCCCCCAGGGCAGAGCCAGCACCCCGCACCCAAATTTCCTCCCAGAGCTTTGCTTGTCTTCCTTTCACCCAGAACCATCCTTCTCCTGGGCTGCAAGTAGCCACCCCTGGGAAGCCAAGAGGCAGGCACAGGATTCTGCCTCCCAGCAGCCAACCGCACCTCCCCAGGCTTTGCAGAATGACTGGTGGTGCTCTACTAACCCCACTTAGCCGCACTGAGGCGCTTAGCTTCTGCCCTGCCTTCCTCAGCTCGACTTTCCTCTTTTGCCCCATCCCTGCCTCACTCCCTCCTTTGGCAAGTCACACAAAGGAGGCCAGCAGCAAGAGCCGGCCACCATAGGCCAACCTCCAAGGGCAGAGGAGACCAAGCCACAAGGCTTCAAAAGGTGACAGGCCAAGATCCTCTAGCTTTCCCCTGCTGATGCCAAGGCTTTTTCTCAGCTCATTTCACCACCCTCTGTCCTGCAGGGGTTGAGTTTATCACAGGTGTTACCCAAAATTGGGCCAACTAGTAAGTGTAAGGAGGACAAATGACCCACCAGAGTTTGGCAGAAAGCAGCACATTTGTTATACTGACAGCTAAGCTCAAAATAAGCGGGGGCAGGGGGTGTCACACTCACACTCGCATACTCACACTCCCAGGACGGGCACAGCACTGGAGATGTCAGGATTCTGCAAGGTAAGTGTCCCACAGCGCAGCTATGGATGGTGCAATGAAGGTAAGTCTCCCTGAGGCACAGTGAAATGCAACGCTGTGAACCACTGGCCAGGCGGTCCGGGCGAAGGGCATTCACTGGAGGTACAAGCTTGTGAGTGCTCTCCTGAGCACAGGGTCCCTTCCCCTTTTAAGGGCCTGCACCTCATGGCCTGCGACCAGAGATGACTTGGTTGCATCTGGTTGGTCACACTCCACCTTGGGCCGTGTCCATGCTCTGGGTGTCTGATCGCTGCCTAATCAGAGTCCCAGACACCTTGTCTACCTGGGAGCTCTTCTGCTCTTCAACCAGCCCATTCATCCCACAAGCATTCCAGGGGGGAACGGGAGGGGAAAAGCCACTTCACAGGCATTCAGAGAGGAGTGGAGACAAAAGTGGGAGCAGGGAAGTATAACAGACCTTTTGAGCAAAGAAATCACTGCTGCTCCTACAACAGCAGGGACAGGCCAGTAGGAGCTGGGAAAGTTAAACCATCACGTTTCTGCCTGGTTTCAGGCTAGGGACCTTTTGCATGTTAGGCAAACATGATAACCACTACACTACAGAAACTCTGTTGTGGTGCTCTGCCCCTCCCTTCATAAGAACATAAGAATGGCCATACTGGGTCAGACCAAAGGTCCATCAACCCCGCATCCTATCTGCCAACAGTGGCCAATGCCAGGTGCCCCAGAGGGACCGAACCTAACAGGTAATGACCAAATGATCTCTCTCCTGCCATCCATCTCCACCCTCTGACAAACAGAGGCTAGGGACACCATTCCTTACCCAGCCTGGCTAATAGCCATTCATGGACTTAACCTCCATTAATTTATCTGCAAAAAGAACAGGAGTACTTGTGGCACCTTAGAGACCAACAAATTTATTTGAGCATAAGCTTTCGTGGGCTAAAACCCACTTCATCGGATGCATGCAGTGGAAAATACAGCAGGAAGATATATATATATACACACACAGAGAACACGAAAAAATGGGTGTTGCCATACACACTATAATGAGAGTGGGCAGTTAAGGTGAGCTATTATCAGCAGGAGAAAAAAACCTTTTGTAGTGATAATCGGGACGGCCATTTCCAACAGTTGACAGGAAGGTGTGAGTAACAGTAGGGGGACAAATAAACACGGAGAAATAGTTTGACTTTGTGTAATGACCCATCCACTCCCAGTCTTTATTCAGGCCTAATTTAATGGTGTCCAGTTTGCAAATTAATTCCAATTCAGCATCTCTCGTGGGAGTCTGTTATTGAAGGTTTTTTGTTGTAATATTGCGAATTTAGGTCTGTTATCAAGTGACCAGGGAGATTGAAGTGTTCTCCAACTGGTTTTTGAATGTTATAATTCTTGATGTCTGATTTGTGTCCATTTATTCTTTTATGTAGAGACTGTCTGGTTTGGCCAATGTACATGGCAGAGGGGCATTGCTGGCACATGATGGAATATATCACATTGGTAGATGTGCAGGTGAACGAGCCTCTGATGGCGTGGCTGATGTGATTAGGTCCTATGATGGTGTCCCCTGAATAGATATGTGGACAGAGTTGGCAGCAGGCTTTGTTGCAGGATAGGTACCGGGGTTAGGGGTTTGGTTGTGTGGTTGCTGGTAAGTATTTGCTTCAGGTTGGGGGCTGTCTGTAAGCAAGGACTGGCCTGTCTCCCAAGATCTGGGAGAGTGAGGGATTGTCCTTCAGGATAGGTAGTAGATCCTTGATGATGCGCTGGAGAGGTTTTAGTTGGGTGCTGAAGGTGACGGCTAGTGGGGTTCTGTTACTTTCTTTGTTGGGCCTGTCCTGTAGTAGGTGACTTCTGGGTACTCTTCTGGCTCTGTCAATCTGTTTCTTCACTTCAGCAGGTGGGTATTGTAGTTAAGAACACTTGATAGAGATCTTGTAGGTGTTTGTCTCTGTTTGAGGGTTGGAGTAAATGCGGTTGTACCTCAGTGCTTGGCTGTAGACAATGGATCGTGTGGAGTGGTCTGGATGGAAGCTGGAGGCATGTAGGTAAGTATAGCGGTCAGTAGGTTTCCAGTATAGGGTGGTGTTTATGTGACCATCGCTTACTAGCACTGTAGTGTCCAGGAAGTGGATCTCTGGTGTGGACTGGTCCAGGCTGAGGTTGATGGTGGGATGGAAATTGTTGAACTCATGGTGGAATTCCTCAAGGGCTTCTTTTCCATGGGTCCAGATGATGAAGATGTCATCAGTGTAGGGCAAGTAGAGTAGGGGCGTTGGGGACGAGAGCTGAGGAAGCGTTGTTCTAAGTCAGCCATAAAAACGTTGGCATACTGTGGGGCCATGTGAGTACCCATAGCAGTGCCGCTGACTTGAAAGTATACATTGTCCCCAAATGTGAAATAGTTGTGGGTGAGGACAAAGTCACAAAGTTCAGCCACCAGGTTTGCCATGACATTATCGGGGATACTGTTCCTGACGGCTTGTAGTCCATCTTTGTGTGGAATGTTGGTGTAGAGGGCTTCTCCCTCCATAGGGGCCAGGATGGTGTTTTCTGGAAGATCACCAATGGATTGTAGTTTCCTCAGGAAGTCAGTGGTGTCTCAAAGATAGCTGGGAGTGCTGGTAGAGTAGGGCCTGAGGAGGAGTCTACATAGCCAAACAATCCTGCTGTCAGGGTGCCAATGCCTGAGATGATGGGGCATCCAGGATTTCCAGGTTTATGGATTTTGGGTAGCAGATAGAATAACCCTGGTCGAGGTTCTAGGGGTGTCTGTGCAGATTTGTTCCTGTGCTTTTTCAGGGAGTTTCTTGAGCAGATGGTGTTATTTCTTTTGGTAACTCTCAGTGGGATCAGAGGGTAATGGCTTGTAGAATGTGGTGTTTGAGAGGTGCCTAGGTACCTCTCGCTCATATTCCGACCTATTCATGATGACGACAGCACCTCCTTTGTCAGCCTTTTTTATTATGATGTCAGAGCTGTTTCTCAAATACATTTGTTAGTCTGTTAGGTGCCACAAGTACTCCTCATTCTTTTTGCTGATAAAGACTAACATGGCTTCCATTCTGAAACTTACTAATTTATCTAGTTCTCTTTTAAACCCCCTTATAGCACCAGCCTTCACAACCCCATCAGGCAAGGAGTTCCACATGTTGACTGTGTCTGTGTGAAGAACAATTTCCTTGTATTTGTTTTAAACCTGCTGCCTATTAATTTCATTTGGTGGCCCCTAGATCTTATATTATGGGATCAAGTAAGTAACTTTTCCTTATTCACTTTCTCCACACCACTCATGATTTTATAGACCTCTATCATATCCCCCCTTAGTCTTCTCTTTGCCAAGCTGAAAAGGTCTAGTCTCATTAATCTCTCCTCATATGGGACCCGTTCCAAACCCCTAACCATTTTAGTTGCCCTTCTCTGAACCTTTTCTAGTGCCAGTATATCTTTTTGAAATGAGAGACCACATCTATATGCAGTATTCAAGATGTGGGTCTACCATGGATTTATATAAAGGCAGTAAGATATTCTCTATCTTATTCTCCTTTTTAATGATTCCTAAAATCCTGTTTGCTTTTTGACTGGCACTGCACACTGAGTGGTCATATTCAGAGAACTATCCATGATGACTCCAAGATCTCTTTCCTGATTAGTTGTAGCTAAATTAGCCCCCATCATATTGTATGTATAGCTGGGGTTATTTTTTCCAATGTGCATTACTTGACATTTATCCACATTAAATTTAATTTGCCATTTTGTTGCCCAATCACTTAGTTTTGTGAGATCTCTTTGAAGTTCTTCACAATCAGCTTTTGTTTTAACTATCTTGAGCAGTTTAGTATCATCTGCAAACTTTGCCACCTCCTGTTTACCCCTTTCTCCAGATCATTTATGAATAAGTTGAATAGGATTAGTCCTAGGACTGACCCTTGGGAACACCACTAGTGACCCCTCTCCATTCTGAACACACCGATGGGCGAACCTGGAGAGAGGTGGCAGCCCTTCGATAGGTCAGCTGGTAGAGCAAAGGACTGGAGCCGGCATTCAGGAAGTCATCCTTACGTCACCCTTCTGACTCCAGCTAGAGGCAGAGCTTCTTTTTCTTCCACTTGCTGAGAAAGAGCAAGAGAAGAAAGAAAGGTCAGGTGGGCCAACTCGGTGCACAAGTCCATGCTGTCTTTTCTTCCTTGGGAGCCCAAAATGAGGAACTCATGGTGGGTCAAGGCACTGCTGTGCTTCAGAAAACATCCCACCACAGCACACAAAGGGACCAAAGAGCATGCCAAAGCCTGGGATTGAACTAGGGAACCTCTAGATGTCCAGCGCTGAGCTACTTCAGCATATAAATGGCACTTTTGGCCTGCTGCTTCTCTGTCTGGGATGTTTTTGTCAGCCCTGGCACACAAAAAGGGCATCATTACGAGCACCCACGAAGGCGAGATGAATTTTTGCAAATACTTTAAAGCTCCTGTCAGTAAGTTCTGGGGACAGTTTCTCACCATCAGAGGAAGCTCCCTAAAATTAGCCTGTCTCACCCAGTGGTACATTGACCTCTGTTCAGACTGAGCCAAAGGGAGGGGGGCCTCGCTGCTGTGGCCACCGCTGCTGTGAGAGTGGCCACTGTTGCGCATGAAGCCATCCTGGAAGCACCTTCCACCTAGCCACCCACTGAAAATCCTGTAGGGTGTAAGGTGGGAATAGAAGAACACCGGGGGAGGGGGGCTTCCTAATCTCCTCCCCCTTCTGCCATCATCGGCCATTCCATACCTGGTGCTGCACCCAGTGGGGTAAAAAGAAAATACAGCCATATCGGAAGAGTTAGTGGGGTTCTTTGCGGTTGCACCACCATTCCCCTTGGGCCTGACCTGCCCTCCAGCTCAGCCACCCACTGAAAATTGAAACACAAAAAAGTAGAGCCGTAAAAGGCTTCAAGGCCCACCAGACTCAACCCCCCTTCTAATATGGCAGAAAAGCCGCACTTCTCCTGACTAAGTAGGGACGTCCTATTGCCCCACAGGAAGTGGAAGGCCATCGTGTTCGGTCTTAGCAGCATTCGTGGAGCAGGGGGAAACACATGGCTCAGGAAATTCCCCACAGATGGGTCTTGAGCATGACAACCTTGTAGGTAATGACAAGGTCCACTTACGCCACCAGCCAAACCATTCCTCACAGGTCAGCAACCATTTCTCCCAGTTTGCGTTCCCCCACCTCGCCCCCAACTGAACGCTAGAAGGCCCAGCCATCAACCTGCCCACTCTTGCAGCCCTCCTTTTCCGCCCTGACTGATAGGGGGGAGTATTGAGCCTCCCTTCCTTAGGCCCTTCAGCATCCCTGGGGAACACCAAAGCCGCCCAAGTGACTTTGGGCCAGTAGGTCAACCAATAGGGCTGCCTCCTAGGCCAGGCTGCAGCCCAGCTTCAGGACTCAGAGGAAATGGAGCTCGCATCCCTACCTACAGGACTCCAGGCATGGCCAGGCTTCTGGATCAAACATCCCCTCTTGTGCTCAAGTCACAACAGCCAGTGGACAAAAGACAGGCTTTCATGGCCTTTGAGAAAGCAAGATAGAGCCTTGGAAGACCCAGCAGGGTTTGTGGAACAGGAATTGTCCTCAGATCCCACTGAGACTCCACCTCAGATTGCAGGATTCAAAGCCCCGAGTGCTGCTCTTACACAATGGGACCAATAGGGAACCCCCAGAACTCTGCTGAGCTCTGGTGTGGATGACCCTGTGGGAGCAGCTCTGCCTTTGCTCACCAAGTTGGCCTGCAGCAGTTTGCTGCAGCTCCCAGAGGCCTTTCTTAAACCAGACTGTGAAAGGCCAGTGGGCATGTGAGGAAGTTGCCCCTTCCGTCCCAGGCAGTACATGGCCCTTCCTAGTGAAAAGCCAAGTCCTGGGGGAAAAGGTGATGTCAAATAACATCTTGGAGAGATGCCTTCTTTCCTTTTGTGGGGAACTGTTCTCTTTTTACCTGACCAAGGACTTGAACCCTGGACCCTCAGATTAAAAGTCTGATGCTCTACCAACTGAGCTAGCCAGGCTTGCACATAAAAAAGCAAATTCCGTGCAGAAGAGAAACTAGTCATGAAAATGAGGGCAGGAAACAATGCAGAAAACCTGCTACTCTCGCTCTCTTAGCAGTCCTAGCCCCAGCCTGCTCCTCCATCCGGCGCCCTGAGACCTTATTCTTTTTCAGTTAAATATCAAATCCTGAGAAAACACAGTTATACAAAGCAAAACAAAATCACAAACAGAAATGTCATTGGAAATACAGAAATAAAAAGGAAAATGCAATCCCCATCACTTTATCGTGTCGGGCCATTCCTGTATCGAGAGCACCGCGAAGGTCCCTGTCTGCTTACAAGAAACCTGGAGGAACTCATACCACAGCCTGAACATGCAACTCAACTGCTCCCAGGTGCTGCAGTAAAACCCTTTCCCTGCTGTGACGTTGCACTCCATGTGATTTTATGAAAATATGCTAATGAGTGTGAATATAAAGTGACTGGACTATGCTTCATGCAAAAGGTCTCTTGTAAGGTATCATTACAAAGCTTATAATCTACTGTGTGTGTTCATCCTATTTGTATAAACCGATCATTCCTGTATCTGAAACTAGAAATATGAACTATAACTCTGAGGTCCTGTTGTAATGATGCAAAGTGTGGGCCATTAATAGTGGTTTGGACTCTTGATGGCTCCTATTAACCAGGACAATTGACAGGAGATGGCTCTGTCCTGCACCATCTGTGAGTCAGGCAAGGAAGCATGAAGGCTTGGGGACTCACAGGACATGTGACCATGTCACCTGGTACAGGAATCCATCTTAAACCTGGGGCTCTTCTCCAGAAGAGAGACAAAGAATTCCTGCCTTGTACCAAAGCTGTATAAGGGGGTGGAACTGAACAAACATGGCTGCAGTCATGAGACATCCCCTAGCTACCACCTGAGCTGGAACACGGACTATACGAGGTGAAAAGATTGGACCCAGACATAAAATAAATCTAGTCTGCAAAAGAAGCTTATTGGAAGATCTCTGAGGTGAGATTTGATCTGTATTGAGTTTCATACTGTATTAGGCTTGGACTTGAATGTTTTTGTTTTATTTTGCTCTGTGAAAAATACAAGGTCCATAGAGAAGGAAAAGAAAATGCCCTAGAAAAGTCTGTGTGTGTGTGTGAGAGAGAGATGGGTGGGAGGGTGTCTAGAAACCACTCTCCTCTAGTTTCTTTTCTCTGATTTCCTGTAGATTTCCTCCCAGCGCTGTACGTTATTCCCCACAGGGAGGTGGAGTACGGACAGCGCTGGGAGAGCTCTCTCCCAGCACTGGCGCTTTGACTACACTTAGCGCTTCAAAGCGCTGCCGCGGCAGCGCTTTGAAGTGCAAGTGTAGCCAAAGCCTTAGGCAAAGCTGGGAAGCAGGCAGTTATCAGTCTCTGTGATTCACACCTTTGCCTGGTAATTGAAAGGCTGATGCATCAAACCTAACTCAAGATGCGGCTTGTCAGCCATGAGACTCCAGGACATTTTAACAGGAAGAAAATCTCCTCTATTCTGGTTTAGCCCCCTTTGACTGCTTCTGCCTGTCTTCTCCCCCCAGCACAGTCTCTTTCCTTCCCCACTGGGGCCGTGCAGAGAGGAGCCCCAGTCAGTCTCTGTCACAGAGTCTGTATCCCATAAAGGGAGAGAGGGAGGGGTTACTCCAAAACACTGATAATGGGGGGGAGGGGTGGGCATGGTTATGGGGAGAAAGGATGGAGAATTAACAGTGGGGCCCAGAGAGATTCCCCAAGATTGGGGAGATCCACTGCTGCCCCCAATCAGTCAGCTGTGGGAAGAACAACTTGGGATTCCATGGGGAAGCCACCTTTAAAAACACAAGTGTAACATGCTAGTTACATTTTAATATGACCAAAGCCTCCTCAATCCCAGGGTCACAATCACTGGAATGATTTTGCCTTGACATTTTACTGGCCGCAGACACAAAGCGAGTCAAATTACAGTTTCCGTTCGGAGTCAGTGCACACACAAGAATCCGGAGGCTTTTAATTCCTTAGGTTCTGCCGCCATTTCATTTCTGTCCTGTTCCAAGATTTATCATTGTGCAAAGCAACGTTAGGCCCTTGGGAGTGTCCCCCCCCCAGTGCTGCCTGCCACCCTTGGGCAATTTAAAAGGGCCCGGGGACCCCCACCACCACCACCAGCAGCACAAGGGGACTAAGGCGGTTTCCTGCCCACCCTCACTCCATGTGGCACGCCACTCCCGGGAGCGGCTAGCACGTCCCTGGTGTGGGGGAGGTCTCCATGCACTGCCCTGCCCTGAGTGCCAACTCTGCCAACTGTAGCAATAGGAGCTGCAGGGGTGAAGTCTGCGGGCAGCCATGCACAGAGACACCCCTGGCCCTCCCGCTTAGGGGCTGCTGCCAGAGGAGGGTGCAGGTTGCTTTTGGGAGATGCCCGAGGTAAATGCTGCACCCCTCACCCTCTCCTGCACCCCCAACCCCCACCCAGACCCCACACCTGCACCCAAACTCCTCCAGAGCTTGCCCCCTGCACACCCTCCTGCAGCACAACCCCCTGACTGAGTCCAGACCCTGCACCCAAACTCTCCCAGAGCCCAGCCCCTCTCCCTCCCACACCCAAACTTCCTCCCAGAGCCTTAGGCAGGTGTGTGTGTGGGGGGCAGGACAGTCCCATTCTGGGCACCACCAAAAATTGTACAAACCTGCCTCCCTGTCCAGCCCAACCTTCTGCTGATGCACCTCAGCCCACACCCATGCAGGGTTTGAAGCTTCCATTGCTTAAATTCCAGGACACTGAGGGATTTCAGCTCCCCTTTGCCCAGCGGGAACCTTCACCCCACTCCCAACCAGGTTCTTGTCCATGGGATCACTGTAGGGGGGCTGGGTCCCTCGGTGTCTTTTCTCTCTCTGTGACAGGCCAGGGTGCAATAACTGGGGCATCAGAGCACCCAGGACCTTCTGTGGGGCTGCCATTCCCCTTCCCCTTCTGTGGTCTCGTCTGTCATTGACTCCAGCCTTTTTTCTATCCATCGTCAGCACCATCCCAAGCAAGCTGCACTCGCCTCAAAAAGACAGTGTCCCCTGGTGGGTGTACATCACTGACCTCCCTCCTCTCTGAGCACTGACTGCCCCTCTGTTTCCTTGCCTCTCAGTCTGTGCAGATGGGACCTTTCCCTCCAGTGCTGGAGGATTCGCCCTTCTCATCTACCCTTGTCCCAAGCAGCACAGCGGGTGGGAATCTTACATGTACCAAGGTGACTTAGGAGCAGAACCCCTCCCCCACCTTCCATGCAATTGGCACTTGCCCCTCACTGAGCAGGATTGAAATTCCTGCAGGGAGACTGCTGGGCCACATCCCAGCTGGGCATGAGCAAAGCACCAGGGTGAAAAAATGAACTTGGAGATGCTGGGGATTGAACCCAGGGCCTCATACATGCAACGCATGTGCTCTACCACTGAACTACATGCCCACATGGGTTAGTTGGACTATGGGTTACACCCAGAGCCCTCCTGTCTCCACTGGATCCAGTGACCTATAAGCCTCATGAGAAGCCCATTCCCCTCTCTGAGGGCCAGTCCTGCTCTCCTGGAGGTTAACTGTTCATAGGGGTCACTTTGCAGCAGGGCCAGATTCTATGTGTGGGACAGAGAGAGTTTGTGCCCTGGTCTCAGGGTGCAGAGATACGCTCAGACCTCTCCCCTGCATTGGGTGGGGGGTGCTGCCACCCCGTGCTGCAAGGTCATGGTGGGGGATGCTGTGAGCAGCTCAACACCTCACCCTGGCGGCAGAAGTGGGGTGGGGAGCTCCAGGTGTTTCCACCTGCCTGTAAAGTCCAGCTTTCCCCAGCACATTCACTGCAGTGCAATTGGGTCACTGTTTCCATGGCTGAACAGCAAAGAATCACTCCCACTTTCCCTTCTATCGGCAGCAGGGTTAGCCTGTGTCAGTGGTTAATGAGGTGGATCTAGTTGTAGATTGTTATTCATTCCCCACCTTGACAATTCACACAGTCCCTTTCCTACTCAAATCCCCAGCACCTCAGTGATCCTGGTAGCAGGGGTTGGGGCCTGAGATTTTCAGGGTCCTTTTTCCCCTCCACCTGGAGTGAACTCAGCTTTTCCCCATCCCAGACTATCCATGAAATAACAACAGGGGCATAAAGAAAGAGGGGAGGGAACATCTCACTGCCAGGGCTGGATGTGCCCAGGGCCCCCTGCTTGTCCATTGTTTCCATGGAATCTGGCCCCCTGCTTTGCACAAGGGACAGAGAAAGATCTTGCTGTTCCTGTGTCTGTGCAAGGAAAATTGTGCTTCTGTATGAAAGAGAGGCAGGAAATGACCCCATGGTGGGACAATATCCTCAGGATTAAGACCTAAGAACTCAGGCTGAGAACTGATTTAACTCCACTCATCTGGGATTTAACAAATTGTCTTCCATGGAGCAGGGCCAGTTCCAGTGTTTTTGCCACCCCAAGTGGAAAAAAAAATAAAAAAGCTGCAATCAACGGCAGCTCTACCTCTGCTGCTTTTGGCCACAAGTCCTTCCCTCTGAGAGGGACGAATTGCTGCTGAAGCCTCCCCTTTCCATTGGCCGCCCCAGGCACCTGCTTGCTGGGCTGGTTCCTGGAGCCAGCCCTGCCATGGAGACACTGGGAAGATGGGGGAATCAGGAAAACACCACGGATTCGTTTATGTTGTAAGTGAAGAATAACAAAAGCAGCTCTGGTTTAAAGTCACTTTTCCCTGACTGGGAATTGAACCCAGGCCTTGGCAGTAAAAGTGCCAAATCCTAACCACTAGACCACCAGGGAGGGGTAGATGCTATTTGTCTCCTCACTTATGCTACACTTTCTTAGGCTACTTTCTATCCAATTTCTGAAGTTGCTCCATTGTCCATTTCCTGAGGGGCTAAGAGCAGAGAGTGCAGGAATCCCTGTACTCAGGGTCACAACCTGAGCCCAACTCAAGCTACTGAAACAAGCACAAATCATGCTTCCTCCAGCAGGATCACAGGGCCACACAAAGAAACCCATGAGGAACAATCCTCCTCTGCCTTCATTTACCCCATCGCAACCCTCTCAGCAGCCAACTCTTGCGGGAAGGACACTGAGCTGATAGGAGCTCTGGCACAGAGACCAAGAGAGGGGTGTTGCACCCCTTCAGTGTGAGCTGATCACATTCTGACTCTGGAGGAGGAGGGAAAGGCCATGGCCACATGATGGGGCCAGTATGTACCACAACATGGTTCTTTTTTGTGGGATGACTCTGAACATTGACTGATCTCCACTCCCTTGGATTTGAAGAGATGTTTAGTTGGGCACTTAGGAACCTGTAAGGCTGAAGCAATTTTATGGATGGTGACACTACGATTGAAGGGTTATTTAATGTTGTAGAAATTGTTAAAAACACTTAGCTAAAACTGGAACTGCCTGTTATTAAAGGCTGGTTTCCCCACCTCAGTTCCATAAGCTCTGCTAGAAACACCCTGGGTTCTCTCCTGCCTCGGTGGGAACTGGAGGGAATCGTCCCCTGCTGCCCTTGGCTCCAGGCTGGTTTTTCTGGGGAGGGGACGTGGAATTGATTTGTTTGCTGTTGAGAAGGGAGCCAGGCCAGTTCTCAGGGAAAGAGAACTCCCAGCATCTTCCCAGCCCAGCCCAGGCTGCTGCCCTGTCCCAGCCTCTGTTCCCCTGGGGGCCCTGCGTGTTTGACTCTAGAGCAGGCCGGGAGCAGCAGCTGCGGCAGAGGACAGCCTGGGCCGGGCAGATAAGAAGGAGTTTAGCAAACAAAAATGGTAAAATGGCAGCAGAGTATTACCATTGGTCTGTCTGCTTTGGGGCAGGGACAATAACACGTCCTGCTGCATTCGATATTTCAAAGGGAGGTTTAGGATTTTCATTCTCACACACGGTGCACAAAGTAGGACTCAACCTTTGCTGTAAACTAAACAAGCTGCCCACATGATAGCATGACCCCGAACTGCCCAGAATCACCTGATTGATGCCGAGCTTAGCACAGACACCGGCTCAGCCTGGCAGGGTGCAGCCCTGAGCCCTGACAATCAGCTTCCCCCCGCCTCCTGCTGCACAGCGAGGATCCCACGCGAGTTTGTTCAGGAGCGTCCCAGGCTCCAGCTGTAAACTCTGCTGGTCAGTTCTAATCTTTGGCCACACGGGGGCGGCACTAAGGGTCCCATCTAAACGCTGTTTGCGTTCGACCCTTCGGATCACAGATTGTAACCCGCGGGCAGATCTCTGAGTGCAGCCAGATCCCTCCCCAAACTGAACACTGAAGCAGCAGCTCCCATTGGAAAGATCAGGATTTTTGCCTTTAAAAACAAGGGAAATGTCTCCAGCGAGAGACTGAAGAAGCTCAATTGATTTCATTGACTCCATGAATGTTCCTCTGTGTCCCCCTAGGAGTCATGCCCCACTTTTTGGGGACCACTGAACCCTACTCGCTAATCAGGGGCTAGTGATGCCAAAGCCCAGGGAAAGGGAGAACACGTGCGGGGCCCCCAGCACTGGAGCCATGTGAAGGGGCTGCAGGAGAGGGGCCATGGCTGGTGGCTCAGGAGTTAAGGGCAAAGGGGGCACAGGAGGGGGCAGGAGTTAGGGGTGAAGGAGGTGCAAGGGTTGGGAGTGCAGGAGCTAGCGGTAAAGGGGGAGTGGGGATCGTCCAGGGGCAATGGGGAAGTGCCAAAGTACAAGCTTTGCCCAGGGCACCATTTTCCCTAATGCTGGTCTGAGCAAACAATTGGAAATGCCCCTTCAGTGAGACCAGAACCATAGTGTAGAAAAGCCCCTTTGTTAAGTGGCTGTGGCTGAGGGCTTAGGGAGACGGGTTAGAAAGCAATGGGCATCTTTCTGTGGAGGTTTGATTTTTGCCTGCTAGGCCAGGCTGGTGTGTGGTGTCTCCATGGCTGTACTTTCAGTGTCTGATCTGCCCCAGGGAGCCAAGTCTAGACATATTCAGAGGCTCTATGCCAGGGTTTCTCAAACTTCCTTTCACTACAACCCCTTTTTGCAAAAAAAAAAAAAAAAAAACTTACTACATGACGCTAGAAAGACACACCAAGACCCTCTACACTGAGCACAGGCAGAGGAGACAAAGCCGGAGCCCTGCCCCAGTTAGGGAGGGCAAAACCAGAGCTTGAGGGATTCAGTGGTGGGGCTCAGACTTTTGGTTTCAGCCCCAGGCACCAACAAGTCTAATGGCAGCCCTGGCGACCCCATTAAAACAGGGTTATGACCCACTTTGGGGTCCTGACTCTCAGTTTGATAACCACTGCTCTATACTGAGGAGAGAGTTTTCCTGTGGGTGCAGTTAATCCACTTCCCAAGAGGTGGCAGCTATGTCAGTGGGAGAAGCTATATCGGTGGGTGTGCAAGCTGTGGTGTTTACCACATTTAAGAAGTTTAATCAAACCCCATTTTGAAAACCACCTGTGGTCTGGGAATGGCAAAGGAGCTCGATGAATCAGGGTTTGTCCTTCAAAGTCCTGGACTTCACAATTCCATACTCCTGTTGTCATCGGGGATATTGCTCAGTGTTAGAGTGCTTAACTGCAGTTTTCACGTAGTCCTCAGTTCAAACCCCGTGTTCTCTTATAACCTTCTTTCTTTTATTTTTTTAAAGTTAAACATTTTCATTTCCATTCTCCATTATGTTCAGGGCTCCTCTATACAGGAGTGCTTGATATTAATGTAAACACTCAACATTTGCTGTCCAAATGCATAAAAACCTAGCAAAGCTGTCCATCAGCTGAAATCAGTTCCAGTCCTCTAAGTGTCTAGTTTATGTTTTCATCAGTTAAACAAAGGTATCATACGAATGTACATTCGCAGATCCCTCTTCTCCAGGAGCTATGTTGTGCAGAAGAACAAGAACCACATCCAGTTGCAGTTCAGGAATCTGATGACCAAAGAGCCACGAAGTGTTCTGACGGCTGGAGAACAATGCCGTCTAGTGAGCTATTGACTGAGCTCAACCGGTTTAGCGTATCAAAAGAAGATTGAAAGGTGACTTCATTGAAGTGTTGAAGGGCCTTAATGGAGAGAAAAGATGGGGTATTAAAGGGCTCTTTAATCTCGCAGAGAAAGGCATAAAAAGACCCAATGGCTGGAAGGTGAAAAGAGACAAATTCATATTACAACTAAGGCACAAATATTCAACATCGAGGATGATTCACCACAGGAACAATCTCCCAAGGAAAGTGGTGGATTCGCCATGTCCTGATGTCATTTCATGAAGACTAGCTATCTTTCTGGAATGTGTTTGCCCCAAAAGTAGATATTGTGTCATACAGGAGGCCTGTGATATGCAGGGGGTAAGGTTAGATGCTCTAATGGTCTCTTCTGGCCATAAAGTCGACTAATTTCTGAAAAACTGAGTGTAGCATTGGGAGCAGCATCTGATGTTTTCCTGTCTAGCCGGCTTGCTTCCTAGAACGAACGCTCCTTGAGTGGGGTGATGCACAGGGAGTAGCTCAAACCTCCACAGTGCCTGGCCAGGGGCAGGACATTAGCACAGCAAGGGAGGGGTGTGGCAGTGACATCACAAAGGCCTTTTACAGGACCTCAGACTATTGGTCAAAGGTGGTGGGGAGGTGATGACCTCACAGAGAGATGCTCACATCAGCCAGGCAGGATAGGGGTGAGGGGCCAGGGAAACCTCAG
Organism: Mauremys reevesii; assembly: GCF_016161935.1. Taxonomy (NCBI): domain Eukaryota; kingdom Metazoa; phylum Chordata; order Testudines; family Geoemydidae; genus Mauremys; species Mauremys reevesii. The sequence goes on from NC_052634.1 coordinate 50,477,004, forward strand.
AGACCCCTGTGGCTTTGCTTCAGCAAGTCTCCTTCTCCAGGTCTCTCTTTGAGGACTGAGAGAGTATTCGGGTTCACGGACGTGAGCGCCAGGAGGAACCTCTTTCGAGTTTTCTCCTTCCCTTTTCCTGATTTTACTAGAAAACAGCCATCCCTGTTTAGAAGGTTGAAGCCTCCTCGAGGTTTGAAACCTGTTCAGTCTGATCCATCTGGTGACAGTTGAATTCTAGGCATGGAAAACACGAACTTAAGGAGGCAGAATTTTATTCCGCACCTGGGATTTTGTCCCATAGAATCAGTGGGGACATTAGGGTTTGTCCTTTTTGTTTCACCTTTTCCTCCATCCATCCCTCCCTCCTTTCTCTTTGTCTCTTGCTTCTTTTGTCCTTTCACCTGTTCCCCTCCCAACACCAGGAGCGGGGTGTGTGTGTGTGTGTGTGTGTGTATGTGTGTGTTGCGGGGGAGTGCTCTGCAGCTCCCACTGTGGGAGGTCCACCCAAAAATGTGGGGCTGAAATAGTGCTCGGGCAGCGATCCCCACCGGTGACCTGGGCCATCCTTTGGGCTCTCTGGTGAGAACCCTCAGCCTCCCGCCCTCAGTCTCTACCCTGATTGGCTGAGCAGGGGGTTATTGACAGGGAGGAGATTCAGGTCCTTGTTGTTCTCTTTTAAGACCAAGGAAATAAGTCATAACCTGTTATATGTTGACAAATTTTGCTGCTTTGCTGCATTAATCGTCTCTGAGCAGTTCATGATTCTCTCTAACATTGCAGTTCTCCTCAAATACTTGCTGAATAATTACTGTGAACTGTTGTTGGTCTGGAGCTCATCTGAGAGCACTTTATTCAGGTCATTCAGTGTTTGAAATTCATGATCTGATCGTTAGTTTCAAAATCAGGGCTCTTGGGTCCTATTCCCAACTCTGCCACTGGCTGGCTGTGTGACCTAAGACAAGTCAATTCTCCTTTCTCAGCCTTAGCTTCTCCCTCTCTCAAGTAGGGATAATGATGATCCGCTCCTACCTAGCTCAAGGTGGGTGGAGGATGGGGATCCATTGGAGAGTGTCACTAGGAGTATCAGAGGGGCCGTGTTAGTCTGGATTTGTAAAAGCAGCAAAGACTCCTGTGGCACCTGGCTAAGCAAACAGAACAAACCCCAAATCCCCCCTGTGCTTTGGGAGCCAGGTTTGCTGTGGGAATTCTGTAGTTCAGATGACTTCACGCTTGGGCATTGGGATTATTTACCAGTTTCTCTGGCATGGGGGCAATTTTGTGCTCATGGCTGAGTGGTTAAGGCGTTGGACTTGAAATCCAATAGGGTTCCCCTGCGCAGGTTCAAGTCCTGCTCACAGCGAGGCCTGCATCTTAGCCAGTCTCTCACCCAGGCAATCCCTCTGTACAACCCCCTGAGACACTCTCAATTCTCTCCCCACCCCAAGTAAATTCTGTTCTGCTCCTTTCATAGAGATGCCTGGGACACCACCTCACACTGTGTTGTTGAGGGGTCAGGCAAACTCTCAGCACCTGAAGCCTCTGCCACTCACCTAGTGCCCCATAGATCAGCCATAGCCCTGGTTCTGCTCCTCTCTCTAGCATGTGAAAGGAGCTGAGTCAGCGACTGCATGGGAGCTACGGGGCTGCAGAACCAACAGAGAGAAAAAAAGGTGCTCAGTGCCCACTGGCAGCTAGCTCCCCCCCACCCACTACAGGCCTTGCTGACAAGCTCCTCACACTTGCCAGTGATCAGCTGTTCAGTGGGGTGCTGGGGGAGGAGCAGGGAGAGTGGGAGAGGGAAAGGAATGGGGCAGGAAGGTGCAGGGCAGGAAGGGGTGGGGGCTTGGGGAAGGGGTGGAGTGGGGACAGGGCCTGGGGAGGAAAGGGGGATTTGTCCCATACCCGGATCCCTCTAGGGCCGGCCCTGAAGGGAAGCACCGACTATCACAGTGACAATACAACTGACCAGCCTTGCGGGAGAGGCTGAGGGAGATCCGCACTCACCAGGTCTCTTCTCTCCCCCACGGTGAGCCAGACACTGCTCTCTCCTGGCTCTCACTCTAGCAGCTGGATGCCAAGGAGCCATTTCCCCACAGGAAGTGCATTGAGTGCCCCTGTGGTGCTGGGGCTGGCGCTGCTGCTGCCTGTGGGGCTGGCAGGGGGCTGATGTCTGCACAGACTCTCAGCTGCCAGGCCGGAGGGGCACTTGGGCCCTTACCAGACTGGCTCAGTGAAGACGGGGGGTTGACAGAGCAATACAGACGCTCTCCAGAGCACGGAGCAGCAGCCGCCCATGCAGCCAGGCAATGAGCATTTCCCACAGCCTGTAGCCGATGGGGAGGCGCCAGCTGCTGTTCCAGCTCCTCGGGGACAGGCCCTGTCAGCCAACAGCCACTTCTTACTCCCCACAGCTAAGGGCGCCGGGTTCCTCCGGTGGGGTGTGGAGCAGCCGTTCGTTCTCCTGTTCGCACTCCTCTGCGGTGTGAAAATCGGGAGGAGGCAGAAGCCCCACTTCCCTCCCGAAATGACGCCCAGTGGGGGAAGCCAGGACAACAGGGTGGGGCGGCAGGTGGTGGCCAGACTCTCACCGCCAGGGTCTAGTCTAGCTCAGGGTCCAGCTCAACTTCCTCCCCGCGCCACTGGCCCCAGTCCCCTTCCACCACCAGGTCAACCCGGGCACTAGGGCAGGAACAGGGTGAGGCAGCAAGTCAAGCTGAGCAAGGCAGGCAAAAGCGAGTCTTGTCTTCATGGGCACCTCCCAATGACGTCCTTTTTGTGTGCAACTGCTGCAAAAACATCCCGGGCAGAGAAGCAACAGGCCCAAACATTACCACACAGCTGCCAAAGTAGCTCAGTTGGGAGAGCGTTAGACTGAAGATCTAAAGGTCCCTGGTTCAATCCCAGGCTTTGGCAGGCCCTTTCATCTCTCTTTGTACCCTGCTGGCTTGTTCTCTGGGAGCACAGTGGTGTGTCAGCACCCAAGATGAGCAGGGCTGCCCTAGAGCATTTAGGGGTCTGGAACAAAGCATTTTTGGGAGCCCGTTCAATTAAAAAAAAGTTGCAATACTGTATTCTCATGGGGCCTGGGGTAAATTGCCCTGCTTGCCTCCCCTCTGGGTGGCACTGATGGTGAGTCTCTGATCTTGGGCTCTGCAGTAGGAAAACATAGAATGGGCTTCTGCCCCTAGTTGGCCCACCTGACCTTTAACAAGGAGAGATGGGAGCTGTCTTTCCCAATATGTCAGGGAGAGAGCAAGGCAGGGTGACCCTCAGGAATGGTGCCAGAGGGCTGCTGGGCAGTGACAGGCAGGGAGTGGGGGTGAAAACTCCTCTGCGCAGCTGAGCAAGGGCAGTACCAGGGAAGGGGCATCTGTGAAAGTGGCCGTGTGGAAGGGATTTGGGGGTCCAGGAGGAGGCACTTGCTGTTCAGTGCCTTGGAGCAGCTGGACTTGGCCATGGTGGGTGTTCAGGAAATGCACATTCATGACTCTAGGGTAGCTTGCTGGGCAGAGGGTGATGGGAGGAAGGGCTTCCTGGCCAGGAAAGAATGATGGGGTTGGAGTCTTGTTCTTCACATTCGCGGTGCGAGTACAGAAGGTGGTGGAGCTCCAACCAGGGAGGGCATTACTGGTGGGCTTTGTGCTCTGTGGCACTGGTTACTGCTATATTAGTGTGTATGGTCTCCAGTTAAGGCATGAGAGGGAAGATCAAAGGCTCCCTTCCTCTGGACTGCATGATGTTTGGTGTTGGGGGGGGGGGGTTAATTGTGTCAGCCGGCCTGAGCACCGCTGGTCCCATTTTCCCAACTGTCAGAGGAAATATTTTTACAATGAGCACTACCTGGCACAGGTCTGTGGTGAAGTCAGCTTAGAGGAGCTCACTCCAGCCACAGAGGGGGTTCACCTTTCTGCGGGGACAGACCAGGACTCGCATTGACCGGATTTATGCTTAGCTTTTGTGTCTTTAGCATGTTGCTTCTCAGATTCTTTCTTGGCCTGACTTGTTACACTTTGACACTTAACAGGCCAGAGTTTGTGCACCTTCCTATTATCCTCACTAGGATCTGATTTCCAAATATTGAGGAATGACTTTTTGCCTCTAACAGCCTCCAGTACTCTGCCATGTACCTAGAGTGGCGTTCTGCTGGTCCTCCTATTGTTGTTTCTGATTTAGGGCAAACGTTTCATCTGAGCCTCTAATTGCGGTGTTTTTCAACAGTCTGCATGCTGCTTGCAGGCACCTAACACTTGTGACAGCAGCTCCTTTTAATTCCCATCCAACCATCTATACTTATGCCAATAGGTTGACTTTAGGTCTTTAACTTTGAGCGGCAGCTGAGAAGATGGTAAATCGGGCAGAAACCCATTCGACAAACCTCTTCATTTCCTTGTTATTTCCTGACTTCTTCATTCATCGCCTTTTCCTTATTTCCTGGCTGAGGCGGCGGCCTGCCAGGGCTGAAGGCAAGAGGCAGGCCTGGGCGTGGCGAGGGCCTCCTGTCCCGGAATGAGGCCGCACTGCTTCCTGGTCCCCTTTTCCCACCCACACCGGCAGGCGGCTGCTGTGGGAGAACATGAGGGAGGCTCTCGGGATGCTAGGCAGCGCTGTGTGGCTGTCAGGGGAAAGAGCCTTCTTCTCTAAAGATGGCTGGCAGAAAGGTGGTGCTCAGCTCTGTAAGTGACCTGCCCAGTAGCCTCGCTGCCAGGGGATGCAGACATATCTGTAAGGTGCAGAAAGAGGGTATTTGGCTTCCAAGTTAATATGAGAAATATGCATTTAGGAGATGGAATTTCCATTCTTTCATCAGGGCCCCAGTGGCCTAATGGACAAGGCAATGGCTTTCTAAGTCAGAGATTGTGGGTTTGAGTCCCATCTGGGGTGAAAAACTCCCTCTACATTGCAAGGAAATCTTGGCCTTATTTTCACCAAGGAAGCTGGGAGATGTTTGAACACAAAATACTGGATCTTGGGAAAAATCCCCCAGAAATGGCATCTTGACAAATGCTTTCTAAACCCATCAGTAGCAAACAGTTAATACTAGTGTTTGTCTGAGACTAGGAAGGGAGTGTTTACTCTGACACCTCAGTGAGTGAAACAGAGGGAAAGAGCAAGGCTGTCCTGAAAGAGAATGGATCTGTCTGGAGACAAAGCAGCCCCTGAGAATGAGCAATGGTGTGAAAAGAAGGGGTTCAAATGGGTGTTAGATGTAAGTTAGTGTTAGAGGGTTTATCCCTTCACCCTCCAATTACTGGGTCTGTCTTGCGTACACACAGAGCAGCAATACCCAGAGTCCAAAGGTGCAAACAATTAGATGTTTATTGGGTTGAATTTCCAGCAAGCAACGATTCCAGTTTCCTTCCTCAGTGTCCCCATCCCAGCCCTGACGCCACAGAGCCTTGCCTGTGTCCCTGTTCCCATTCTCCCCCTTAGCAAAGCATAGGACATATGGTGACACATTTCCTGATAGGGCCAGGCCTCAAGGTGGAAGGTGTTGATATTCCATTTGTCCCACTGCCCCGTGCGCAGTACAGTGCCCTGCACCTTCTCTCGTACGGGCGGGCCACACCGGTTCCAATTAGTGTTCCAGACTTCCCACTATAGTGGGCCTGGGAAGGTTGGGTCCAGGTTGTCTAGTACAGGGGGGAGGGGCTTACTCCATTACTTCTAGGTTATTTCCGTAGGCAACGTATCACAAGTATACTTAGCAATACACCAGCCGCTGTAACAATCCACAGCAACACCGAGAGACCTGACCACTGCCGCATGGTCCAACATCCCGGCCACCACCGAAACACCTCCTCTCCTCCTTCGACGGGGTCAAGCCCTTAACATGTCCAGTTGCTGGCAGTTGCAATACGCTGCCGCTGCAGGTTTTCGTGCTTTTGTCCATAGCATAAGTCCATTTAATGTCCTCAGAGAAATGGGTTATTGTCCAAACCAACTTAACCACATGGTGTGGAATCAGGCTGTATGCGCTGGTTCGATTATTCACAGCAGTAAGATTCACAGATCTATCTGTGCACCAAAGCCCAGAGAGCAGTGTGTAGTGTGGAATTTGGTTAGGGGCTGGTGTAATTGTGCCCCCAGTAATATGTACATTTCCAGCAAAACACCTCATACACAGTACACCCAATTGTCCACCCCTTGCCATGGGCCATTGGGTGTGCTCCTCCACGGCCATCAGGGAGGGGCACATTCAAACATCTTCTCTGGATTTACACCATTTTACACACCCCTCCATTGATTCCCAGTGAGCAAATCCCCTTCTCATTATTCCCATAGGGCTTGTGGGGCCCACCTCAGCTGCCGATTCACTTCCAGATACCACGGTAGCTATTACACAGGTGCTGGCCTCCTAGTCGAGCATTTTGAATGTCCACACACATCTTCCCCCAGGTCAGCCTTTTGAAGCCATCCCCATCCATGTCATGAGGTTTTCTGTTCATTGAAACACAACAATGCTAACAACAAGACAAACACCACAGACAAACAACACAAAACATAGATTTATGGTATTCTGGGTTAGTCTTTTGCTGGCACCAGCTTGCTTGTAGAGTGTCTGAAAAACAAAAGAAACAATTTCCACACACACCCCCAGTGGGGACAGATTAGTGCTTAATAATAATAATACCACTTCCTTTTACAAATTTCCTTGCTAATTGCAGGAAAAACAGAAGAATTTCCTCCAGGCTGTCCTTATTTTGTTCTATAGTTAGATAGTGAATTACCCCACTCACTGGTCATTTATGAAATTCATGAGGTGGTGTGCCTCAGTTTCCCCTCTTGTACAACAGACCCAGTTTGCAATAGTTTATCTGCTGCACCAAGCTTTAAGTTTATCCTCAGGTAATAGCTGAGAGACAGCTTTAGATTTAGCTTTAGCACTGTACATACACACACACACTCCTTAGGGTTAACCTGTCCCCCTTATTTTCAGGCTTGACTTGTTTTTTCACCTCCCTTTCCTGGAGGGCCACAATCTGAGTCTTCCAGTAGCTTGGTTGCTGACCAGATGTATTTATTATTTGCAGCTCCTTTGTGCAGCCACTGATGGGCAGTTCTCTCCTTCCCCCATCAGCTAGGTCATTTGCATTCACCCCGGCTTTCGGGCTTGGCTTTTGGATCCAAAGCCATCAGCAGCTCAGAGACTGTCTTAAAAGGGACACAATCAACTTCCACCTGAGTTCTGATTACTTTCCACTTTCATCTTCTGCTTCAAAACACACAGATCTCAAAAAGAAACCACAACCTATTGTGGCTCCCTTTGGAGCCCTAATAGGGTTTGAGCTAAGTACCATGTTTTGTTTGCATTTCTTTTACCCTTTCTCCAATATACACGGCACACGTCCTCGGGATATGCACATTCCTTCCATAGTTTAACCTTCATAACATTATATTACAAACCATAAGTCTCAGTTTAAGTTTTTAAAACCTTACCCAATTACACACAACATTTTGTTTTGTCTAACATCCCTTGCACTGCAATAATTTTTTTTTACACAACTGTACCCCGATTACACGTCCATCTTGTACAACCAGAGACAGCCAGGGGCAGGCCAGTTAAGTGCCAATAGAAACCCCGGACATTCCTTTAGTGATTTTGCTTACATTACCCAGGAGTCAAATCATTTTGATGAGATTATCTCTCCGCCTGCTGCCTGCAGCCGTCCCCTATAGACCATTTCTGTGGGCAAAGGGCCCATTTCCCCTCAGAATGGCTGTAAAGGCTTCTCGGGACAAAACATAGTGGTGGTAGCAGCCACTTTACCTGACCCTCTTGTATAATTTAATTACTAAGCTTCCATCCAACGTGAGTGCACAGAGCTGCACATACAGTTACATTTATATAACTGGGTTTTATTATTAAACCAAAAACTGCCCTTCTTGTAACACCACAACTGTTGCCTTTTACTATTTCCACAACTCCCAAATGTTTACTTTCCTCCAAACTCTGTATTATTAATTTTTGCAAAACCCTGGGTGGCTGCACTGCAGTGCTGGGGTGACTCTGCAGGGGGAGAAGCTGCTGTGGAGCAATGTAGAGCACGTGCAGGAAGGAGCCGGGGTCACTATTCACATTGTGAACTGCACAATTTTCCAAATTTGGGAATGGCCAAGAACAATTCTAGGGGAAGGTGAACGCAGAGCAGTGACACTGGAGGTGCCCAGACCTCCAATGGGGGCGGTGTGGAAATTAATAAAGGGAAGGTCATTTGCAAAATTAGTCATCACTGACAAGATTTGTCTCTTCTTATTTCATGTTATGGTGTTATTTAGCGGAATCAGGACATATTTTACTATGTTAATTAAACACTTAATTTTATTTAACTAAGCCAAAAACTTAGTGTCACTTATTTTTTTCTCTGTCCTAGCAAGAACTAAATGAATGTTGTGAGTTTCTGGAAAGTGCAGCGAGATTAAATGTGGGGAAAGCCGTCTCTGTGTTTGTGAGCTGATGTTTTCCTCTCACAGGTCAGTGCCTGCACTGAAATACCAAGAGGGATCTAAGGGCTGGTGTACGCTGGGCACAGGGGTGTTCGCAGAAGGGGCGGGGCTCAGGTGGAAAGGGCGGGGCAGGGTGTTAGTCTCCCCCAGCTGGCGGTTCTCACCCTGCCCATGGTGTTGCAATGACAGAGGCTGTCCAGGCTGCACTTGTAGCGAGGCTCCCCCACTACGTGGCCGCGCAGAGGCTGCAGGAGACAGGCAGGTGGCAGCAGGGGAAGTGGCGACACAGGAGCTCTCAGCAGCAGGGTGAAGGACAATGCCGTGGAGCGGCAGCGACGCAGAGTGAACAGGGCAAACCGAGAGCCAGTTGAGGGAGTGTCGGCAGCAGAAGCGGAGGTGTCTTTTGATGCCTTCCCCTCCCTCCCCCACCCCTGGGGCTTTGCTGCCCAAGAGGAGTGGGGGTTGGGGGAAGGAGAGCGGAGGGTTCTCTTAAAGGAACATTGGATTGGACTGTCACACCGCACACAGCACTGCCCAGTGTACTCTGGGGTGGGGGGTTGCTGATGAGCGTAGATTTGAATGTGGTTGTGGGGTTTTCCCAAACTCAGGCTTGATTCTCTTTCCCTTTTAATAGAAGTTCTCATTGGCTCTCCGCCCACGCAGAGCTGGGGAGTGGGGGGGTGTTGCCTTTTCCCCAGGCAGCAGGGTGACACCTGCTGGCGAGTGAGGGTCGGTTTGGGTGACCCCCACTCAGGGCAGGCTAAGGGCAGGTCTCTGACCTTTACTCAGCCCAGGAGGAGTTTTTTGCACTAACATCCCAAGTGTGCAAGTCCGTCCCCGCAGAGCTGCCCCATAGGGTGACCTTAAAGCGATTGTGGAAAACGGGACGGGGGTGGGGGGCAATAGGCTCCTATATAAGAAAAAGTCCTGCCAAACCGGACTGTCCCTTTAAACATGGGACATCTGGTCACCCTGGAGCAGCCCCGCACTCCTGCTCCCCGGTTGGTGCGTTTGTAACCCGGGGGCTGAAGCCGACGCGCGAAAGGGAAGGGAGCGAGCTCGGAGCTCTCCGGCGCCACCTGCTGGGAGCAGAGGGCAATGACTGAGCGACGTCCTGGCTAATTTAAATATCACCTGGTTCTCTGCCGGGTGGCTCCACTGGAGAGCTGGGGCGTGGCCTGAGTGTGGCCCCACCTTATTTGCATATATTAAAAGCGGCAGTTTGGGGCCATTGGGGTAAAATAGGAGTAAGTTTTGGGGTTGGGCCCCACATGTTTAGTGCGGGCTGTGGGGAGCCGGGCTGAGCAGAGCCTGCCCCGACGGGGAGTGTGGTCACCCTGAGCTGGGAGCGTGTGGCCAGACATGGGGAAGGGGCTGTGAAAAGTAGGAAGTGTCATTTGTGACTGGGGGAGGGGAAGTGAGACTCCTGCTTTGGCGGTTACTGGGGGGAGTGACACAAGCTCCTGGTGCAGGCTGCTGCTATGGGGGTAGGACAGGTGGGGTGGGGCTATCTGGGTCCTTGAGATGAGGGGCGGTTCCTGATTGGCTGGTGCTGGCCTGCCTAGTGTTTTCTGACAGCTGCTCTCCCATTGGCCCTCGTGCGGGGCGGGTCTCTGAAAGCTGGTCTCCCATTGGGCCCTCCCCAACCGACGGTTCTGACAGGCTCAGCTCCCATTGGTGACGTTGTCTGACAGCGATGCGGGGCGGGGCCGCCAGGGCCTTGTGCGCTCAGAGCTCAGCGCCGCCCGCGAGAAGCGGCGCGAGGCCGCGCGGGGCGGGTCCCGCTGCCGGGCGGAGGGACCGAGACCGCAGCCGCGGCGCCGCCTCCCGCCTGGCGCGAAGCCGCAGCACCGGGGTCACAGGGCGCGAGGCGCTTCCGCATGCGGCTGTTTCCTGCCGGTCGCGGGGTGACGGGTCCTGCCCGGGGCGGCCGCGGGGTCCCGATGGCAGCGGGGGCTCTGGCGTCCGCCCGCCCGCGGCGGCTGGGAGCTGCAGGGCCCCTGCCTGGCCGGGGCTGCGGCTCCTCCTCACCCCGGTGACTGGGAGCTCCCGGCTCTGCCTGCGGTGTCTGAGCGCCGGGGGCTCCTCTCCTGCCCGGGGCGGCCGGGAGCTCCCGGGGCTGCGGCTCCTCCTCCCCGGTGACGGGAGCTCCGGGCTCTGCCTGCGGTGTCTGAGCGCCGGGGCTCCTCTCCTGCCCAGGGCGGCCGGGAGCTCCCGGGCTGCGGCTCCTCCTCACCCCCCCCCCGGACTGGGAGCTCCGGGGGATGCCTGCGGTGTCTGGGCGCCGGGGGCTCCTCTCCTGCCCGGGGCGGCCGGGAGCACCCGGGGCTGCGGCTCCTCCCCCCCCCGTGACTGGGAGCTCCGGGCTCTGCCTGCGGTGTCTGGGCGCCGGGGCTCCTCTCCTGCCCGGGCGGCCGGGAGCTCAGGGCTGCGGCTCCTCCTCACCCCGTGACTGGGAGCTCCGGGCTCTGCCTGCGGTGTCTGAGCGCCAGGGGCTCCTCTCCTGCCCGGGCGGCCGGGAGCTCCCGGGCTGCGGCGCTGCAGGGTCTGTGAGCAATGACGTGGGGCTGCGGGTCCTCCCGCCATCAAGGCCTGTTGGGAAATCCTGGGTCCATCCGCCGCGGCTGGGAGCTCTGGGGTCCGCTCGTAGGAGCTGCAGGGTCCGTACGCAGTGGGGTGGGGCTGGGGGGGCTCCCCGCCACCCATGGCTGCTGGGAGCCCCAGGGTCTGCCCGTGGGAGCTGTGGGGAGATGAGGGTTTGGGGTGGAGGAGGGCTCCAGGCTGCTGGGTGGGGCCGAGGGATTCGGAGTGCAGGAGGGGGCTGTGGGTTGGGGTCCAGGACGGGGTGATGGCTCTGGGGTGGGGGCAGGGATGAGGGGTTCCAGGTGTGGGAGGAAGCTCTGGGCTGGGGCAGGAGGTTGGGGTGCAGGGGGGTGAGGGCTCTGGGGTGCAAGAGGGGGCTCTGGGTTTGGGGGGGTTCAGGGCTGGGGCAGGGGGTTGGGGTGCAGACTTACCTCGGGCGGCTCCTGGTCAGCGGTGCAGCAGGGGGGACCTACTGGCCATTTCCAGGGTGCAGTGCGGTGCCCTAGGACACGTAGGGACCAGCCTGCCTGAGCCCCGCAGCACCACTGACCGGACTTTATAACCCAGTCACCCCACTGGGAGCTCCAGGGTCCCCCTGTCACATGTGGTGGCTGGGAGCTCTGGGATCCACTCACAGTAGCTGGGAGCTGTGGGGTCCATCCGTGGTGGCATGGGCCTGTGGGAGCCCCTTCCGACACTGGTGGCTGATAGCTGTGAGGCCCCCACCGGCCGACAGCTCCAGTCTTGCTGCCCCAGGGCTGAGGTGGAAAATGTCACTGAGATCTCTGAAAGTCACAAATTCTGTGACCCCCTTTATATAATCTTAGCCTTAATAGTTGTTGACTGTCTCTCTCGATCTAGTGATCTGCTCTAGCGCAGATGGGACAGGGAAGACAGAAGCTCACCCGCCAGCACAGGTTTGGGCAGCAATGGCTCTTGGGCTATTTGCTGTGCATGCAGCGGACTTGTCCAGGCCGGTGGAGCAGCTCTGCCAGATGAGGAGCTGGAAGAAGGAGACCTGAGCAGCCTGGACAGCCCACTTTTTCTCCACAGCCACTGCCTGTCAGCAGGATTCCTCCTTCTCCTCAGTGAGACCAAATCTAAGCACCTAGATAGCTGGTCTGTCCACTGCACCCCAATCCCTCATGCCTGAGCCTCCCTGCCAAAGTCCTGCACCTGGCTCAAGAGAATTGTCTCACATCTCGCTGGGAACTCGACTTCTTGTGCCCAGAGAGTCTCGGCCCCACTCAGTAGAGGACCTGAGAAACACAGTGTCTGCCTTTTCCAAATAAGTGCTTGGAGAGGTTTTGTTCTTGTGACCACGTGGCCTAACGGATAAGGCGTCTGACTTCGGATCAGGCGATTGAGGGTTCCAGTCTCGCCTTTGCCCTTCCTGACTTGCCAAAGAAAATGGGCGGCTGCCCGGGCTAGTGTGTGGAGCAGTTTCCCTCTTCCAAGTGTGCTCCTGTCCCTGTGCTTGAGGGGGTTGCTACATAGCCCCTTGGGAGCCCGGGTGTTTCTCTGCTTCTCGCCAGCTGGGGAAATGCCTCTTGGGGTAAAATCTCCTGCCCCACTGCAAAAGTCAGCACCATGAGTGGGAACGGTAAGAGGCCCCACCAGGGGGGCTGGCCCTGCTTTCCTACTGTCTTCTGATGTTGGCCACAGAGCATCAGCAGCTGGCTGTGGGTGGTTTTCAGTGGGGGTTCGGCAGGCCAGGGAGCAGCCTGGCTGGGTGTCTCTGTGGCTGCTGCTGGCCACGCATAGGCATGGTTCTCCCCTCCTCTTGCCCTGCCCTTGGTTGCTCTGTGGCTTTTAAGCCTTCCCTTGGAGCTGTCAGCACCAGCCACCTCTGTCCTAGGTGCCCAGAGGAGGAGAGGTGCTGGGCTCCAGCCTGGGACTCTTCCTCCCTCCTGCCTTTCCCTGACTATGAAACCTGGCCCTGACACTCCTTTCTTCAAGCGCCATGTGGGCAAGAGGAAAAGTGTGGTAGAAAGCACAAGGGCCAAACTTGTGGGCATCAGAAATCCCAAACACCCAGTCAAATCATAGCCACTTCTAGACCCCATTCCAACCAAAGACCTGGCTCCAGTGGGTATGAGTCACTCAGCACAAGGTAAACAACTCATTCTTAGACAGCTGGAGTTAGGAAAGCGCTTGGATCTCCAGGGATTTACCATAAGGTCCTATTGAGATTTGAACTCAGATTTCAGCATGCCAACCATTACACCATGGGCCCAGCTTGTGCTAGTTTCTCTGCACATTGGTGACCCTATCATAGAATACCAGGCTTGGAAGGGACCTCAGGAGGTATCTAGTCCAACCCCCTGCTCAAAGCAGGGCCAATCCACAGACAGATTTTTATCCCAGATCCCTAAATAGCCCTCTCAAGGACTGAGCTCTCACACCTGGGTTTAGCAGGCCAATACTCAAACCACTGAGCTCTCCCTCCCTCACAGGCTCAGGTTATGTAAGGGACTGTTGGCCCTTTACTAAAACTGAGTGGGGTTTTTTTGGTTGGCTAGTTCCCAGTCCCAATAGAAGGGGGAAGGGTCAATGGGAAATCAGGACCCTGAGACTGACAGGCCCCTGGGGCAATGGTCACCAACTGGTAGAGAACAAGTTAGAATTTGTTAATGAGTAAAATTCCTGGTGAAAATTGGCAAAGCTGTGGAGAGTTTGAAAAGTTCCAGTGAATTTACACATGAAGATACAAACAGAAAGAGAACATCACAGACTGCACAGGCCCACACCGACATAAACAAAAACCAAACCCACACAGCACACAGAGCCATTTACACATAAGGGAAAGCCACACAAAACATAGAACAAATCCACACCAAAAAGTACAGCAAAAGCCCACAACAGGAAAGCACAAAAACCACATAATACTTAGCAAAAAACAATCTGCATGCAAAAGTCATACACACACACACACAACTATGCAAGGCATCCACAAAAATTACACAGGACCCACATGCACATCAATACGACAGACAACCAAAACTACCGACATACAGAAAGCCAGGCAGGGTTTGAGTCTCACAGCGAAGAGGGTGAACACACAGGTGGGTTGGGGAGCAAAGACTGAGGGGGAGTCGGGGGCAGTGCTCTGGGCTCTGCTCGACCCCTCCTGACACAGGTGGCTGGTGGAGAGCAGAGCCTGGTAGATCTGTGGAATCTGCCCTGCTCTCTGTAAAGCAAGGGGACCTCGGTGTCTTCTGAGCTGCAATTGTATTTTCTGCAGGGCAAAATGATTGGCAGAAGCCATTTGCTTAAAGGAAACTAGTGCTGTAGGTGAGGTTTGAACTCACAACCTCAGCATGACTCCACTCAGCACTGCTCTGTAAGTACTGGGCACTAACCCATTGCACCACTGGATGCTGCTTTTAGGAGTTTATCTCCATGTTTCATGGATGGATTAACGGAGTGGGGGGGTTGCATTAGCTAAAACAAATCCATATTAAAGGCTGCAGGATGGCAGCAGCAGAGGTGGGGAGCCTCCTTCCATGTGATAGAGCTGGTTCCCCCTTCCATTGCTGAGGGGAAGGTTGGTGCTTTGAGCCCACCTGGTGCTGGAACGTCCCATGGGTGAGATTAACGGGACTCTTGGGAAGGGAAGTCTTTTTTATTCCTGCCTAGCTCCATTGTCTCCTGTGGCCCTTTCAGCTCTCTGCTCCCCTGTTGGGGAGATGCAGAGACAAGCCCCCATCTGGGTGAGTCACCGAGAGGCTGTGTCCCATGGCGTGTGTGGGGGAGAGGGATAGGGGTGGGATGGGGCTCAAGGGGAGAAGGTTGTGTGTGACAGTGTGTGGGGGAGGGGGAGGATAGAAATAATGGAAAACACAGGGGCAGTGACAGTGAAGCCCCGTGTCTGAGTGTTATGACCCTGTGTGGTGCTGCCGTTCACCTTCCCCTCCTATGGGCTCAGCTTTCATTGAATCCAGCATTTTTTCACCTGTCATCACCACAGAGGTGTCCCACCTGCCTCAGCTACTGAGTGTCCCTCTGAGAGACGCCGAGGACTGGAACTGATTTCAGCTGCTGGACAGCTCTGCTAGGTCTTTATTCATTTGCACAGGAAAATGCTGAGCGTTTAAATTCATTTCAAACCCCTGCCCCCCTGCGGGGTTTTGGGGTGCTGGTGGGGTGCTGGCTCTGGGGGGTGTTTGGGTGCTGATGGGGTGCGTGGCTGGTCTCTGGGTGGGTGTTGGGGTGGGGGAGGGGTTCTGGGGTGCAGGCTCTGGGGGGAGTTTGGGTGCAGAAGGGGTGAGAGGCTGGTCTCTGGGAGGGAGTTTGGGTGGGGGAGGGGTTCTGGGAGGCAGGCTCTGGGATGGAGTTTGCAGCGCCGTAACAAGGGCGAGGCGAGTGAGGCACTTGCCTCGGGTGCGCAAAGTGGAGGCGCAGCTCTACCCCAATCAGCGGCGCTTCGGCGGCAGCTCTACCGCTGCTGCGTCTTTGGCAGCAATGCGGTGGCAGATCCTTCCCTCCGACAGGGACTCAGGGACCTGCCGCCAAAGATCCTGGAGCTGGCCCTTGCCTCGGGCACAAAAATTCCTTGTTATGGCTCTGGGAGTTTGGGTGCTGGGTGCAGGCTCTGGGCTGGGGCAGGGTGGAGGAACAGGAGGAGGGTGGGGTGCAGGCTCTGGGAGGAGATTGGGGGTGGGGAAGGAGGGCGTGCAGACTCTGGGAGGGCCGGCAGCCACTGGAGCGAGCAGGCAGATGTTGCTCAGCTCCGCTGCACTGCCGGGGCCCCTGGGAGCGCCTGGGGTGGCAGGTGGGGCCAAGGGGTGACCTGGTCCCAAAACTGCTGGAGCCCCACGGGCGAGACCTGGGGACCAGGACTGCCAGCCAGGCAAACACCTTTAAGAGGAGGCGTCCCTCTCCCTGTCAAAAACTGATCTTCCTCCTTCAGTTCAGTGACAGCCTGAATTGTTCCTTATCCCGGCAGAGCCGGAGGACTGAAAGCAGCAACATCAAACCCCTGTGTAGCTCGCAGGAATGGACATAAACACTCCCTGGTATCTGAGGAGATGTTCAGCTTTGCCCTTGGTCAACTACAAGGCTAAAGGGAAAGGAGGTGGCGCCAGGTATAAAGAGTGAAACATGACACATCATAGTTATGCCCATGGTGGCTGCAAAATCTTTTTATGTACTTCTTCTTATCAGCAGTGTATTGTTTTCTTTGGAGCCTAGGCCTTGACCAAGAAATTTGTACTTTGCTAAAATAATCGACTGCCCCTGGTGAAGACAATGGACTTGACACCCACTGGGGTGTCCCTACACAGGTACAAGTACTAACAACAGTGGCTGCCTTTTAGCCATAGATTTTAATCAGGGCAATAAATTGAAACAAACCCCTGTTAAATCATTTCTCAGCCCGAGTCCTTCACCCACATTCCCTAGAGCATTGGGCCACCATGTGGACGTTTCATTTCTGACCTCAGTTTCACACAGAGACACAATTTCCTTTGCACAGATCCATAAACAGCAAAACCTCCCTGTGTCTCTGGTCTGAGCCAGGGCATTCGATGCCAGTGAACCCTTCTCTCCTGCAATGGCAATGGTCAGACAGAGGGGACGTGGCACCTGCATCCCTGCCAGGGCGATATTGGCTCCGCTCTTTCTTTCTGCTGCTGTTGTTAGTCCATGAAACATCAAGGGTGGAATGCAAGGCTGAGTTCATGCACCAGCCCCCTGAAAAATTTCAGTGCCCCAGAGAAATCCTGCCCCCTGCTATTGGAACGATGTGCTGGAGATTTGACTAGGAAAGGGACTGTCTGAATTGTCAGAGTGGGGAATGAACAACAATCTACAGCAATGTCATTAACACAAACTCACTCCCATCATGCTCCAGCCGGAAGGGAAATGGGCAGGAATTCTCGCTGTTCAGCCCAGGACATACTTAAACTGATGCGCAGCCGTGAGTGTGCTGGGGAAGCTGGTCTGGGCAAACAATTTAAAGTGACAATTCAGTGAGAACAAAATCATCATGCAGCAAAATGGTTGCATGTTAAGTAGTTGTGGCTGAGTGGTTAAGGCGCTGGGCTAGAAATCCATTGGGGTCTCCCTGCGCAGGTTCGAATCTTGCCAACTACGCAAGCACTGCGCTGCTGTTGTTATTATTGTAGTCTTAGTGCCTGAGCATCCACAGTGCGAACTGGAGATAAATCTAGTTTCACTGTTTACACTTAAAATGCTGCTGTGGCACTGCTATAGCACTTTGGAGTAGACAGTGACTGGAGGGATTTTCCCATCAATGTAATAGCTGCATGGACAGAACAATTCTTCTTTTTCTTTAGCACTATCTAACCTGGGCTTAGGTCACCTTAATTATATGGGTTTGTGGGGGGGTCACACCCTGGGAGACATCGCTTTGCCAGTTCAGTGCCCAGTGTACACCAGCCCTTAGATCCCTCTGGGTATTTCAATGCAGGCACTGACCTGTGAGAGGAAAACATCAGCTCACAAACACAGAGACTGAATTTCCCACATTTAATCTCGCTGCACTTTCCAGAAAGTCACAAAATTCAATTCATTCTTGCTAGGACAGAGAACAAATAAGTGATACTAAGTTTTTGGCTTGATTAAATAAAATTAAGTGTTTAATTAATATAGTAAAAATCTGTACTGATTCCTCTAACTAACACCATAGCGTGAAATAGGAACAGAGACAAATCTTGGCAGTGACGACTAATTTCACAAATGATCTTCCCATTAGTAATTTCCACACTGCCCCTATTGGAGGTCTGGGCATCTCCAGTGTCATTGCTCTGCATTCACCTTCCCCTAGAATTGTTCTCGGACATTCGACTTCCTCTGTGGCATGGGGCTCGGGTCACTTGCTGGAGGATTCCCTGCACCTTGAGGTCTTTAAGCCACAATTTGAGGACTTCAATAACTCAGACATAGGTTAGGGGTTTATTACAGGAGTGGTTGAGTGAGATTCTGTGGCCTGCATTGTGCAGGAGGTCAGACTAGATGATCATAATGGTCCCTTCTGACCTTAAGTCTATGAATCTAGTCCCAAATTTGGAAAACTGTGCAGTTCAGAATGTGAATAGTGACCCCGTCTCCTTCCTGCACCTGCTCTACATTGCTCCACAGCAGCTTCTCCCCCTGCAGAGTCACCCCAGCACTGCAGTGCAGCCCCCAGGGTTCAGCAGGGGCCCCTGGCAAGGACAGTGGGTGCCGTTAACAGCCCAGTGTGCCTGGCCTGAGGCAGCTGTAAAAAGCAACCCCAGAAGTACAGAGACTGAATTCCTTAACTTTAACATCATGACCCCTGTACAAAGCCACACGTGTCAATTGTATTTTCACAGGAGATGCAAAAATCAAGTGACCAATTTTTAAGTTGAGTAAATAAAGTTGAGGAGATAGTTATTAACCTCCCAAAAATATGCTAAAGATCCCTCAACATAACACCTGAAGGTGAAATATGAACAGAGACAAACCTTGCCAGCAAAGGCTCATTTTCCAAACAATCCTCAAAATGTTACTAATTCCCACCCCTCCTCCACAGGAGCTCTGTGCAGTGTCACTGTTCTGCAGGCAGCTTCCCATTCAATGCTGTTGTGGGACATTCCCAGGCCTGGAAATGTACCAAGGACAGAATTTGAAGAGCAAACCTGGCTCCCCGCACCAGGCGGGATTTGAGTGTTTTGTCCCTGTCACTTAGTCTGTGTCAATAGTACAGACGCCAGGGGCAGGACTCCAGGCTCTGCTTGAGGGATTCTGGCACAGGGGCTGGGGGGGAGAAAGGATGGTAGATTCTGACCTGGAGAGGAGGTAATAAGTGAAGGGGGCATTTTTATTAGCCCCCTCCTCAGGGTCCCCAGGGCTTGAATTCTACATTCCACAGGCCAAATGAGGGGGTGACACTACTTGGTTAACGAAAACCAGTGCTCCAGGTGAGGTTTGAACTCACAACCTCAGCATAGCTCCTCTCAGCACTGCCCTATAAGTACTGTGCGCTAACCAATTGTGCCACTGGAGCACCTGTTAATTAGGATTCTCTGAGACTCCTAGGTTGATACAGGCGACGGGTGACCCCAAAACATTCTCAGTATGGCTGAGAGCAGGTAGCGACAAGTGTTGTACTCGGTGGGGTGGATTCTTCTTAAGGGTTCCAGGCACCATTTGACCCTTTTGTTCTTCCCTGTGTAATAACAGAGCTGGTTAAGACTCAATGGAGAGCCTTGCTGCAGACCAACAGGTCTGAAATCACTGATAACCAGCTCTAAGGATTAGTCCTGCTTTGGGACAGTGTCTCTCATGCAAGAAACTGCCCAGTCTGCACTAGCAGTGAGGCTCCCTCACTAACAGCTGAAATCAGGGAGAGCTGTGTGAAGTGCAGGGCCCCAAGGGGGGCCTGAACAGGGGGGAACAACACCCCAGGTGCCCAGAGGAGGAGAGGTGTGTTGGGCTCCAGCCTGGGACTCTGCCTCCCTCCTGCCTAGCCCTGACTGTGAAGCCTGGCCCCGGCCCTCCTTCCTTTAAATGCCACGTGGGCAAGAGGAAGAGTGTGGCAGCTGCAGGGACCAAAGTTGTGGGCATCAGGTGAAGCAGCGAGAAACAACCATCCTGTCAACCCGCAGGACTCTATAGCCAGACTGTTAAGTTCTGGGACCCCCAACCGATAGCCACCCATTGAACCAGCCAGACCAGAGACCTATCTCCAGTGGGCATCAGTCACCCAGCAGAAGAGAAAAACCTCACTTTAGTTGACCCTGAAAGAAGGTAGCCAAACACATTGAGCTCCAGTGCTTTGTAGCAAAGCAATGTATCGCCACAAGGTCCCACTGAGATTTGAACTCAGATTCCAGGATTCAGAGGCCTGAGTGCTGCCCATTACACCATGGGACCTGCTGCTGTTTCATTTTCTAGACCCCTGTGACTCTTGGCTGGTTTGCACTCTGCACTTATTGCTTCCCACCATCAGCTTCCTCTCGCGGGTCTCTCTCTCCTCCTCCAGTGACTGTGGGCCTGCACTACCGGATCCGTGGGTCCTGCCCTGAGTCCCTGCATCCCCCTGCTTTGTCTCCGTTCCATGCAGGCTGCAAAAATGTCAGGGGAGGCCGCCCCTCCCTTCCCTTGGTGCTCCCGCTCATATCAGCCAACTGCAGCCTCATCTCCTGGAACTCAGGCAGCTGGCACTTGATCCGATCGTACAGTCACACACTGACTGGCTCCCCTGCCTGGATGCTCTTGTGGAAATCCCACAGGTGACACTGCAGGACTTTACACTGTTGGTTTCTTTAATGTTGTGGTGTTTCCCCAGCCGCCAGAACAAAGCCGCCAACTCCTCCCTCACCGACTCGCATCAATCCTCCTGGTTGCCACAGAACCCTCTGATGCTTTCCCGTTCTGCCAACACCGCCAGGCCTCGCCCCCCTGCTCCTTTATCTTGCATGCTCTGGATGTTCAGCTTCCAATATCCTCTGCCCTGGGTCAGGGAATTGCCCACATTGAGCACACGGTGAGAGCTGCGTGATCCGAACTGTCCATAGGCACCACCCTGCACTGGGCTGTCGACGTGCTCTCCTTCACGTAAATACGGTCAATGCGACTCCTGGCCTGTCCCCGCAGAAAGGTGTATCCCCTCTGCGGCTGGTGTGAGCTCGGGTCAGAGGAATAGGAGGCTACCACCCACCCTCCACTGGTTCCACTGTGCAGAAACACGTCCTCTAAGCCAACCTCACTACAGACCTGCACCAGGTAGTGCTCATCATAGAAGAGTTTCCTCTGACGGTTGGGAAAACAGGACCAGCAGACCTCAGGCTGGTGCAACAATTGAAATCCCCCCCGACACCAAACACCGTGCGGTCTAGAAGAAGGGAGCCAGTTCCTTCATAGAACTTTCCTTTCATGCCTTAATTGGGGACCATACACACTAATATAGCCGTAACCAGTGCCATGGGGCACAAAGCCACCAGTAATGCCCTCCCTGGTCGGAGCTCCACCACCTTCTGTACTCGCACCGCGAATGTGAAGAACAAGACTCCAATCCCATCATTCTTCCCTGGCCTGGAGGACCAGAGAGATGGGCCCTTCCTCCAATCACCCTCTGCCCATCAAGCTACCCTAGAGTTGTTAATGTGCATTTCCTGAACACCCACCATGTCCAAGCCGAGCTGCTCCAAGACACTGAACATCAAGTGCCTCCTCCTGGGCCCACAAATCCCTTCCACATGGCCACTTTCACACATGCCCCTTCCCTGGTACTGCCCTCCCTCAGGTGCACAGAAGAGTTTTCATCCTCTCTACCTGCCTGTCACTGCCCAGCACCCCCTCTAGCACTCTCTTCCTGCCATATTGGGTCCACCAATAACTCACTTAGGAGAGACAGCTCCTGTCCCTCATTGTTAAAGGTCAGGCCAGCCAATTAGGGGCAGAAGCCCACAGTATCTTTTCCTACTGCAGAGCCCAAGCTCAGGGACTCACCTTGGGCGCAGGGACCACTGTGCTCCGAGAAAACAAGCCACCACTGTGCAAAGAGGGATGAAAGGGGCTGCCAAAGCCTGGGATTGAACCAGGGACCTTTAGAACTTCAGTCTAACGCTCTCCCAACTGAGCTACTTTGGCAGCTGTATGGTAACATTTTGGTCTGTTGCTTCTCTGCCCGAGATATTTTTGCAGCAGTTGCACACAAAAGGACGTCATTGTGAGCGACCCATGAAGACAAGACTGGCTTTTGCCTGCCTTGCTCAGCTTGAATTCCTGCCTCACCCTGTTCCTGCCTTAGTGCCCGGGTTGACCTGGTGGTGGAAGGGGACTGGGGGCCAGTGGCGCGGGGAGAGTCTGGCCACCACTTGCCACCCACCCCCCCCATTGTCCTGGCTTCCCCACTGGGCGTCATTTCGGGAGGAAGTGGGGCTTCTGCCTCCTCCTGATTTTCACACTGCAGAGGAGTGCGAACAGGAAAACGAACGGCTGCTCCACACCCCCACGGAGGAACCCGACGCCCTTAGCTGCTTCCCTGCTCCCCCAGCTATGCTACTGAGTGGAAGTGTCCTGTGCCCATCACACAGAGCTCGATTAATCAAAGCCCTCTTCTGCCAGCACCGGGCCTCCTGCTTCTTACACTGGGCCTGCAAGCGAGGCGGCTGGCACAGCACCAAGAGTCTAACCTGTGAGGCAGGAGGCGGCTGACGCCCACAGCCTCCTGGGAGCTCCCAGAAGTTATTAAGGGACAGAGACTCCTCAATGCCCTTAGTAACAAGGGTTTGGGGTTCACCGAGGCCAGTAACGGGTCACTATGTCGGGCCTATAACCCTGGGTGTCAGGTCACTGTGCAGCTTTGGTCTAGAGGCTCTGATCCCAACAACCAACCAGCAGCCCACAGCCTCCCCCTGGGTCTGTCCCACCTGGTTACTCCTTACAGGCCGACCTTATCCCCCTTCCAGCCCCGGATTCGCCCCCTAATCATCCTAAAGGCACTCAGAGCCACAGCCATGGAGGTGCTGAAGGAGGGAGGGCCCCAGTGGCCTAATGGAGAAGGCATTGGCTTCCTAAGCCAGAGATTGTGGGTTCAAGTCCCATCTGGGGTGGAAAAACTCCTTCCTTCTTGTATATTGCAACAAAGCCTTGGTGTTATTTTCCCCAAGGAAGCTGGGAGACGTTTGAACCCAAAGTACTGGAACTTTGGAGCAATCCCCCAGAAACAGCATCTTCCACTTGACAAATGCTTTCTAAAACCATCAGTAGCAAACACTTAATACTAGTGTTTGTCTGAGAATAGAAGGAAGGGGAGTGTTTACTCCGACACCTCAGTGAGTGAAACAGACAGAAAGAGCAAGGCCGTCCTGAAAGAGAATGGATCTGTCTGGAGACAAAGCAGAACCTGAGAATGAGCAACAGTGTGAAAAGAAGAACTTCAAATGTGTGTTAGGTGTTAGATAGGTTGGTCTGACAAATTTCAAGAAAATACCAATGCTCGTAGACTGATGCGGACACTGGCTGCTTCTGATCTTTCACTGAGAATTCATTGAGAAATATTTTCCTTAACTTTGTTATGGAATATTAGGTGGGCTATGAAGGCACCATTCCTCCTGCTTTCGCCCTTCGAGACAACACGGCTACATGGCATGCGGCCAGTGCTCACCTTCCAGTCAACTGCTAGAGAAGACAACACAGACAGGGATGGCAGCAGGGCAGACTGGAGCTCCGCGGAGATGGTGGGACCAGGTCTCATCAATGGGAGGTGGCCACCCCAGCATGCACAAGGCTGAGCCAGTAAGTGCGGCGTGTGCTCCACGGTGCCCTTACTCCCTGCATGTGGTGGTGGAGGGCAGTTACTGAGTTCGGTCGGTTTGGGAAATTTAGGGCTTGGCTACACTTGCAGAGGTAGAGCGC
The DNA here is from genome assembly GCF_016161935.1 of Mauremys reevesii. Taxonomy (NCBI): domain Eukaryota; kingdom Metazoa; phylum Chordata; order Testudines; family Geoemydidae; genus Mauremys; species Mauremys reevesii. The sequence goes on from NC_052634.1 coordinate 50,500,374, forward strand.
TGGGAGTTAAACCACAGCAGGGAAACCGCTGCCGTGTGTTCACACTGACAGCTGCAAGCGCACTGGAGTGGCCACATTAGCAGCTCTGGCAATGCCACAGAGAGCAGTGCAGTGTGTTAGCTATCCCAGTGTGCAAGTGGCTGCAACGTGCTTTTCAAATGGGGGACGGGGGTGGAGTGTGACAGGGAGTGTGTTGTGTGTACGTGGGGGGAGTGACAGTGTGTTTGGGGGGCTGAGAGTGTGTCAGCATGCTGTTTTGTGTGTTCGGACAGCAGCAGACCCCCACCTCCCCTCATACACACTCACAACAGCAGCAGCATTCCACACTAATGGTTGCTTTGTCCCAGAGCAGATAAGCAGCCGGCTGTCAGAAACGGAGCTTTGAAAGGGGATATCCGCATGCCTGCATCCGATTTCAAAACAGTGACCAGAGTGGGCACTTGACTTCAGGGGATTATGGGACATTTCCTGAGGCCAAACACAGTGCAGTGATGCAACACGTCATCCACACTGATGCCCGGGTATTTCAGCAGGGCTCAGCAAGCTTTATGCTTCTCATGGAGGTGGATTACCAGGAGCGCTCCAGCTGCAGAGCCCAGGCGCTCCATGTGCCTTGCGAGTGTGGACACCTCAGGAGTTAGGGCGCCCGGGGCTGCTTTAATGGGCTCTAACTTGCAAGTGTAGCCAAGCCCTTAGACTATGTCACTTGTGTGACTTACTTGTGCTATTGTAATAAATACAATAGACGTGCAATGGTCAGAAATTGCAGCAGCAGAGAAGTATATTAAAGGGAAACCCTAAGGAAATTAAGAGTTTAAATTATCCTCCACATGTCCCGTGTCCCACTAAAATGAATCCAACCCACAGGTCACGTGGGCAGAAGTATCGGTGTCAGGATGCTACATTGTTAGCACAGTAAATGAAGCTGCAAAATAAATGATGTTTAAATGACCTCACTCTATTTTTTACAATCCTGTGTTAAGAGGTAATAGATACAGATGTGCACCAGGCACGGTTGTTTGGAGGATGAAGCCTTTATGCTTCCATCCCCCACCACTGTCAAGTTTTAGCCAATTAGGACAAGTCAGCAAATAAGAACAACCTCAGGTCTCAGTAACTGCTGCAGGTAGCAAAGTCCTACAGGGAGCAGTTTCTGGCACTACACCTGTGCAGCTCTGCTCCCCGGCTCTTCTCGGGCTCCTGCTCTCTCCTTAGCTCCGCCCCACTCTGGCCCAGGCAGTTCCAGCTCCCACGGAGGATGGGACCCCCTGGCCTGGTGACTCCCTCATTACACTGCCTGGCCTGTCAGTGCAGCTAACTTGGAGCTTTGGCCTCTCCCCATTGCCCCTGGGGACTGTCAGTCTCAGGGTCCTGATTTCCCATTGGCCCTTCCCCCTTCTATTGGTGCTGGGAACTAGCCAACCAAACCCCCCACTAAGTTTTAGTAAGGGGCCAACAGTCCCTTACATGAGCCAGCCCTGTGAGGGTCACCACTGTGCAGAGAAAGCAGCCCAAGCTGGTCCCATGGTGTAACGGGCAGCACTCAGGACTCTGAATCCTGCAATCTGAGTTCAAATCTCAGTGGGACCTTGTGTTGGCTTGTGGTAAAGCCCTGGAGCTCACAGTGCTCAACTTCCCTGTCTCCAGCTGTGCAAGAGCCAATCTTTCTCCTCCTGCTGGGTGACTTGCCCACAGGAGCCAGGTCTTGGGTTGTGAATGGCCAAAATTGGTTGGGACTCTAGAACTTGTTACCCTGGTTCCCGATGCCTGTGGTTTGACCAGGTGGTTGGGATTCTTGCTGCCTCACATGCAGCCACGTTACCTCTTGTCCACCTGGCACTTGAAGGAAGGAGGGCCAGGGCCAGACTTCATAGTCAGGGCTAGGCAGGAGGGAGGCTGGAGCCCAGCACCTCTCCTCCTCTGGGCACCTAGAGCAGAGGCGGCTGGTGCTGACAGCTCCAAGGGAAGGCTTAAAAGCCACAGAGCAACCGAGGGCAGGGCAAGAGGAGGGGAGAACCATGCCTATGCGTGGCCAGCAGACAGCCACAAAGACACCGGCCAGCCTGCTCCTGCCATGCCGAACCCCACTGAAGACCTGCTTAATCCACTTGCTGATCAGGAGGAAAACCTGTCAAAATCTGTGTGCGAGGAGAACTCACTTGGCTCGGAAGGGAGTGAGGAAAAAGAGCAAGTGAAAAAAATAACTTGTGAGAGAGAGAGCAAAAGAACATGAAAGGCAGAGAAAGAAATAAAGGAGAGAAAAATATTAGAAACAGAAGGAAAGACACGACGAGCGTGAAAGGCAGAGGCGAAAAAAGAAAGCAGGAACATACAAGCTAGAGAAGGAAAGAAATGAAAAAGAACCAATGAACCACAAGCGCTAGTTGAAGCTGGAATGGGAGAGTCAGAGAAAGGACAGACTGACCCGTTAAGTAAGGTTGCACCCCAGATTCTCCATGTTGGGGGAACAGGCCCCCCATTTCCATCCTGGCCCTGCTTGGGGGGACCATCCATAGGTGCCTATTGGCACCCCCATGCTCTGAGGAGGGGGCAAGCCCCCTCATACCCTCCACTTGGGACACGGGCTCTCCCCAATCCTGACCCCCTTCCCGCACGCTCCTGGGAATGGGGGGAAGGCGGGGGGAAGGCGGGTGCTGAGCAGCACCATGGGTGTCTCTCTCTGGGGACAAGGAAGAGGATATTTTTAGTACCAGAAGGAAAGAACAGGGGGCGGGGGCGTTTGTGGAGCCGGGGTGCACACCAGAGAGAGGAACTGAACACAGCCCAGCGTGAGCCCAGTACCAGTTGGAGCCGAGATGCCCGTACCTGGAGGACCATCTCCAGAACCTACCTTGATGGTGCCGTCCATCGCCGCTCCCACACGGAGCTCCCCGCCTAGACCTCCCTGGATGAGATGAGGTGGTGCATTGGCAAAGGGGGCTGTTTGAGCGGGGCTCTGTCTCTATGTGTGTGTGTGTGTGTATAATTTTGGGAAGTGACATCACAAACTGCTGGGGCTGGTTTCCTGTTGGTGTGAGCTTTTTTTTTTTTCCTCTCATCTTCTTGTTTTAGGGCTAGGGCTGGGTGGCTTCCTGCGCTGCCGTTGACGAGGGCAGCGGCACAAGGGGCTCAGGGTGGAGAATTGGGGAGGGGGAAGGGTGCACGGGAGGTCACAAGGATAAGAATCACATTTAGCCCTTGCACGGCAATGGTGGTGCACTCACGCACTACCACACCTTTTAGTATCACGACTATTTATCTGTAAAACAGCAGCACCTACAGAGACCGGCGCAGAATCAAGGCCCCCGTTGGGCCAGGCGCTGCCCAGATACAGCAAGAGACAGGCCATGCCCCAGAGAGTTTACAGGCTCCATACCCAAAAAGTGGGAGGAGAAACAGACCCAGTGTCACACAGCAGCACTGAGAATAAAACCCAGGACTCCTGGCTCCTCCTGCTCTAACCACTAGACCGCACTCTGCTCCCAGAGTTGGGGACAGAACCCAGGAGCCCTGACTCCCCAAAAGGGCGGGAGTGGGGTCTAGTAGTTAGAGGAAAGGATGATAGATGTCAGGACTCCTGGGTTCCAGTCCCAGCGCTTGGGTTAGAGTGGAGTCTCATATGTTAGCACAGGTGGGGCTGGGAGCCAGGACTCCTGGGTTCTTCCCATCCCCCCCAAACCATCTTGCACAGCAGGAGGGGGCTGGGCAGGAAGCAGTGATGGGGTGAAAACTACCAAGAAATGCAAACCCTTGAAGGAGCCTGTGCCAGACGATCCAGCACGAGGGGGGTGAGGACATGTGGTTGCGGGGAGGAAAAGCCTTGGGCTGCACTGGGGGAGCGCAGAGCAGGGGTGACACCCCAGAAACCTGCAGCAAAGGGATGGACAGATGGGGTGGGTGGATAGAAGAGGCAGCGAGACTAAAATCTAAAAGGGGAGTGTGGGGTCTGGTGGTCAGAGCGGGGGTGGGGGGTTGGTGGTCAGAATTCCTGGGTTCTATCTCCAGCCCTGGGAGGGGAGTGGGAGCCAGTGGTTAGCGTGTGTGTTGGGGGGGAGCCAGGACTCCTGGGTTCTCTCCCTGGCTCTGACTCTCTCTTGTGCAATCCCTCGGCAGTTACCCAACTCACCAGCGTGTGGGAGCGAGGGGCTGGGGCCGGGTTGTGACACGGCCCAGAGTCCCGTACTGCCCCTTTGTTACCCACCCTGGGGCAGGGTGGGGGATGGCCTGGGAGACACGCTAAGAAAGGCGCTTCCGGTGGTTTTGTGTGTGGGTCACACTGCCCCTGGCTGGATAGACCCCTCTAGGTCAGAACCAGTCTCAGCCCGGGTCTGACCCTGGGAGCCCAGCCCCCTCTGTCGCCATGGCCATGTCTATTGGTCTCCTGGAAAGGTCCATTCTCATGGGTAGCTGTCCAGTGGCAGTGAGTTCCACAGGCCTCGGCACACACTGTGTGGGGCAGGAGGTCCTTGTGTTGGGAGCAGTGGGAGTGAACTGTGTGCGGTTGTGTCTCTGAGCACAATTGCGAATATTCTGGTGTGTGAGTGTGTGATTGTGAGTGTGGCTGGGGGTGTGATTGTTTCTCTCTTTGGGGGCTGGGCTAGCATGCCCCTCTGGGTGTGTTGTGTGTGAGTGTTCTTGGGACTGAGAGTCCCTTTGTGCGTCAATGTGTGTGTCACTTGCTGCAGGATACAAAATCCTGCAAAGCCGCCACAGACAGACAGACAGACACACACACACACACAGAGCGGGGCTCAGCCCCACCAGCAGGGGGCAGCAGGGACACACACGTCTCTCCTGGGCCAGCTTGGACAATTTCCCATCACGACCCGGCACAGTGCTGGTGCCCCCACACGGGGGTGGGCAGCGACCGGGCAGGGGGGGCAGATGTGCTGGATTCAGAAGGAAGCACTTCGGGAAAATCAGTTGAGGCCCTTAGCAGAGCTGAGACACGGACCCAGTGACCCCTGCACTGCCCTGGGAGGGGAGTGGGGTCGAGTGGTCAGAGCAGGAGGGGGCTGGGCACCAGGACCCCTGGGTTCTATCCCTGGTCCTGGGAGTGGAGGGGGTCTAGAGCAGGGGGACTGGGAGCCAGGACTCCTGGGTTCCATAGGGGAGACTGTTTTTACCTGTACTCCCCTCCCTAGAGATCCCAGCCCAGCCCCCTAGTGGAGAGTGATGGGAGCGGGGGAAGTTACTCTCCCACTTCAGAAACATGATTCAAACCTCCGCAACCATGGGCTGTGACATCATGGACCTCCCCCTCCCCAAGGCAGACAGTAGAAGCCCCGCCCACCAGAGAAGGGGGAGTCAAATTGCACCCACAACAATCCCACTCATGGTTGCAAAGAAACCCCACCCAGCCCCCTACTGGGATAGCAGGGGCTGCGGGTCGGGAGTGAGGGGCACCGGCAGAGCTGTGGGTCTGCAGGTCAGGACTGGATAGCAGGGGCTGCGGGTCGGGAGTGAGGGGCACCTTATCACCAGGAGCTGCTCCCGGCCAGGCACCACACCCCATTCACACCCCTTTGGTCACTACGTAGCTCAGTAGCAATCACTGCCCCGAAGTGACTCCGGTGCAGGCACCCACAGCACGAACTCCCCACACCGGATTCTGTCCACACGCAGAGAATTCTCTCCGCCGGGCTCCTTCGGTTCATCTCGCTGCTCTCCGTCCTGCCGCCAGACACTGCTCATCTGCATAACCCCGCCCATGGACACGTGACACCTCCTGTCGTTTTGGTTTCCAGTGAATGAGTTGCCTGCGGGGAGTGAGCACGTCACCGTACGTCACAGCCCCAGCGCACGTCACAGCCGCTGGGCGGGGATTGTCTGTGAGCCCCGCGCTGGGGGCGGGGCTTCAGGGAGAGACCCAGCCCCATAGACAGCCTGGGGCAGGGAGACATTGGGGAGGGATGAGGGGATGGGGAGAAGGGGAGGAGAGACCCAGCCCCATAGACCTGCAGGGGCAGGGGATATTGGGGGCAGGGGAGGGGATGGAGGGAGGAGAGACCCAGCCCCATAGACCCCTAGAGGCAGCAGGATATGTGGGGGGCAGGAGAGGGGATGGCAGAGAAGACACCCATCTCCATAGACCCCCAGAGGCAGGAAATGAGGGAGAAGGGGAGGAGAGATCCAGCCCCATAGACCTGCAGGGGCAGGGGATATTGGGGCAGGGGAGGATGGAGGGAGGAGAGACCCAGCCCCATAGACCCCTAGAGGCAGCGGGATATGGGGGGGCAGGAGAGGGGATGGCAGAGAAGACACCCATCTCCATAGACCCCCAGAGGCAGGAAATGAGGGGAGAAGGGGGGAGGGAGGGATCCAGCCCTATAGACCTGTAGGGGCAGGGAGATATTGGGGGCAGGAGGGGAGAAGGGGGGTTGGCAGAGACCCAGTCCAGGGTGCAGGGAAATGGGGTGGTTTGGAGGGAGCTGGGGAGGAGAAGAGACACAGGGCAGGACACATGTTCGGACAGGGAAACTGACTCACTCCGAATACATGCGGAGCAGGGCAGGGCGGAGGCAGATCATGCTGGTCCCAGGGTAATTTCGGGGGGTTCTGATTCCCCACTCAGCCGGGGGGCTCCCCTCTGGGCTGAGGAGCCCTGGGGTGGGGCGGGTGCGGGGGCTGGGTGTGTGTGTCAGGCTGGGGGAGCTGCCTGGGCAGAGGGGCTGGAACCGGGGGCGGCTCCAGGCACCAGCACACCCAGCGCCTGGTTGGGGGGGGCAAGCTGCAGGGGGCGCTCGGCTGGTCACCGCGAGGGCAGCAGGCACCCCAGCCCCTCCCCCACTCTGCCCCCCTCGCCCCCCTCCCCTCCCAGAGCTGGGGGAGAACCCAGGAGTCCTGGCTCCCAGCCCTGCCCCCGAGTGGGGAGAGAGGAGGCCAAGGGGGGGGCGGTCAGGGCCAGGCCAAGACCCCGGGACACGCGAGTTCCTGTCAGGAGCCGGAGGGGGGCGGGGCCGGGGCTCTCTGGGGGGCGGGGCGGGGATGAGGAGTTGCGTTGGGGGGGGAGGTGTCAGGTTGACCCAGGGACCCGCCCTCACCTGGGCTGGAGAGGACGGAGGCGCCCCGGGGCAGGCTGGGAGTTGTAGTTCCTGGCTCGTCTCAGAACGGAAGTGACGAGCAGTTGCTCAGGCAACGCGCCCCCGCCCGGTGCACTCTGGGAAGCGTAGTTCTCTCTCTCTTTCTCACACTTGGCCATAACTCGTCCCTTCGCCGCTCCCTGATTGGCGGAGAGAGCGCGGGACAGAGACTCGGCGCGTGGCGGGAGGCCCCAGTTCCCTCGCCCCGAGGCTTCGCTGCCCCCCCCCCGGCGCGCGCTGCGGCCGTTGGGATTCGAATCCCGCGTGGGATCCGGGGGGGGGGAGGGGCAGAGGCAGCGCGGAGTGAAAGGGCTTCACCCCCCCCAGCTGGGCCTAGGGGGGCAGCAGCGGCGGGGGCTGAGCTGCCGGGGAGCAGCCCCACAAGCGGCAGCCTGGGGCTGCGGGGCCCCTCAGCCCCCGACCTGCCCCGCAGTGTCCCCCGCTGTGACCCTCCCGCCAGCCCGCCCCGGCGTCCCCTCCCCACCCTGTCCGCGGCCTTTCCCTTAGCCCCCGCCCTCCTCCTCCCCCTCCCTGTCCTCAGCACCCTCCCCTCTCCCTCCCCCAGCACCCCACCCTCCTCCCGCCCCACCCCGACATCCTCCTCCTCCCCCCAGCACCCCTGCCTCCTCCTCCCCCCATCCCTGTCCTCAGCACCCTGCCCCCGCCTCCTCCCCATCCCTGTCCTCAGCACCCTGCCCCCTGTCTCCTCCCCAGCGCCCCGACCTCCTCCCGCCCCACCCCGACATCCTCCTCCCCTCCCCAGCACCCCTGCCCTCCTCCTCCCCATCCCTGTCTTCAGCACCCTGCCCCTGTCTCCTCCCCCAGCGCCCGACCTCCTCTTCCCGACCCACCCCGACATCCTCCTCCCCTCCCCATCCTCAGCACCCCACCCCTTCCTCCTTCTCCTCCCATCCCTGTCTTCAGCACCCCACCCCGCCTCCTCCCCCATCCCTGTCCTCAGCACCCTGCCCCCGCCTCCTCCCCAGCGCCCGACCTCCTCCTCCTGCCCCACCCCTGACATCCTCCTCCCCTCCCCATCCTCAGCACCCCGCCCCGCCTCCCCCCATCCCTGTCCTCAGCATCCCACTCCCTCCCCCTCCTCCCCAGCACCCCACCCTCCGTCTCCTCCCCATCCTCAGCACCCTGCCCCCTTCCTCCTCCTCCCCGCATCCCCATCCTCAGCACTCCTCCCCTCCTCCCCTCTGTAGGGCCCCGACAGCCCTTCAAACCCCCAACCTGCCCCCGTGTCTCCCCTTCTGTTGTGACCCTCTCGCCAGCCCCACCCCCATCTGTGGGGATCCTCAGCCCCAGTGTCCCCTCCCCATCCTGTACACACTGCCTGGCCTTTCTCTTCGCCCCTGCCCTCCGCCCTCCCGTCCTCAGCGCCCCGACGCTGACCTCCTCCTCTCGCCCCGCCCCCGATGACCACCTCCTCCTCCTCCTCCTCCCTGTCCTCAGCACCCCATCCCCCCTTCCTCCTGCCCCTCCCCCTCCTCAGCGCCCTGCCCCTAATTGATTCCAGCCCATTTCTCCATGGCTGGGCCCCACTTTCCCCTCCCCCCCACACCCCCCGTCCCACCCCAGGGTGTGAGGGTCCTCATCTCCCATCGCTGCTGCCCCCCAGCCTGCCGGGTTCCCCTTTTCAGCCACTCTGGAGTCCTCCAACCCGCCCCCACCCATCCACTCTGGGCTCTCTAAATCCCACATTCCCACAATGCACCTTGGTATCCCCACCCTCCTCTGTCCCTAATCCCCCTAGTCCCTTCCCTTGGGTCCTCCTGGACACCCCAACCCACAGTCCGGCCCCCACATACACCCCAGTCACTCATCACACGCTGAGCTAGTCCTTCAGGGGCCCCCACAGCCCCCCAAACTCCTCCATCCATGAGCCCCGTGGGCCTGTGGCCGGGAAGGTGGGGGAAGCTCCCACTTTGGCTGGGCTGGGGGTGGGTGTTGATCTTTTCCTGCCTTGTGTGTGCTGAGCTCACAAAGGCTATTTGCGCCTTCAGGGTGGGGTGTGGTTTTGGCCAAAGGTGACATGGTTTGGTAGCCCTGTGGATGCTGCGTGGTGTCTGGAATGGGGCGTGTGTTCCCATCATGCCCCTTCCCCTCTGCCTGCAGAGCTGAGGACAGACAGGTCTGAGGAGCAGAGCAGGAGCTCTGGGAAGGAGAAGAGCAATATGAAGATGGAGTCTAAGATGAGACCAGGTGACTTCTGTGGAGGGAGACATGCTGGACAGCGCCAAGGATTGGGGAGACAACCAGGTGTGAGCCTCGGGCTCAGATTTCTAATTGTAGCTGTGATGGCAGAATGGGAGGAGGGTTGAAGCCAGAGCCCTGGGGTGCGGGAGTAGCGAGAAGAGGAGCCTCGCCACCATTGCTTTTCCTCTTGTGTTGTGTTTCATACCAAGGGAAAAGAAGTCACGGGGACGGAGTCCAGCTCTGAGGTGAGATGGAAAGTGAGCGAGAGCAGTAACCTCGTGAATCCTGTTGATGCCAGGCAAGACCTGCCCAGCTGGGATGAGAGTAGCTGTCTCTGTCGGTGAGAGAAGTATCTGGTTTGGGAAGGGCTCTGGTCACAGCCCCCCTGGCTCCAGGCAGGGACGTCCCCTTACCTGGGTGTGGGTTTCTGGACTAGCTGTGGCTTCAAGGGAGATGATGTTGCCATTCGTAGGGGCTGATCATCTCTCTGGCCAGGAGTGGTGTGTGCTCCCTAGCAGAAGGTTGGATCCATGAGGGTGACTCCCTGTTCTGAGTTTCTTTCTTTCTCCAAGGTTTCTCTCTCTGTGTTGGCCAACTTACACTAAAACTCTCTCTCTCCTTTCATGGACACCTGTCATGTTCAGTTGCCTTCATCCTCTTCCTCTGCTCCTCCTCCCCCAGTCCCCTATGGGCTCAGCTGGGTCTATCTGCCCACGGGCAAGGTCTCTGCCATACTGGGAAGGATGTGTCCTGCCTGCCAGGATAAGGGGGTTGCTCCTCCCACCCCCTATCTTCAGGGAGACCTCATTGCTGTCACTGGGTCACAGCGTGAGTGGCCGGTCATGTCTTTGGGGCTGTGGGGTCTGAGACTGAGAGGAGTGGGCTCGCAGTCATGGCTTTGGGCACAGGATTAGAGATGCCCAGAACCCCCCTTATCACCCGCTAGCTCCATTACTGCATCACCCAAAAGCCTCGCTCAGGGTCCACTATGCCTCCTTGTGCTGGGCACTGCAGGGCCAATCAGAGGGACAGCAGGATGCATGAGGAAATAGATGTGTGTGTGAGGCAGATGGGTGGGGGGGTGGCATACATTGGGGATGGATGGGAGGTTGAGAGTTTGACGGACAGCGGGACAGATGGAGAGCTGCAGGGACAGATGGTGAGGTCACAGGCTGGACTTGTGATGGGTTCAGCTCATGGCCGCTGGCCCTGTCATCTCCTGCCCGCATCTGCCCGTCTGACTCTGCCCCTGTCTCTCACAGGCAGCACTCAGCAGAGTCTGGCCCTGTCGTTACACTGGTGCCTACATCCAGCGCACACCTGTGTGTTATGTGCTCCTGGAGAGCTCAGGCAGGGACAAGCGTGCGGCTCACGGCTGCTGAACCAGCTACTCCAAAGCTGCCACAGCTCTCCCCCTCCTTGGGCAGCAAGACCCTGGCCGGGGGGCAGGGCCGCCCAGAGGCGGGGGGCAAGAGGGGCAATTTGCCCCAGGCCCCACCAGAGTTTTCAGGGCCCCGGGCGGGTCTTTCACTCCTCCGGGGGCGGAAAACTCTTGCGGACCGGGCGAGAGCTTCTCCGCTCCCGGTCTTCGCCGGCGGGGGGTCCTGCCGCTCCGGCGGAAGGACCCCGCTGGCGACCACCGCCGACGGAGCGGGACCCGCGCTGAAGTTCAGCTCGGTCTTCGGCGATACAGCGGCGGGGCCCCTTCCGGGCCCCGCCACCAAAGTGACCTGAAGACCGGGCGGGGCCCTACCCAGTACCGCCAAGACCAGGCTGCACTTTGGCGGCAGGTCCGGCGGCCGGTAATTCGCGGGGCGGGGTCTTCGTCGCCGCAGGTCCCGAACGGAAGGGCCCCGGTCCCGCCAAGACCCCGGGTCCCCGGAATCCTCTGGGCGGCCCTGCCGGGGGGTTCCCTGTCCCTCCTCGCTGCCTGCTCAGCACAGAGACCAAGGTCACCTGACTTTGCCCAGCCTCTAGCTGGAGCTGCTCCAGCCCGGAATTGCTGGTATCCAGCCTGGCCGGAGTTGGTGCGATGTCCTAGCGGAGTCCGTTCTTTCTCCCCTGTAGATGACGATTTTCCCCACTGCAGTTAGTTGCTCTTTCTCTGCTTCCCCATAGCCCCTCCCCAGTGATAGTGACCCCTGCTGGCCAGGCACGGGAGTGTCCTGTAGGTGCCTTCTTGTAGGAGCAGAGACTCCTGGTGGCGAGGGGCAGCAATGCCTGGCATGTATCCCCCCCAGCATTGCTGCAGCGACCCCTGGTGGCCACTGAGGGCAGTTGCCTATGTGACCCCACCACTGCCATTGCGCCTGTGAGCGCTGGTGAGTAGGTGAGGCAGGGCCCTGTATGTATATCAGCCATTGGGGCAGTGCCCTCTGCGTATCCCACTCTCATCTCGGTGACTCGTGTTGCCCAGGTGGGGCAGTCCCCTGTGTGTATTTACTCCCCCCAACCCCTGCATTGGGCCAGTGACCACTGGTAACCAGAGGAGTCAGTGCCTGAGGTGTGTTCTTCACCTCCCCCAAGGTGGCAGGGTGCCTGGGTGGCCGTGTCAGGCAGTGCCCTGGGTATCTTCCAACCCCTTTGTGGCAGTGAGTCCTGCTCTTGGTGCGTGTCACTCCCCCACTAGGGATGTGCACTGGTGGCCAAGTATGGCAGTGCCCTGTGTGTAGCCCCCTCTCTCCCTGCCCCCACCCCCCAGGGTGACCAGATAGAAAGTGTGAAGAATCGGGATGGAGTGGAGGGTAATAGGCACCTACATAAGAAAAAGCCCCGAATATCGGGACTGTCCCTATAAAATCGGGACATCTGGTCACCCTATCCCCTCTACCCCTGTGCCAGGTATGGCAGGCACTGATCCCTGGCATCCCCGTGGGGCAATACCCTCTGTATATCCCCCAATTGGGGCAGTGACCCCTGCTGGTCAGGTGGGGCAGTGCCCTGTGTGTGTCCCCCCCTATTTAGGTAGTGACCCCTGGTGGCTAAGTGAGGCAGTGGCCTTTGATTTCCTCTTCTCTCCCCAGCCCCCTCTCTCTCTGGGGTAGGGCCCCCATTTGGGGCACTACCCGATGTGTATCTTTACTAATTGGAGCAGTGACCTCCCCGTGGTGCCCTGGTGTGGCAGTGCCCTATTGGTATCTCCCTCCCTCTCTCCCCACACCATTGTGGTAGTGGCCACTTCAGGCAGTGGCCTGTTTATCACCCCCCCACACCACCACCACCACCATTGCAGCAGTGCCCCCTGGTGGCCATGTGCAGCAGTGCCCTGCATGTATCCCCCCCAACCATTGCTGCAGTGACCCCAGGTGCCCAGTTTGAGTAGTAGCCTGTGTGTACCTCACCTCTTGGGGCAGTAACGTGTGGGGCCAGCTAAGACAGTGCACAGTCTGTGATGTCTGGTGGCCACGTAGGGCAGTGGCCTGTATGTACCATCTCCTCTGGGGCAGTGACCACTGGTGTCTTGGTGCTAAGATGCAGCCACCTCTGGGTTACATGGTGGGGCTGTTTACAGGACAATGGGGACAGGCCCCCCTGTTCCAGGAAGTAGGGGAATGTCTGGTGTTCGGGGCAGAGCATTCCTCCTATTGAACTGTGATGCTCTGAGCAGTAGCGGAGTCGACATGGGGCTGGCACAATCCATAGATCAGGTTGTTATATAAAATGCACATGGATTTTAACCCTTCACATACAGTAATGGCAAAGTTCTTGGTTCAGGCTTGTAGCAGTGATGGTATAAACTGCAGGTTCAAATCAAGTCTCTGGAGTCCATCCACAGCTGGGATGGGCCATTCAGTCCTTTGTACAGAGCTTCAGATTGTAGCAAAGTCCTCCAGGGGTATGAAGCAGGATTGAAGACAAAATGGAGATGAGGCATCAGCCTTGTATAGTCTCTTGCCAAGTGGTCTTTGCTTTCTTTTCCCAAGGACACTCTACCCAGCATGAGGCATAGAAAACCTTAGAGTTCTGTCCATAGGCAGGTCCCTGCATACCTTGCTGAGTTACAAGGGATATCTGCCTTCTCTCAATGGGTCGATTGTATAGATGATGGTCCTTAATGGGCCATCAAGCAGGTTAGGCAGAACTGACACCAACTTGTCTGGCTGGGGTGTTCCCTGGAAGCAGAGCACAAGTTTGAAATATGGACAGTATATTCATAACGTCAACTACAAGAATGACACACATCTAGAGATAGCATAATTATAATCACCCAATCAGAACCTCTCCATAGACCCCATACACGACAACCTTTCTATAATATTGGCTGCAAATATAGAACAGTGGTCCCAACGGTGATCTATACAGTTACAGATTATGTCAATAACATCACAGGAGGTGACACGGCATCAGTGAGACTGATACTGGAATAGCCTCCAGTTTTGGTGTCCTCATTTGAAAAAGATGTTGTGAAATTGGAGCTGGGGCAACAAACAGCCACCAAACGTTCTGAGGGCTGGAGAAAATGCCTTCTAGGAGCTATTGAATGAGCTCAACCTGTTTAGCTTATCAAAATAAGATTGAAAGGTGACTTAATTGAAGTGTTGAAGGGCCTTAATCGAGAGAAAAGATTGGGTATTAAAGCAGAGAAAGGCATAACAAGCCCCAATGGCTGGAAGGTGAAAAGAGACAAATTCATATTACAACTAAGGCACAAATATTAACCAGCGAGGATGATTCACCACAGGAACAAGCTACCAAGGAAAGTGGTGGATTCTCCATCTCCTGATGTCATTTAATGAAGACTAGATGCCTTTCTGGAATGTGTTTGCCCCAAAAGTATCTCTTGTGTCATACAGGAGGCCTGTGATATGCAGTGGATCAGATTAGATGCTCTAATGGTCCCTTCTGGCCATAAAGTCGACTAATTTCTGAAATATTGAGTGTAGCATTGGGAGCAGCATCTGATGTTTTCCTGTCTCGCCGGCTTGCTTCCTAGAACGAACGCTTCTTGAGTGGGGTGATCCACAGGGAGTAGCTCAAACCTCCAAAGTGCCTGGGCAGGGGCAGGACATTAGCACAGCAAGGGAGGGGTGTGGCAGTGACATCACAAAGGCCTTTTGCAGGACCTCAGACTATTGGTCAAAGATGGTGGGGAGGTGGTGACCTCACAGAGAGATGCTGACATCAGCCAGGCAGGACAGGGGTGAGGGGCCTGGGAAACCTCAGAGACCCCTGTGGCTTTGCTTCAGCAAGTCTCCTTCTCGAGGTCTCTTTTTGAGGACTGAGAGAGTATTCGGGTTCATGGACGTGAGCACCAGGAGGAGCCTCTTTCGACTTTTCTCCTTCCGTTTTCCTGATTTTACTAGAAAACAGCCATCCCTGTTTAGAAGGTAAGAGCCTCCTCAAGGTTTGAAACCTGTTCAGTCTGAGCCATCTGGTGACAGTTGAATTCTAGGCATGGAAAACACGAGCTTAAGGAGGCAGAATTTTATTCTGCACCTGGGATTTTGTCCCTTAGAATCACTGGGGACATTAGGGTTTGTTCTTTTGGTTTCACCTTTTCCGCCATCCATCCCTCCCTCCTTTCTCTTTGTCTCTTGCTTCTTTTGTCCTCTCTCCTGTTCCCCTCCCAAGACCAGGAGTTGTGTGTGTGCGTGTTATGGGGGAGCAGTGTGGTTTTTCCCCGTGAAGCCAGCACCAGACCTGGCACCACCCCCAGCTCTGCCCCCTTCCTGCCACTGCATCCCCATCTCACCTCCTGACCCTGGCTGGGCGCTCCTGGCCCCTCATAGCAGGGGGCTGTGCAGGGGGGTCTCCTTGCAACCATGAGTGGGTGTCTGGTGGGTGCTGTCACCTCCACCAGAGACCCCCCAAGAAACTCACTAGCTTCCTCCGCATGCGGGGAGGGGCTCCTACTTTCTGTCTTGAGGGGGGAGATTCCGTGATGTCAGAGCCTATGGTGAGAGGGGTTCGAATCACGAGTCTGGAGTGGCAGGGCAACCCCCTCCCCCAGTCAGATTCTGCTAGGGGGCTGGGCTGGGCTCTGTCGGGAGGAAGACACAGGAAAAAGCAGCCGCCACAATGGAACCCAGGAGTCCTGGCTCCCGGCCCCCCTGCTATGACCTCTAGACCCACCTCTGCTCCCAGAGCCAGGGATAGAACCCAGAGGTCCCTGGCGCCCAGCCCCCTCCCTGCTCTGACCACTAGACCCCACTCCTCTTTTAGGCTCGCTGCCTCTTCTATCCACCCACCCCACCTGTCCATCCCTTTGCTGCAGGTTTCTGGAGTGTCACCCCTGCTCTGCACTCCCCCAGTGCAGCCCAAGGCCTTTCCTCCCCCCAACCACACATCCTCTCCCCCCTCGTGCTGGATCATCTGCTTGGGCCCCTGCCCCCTCTCAGGGTGCGCTGTGCGGCGTGGCTGGGGATTGTGCAGTGGCTCAGCACCAGGCAACGCAGAACGGACACCACAGGCCCTGCCCTGCCCCACCGCACTGGAGCTGCCTTCCAGGTGCATTGGAGCCCAGTACCCTACACCTGTTCCCTCCTGCCCCACAAGGGGTGAGCTGCAGCCCCACCACGCTCTGCAGAGGGGAGAAGGGTCAAGCCAATCAGCCCATTTAGGATGGGGGAATCAACACCCTTTTTTCTGCACAGCCACTGACCATCAGCGGGATTCCTCCTTCGCCTCCCTTCTGTGCCTCGTGTGACTAAATCTCTGTACCTAGACAGCTGGTCCATCCGCTGCACCCCAGTCCCCCATGCCTGAGCCTCCCTGCCAAAACCCTGCACCTGGCTCCAGAGAATTAAGTCTCACATCTCGCTGGGAACTCGACTTCTTGTGCCCAGAGAGTCTCACCCCCCTCAGCAGATGACCCGAGTCTGAGAAACACAGTGTCCGCCTTCTGTAAAGAAGTACTTGGAGAGGTTTTTTTTGTGTGTGACCACGTGGCCTAACGGATAAGGTGTCTGACTTCGGATCAGGCAATTGAGGGTTCAAGTCCTTTTGTGGTTGTGCTTGTGCAGTTTTACCTTTGGGCTGAAAGTCCTGCTCCCTTCAGGGCTGGAACCTCTTTTTGGCCGCTCAGGCCAATGCTCTGGCTTCAGCTAGAGCCCCAGGAAGGAGTTGGGGGTTGGGCGTCACAAAGGCTGGGGCATGAGCCCCAGGTGCTTCCAGTCTCGCCTTTGCCCTTCCTGACTTGCCAAAGAAACTGGGTGGCTGCCCGGGCTAGAGTGTGGAGCAGTTTCCCTCTTCCAAGTGTGCACCTGTCCCTGTGCTGGAGGGTACTTGCTACATAGCCCCTTGGGAGCCTTGGTATTTCTCTGCTTCTCGTCAGCTGGGGAAAAGCCTCTTGGGAAAAATCTCCTGCCCCACTGCCCAAGTGAGCACCGTGAGTGGGAATGGTCAGAGGCCCCACCAGGGGGCTGGCCCTGCTTTCCTACCGTCTTGTGATGTTGGCCACAGAGCATCAGCAGCCGCCCCCGCATGCTGGACTGTGGGTGGCCTTCAGTGGGTGTTTGGCATGGCAGGGAGGAAGCTGGCTAGGGGTCTTTGTCGCTGTCTGCTGGCCACGCATAGGCATGGTCCTCCCCTCCTCTGAACAGCCAGAGTGAGTCTGTGCTTAGAAAGCAGAGACACAGGAGACTGGAGACAAGAGGGTGAGAAAGATTGAGAAAGGACCTATGAAGACAGCCCACACTACAGGGACACTGCCTGGTTAAGGGATATGGAGGCAATTGAAATGTGCTTGGGAGGATGGTGATGAGGAATTGAAAAAATGTTGGATTCAGTGAAAGATGAGACCGAATGGCAGCTTCACGGAGGGTCATTGTGATCAAACACCCCACCCATGGGCACCTCGAACTGTGCTAGACACAGAGAAAAGGCAAAGAGGGATCCAGCCCCTGAGTGATCCCCTTCTGGGAGAAGAGCCCCTGGATAATTAGGAGGTGGGTTGGGAATGGAGTGGAAGGTCCCTCAGGACGAGGCGAGAGAAAGGCCTCAGAGCTAGGGACACTAGTCAATACGAGTGAAAGGGCTTCACGCCCTCCAGCAGCAACAGCTGAGGGCTGCAGGTTCGGGCTGAGATCCCTGGGGAATGTCTCCATCCTCATCTGGGGTTGGTTTAGATTTAAACAATGATGCAGCCTCTGCTCCTGAGCAAAAGCACCGGAACCTAGGTAGAAGTGGGGGAGCCCCGAGGCCCTGCCCTTCTCCATGGCCCCAACTCTCTTCTTCCCCTGGAGGCCCTGCCCCCAAGCCAGGACAGACGCTGAAGCCGGGCCATGGTAAAAGCCACCTAGGGAGCCCAAGCCACTACGGGGAGCTCCAAACCCTCCACCTGCCCTGGCTTAGGGGCCGGGGTGCCCAAGAGCCTGTGGTCATCAGCTGAGGCAGCCGGGAATGCAGCTATAAGTCAGCCCAAAGGGTGGAAGGCATCTCTAGCTGGACTCTCAGGTTCAATAGCATGGGGCCATCTGGACCAAAGATCTCCCTTGAGCGGGCATTAGTAACCAAGCAGGAGGGACAAGAGAGACTTTTGTGCAATTGGGATGCTGAGCAGTAGGGCCTCTGGGGCTTCGTAGCAATACGACGCAGCTCCAGCAGATCCTGCCAAGCTCTGAACTGTGACTGTGAGAGTCAGAGTCCCGAGGGCCGACCATCACCCCATGGGACCAGCTGGCTGTGGGTTTTCTGCAGATCACCTGTGACCACTAGTATTCACATGGCAGACTTGTCCACTGCTCTCCTTGGTTCTCTCCAGCTGCTCCCTCCCTCGAGACCCTGTCTCCTCCCCCATCTCTAGTTCTCGTCTCTGCTCTTACCCCACCCCCTTTGTTTTCTCAGGGACCTAGCCCCACATTGCTGTGCTGGCCACGATCCCGTTCAACCTTCCAGATCGGCTGGGCCAGGAGCACATTCCCAGGTGGTTCTCCCCTAGGTAGAGAGCAGTGATGGCTGGTGTGTCCTCACGGGAAACCAGCTCCCAAAAACAGAGCCAGGAGCTGGTCCCAGCGCATCCCCCATCCGCTGCGAGGAGAGAAAATCACCCCTAGCCCAAGGCCCAGCTGCAAAGCGCTTGCTGAATTACAGGCTGTCTTGGAAGCCCCCTGCACTGTGCTGGGCCCACAAATCCATCTCCCAGCCACAGGGGACGTCAGTGTCACCAAAATCAGAGCCGTGGGGAAGGGAGCAGACGGGGTTAAACCTGTGGTGCTTATGGCCACCACACGCATTGGCCTCCCCTGAGGCAGGGGACTCACAGGCCCTGGATCCCCTGCACCCTATAGCCTGGATCTCTGACACCCCCAGACCCAGCTGGGGAGCTGCTGTTGCAGCCCCTCTGGGGAAGCAGTGGGAGCCACACTCGCCAGTGGCAATAGTTCAGAGGTGGCCACAGACTCTGTGACTCAGGCAGATGGGGGCTTGGCTCTGTATCTCCCCCAGCAGGAAGAACAGAGGCTCAGGGGGGCACAAGAAGGGGCCAAGGTGACAAACAGGAACAGGGGAGATTTTCTTCTTGCTGCAATTCATCAAAATCTCATCCCTGGAAAGCTCCAGCAGGGGGGAACTCAGCCCACCAACCACTCAGTGAGCTACATAGATACAGGGCCGTCCTTACCCATACGCAAACTACGCAGCTGTGTAGGTCGCCAGGAAATCTGAGGCACCAAATTGCCCCAAATTTCCTGGTGCCCTACGCAGCTGCGTACTGCTCCAGCGGCGAACTCGATCCCCCGGCTGCCTGAGCCGGCCAGGAAAGCTGCCCCTGCCCCTGCTCTGCCTCTTCCCCAAAGCCCCCCCACAATGCTCTGCCCCCATGCTGCCTCTTCCCGCCCCTGCTCCACCCCATCCCCCCCCACTCTGCCCCTTCCCCTGAGCTACACCCCGGTGCACTGCAGGAGGGATCAGGTGCACCCGGCACTCACCGGGCAGTGGGAAGTGGAACGACCTGGCCCCAGCCTGCTCTGCTCCACCAGCTCCCAGCCACGCCGCTGGTGAGTGCTGGGGGGTGTTTCTCCCTCACCCCGCAACTTCCAAGGCTGGGAGCAGAGTGCAGCAGGCTGGGGCCGGATCAATCCACTTCCCGCCGCCCCATGAGTGTGGGGTCAGGCCTGCCCTGCAATTACTGGGCGGCGGGAAGTGGAGTGACCTGGCCCCACCCTGCTCCGCTCTGCCAGCTCGGGCTGGGGGACGGGGGTGCCGTGTAGGGCACCAAAATGTCTCGGGACAACCCTGAATAGATCATTTTTCCACAGGGACCAATGGCTGTTAGACTAGAGATATTCAGGCTGCCTGTACAGGCCTAGACTTTAAGAACTTAGGTGTATTTTTATCACTTAGCTAGTGACAGGGGTATAAAACAAAGAACCAAAATCCCAGTCTGCCTGTGTCTGGGCCTTCTCTCCCTCGGAGAGTCTGAGCCCTTGTTCATAGGCTAAGGCCTTTGGCTAAGCAGCAGGGGCAGCCATGAGCTGGGAAGCGAATGGTCCCATCCTCACCTCCCAAACCCGTCACACTGAACAAGGTGGGGTTGGGCTGTTAGGAAGACGATCCTGTCCCCATAGTGCCCATCACCAGCAGATAACGAAACAGATCTTAAGGGAGCATCCGGTTTGGCAAGAAATCCCTTCTCAATGGTTGTGGTTGTGAAACCCTCATTTCTGTAGGGTTTATCTTTCTGGCCCCCACTTTTCTATTCTCAATCTGTCTGGTTCTCTAGTTGTTTCTGTCTGCTGCCGAGTTAATTTTGCTGAGTGTAAGTTAATTAGGTGAGTGGGATATAATTGGTTAGAGAATTCTCTTAGAATAGGTTAGAATTGGTTAGTTACCTTTCAGTACAATGATTGGTTAAGGTCTAGCTGAGAATTACTGTGTAAACTGGGGTCAGACAGGAAGTGGGCGGGGAAATTGGAATCATGCTAACGGTGGGGGGAGGGGTGGGAACAGGGACACAGGCCAGGCTCTGCGGTGTCAGAGCTGGGAAGGGGGACGTGGGGTAAACAGTCTGCAGTGTCAGAGCTGATAGACTTATCAACTTTAAGGTCAGAAGGGACCATTATGATCATCTAGTCCGACCTCCTGCACAACGCAGGCCACAGACTCTCACCCACCCACTCCTGTAACAAATCCCTGCCCTATGTCTGAGCTATCGAAGTCCTCAACTCGTTGTTTAAAGACTTCAAGGTGCAGAGAATCCTCCAGCAAGTGACACATGCCCCACGCTGCAGAGGAAGGTGATAACCCCCAGGGTCTCTGCCAATCTGCCCTGGAGGAAAATTCCTTCCTGACCCCAAATATGGCGATCAGCTAAACCCTGAGCATGTGGGCAGGACTCAGCAGCCAGCACCCAGGAAAGAATTGTCTGTAGGGATGTGGGGTAAACGCTCTGCAGTGTCAGAGCTGGGAAGGGAACAACATGGAACAGACTCTATCAGTGTATAGAGATAAGCCCGACTGGTGTGAAGGGCTTCGGAATCTGCTTGCTTGGAAACTAACCCCAGTAAACATCCCTTTGTCTGCGCTTCTGACTTCTGGTTTTTGCTGCTTGCTGTCTGCGACAAGAGCCAGGGAAGTGGGCGGGGGAAGGGAAAGCCCTCTAACAATGGCTCCTTGCTCCTCTCCCTCCAGGCTCAGGGGTCAAGGATGGGCAGGACTCCAGGCTCTGCTTGAGGGATCCTGGCACAGGGGCTGGTGGGGGAGAAAGGATTGTAGATGCTCATCTGCACTCTGGAGAGGAGGTAATAAGTGAAGGGGGCATTTTTGAGTCCTCTCCTTCTCAGTGTCCCCAGGGCTAGAATTCTACATTCCACAGGGCCAAATAAGGGGGTGAAGCCATTTGGCTAATGAAAACCAGTGCTCCAGGTGAGGTTTGAACTCACAACCTCAGCATAGCTCCTCTCAGCACTGCCCTATAAGTACTGTTCGCTAACCAATTGCGCCACTGGAGCACCTGTAAATTGTGATTCTCCAAACCCCCTAGGTTGATAAAGGCAAGGAGTGACCCCAAATCATTCTCGATGGAGCTGAGAGCAGGTAGCAACAAGTGTTGTACTCAGTGGGGTGGATTTTTCTTAAGGGTTCCAGGTCCCATTTCACCCTTTTGTTCTTCCCTGTGTAATAACAGAGCTGGTTAAGACTCAATGGAGAGTCTTGCTGCAGACCAACAGGTCTGAAATCACTGATAACCAGCACTAAGCATTAGTCCTGCTTTGGGACAGTGTCTCTCATGCAAGGAACTGCCCAGTCTGCGCTAGCAGTGAGGCTCCCTCACTAACAGCTGAAATCAGGGAGAGCTGTGTGAAGTGCAGGGCCCCAGGGGTGCCTGAACAGGGGGGAACAACACCCCAGGACTTTTAAAAATGGGAGGGCTCTGCCTTGCCACTTTGTAATGACCGTAAGGGCGAGTGAGGGGGGGAGGGGACGGAGAGCAGTGCGCGGGAGGAAGGATCTTGGGGTATGAGGCAGTGTAGGAGCGGGGCCTTGGGGAGGGGGTGGTGCAGGGGCGTGGCCTCAAGTTGAAGGGGTGGGGCTACTGCTTGGGCTCTAGTGGACGCCACTTTTAGGCAAGGCCGCCCAGGGGGTGGGCAAGTGGGGCAAAAAACCCTCCATAGCAGTCCAGTTCCTTGCTGTTGCTTGGCTAACCACTGCATGCATGTGCTATACCGTACCCTGAGCTGATGCCCGGCTTTTGTGCTCAATACAGCCTTGTCCCTCT
Organism: Mauremys reevesii; assembly: GCF_016161935.1. Lineage (NCBI taxonomy): Eukaryota > Metazoa > Chordata > Testudines > Geoemydidae > Mauremys > Mauremys reevesii. Next base: position 50,522,313 of record NC_052634.1, read on the forward strand.
GTGGCGCAATGGGTCAGCGTGTTTGGCTGTTAACCGAAAGGATGGTGGTTCAAGCCCACCCAGGGACGACGCTAAGCCCGTGCTACTTCCTTGCTTCCCTGAGGCCTGTGGGGGGAGCCTCAAAGGTCCCATTTTGCTGCCTCTTGGCCTCAGTGCTTTCAGCTGGTGGTCCAAAGAGCAGGCTGGATGCCATTCAGAAACCCATCTGCCAGCAGCCGTGCCGGAGGCTCAGGCTTAATCCTCAAAGCCGAGCACAAAAACTTTCAGCCGGGAACATTTCGCTCCCTTCCCGCCTCCGCCCAAGCGGCAAGGGAGAAGCGGAGGAGACAGGCCGGCTCAAAGACACCTCCCTCCCACTTCCCTGTATGCTGTGCAAAGCTCTTGGCCTGCCTCATGCCTCGTCAGGAAAGCACGGCCATGCGGCCCAAGCCTGAGTCACGTCCGCGGCCTGGCCCGCCCCGCCCCGCCCCGCCCCGGCTGACAGCGCGCAGAGCCACGCGAGTCAATGGCAGGTCGAGTCGGGAGCCTCGGCTCTTTCCCCTGACAGCCACACACACAGCGCTGCCTAGCGCCCCCAGAGCCTCCCTCGTGTTCTCCCGCAGCAGCCGCCTGCCGGTGTGGGTGGAAAAAGGGGACCAGGAAGCACTGCAGCCTCATTCCGGGACAGGAGGCCCTCGCCACGCCCAGGCCTGCCTCTTGCAGCCAGAGGTGCCAGGGAGCTCCCTGGCAGGCCGCCACTTCGCCTCAGCCACCTCTTGCCTCATGGCCTAGGCTCTTGGGGCTCTGCTGGTCACCCGCTCGCTTGAAGGCCCAGAGGGAAAAGAAACAAGTGCACACGTAGCAGAGGATGGTTTCGATCCATCGACCTCTGGGTTATGGGCCCAGCACGCTCCCGCTGCGCCACTCTGCTGCTTCTGCACACTCTTCCCCCTGCCACCTAGCTGCCACTATCCAGATTAGTGCCTTACACGTCCTCGCTCTGGCAGGCAGATGCGCAGGCTACTAGGCAGCTGCCCTGGTCACAGGATTTTACAGCTAGCTTCTACAGGGTAAAAAGGATCTATTTGGGGTTTGGACCCCATTGGGAGCTGGGTAGCTGAGTGCCAGAGACGGGAGCACTTCTTAAACTGTTTTCAGTTACGCTTGTGGGGGACGAGGTTCAGCCTTGGATCCGTGTCTGCAGCAGGCAAGCACCTCTGGCTCAATCGCCCCCCGCCGTATTAGCAGAGTAAAACGCGGAGCGAACGCACACGCCTTGCAAAGGAAGAGGAGCCGGGATCTCGAACAAAAGTCAGCATTTTATTAAGATGAAGTTCAAAGAAAAAAAAAGTGTACGGGACAGAGTTTCGGCATAGAAGTTGCTGGTGCTCAGGGAACAACGTACAGCTTACCCAAGGGGTGCAAAGTTCGGTTTAAAATGGGTTGGCGTAAGGAATACATAATCTGCAATAGCCCTGACTGGGGGTAAAAGGTTAACGTACAGCCACTGAGTTAGGAGGGTATGTTGTCCATATGAGGGCTACGTTCGGGTGTGGAGTATAACGAGCGGTTACGACGATGAGGATGGATTGACCCGCGTTAGGTGAGTTTTAACGTTCGGTGTTTGGGAATCTTTGCCACAATCTAGTTGAAGCAGGGTCAGTATGAAGTCAACCCTGCCATCTGTTGGTGATCTGTCGTCAAGGCCTTTTGGGGCTGATGTCATTTGCATGGTAACACCCACCCCGGATTGCATGATGGGAGTGCTTGTCCAAACGGTCATTTCAGCTGCTGCGGGATCCCCAGTCTCTTTGTTATTGGGGCAGGAGTAATCCAGTGTATTTTCCTGTTGATTTTGGATCAAGGACAGAGTAACTGTACCTGGCATTTGAGGCCTGAGAGCGTCACCCTCGCCTGAAAAGTACTCACCATTAAGGGGTAGGGGTTCCTAAGGGGAGCACATGGAGGGAGGTAGAAATGGATGTTTGTTGGTCTCTTGCAGGTGCTGCTGATGTCCTTTCTGCTGTCCCTGGTGTGGAAAGACAGAGGCAGAAGGGGTTTTGAATCCCTTAAAATTGTTGTGAGTGCTGCAGTTGCTCGCCCTAAGCTTATGCCGTTAGATCTCTTTCACGGTGTATTTTAGCCCTGAAAGGTAAAAGGTGTGTTGTGAGGTAGCAAAGGTTAGTTGCAGAGGTGGTGCATGTGCCACGGAAGTTGTGTGCCCCCGTCCAAGAGTCCAGGATTTGCATAAACCCACCCACTGACCTGTGACTAACAATCTCACTCTGCTAACTTTTCGAGCAAAACAGGCCAAAGAAAGTGAATGCGAGCGCTGTACCACAGCCCCGGTGCTCTTTTCGGTTCCTTCCCACAGAACTTTCCTTCCATAGCAGTCCAGTTCCTTGCTGTTGCTTGGCTAACCACTGCATGCATGTGCTATACCGTACCCTGAGCTGATTCCGGGCTTTTGTGCTCAATACAGCCTTACCTTCCCATGTCTCTGTGGCGCAATGGGTCAGCGTGTTCGGCTGTTAACCGAAAGGATGGTGGTTCGAGCCCACCCAGGGACGACGCTAAGCCCGTGCTACTTCCTTGCTTCCCCGAGGCCTGTGGGGGGAGCCTCAAAGGTCCCATTTTGTTGCCTCTTGGCCTCAGTGCTTTCAGCTGGTGGTCCAAAGAGCAGGCTGGATGCCATTCAGAAACCCATCTGCCAGCAGCCGTGCCGGAGGCTCAGGCTTAATCCTCAAAGCCGAGCACAAAACTTTCAGCCGGAACATTTCGCTCCCTTCCCGCCTCCGCCTGCGGCAAGGGAGAAGCGGAGGAGACAGGCCGGCTCAAAGACACCTCCCTCCCACTTCCCTGTACGCTGTGCAAAGCTCTTGGCCTGCCTCATGCCTCGTCAGGAAAGCACGGCCATGCGGCCCAAGCCTGAGTCACGTCCGCGGCCTGGCCCGCCCCGCCCCGCCCCGGCTGACAGCGCGCAGAGCCACGCGAGTCAATGGCAGGTCGAGTCGGGAGCCTCGGCTCTTTCCCCTGACAGCCACACACACAGCGCTGCCTAGCGCCCCCAGAGCCTCCCTCGTGTTCTCCCGCAGCAGCCGCCTCCTGGTGTGGGTGGGAAAAGGGGACCAGGAAGCACTGCAGCCTCATTCCGGGACAGGAGGCCCTCGCCACGCCCAGGCCTGCCTCTTGCAGCCAGAGGTGCCAGGGAGCTCCCTGGCAGGCCGCCACTTCGCCTCAGCCACCTCTTGCCTCATGGCCTAGGCTCTTGGGGCTCTGCTGGTCACCCGCTCGCTTGAAGGCCCAGAGGGAAAAGAAACAAGTGCACACGTAGCAGAGGATGGTTTCGATCCATCGACCTCTGGGTTATGGGCCCAGCACGCTCCCGCTGCGCCACTCTGCTGCTTCTGCACACTCATCCCCCTGCTACCTAGCTGCCACTATCCGGATTAGTGCCTTACACGTCCTCGCTCTGGCAGGCAGATGCGCAGGCTACTAGGCAGCTGCCCTGGTCACAGGATTTTACAGCTAGCTTCTACAGGGTAAAAAGGATCTATTTGGGGTTTGGACCCCATTGGGAGCTGGGTAGCTGAATGCCAGAGACGGGAGCACTTCTTAAACTGTTTTCAGTTACGCTTGTGGGGGACGAGGTTCAGCCTTGGATCCGTGTCTGCAGCAGGCAAGCACCTCTGGCTCAATCGCCCCCCGCCGTATTAGCAGAGTAAAACGCGGAGCGAACGCACACGCCTTGCAAAGGAAGAGGAGCCGGGATCTCGAACAAAAGTCAGCATTTTATTAAGATGAAGTTCAAAGAAAAAAAAAGTGTACGGGACAGAGTTTCGGCATAGAAGTTGCTGGTGCTCAGGGAACAACGTACAGCTTACCCAAGGGGTGCAAAGTTCGGTTTAAAATGGGTTGGCGTAAGGAATACATAATCTGCAATAGCCCTGACTGGGGGTAAAAGGTTAACGTACAGCCACTGAGTTAGGAGGGTATGTTGTCCATATGAGGGCTACGTTCGGGTGTGGAGTATAACGAGCGGTTACGACGATGAGGATGGATTGACCCGCGTTAGGTGAGTTTTAACGTTCGGTGTTTGGGAATCTTTGCCACAATCTAGTTGAAGCAGGGTCAGTATGAAGTCAACCCTGCCATCTGTTGGTGATCTGTCGTCAAGGCCTTTTGGGGCTGATGTCATTTGCATGGTAACACCCACCCCGGATTGCATGATGGGAGTGCTTGTCCAAACGGTCATTTCAGCTGCTGCGGGATCCCCAGTCTCTTTGTTATTGGGGCAGGAGTAATCCAGTGTATTTTCCTGTTGATTTTGGATCAAGGACAGAGTAACTGTACCTGGCATTTGAGGCCTGAGAGCGTCACCCTCGCCTGAAAAGTACTCACCATTAAGGGGTAGGGGTTCCTAAGGGGAGCACATGGAGGGAGGTAGAAATGGATGTTTGTTGGTCTCTTGCAGGTGCTGCTGATGTTCTTTCTGCTGTCCCTGGTGTGGAAAGACAGAGGCAGAGGGGGTTTTGAATCCCTTAAAATTGTTGTGAGTGCTGCAGTTGCTCGCCCTAAGCTTATGCCGTTAGATCTCTTTCACGGTGTATTTTAGCCCTGAAAGGTAAAAGGTGTGTTGTGAGGTAGCAAACGTTAGTTGCAGAGGTGGTGCATGTGCCACGGAAGTTGTGTGCCCCCGTCCAAGAGTCCAGGATTTGCATAAACCCACCCACTGACCTGTGACAAACAATCTCACTCTGCTAACTTTTCCAGCAAAACAGGCCAAAGAAAGTGTATGCGAGCGCTGTACCACAGCCCCGGTGCTCTTTTCGGTTCCTTCCCACAGAACTTTCCTTCCATAGCAGTCCAGTTCCTTGCTGTTGCTTGGCTAACCACTGCATGCATGTGCTATACCGTACCCTGAGCTGATTCCGGGCTTTTGTGCTCAATACAGCCTTACCTTTCCATGTCTCTGTGGCGCAATGGGTCAGCGTGTTCGGCTGTTAACCGAAAGGATGGTGGTTCGAGCCCACCCAGGGACGACGCTAAGCCCGTGCTACTTCCTTGCTTCCCCGAGGCCTGTGGGGGGAGCCTCAAAGGTCCCATTTTGTTGCCTCTGGCCTCAGTGCTTTCAGCTGGTGGTCCAAAGAGCAGGCTGGATGCCATTCAGAAACCCATCTGCCAGCAGCCGTGCCGGAGGCTCAGGCTTAATCCTCAAAGCCGAGCACAAAACTTTCAGCCGGGAACATTTCGCTCCTTCCGCCTCCGCCCAAGCGGCAAGGGAGAAGCGGAGGAGACAGGCCGGCTCAAAGACACCTCCTCCCACTTCCCTGTACGCTGTGCAAGCTCTTGGCCTGCCTCATGCCTCGTCAGGAAAGCACGCCATGCGGCCCAAGCCTGAGTCACGTCCGCGCCTGGCCCGCCCGCCCGGCTGACAGCGCGCAGAGCCACGCGAGTCAATGGCAGGTCGAGTCGGGAGCCTCGGCTCTTTCCTGACAGCCACACACACAGCGCTGCCTAGCGCCCCAGAGCCTCTCCTCGTGTTCTCCCGCAGCAGCCGCCTGGTGTGGGTGGAAAAAGGGGACCAGGAAGCACTGCAGCCTCATTCCGGGACAGGAGGCCCTCGCCACGCCCAGGCCTGCCTCTTGCAGCCAGAGGTGCCAGGAGCTCCTGGCAGGCCGCCACTTCGCCTCAGCCACCTCTTGCCTCATGGCCTAGGCTCTTGGGGCTCTGCTGGTCACCCGCTCGCTTGAAGGCCCAGAGGGAAAAGAAACAAGTGCACACGTAGCAGAGGATGGTTTCGATCCATCGACCTCTGGGTTATGGGCCCAGCACGCTCCCGCTGCGCCACTCTGCTGCTTCTGCACACTCTTCCCCCTGCCACCTAGCTGCCACTATCCGGATTAGTGCCTTACACGCCCTCGCTCTGGCAGGCAGATGCGCAGGCTACTAGGCAGCTGCCCTGGTCACAGGATTTTACAGCTAGCTTCTACAGGGTAAAAAGGATCTATTTGGGGTTTGGACCCCATTGGGAGCTGGGTAGCTGAGTGCCAGAGACGGGAGCACTTCTTAAACTGTTTTCAGTTACGCTTGTGGGGGACGAGGTTCAGTCTTGGATCCGTATCTGCAGCAGGCAAGCACCTCTGGCTCAATCGCCCCCCGCCGTATTAGCAGAGTAAAACGCGGAGCGAACGCACACGCCTTGCAAAGGAAGAGGAGCCGGGATCTCGAACAAAAGTCAGCATTTTATTAAGATGAGGTTCAAAGAAAAAAAAAGTGTACGGGACAGAGTTTTGGCGTAGAAGTTTCTGGTGCTCAGGGAACAACGTACAGCTTACCCAAGGGGTGCAAAGTTCGGTTTAAAATGGGGTGGCGTAAGGAATACATAATCTGCAATAGCCCTGACTGGGGGTAAAAAGTTAACGTACAGACACTGAGTTAGGAGGAGCAGCAAAGAGTCCTGTGGCACCTTATAGACTAACAGACGTTTTGCAGCATGAGCTTTCGTGGGTGAATACCCACTTCTTCAGATGCAAGTTCACCCACGAAAGCTCATGCTGCAAAAGGTCTGTTAGTCTATAAGGTGCCGCAGGACTCTTTGCTGCTTCTACAGAACCAGACTAACACGGCTACCCCTCTGATACTTGAGTTAGGAGGGTATGTTGTCCATATGTGGGCTACGTTCGGGTGTGGAGTATAACGAGCGGTTACGACGATGAGGATGGATTGACCCACGTTAGGTGAGTTTTAACGTTCGGTGTTTTGGAATCTTTGCCACAATCTAGTTGAAGCAGGGTCAGTATGAAGTCTACCCTGCCATCTGTTGGTGATCTGTCGTCAAGGCTGATGTCATTTGCATGGTTACACCCACCCCGGATTGCATGATGGGAGTGCTTGTCCAAACGGTCATTTCAGCTGCTGCGGGATCCCCAGTCTCTTTGTTATTGGGGCAGGAGTAATCCAGTGTATTTTCCTGTTGATTTTGGATCAAGGACAGAGTAACTGTACCTAGCATTTGAGGCCTGAGAGCATCACCCTCGCCTGAAAAGTACTCACCATTAAGGGGCATGGGTTCCTAACGGCAGCATGTGGAGGGAGGTAGAAATGGATGTTTGTTGGTGTCTTGCAGGTGCTGCTTATGTCCTTTCTGCTGTCCCTGGTGTGGAAAGACAGAGGCAGAGGCGGTTTTGAATCTCTTCAAATTGTTGTGAGTGCTGCAGTTGCTCACCCTAAGCTTATGCCGTTAGATCTCTTTCACGGTGTATTTTGGTCCTGAGAGGTAAAAGGTGTGTTGTTAGGGAGTGAGGTAGCAAACGTTAGTTGCAGAGATGGTGCATGTGCCACAGAAGTTGTGTGCGCCCCCGTCCCCACTCCTGGCCAAGAGTCCAGTATTTGCATAAACCCACCCACTGACCTGTGACTAACAATCTTGCTCTGCTAACTCTTCCTGCAAAACTTTTCTGCCAGGTTCTTATTCCCATCTGTATTCCTACAAATTTAAGCTTTTAAGTAGCGTCAGAGTCCACCTCCTTCAGTATAACTCAATTTTTTACTTATGTCTAATATTTTAAGTTTATGCTTTAACACATTCTTTGTAAGGGGATAATAATTTTATTTTTCAACTAAAGAGAAAAGAAAACCATAAAATGTGCATTTAGAGAGTTCAGAAGAATCTCAAAAATGTTAAACATATATTTGTTTTCAATTTCTCTTAAATATTCTTTGGAACCCATGTCCCTTGTCTAACGATTTTTATGTAGGTTCGGGTGAGTCCCAAAATCATGAACTGCTAAGTACCGTTCTACTGTCCTTGATTCATATATCCAGGATTACTACACTTTATTACTCCTGCCCTATTAAGAAAGAGTTTGGGGATCCCACAGCAGCCAAAATCACCATTTGGACAAGCACCCCCATCATGCAATGTGGGGTGGGTGTGACCATGCACATCAGCAACAAAAGGCCTTTACAACACATCACCAACAGATGGCAGGGTAGAGTTCATTCTGACCCTGCTTACATCCTCCCCCCAGCCAAGAATTGGTGGTCCTGATAAATCACACTCCCTATTATACCAGCTCACTGGTATTGAATGCTGATGTTATTGCTAGCAAAAGTAGCCACCCATCTCTGCCCTGTAGCATCCAGCTTAGCCCTTGTTAACACAGAAGTCAGTGGATTGTTCTCTGTCCAGACCTGAAACTGAGCACCGGACAAGTAGTCTGGAAATTTCTCAGTGATGGCCCATTTCAAGGCCAAGAACTGCAGCTGGTGGATGGGATAGCGAGTTTCGCTATCAGGCAGTCCTCAGCTGGCAAAGGCTACAGATTTACATTTACCTTCCACTTCCTGGTAGGAGAGTGCTCCCAGACCCTACAAACTGGCATCAGCATGCAGGATAAACAGTCTGTTGGGTCAGAAAGGACTAAGACTGGCACATGAATCAGGCAAATAATGATTTCCCGTAAAGCCCTGTCACATCTCTCATCCCGCCATGTCCCCAATGGAGAGGAGAGGAGCCCCTCCCCTGTCCCAGGCCAGGCACACCAGATCTTTGGGGGGAGGTGTCCATGTCCCAGCCTAGGTGAGCTGGAGCTGCTGGAGAGAGAAGAGCCTTTCTCAACCCAAGCCCACCAGAGTTGATGTTGCAGTGGGGGAGAGGTATCTCTCACCTGGTTTTTAGATGCTCTGATGAGAGGGAGCAGGAGGAAGATTTTTCTTCTCCTTGCATTTCAAACCCTTCACCCCGCCCCCAACCATTTTCTGCTCTAGCCTGATCTCTCTCTCACGTCTCCCGGGCTGTCCTTAGCCATAGGCAGCCACCTAGAGCACCGCTAGGTCTGGGGGCACGGCTCTGCTGGGAGCCTGGACAGATGGGAAGCAGTGGAGCATGTAAGAGCAGGCTGCTGGATCCTAGAGAGAGCTGAATGCAGCACAGTCTGAGGGAGGGGATTGGCTGCTGGGGTCTCTGGGAAGGGAAGGGGGGGAGGGGTTGAGGAAGGAGCTCACCTGTGAGTGTGACTCTTTCCCCCCTGGCTGAGGTGAGGTGAGGCAGGCTCTGCGGCTCTGGAACCAGTATCCTTGTCCCCCATAACATCCATTCTTCTCCCCCCCTGCCCCATGGAGCACCCCCTCCTTTCTCCCTCCTCCCCAGGAGCATCCCTCTCTCTCTCCTCCCTCCCCTCCATCAGGGATGGGTTGGGTGAGGTGCTGGGGGGTAGGTGGGGGGAGGCTGGCTACCTGCTGAGGAATGAAAGTGAAAGTAACTCACTTCCTCCGCCAGGATTGGAATGTCACACAGGGCTGGGCTGGGGTTAGCCAGATGTGTGAAAAATCAGGACAGGGGGTTGGGGTAGGGTGAGCAGATATCCCTATTTTATAGGGCCAGGCCCAATTTAGGGGTCTTTTTCTTATATAGGCTCCTTTTACCCCCCACCCCCACCCCCTGTCCTGATTTTTCACACTTGCTGTCTGGTCACTCTAGGTGGGGGTAATTGGTGCCTATATAAGGCAAAGCCCCAAATATCGGGACTGGCCCTATAAAATCAGGACATCTGGATCTGGTCACCCTAGCTGGGGAGCGCCTCTCCCCCGGGCTGGCAGCTGCCAGCGATCCACCTCATCCGGGGGGAGCTGCACAGGGCAGGATGAGCTGCTGTGGCTCCATGGGTGACCTGTCCCTGAGATCAGATGCTTGGCTAACTTCACCATGGTCCATAAGGCTGGTGGTGGTGCCCATTGGCATGTGATTGGACCTGAGGGTTTGCTGCTGCTGTTGCCACTTTGCACCCCAAGAGGTGGATTTTGGGGTCTACTGCAGCTGTTGGACCAGCAGGCTGGGGGGTGAGCCAAGCATGAAAGCAGTGCTGTGTTGCCATTTAGATTGTCATTTAACAACTTAGTTTGCCAAAAATTCTTGCTAACAATCCTGAATCCAATTTCAATATTTTTAAAAAAAAATCAATATCTTAGCCAAAAACAGAAAATTAAGTTGTTGACAATTATTAGTGACAGGTTTGGTTTGAGGCAGGGAGTGGGCCAGTTTTCATCAGAGAAACAAAAAATGTCGACTGACTTTCCCATAGCCTGTTACTCCTGATAAGAGCCCTCCAGCAGCTGTAATATGCTCATCTCCTTACTAGAGTATAAAGCAGGGGTCGGCAACCTACGGCACACGCGCCAAAGGTGGCAGGTGAGCTGATTTTTGATGGTACGCAGCGGCAGGCTGAGTGGCTCAGCCCATCACTGCTCTGGGGTTCCGGCTGCTGCCCTATTGCCAGCTGGGATACCGGCCGCCGGCCCCACTCAGCACCTGCTGCTGGCCTGGGGACCCCCAAGGAACCCCAGGCTGGCAGCGGGCTGAGCAGGCCGGCTGAACCACTCAACCTGCTGTCAGCCTGGGGTTCCATTCACTCAGCCGGCAGCGGGCTGAGTGGGCTGGTGGCGGGCTGAGCAGGGCCGGTGGGGGGTTGAGTGGCTCAGTCTGCTGCCAGTCTGGGGTGCCGGCAGCACTCAGCCTACTGCTACGCCGGGGTTCCGGCTGCCGGCCCCTTGCCAGTCAGGAGCCCAGCCGCCGGCCCCACTCTGCCTCCTGCCAGCCTGGGTGAGCAGAATCCCAGGCTGGTAGCAGGCTGAGGGGGGTTGGCGGCCAGGATCCTGGCTGGCAGGAGTTGGTGGTCAGAACCCCAGACCAGCAGCGGGCTGAGCAGGGCCTGGGATCCTTGTCTAGGGTTCCAGCCACCAGTCCCACTCAGCCCGCACCCGGTCTGGGGTTCCATTTACTCAGCTGGCAGCGGGCTGAGCAGGACCGGTGTCCGGGGCCCCAGATAATAATAGTTTATTTATATAATATAGATATAGAGAGAGACTGTCTACAAACGTTAAAGTGTATTACTGGCACGAGAAACCTTAAATTACAGTGAACTTGGCACACCACTTCTGAAAGGTTGCCGACCCCTGGTATAGACTGACCATATGTTGTACTAAGATTCTCCTGCTTTTTTTTTTTCCTGTGAGTCAGTATAGCTTTTGCCAGCCCAGAAGTTGGGCAGCCAATGTTTTACGTTTTCACAATGTTTTCTCCAACTTTCATAAAGTAAATACATAGTTACTATGAGTTAAAAAGGCCAGGGACACTTCCTTGTGAAGAATCTGTACAGCAGATCATGCTAGAACTGTGAAAACGTCAGTTTTTGATGGAACTTTAGAGGCAGTGATTTATCATGTATTTTATCATGTGAATGTGCTGCTATTACTAATGTCTTTCCAAACAAAATAAGGCACAATAGGACTTCTGTAACATTTCTGTGCTACCTTAATCTAGATGAGATGATTCTGTGCTGACTTCATTTTGGTCACTTTGTGCTTTACCTAGCAATAAAACTAGGGTTATATTTTCCCACTGTTTGGAAACCCAGCTTATTAAACTGATTTTGCAGCCAAAAAAGCCAGAAAGATTGCTTTTAATTAAAAACAAATCTTTGTTTCAATACCTCTTCATATAAATTTCCAATAAAAAATAGACAAATTAAAAAAATTATATTATTTGCATCATTCTGTCAAATCAGAATTTTTTCTATAGTGCTACTTCTTCAGTGCTAGTGCATCAGCATTACAGTTTGCTTCATTAAGTTAAACTGGTTTTAATACCGTGAATGTGGCAAGTTTTCCAATACTGTATGCTTATATTTGTGTTGCTAAGAGCAGATCAGGCACGGGGCACCAGTTTAATAATCTCGACTAGGGCACCATAAATCCTAAGGACGGCCCTGCATGCCTCAATTCTCTTTTTCCTGGCCTTGTTCCAGAGCCCTCACAGCCCAATTCTCTACCCTAATGTTGAGCCCTCTACTGCACCCTGAACCTCTCATTCCAACCCCACCCCAAAGCCTGCACCCCCTAGCCAGTGCTCTCATCCCCCTGCACTCCAACTCTCTGTCCCATGTAGCCTGATTTAGGGTGTACTAATAATATTAATTTGGAAAATATGATGAAAATGTAATTTATTAGCTTACATTTTATTTAATTTAATTGAGTTATAAAGTTACAGTTGCATTACTGCTATTCAAAAGATACATATGGCATTATATGTAACAAAGGTTTGGTTAATATACTCACACCCTTCCTTGATAACCTGGTGGTAAGAGACACAGGACCAGCCTTGCAGTTCAGGTTTCTCAGTTCTTGAGTGAAAGATGCAGTGCTTAGAAAAAGCTAATGTTACTTTGGGTTTACTTGACTAAGTTAAACTTAAAGTCAAAACCTAATAAACAAAGAATAAAAACTTAGAGAAACCGAGCTTAGCCGAGTTACTTTGAAACTTAAAGTTTAAGAACAAGTACAGCCTACTGATAGTAGATAGAGAGAGAGTGGAGGAAGTAAGTCAGAATGATAGAGCGAAGTGCTCTAGCGAGGTGGGTTACCTCTTTTATAGGGCACAAGCGCCTGAAATCCTTCCTCCTATGCCCAAATTTCATTCCTTACCCACAAAACATTAGGGTACGCTTACTTCATAGGCTGGTATGTTTGTGCGTGTTGATGACATGTACATATGCACATAAGTTCCCTTGTGGTGTACGTGTTAATTCTGTGGGTACAACACTGAAAAACCCCTTATGCCATTCTCCATTGTCGATTGGTCTAGGTAAAGGTCTTAGACAGGCGTGGGTACTTCTCTCTTTATTTAACAAGATAAAGATCAATTTTCCTTTCTCTATAGCATCTCTATAGTGTAAAAGGTCACACTATAGAGATGCTAACTTTGCCTTAGCTTAACATACAGGATATGGCCTGTAGGTTCTCTTAAGTCATGTGCCCCAGCCCCCTAATCATTTTTATTGCCCTCTGCTGGACTCTCTCCAGTTTGTGCACATCCATTCTCATGTGGGTCCCAACCCCAAAAGTACTCACATTTCACCCCAATGGCTCCAAAATGTACATAGGGTGCTGCCATTGTCAAGACACTCCCGAGCTCTCCAGTGGAGCCTGCTGGCAGAGAACAAGGTGAAAATTAACCAGGACGTTGCTCAGTCAATTCCCTCTGCTCCCAGCAGGTGGTATCGGAAACCTCCAAGATCGCTCACTTCCCTTTCTCTCATCAGCTTCAGGCCCCAGGGTTACAAATGCACAAACCAGTTGAGATTCTCCCCTGGGCTCAGGGTGTGGGGCTGCTCTGAGGGGATGGACTTGCACATTTGGGATATTAGTGCAAAGATACAATTTCAATTTCTCATAGAGAAAACTGAGGGCATTGGGAAAAGTTTTCAACTAGCAATAATCACGCCTCAGATTAACCTCATTGGCTATGATACTGCCACTTCTTATTTAGTGAAAGGAAAGCTGCAGTGACAGCCTGGTTACTGAGATGCAAAACACTTTCCTCCTGGGAGAAACAAGAAGTTAGAATTAGAAATTTACATAGTTTGTTCCAGTGTTGGCACAGGTTTAATTTTGCTTCTGTGTAGGTTTGTTTCAGGCTGTGACTGTTTTGGTTTATTGGGTTGTTTTGTTTTTTTTAATTGGAATGGAGCTTTTAATTGACATTTGCTGGATTCGAATGACTGACCTGCAACACCAGTTTTGACATAGTTCTGCATATTTTATACAGATTTGGCCAGTATTCAAGGATGTGATTCCTTTATGGGAGGTTTTAGTGGTCAGGCTTATTTATTTTATGTTATTTGCTCATCCTGCTGTAGCACACCTTTTTGATAAAATGTTGAAATTATTAATTTATGGCATTTGTTAGTTTTTATTTTTAAAAACAAAGTTTTTCTTAATGTTTGGGTTTTAAATTAAGCATTGTTTTTTGTTTCAATTTTTCATTTAGGTTTTTGTTGTTGATGGGATCTTTAAGAACTTTGGATTTAAATAATATTTTTATCTCAAGGTTCCAAAGACTCAGACAAGGTTTTCATCTTGAGGCCAAAAGACCAAAAACATCAAGACACTTGATCATGTCCTTGGATAGACCAAGAGACTACTCACACTTGATCTGAGCTCATAGTATTAAAATTTGGACAGATTTAGATTATTAAAGTAAACCCTGTTTACTATTTTATTTTAATAAAGGTTGTATTGCTGTAAACCCTGGCCGGGGGGAGAGGAGATGAGCCTGGCCTTTAAGTGGGAAGGAGCAGAGGCATGGGAGGCATGGCCCCCCGTGAAGGGTGGGGCCAGATGATGGGGGTTACCGCCCCCTCAATTTTTTTTGTCTAGCCCATCTCAGTCCCCCACCAAACGAGAAGAGTCTGATGCCACCCCTGCTGGTCACTGGGTGTCACTGCTGCTCCATGGGAAACATGCTCTGTGCATTACCCAGATTGGTGGGAAACACACTCTGTGCATTACCGTGACCGGTCCCTGGGTGTCACTGCTCCTAGAAGGCAGACACACGCTGTGCATTACGCCACCTGGCCACTGGGTGTCACTGCTATATCAAGGGAAACACCTTCTGTGCATTACCCTCAATGAGCACGAGGTGTCACTGCTGCGCCAACGGAGACACCTTCTGTGCATTACCCTGATTGGCCACTGGGTGTCACTGCTGCGCCAAGGGAGACATAAGAACGGCCAGACTGGTTCAGACGCAAAGTCCATCTCGCCCAGTATCCTCCTGTCTCCTGCCAGCGGCCAGTGCCAGGGGCCCCAGAGGGAATGAGCAGAGCAGGGAATCATCAAGTGATCCATCCCCTGCCGCCCATTCCCAGCTTCTGGCAAACAGAGGCTACAGGCACCATCCCTGCCCACCCTGGCTAATAGCCACTGATGGACCTGTCCTCTGTTCATTTATCTAGTTCTTTTTTGAACCCTGTTATAGTCTTGGCCTTCACAACATCCTCTGGCAAGGAGTTCCACAGGTTAACTATGCAACTGCCCTGAGTTTACCCTCCCCCCACCCCGGGTTGTATATGGAAAAGAGGATGAGGCTGAGGAGAGCCATGATGTGTCTGTCACTGGCTGGTGCCTCAGTTTCCTCTAGGCAGCAGTGCTGCAGGCTCCTTTGGTCAGTTCCCACGCAGCTGTGTCGGGGGAAAGGGGAGTAGAGGCTCATGCCCCCCCCCAGCCCCACGCCCCTCCCCCAGCAGCTGGGGAATCCAGGCCACATTTAACCCTGGTAGCTGGGCCAGGATTAGCCTGGGCCAGGGTAGGGCTGGGGAGGAATTGCGGGGGGGGGGGGGCAGATGCACCCGCTGTGAGGGGAGATCCTCCCATTCCCTGCCAACCCCCCTCACTCCTTGCAGCACGGCGCCCCCTAGCACTTCTTCCTCTGTTGTGAGGGTGTCTGCTGCCTGCTTCTCCCTTAGCATCATCTCTCCCCACCCTGCGGCACTGGCATCGCCCGTCCTGTGCAAACAGGCAGGTCCTGGTGTGCCCCGTGACGCTGCCCTGCAATTGTGGGGGCAGCTGTTGGATGGAGCCATATTGAAATATGGGGGTGGGCAAGGCTGGGGACCAGGACTCCTGGGTTCTCCCATCAAATGTGGGAGGGGAGTCAGGGTTAGGAGGTAGAGTGGGGGAGGGGCAGGGCTGGGATCCAGGGCTCCTGCTTTTTCTGGTTTTCTCCATCTCCTGCAACTGCCTCGGTCCTTTCAGTGTGTTTCCTGTTCCAAATTCATTTGCTGACTTGTGCAACCCACCCCAGAGGTGGCTGCATCTCAGTGTTGGTTGAGGCATCCTTGGCTGCATCACCTCCTAACCGCGTCTCTCTCTCCCTGCAGGTGACCCTGCAGCACTTGGCAAACATCCGCAAGATCGTGGGGCGCTTTGAGCATTGGGCAGGCAGGGGCCAGGCGCCCAGCCCCCCCCCCAGAGAATGGGACCGAGCCCCCCCCTACTTTTTACAGGGATTAAAGAGGGGCAAAGGGGGGCAAATCAGAGGAGGGGGGTGGCCAGGGTCCGAGCAGGGGGTGGAAGTTGACTGGTCGGGGGGTCAAGCAGCTGGAGGCAGAGTTAGGAGAGGAGCTGAAGGGCAAAGTCAGGGAGGGGGGAAGGAGCCGGAGTTAAGCCCAGGGTGAGGCGCTGCCAGAGGGTTAAACCCCGGCACAGGCAGGGGCAGAGGGGTAACAGTTACCCCGGGGGGCTGAGACTCCAGTGTTTGCAAAAACAGGGTGGGGGGAGCAGAGGGGCTTTTCTATTTCCCCTCCCACAGGCAGCACCTCTCAGCATGGGCTTCCCAGGGCCGGGCTCTTAAAGGCACAGGCATCCCACTGCCTAGACACTGCAGCTCCTCTCTGATGTAACCTACTGAGGTGCTGCAGTAGGAGACTCAGTTCAGTGAAACCGGCATTTCCTATACGCCCCCCAGCCAGGGGGCTGTGCACCCCTCCCCCGAATTTCCCCAACACCCCCCAGTGGTCAGGTAGTTACATGCAGCGCTGCCAATGTTGTCATTGGTTGAAAATTTGAATGGAAATTGAAACGTTAACACACACTTTAAAAGCAGATACAACATATGAAAAATACTTGTATCTGAGAAAGTTTAATAGGTTTGAAAAGTCTGGACAAAGCCGGGTTTCCTCCCCCAGCTGTTGTGTTTGCTGACAGTGTCGGTGCATTGGCTTCGGCAATGTTGGCCAACCTCAGAATTTCAAATGATGATTTGGAAGCAAGGTGTGGATGACTCTCCCCTGACAGCTAGTGACAAGCCAGGGTTGGGGGAGGCTTTGGGACCAGACTGTATTTACATGAACTCACCTACTCTGCCGAGGTGTCCAGCAGACAGAGCTGGGCCGCCTCTGCTCTAGGTGCCCAGAGGAGGAGGGAAGGTGTGTGGGGCTCCAGCCTGGGGCTCTTCCTCCCTCCTGCCAAGCCCTGACTATCAATCCCAGCCCTGTCCCTCCTTTCTCGAAGCGCCATGTGGGCCCCAGGAAAAGTGTGGCAGGAAGCACCAAGGCCAAACTTGTGGGCATCAGGTGAAGCAGCAAGAATCCCAACCATCAGGGTAGCAAATTCTAGAGCCCCAACCCATTGTGGCCAACCCAGCCAGAGACCTGGTTCTAGGAGGGGTGAGTCACCCAGAAGGAAGGGACAGACTGGCTCTTGCACAGCTGGAGACAGGGAAGTTGAGCACTGGGAGCTCCAGGGCTTTACCACAAGACAACACAAGGTCCCACTGAGATTTGAACTCAGATTGCAGGATTCAGAGCCCTGAGTGCTGCCCATTACACCATGGGACCAGCTTGTGCTGCCTTCTCTGCACATCGGTGACCCTCATGGGGCTGGCTTGTGTAAGGGGGCTCTTGGCCCTTTACTAAAACTTAGTGTGTGTGTGTGTGTGGTGGTGGGGGGATTGTTTGGCTAGTTCCCAGCACCAAGAGAAGGGGGAAGGGCCAATGGGAAATCAGGACCCTGAGACTGACAGTCCCCAGGGGCAATGGGGAGAGGCCAAAGCTCCAAGTTAGCCACACTGACAGGCCAGGCAGTGTAATGAGGGAGTCACCAGGCCAGGGGGTCCCATCCTCCGTGGGAGCTGGAACTGCCTGGGCCAGAGTGGGGCGGAGCTAAGGAGAGAGCAGGAGCCCGAGAAGAGCCGGGGAGCAGAGCTGCACAGGTGTAGTGCCAGAAACTGCTCCCTGTAGGACTTTGCTACCTGTAGCAGTTACTGATACTGGGACAAAGCAACAATTAGTGTGGAATGCTGCTGCTGTTGTGAGTGTGTATGAGGGGAGGTGGGGGTCTGCTGCTGTCCGAACACACAAGACAGCATGCTGACACACTCTCAGCCCCCCAAACACACTGTCGCTCTACACACAACACACTCCCTGTCACACTCCAACCCTGTCCCCCATTTGAAAAGCATGTTGCAGCCACTTGCACACTGGGATAGCTACCACACTGCACTGCTCTCTGTGGCATTGCCAGAGCTGCTAATGTGGCCACTCCAGTGCGCTTGCAGCTGTCAGTGTGAACACACGGCAGCGGTTTCCCTGCTGTGGTTTAACTCCCAGTGCTCTACCTCTGCAAGTGTAGCCAAGCCCTAAATTTCCCAAACCAACCGAACTCAGTAACTGCCCTCCACCACCATGTGCAGTGAGTAGGAGCACCGTGGAGCACACACCGCACTTACTGGCTCAGCCTTGTGCATGGTGGGGTGGCCACCTCCCCATTGATGAGACCTGATCCCACCATCTCCATGGAGCTCCAGTCTGCCCTGCTGCCATCCCTGTCTGTGTTGTCTTCTCTAGCAGTTGACTGGAAGGTGAGCACTGGCCGCATGCCATGTAGCCGTGTTGTCTCGAAGGGCGAAAGCAGGAGGAATGATGCCTTCATAGCCCACCTAATATTCCATAACCTAGTTAAGGAAAATATTTCTCAATGAATTCTCAGTAAAAGATCAGTAGCAGCCAGTGTCCGCATCAGTCTACGAGCATTGGTATTTTCTTGAAATTTGTCAGACCAACCTATCTAACACCAAACACACATTTGAAGTTCTTCTTTTCACACCGTTGCTCATTCTCAGGTTCTGCTTTGTCTCCAGACAGATCCATTCTCTTTCAGGACAGCCTTGTTCTTTCTGTCTGTGTCACTCACTGAGGTGTCGGAGTAAACACTCCCCTTCCTTCTATTCTCAGACAAACACTAGTATTAAGTGTTTGCTACTGATGGGTCTAGAAAGCATTTGTCAAGTGGAAGATGCTGTTTCTGGGGGATTGCTCCCAAGATCCAGTACTTTGGGTTCAAACGTCTCCCAGCTTCCTTGGGGAACATAAGACCAAGGCTTTGTTGCAATATAGAAGAAGGAAGGAGTTTTGTCCACCCCAGATGGGACTTGAACCCACAATCTCTGGCTTAGGAAGCCAATGCCTTATCCATTAGGCCACTGGGGCCCTGGAGAGCAGGGGAAAGAAGGATGGAAATTCCCTCTCAGGGTTGCACATTCCTCACATTCACTCAGAAGCCAAATACCCATTTAATGGCCTTACAGAAACGTCTGCATCCCCTGGCAGCGAGGCACCTGGGCAGGTCGCTGACAGAGCTGAGCACCACCTTTCTTCCAGCCATCTTTAGAGAAGAACCCCACCCTAGAGTCACCCCTCCCTCCTTCAGCACCTCCACGGCTGTGGCTCTGAGTGGCAGTAGGATGATTAGGGGCGAATCCGGGGCTGGAAGGGGGGTGAGGTCGGCCTGTAAGGAGGAACCAGGTGGGGCAGACCCAGGGGGAGGCTGTGGGCTGCTGGTCGGTTGTTGGGATCCGAGCTCTAGATCAAAGCTGCACAGTGACCTGACCCCAGGGCTATAGGGCCAACATAGTGACCCCCTTACTGGTCTCCATGAACCCCAAACCATTGTCACTAAGGGCATTGAGGAGTCTCTGTCCATTAATAACTTCTGGGAGCTCCCCAGCAGGCTCCGGGCGTCAGCCACCTCCTGCCACACAGGTTAGACTCTTGGTGCTGTGCCAGCCGCCCCCTCGCTTGCAGGCCCAGTGTAAGAAGCAGGACGCCCGGTGCTGGCAGACGAGGGTTTTGATTAATCGACCTCTGTGTTATGGGCACAGGACGCTTCCACTCAGTAGCACAGCTGGGGGGGAGCAAGGGGAGCAGCTAAGGGCGCCGGGTTCCTCCGGTGGGGGTGTGGAGCAGCTGTTCATTTTCCTGTTCGCACTCCTCTGCGGTGTGAAAATCGGGGAGGGGAGGCAGAAGCCCCACTTCCCTCCCGAAATCACGCCCAGTGGGGGAAGCCAGGACAACGGGGGGGGGGACGACAAGTGGTGGCCAGACTCTCACCGCCAGGGTCTCGTCTACCTCAGGGTCCAGCTCAACCTCCTCCCCGCGCCACTGGCCCCCAGTCCCCTTCCACCACCAGGTCAACCCGGGCACTAGGGCAGGAACGGGGTGAGGCAGCAAGTCAAGCTGAGCAAGGCAGGCAAAAGCGAGTCTTGTCTTCATGGGCCGCTCCCAATGACGTCCTTTTTGTGTGCAACTGCTGCAAAAACATCCCAGGCAGAGAAGCAACAGGCCAAAATACTGCCACACAGCTGCCAAAGTAGCTCAGTTGGGAGAGCGTTAGAGTGAAGATCTAAAGGTCCCTGGTTCAATCCTGGGCTTTGGCAGACCCTTTCATCCCTCTTTGTGCAGGGGGGGCTTGTTTTCTGGGAGGGCAGCAGCACCTTTATCTGAGGCAAGTACCTGATTTTGAGCTCCCCAGCAGGATAACAGAGATCATGGGTGTCAAGGTTTCCTCCCCCACTCTGAACTTCAGGGTACAGATGTGGGGACCTGCATGGACCCTTCTAAGTTTAATTCCTAGCTTAGATCTGGTAACACTGCCACCAGCCAGAGATCAGTGTCTGGCACACTTTCTGTTTCCCCAAAACCTTCCCTGGGGAACACAGATCCAAACTCCTTGGATCTTAAAACAAGGAGAAATTAACCATCCCCCCTCCTTTTTCCCCCATCAATCCTTGCTGCTTCACCTGATGCCCACAAGTTTGGCCCTGGTGCTTCCTGCCACACTTTTCCTGGGTCCCACATGGCGCTTGAAGAAAGGAGGGTCAGGGCCGGGATTGATAGTCAGGGCTTGGCAGGAGGGAAGAAGATTCCCAGGCTGGAGCCCCACACACCTTCCCTCCTCCTCTGGGCACCTAGAGCAGAGGCGGCCCAGCTCTGTCTTCTGGACACCTCGGCAGAGTAGGTGAGTTCATGTAAATACAGTCTGGTCCCAAAGCCTCCCCCAACCCTGGCTAGTCACTGGCTGTCAGGGGAGAGTCATTCACACCTTGCTTCCAAATCATCATTTGAAATTCTGAGGTTGGCCAACATTGCCGAAGCCAATGCACCAACATTGTCAGCAAACAGAACAGCTGGGTGAGGAAACCCGGCTTTGTCCAGACTTTTCAAACCTATTTTACTTTCTCAGGTACAAGTATTTTCCATACATTGGAGCTGCTTTTAAAGTGTGTGTTAACGTTTCAATTTCCATTCAGATTTGCAGCCAGTGACAACATTGGCAGCGCTGCATGTAACTACCTGACCACTGGGGGGGGTGTTGAGGAAATTTGGGGAAGTGGGTGCACAGCCCCCTGGCTGGGGGGCATATAGGGAATGCCCAGTTTCACTGAACTGAGTCTCCTACTCCAGCACCTCAGTAGGTTACATCAGAGAGGAGCTGCAGTGTCAAGGCAGTGGGATGCCTGTGCCTTTAAGAGCCCAGCCCTGGGAAGCCCATGCTGAGAGGTGCTGCCTGTGGGAGGGGAAATAGAAAAGCCCCTCTGCTCCCCTCACCCTGTTTTTGCAAACACTGGAGTCTCAGCCCCCCGGGGTAACTGTTACCCCTCTGCCCTGTCTGTGCCGGGGTTTAACCCTCTGACAGCGCCTCCCCCTTGGCTGAACTCTGGCTCCTCCCCCCCTCCCTGACTTTGCCCTTCAGCCCCTGGAAGGGAATGGGAAGATCTCCCCTCAAAGCAGGTGCATCTGTCTCCCCCCCCCCAATTCCTCCCCAACCCTTTCCCGGCCCAGCTACCAGGGTTAAATGTGGCCTGGATTCCCCATCTGCTGGGGGAGGGGCGTGGGGCTGGGAAGCATGAGCCTCTAGTCCCCCTTCCCCCGACACAGCTGCATGGGAACTGACCAAAGGAGCCTGCAGCACTGCTGCCTAGAGGAAACTGAGGCACCAGCTAGTGACAGACACATCATGGCTCTCCTCATCTGCATCCTCTTTTCCATATACAACCTGGGGTGGGGGGAGGGTAAACTCAGGGCAGTTGCATAGTTAACCTGTGGAACTCCTTGCCAGAGGATGTTGTGAAGGCCAAGACTATAACAGGGTTCAAAAAAAGAACTAGATAAATGAACAGAGGACAGGTCCATCAAGGGCTATTAGCCAGGGTGGGCAGGGATGGTGCCTGTAGCCTCTGTTTGCCAGAAGCTGGGAATGGGCGGCAGGGGATGGATCACTTGATGATTCCCTGCTCTGCTCATTCCCTCTGGGGCCCCTGGCACTGGCCGCTGGCAGAAGACAGGAGGATACTGGGCTAGATGGACTTTGCGTCTGACCCAGTCTGGGCGTTCTTATGTCTCCCTTGGCGCAGCAGTGACACCCAGTGAGCAGTCAGAGTAATGCACAGAAGGTTTTTCCCTTGATACAGCAGCGACACCCAGTGACCAGCAGGGGTGGCATCAGGCTCTTCTCGTTTGCTGGGGGACTGAGGTGGGCTAGACAAAAAAAATTGGGGGGCTGTGCCCCCCATCACCTGGCCCCACCCCTCACGGGGGCCATGCCTCCCATGCCTCTGCTCCTTCTCAGTTAAAGGCCAGGCTTATCTCCTCTTTCCCCGGCCAGGGTTTAGAGCAATACAACCTTTATTAAAATAAAATAGTAAACAGGGTTTACTTTAAATAATCTAAATCTGTCCAAATTTTAGTATTAAATCCAAAGTTCTTAAAGATCCCATCAATAACCAAAGCCAAAATAAAAAATTGAAACCAAAAACAATGCTGAATTTAAAACCCAAACACTAAGAAAAACTTTGTTTTTAAAAATAAAAACTAACAAATACCATAAATTAATAATTTCATCAAAAAGGTGTGCTACAGCAGGATGATAAAATAACATAAATAAGCCTGACCACTAAAACCTCCTATAAAGGAATCGAATCCTTGAATACTGGCCAAATCTGTATAAAATATGCAGAACAATGTCAAAACTGGTGTTGCAGGTCAGCCATTCGAATCCAGCAAATGTCAATTAAAAGCTCCAGTCCAACTTAAAAAAAACAAAACAACCCAATAAACCCAAAGAGTCACAGCCTGAAACAAACCTACACAGAAGCAAAATTAAACCTGTGCCAACATTGGAACAAATGATGTAAATTTCTAATTCTAACTTCTTGTTTCTCCCAGGAGGAAAGTGTTTTGCATCCCAGTAACCAGGCTGTGACTGCAGCTTTCCTTATACTAAATAAGATTTTTACCAAATATAAATGGTTCTCAGATTTCTCTATGAAAAATTGAAATTGTATCTTTGCACTAATATCCCAAGTGTGCAAGTCCATCCCCTCATGGCAGCCCCACACCCTGAGTCCAGGGGAGACTCCTGACTGGTTTCTGCATTTGTAACCCTGGGGCATGAAGCTGATGAGAGAAAGGGAAGTGAGCCATCTTGGAGCTTTCCGATAACACCTGCTGAGAGCAGAGGGAATTGACTGAGCTACGTCCTGGCTAATTTTCACCTTGTTCTCTGCCAGCAGGTTCAAGGGCGACTTGACCATGGCAGCACCCTATGTACATTTTGGAGCCATTGGGGTGAAATGTGAGTACTTTTGGGGTTGGGACCCACATGAGAAGGGATGTGACAAACTGGAGAGAGTCCAGCAGAGGGCAATCAAAATGATTAGGGGGTTGGGGCACATAACTTACAAGGACCTACAGGCCATATCCTGTATCTTAAGCTAAGGCAAAGTGAGCCTCTCTATAGTGTGACCTTTTACTCAGAAAGGAAAATTGACCTTTAACTTGTTACTTAAATAGAGAAGTACCCACGCCTGTCTAAGACCTTTACCTAGACCAGTCGACAATGGAGAATGGCATAAGGGGTTTTTTTTCAGTGTTGTACCCACAGAATTAACAGGTACACCACAAGGGAACTTATGTGCATATGTACATGTCATCAACACGCACAAACATACTAGCCTATGAAGTAAGCGTACCCTAATGTTTTGTGGGTAAGGAATGAAATTTGGGCATAGAAGGAAGGATTTCCGGCGCTTGTGCCCTATAAAAGAGGTAACCCACCTCGCTAGAGCACATCGCTCTGTCATTCTGACTTACTTCCTCCACTCTCTATCTACTATCAGTAGGCTGTACTTGTTCTTAAACTTTAAGTTTCAAAGTAACTCGGCTAAGCTCGGTTTCCCTAACTTTTTATTCTTTGTTTATTAGGATTTGATTTTAAGTTTAACCTAGTCAAGTAAACCCTAAGTAACATTAGCTTTTTCAAAGCACTGCATCTTTCACTCAAGAATTGAAAACCTGAACTGCAAGGCTGGTCCTGTGTCTCTTACCACCAGGTTATCAAGGAAGGGTGTGAGTATATTAACCAAACCTTTGTTGCATATAATGCCATATGTATCTTTTGAATAGCAGTAATGCAACTGTAACTTTATAACTCAATTACATTAAATTAAATGTAAGCTAATAAATTACATTTTCATCATATTTTCCAAATTAATAAATCAGGCTACATGGGACAGAGAGTTGGAGTGCAGGGGGATGAGAGCACTGGCTAGGGGGTGCAGGCTTTGGGGTGGGGTTGGAATGAGAGGTTCAGGGGGCAGTAGAGTGTTCAACGTTAGGGTAGAGAATTGGGCTGTGAGGGCTCTGGAACAAGGCCAGGAAAAAGAGAATTGAGGCACGCAGGGCCGTCCTTAGGATTTATGGTGTCCTAGGTGAGATTATTAAACTGGTGCCCCTGTGCCTGTTCTGCTCTTAGCAACAGAAATATAAGCATACAGTATTGGAAAACTTGCCACATTCACGGTATTAAAACCAGTTTAACTTAATGAAGCAATCTGTAATGCTGATGCACTAGCACTGAAGAAGTAGCACTATAGAAAAAATTCTGATTTGACAGAATGATGCAAATAATATAATTCTTTTAATTTGTCAAAATTGTATTGGAAATTTATATGAAGAGGTATTGAAACAAAGATTTGTTTTTAATTAAAAGCAATCTTTCTGGCTTTTTTGGCTGCAAAATCAGTTTAATAAGCTGGGTTTCCAAACAGTGGGAAAATATAACCCTAGTTTTATTGCTAGGTAAAGCACAAAGTGACCAAAATGAAGTCAGCACAGAATCATCTCATCTAGATTAAGGTAGCACAGAAATGTTACAGAAGTCCTATTGTGCCTTATTTTGTTTGGAAAGACATTAGCAATAGCAGCACATTCATATGATAAAATACATGATAAATCACTGCCTCTAAAGTTCCATCAAAAACTGACATTTTCACAGCTCTAGCATGAGCTGCTGTACAGATTCTTCACAAGGAAGTGTCCGTGGCCTTTTTAACTCATATTAACTATGTATTTACTTTATGAAAGTTGGAGAAAACATTGTGAAAACGTAAAACATTGGCTGCCCAACTTCTGGGCTGGCAAAAGCTATACTGACTCACAGGAAAAAAAAAAAGCAGGAGAATCTTAGTACAACATATGGTCAGTCTATACCAGGGGTCGGCAACCTTTCAGAAGTGGTGTGCCAAGTTCACTGTAATTTAGGGTTTCCTTTAACGTTTGTAGAAGGTCTCTCTCTATGTGTATATTATATAAATAAACTATTGTTATTATCTGAGGTCCTACTCAGGCCACTGCCAGCTGAGTAAATGAAACCCCAGACCGGGTGCAGGCTGAGCGGGGCTGGTGGCTGGAACCCTAGACAAGGATCCCAGGCCCTGCTCAGCCCTCTGCTGGTCTGGGGTTCTGACCACCAACTCCTGCCAGCCAGGATCCCGGCCGCCAACCCCCCTCAGCCCGCTACCAGCCTGGGATTCTGCTCACCCAGGCTGGCAGGAGGCAGAGTGGGGCCGGGGGCTGGGCTCCTGACTGGCAAGGGGCCGGCAGCCGGAACCCCAGAGTAGCAGTAGGCTGAGTGCTGCCGGCACCCCAGACTGGCAGCAGACTGAGCCACTCAACCCTCCACCGGCCCTGCTCAGCCCACCTCCAGCCCACTCGGCCCGCTGCCGGCTGAGTGAATGGAACCCCAGGCTGACAGCAGGTTGAGTGGTTCAGCCGGCCTGCTCAGCCCGCTGCCAGCCTGGGGTTCCCTGGGTGTCCCCAGGCCAGCAGCAGGTGCTGAGAGGGGCCGACGGCCGGTATCCCAGCTGGCAATAGGGCAGCAGCCGGAACCCCAGAGCAGTGATGGGCTGAGCCACTCAGCCTGCCGCTGCGTACCATCAAAAATCAGCTCACCTGCCACCTTTGGCACGTGTGCCGTAGGTTGCCGACCCCTGCTTTATACGCTAGTAAGGAGATGAGCATATTACAGTTGTTGGAGGGCTCTTATCAGGAGTAACAGGCTATAGGAAAGTCAGTCAACATTTTTTGTTTCTCTGATGAAAACTGGCCTACTCCCTGCCTCAAACCAAACCTGTCACTAATAATTGTCAACAACTTAATTTTCTGTTTTTGGCTAAGAGATTGACTTTTTTTTTTTAAATATTGAAATTGGATTCAGGATTGTTAGCAAGAATTTTTGGCAAACAAAGTTGTTAAATGACAATCTAAATGGCAACACAGTACTGCTTTCATACTGCTGGTCCAACAGCTGCAGTAGACCCCAAAATCCACCTCTTGGGGTGCAGAGTGGCAACAGCAGCAGCAAACCCTCAGGTCCAATCACACGCCAATGGGCACCACCACCAGCCTTACGGACCATAGTGAAGTTAGCACAGCATCTGATCTCAGGGACAGGTCACCCATGGAGCCACAGCAGCTCATCCTGCCCTGTACAGCTCCCCCCGGATGAGGTGGATCGGTGGCAGCTGCCAGCCTGGGGGAGACACGCTCCCCAGCTAGGTTGACCAGATCCAGATGTCCTGATTTTATAGGGCCAGTCCCGATATTTGGGGCTTTGTCTTATATAGGCACCAATTACCCCCACCAGAGTGACCAGACAGCAAGTGTGAAAAATCAGGACAGGGGGTGGGGGTGGGGGGTAAAAGGAGCCTATATAAGAAAAAGACCCCAAAATTGGGACTGGCCCTATAAAATAGGGATATCTGCTCACCCTATCCCAACCCCCTGTCCTGAGTTTTCACACATCTGGCTAACCCCAGCCCAGCCCCCTGTGACATTCCAATCCTGGCTCACTGCCCAGGAAGTGAGTTACTTTCACTTTCATTCCTCAGCAGGCAGCCAGCCAGCCTCCTCCCCCACACCTACCCCCCAGCACCTCACCCAACCCAGCCCTGACGGAGGGGCGGGAGGAGAGAGAGAGGGATCCTCCTGAGGAGGAGGGAGAAAGGAGGGGGTGCTCCATGGGGCAGGGTGGGAGAAGAATGGATGTTATGGGGGACAACAGAGGATACTGGTTCCAGAGCCGCAGGGCCTGCCTCACCTCACCTCAGCCGGGGGAAAGAGTCACACTCACAGGTGAGCTCCCTCCCCAACCCCTCCCCTTCCCAGAGACCCCAGCAGCCAATCCCCTCCCTCAGACTGTGCTGCATTCGGTTCTCTCTAGGACCCAGCAGCCTGCTCTTACATGCTCCACTGCTTCCCGTCTGTCCAGGCTCCCAGCAGAGCAGTGCCCCCAGACCTAGTGGTGCCCTAGGCAGCTGGCTATGGGTAAGGACGCCCCTGGACACATAAGAGAGAGATCAGGCTAGAGCAGAAAATGGTTAGGGGTGGAGAATTTGAAATGTAAGGAGAAGAAAAATCTTTCTTCTGCTCCCTCTCATCAGAGCATCTAAAAACCAGGTGAGAAATACCTCTCCCCCACTGCAACATCAACTCTGGTGGGCTTGGGCTGAGGAAGGAACTTCTCTCCCCAGCAGCTCCAGCTCACCTGGGCTGGGCCATGGACATCTGCCCCCACAGATCTGGTACGCCTGGCCTGGGACAGGAGGGGCTCCTCTCCTCTCCATTGGGGACATGGCGGGATGAGAGATGTGACAGGGCTTTACGGGAAATCATTATTTGCCTGATTCATGTGCCAGTCCTAGTCCTTGCTGACCAAACAAACAGTATCCTGCATGCTGATGCCAGTTTGGAGGGTCTGGGAGCACTCTCCTACCAGGAAGTGGAAGGTAAATGTAAATCTGTGGCCTTTGCCAGCTGAGGACTGTCTGATAGCGAAACTCACTATCCCATCCACCAGCTGCAGTTCTTGGCCTTGAAATGGGCCATCATTGAGAAATTTCGAGACTACTTGTCTGGTGCTCAGTTTCAGGTATGCACAGAGAACAATCCACTGACTTATGTGTTAAGAAGGGCTAAGATGGATTCTACAGGGCAGAGATGGGTGGCTACTTTTGGTAGCCATAACTTCAGCATTCAATACCAATGAGCTGGTATAATAGGGAGTGTGATTTATCAGGACCACCAACTCTTGGCTGTGGGGAGGATGTAAGCAGGGTCAGAATGAACTCTACCCTGCCATCTGTTGGTGATGTGTTGTAAAGGCTTTTCGTTGCTGATGTGCATGGTCACACCCACCCCACATTGCATGATGGGGGTGCTTGTCCAAATGGTGATTTTGGCTGCTGTGGGATCCCCAAACACTTTCTTAATAGGGCAGGAGTAATAAAGTGTAGTAATCCTGGTCATATGAATCAAAAACAGTAGAACGGTACTTAGCAGTTCATGTTTCGGGACTCACCTGAACCTACATAAAAATCGTTAGACAAGGGACATGGGTTCCAAAGAATAGCAATTTAAAAGAGATTGAAAATATATGTGTTTAACATCCTGAGATTCTGCTGAACTCTCAAAATACACATTTTATGGTTTTCTTCTCTCTTTAGTTGAAAAATAGAATTAATTATTATTCCACTACTAATAGTGTGTTAAAGCATACACTTAAAAATCTTAGACAGCTAAGTGAAAAATTGAGATATACTGAAGAAAGTGGATTGTGATGCTATTTAAAAGCTTAAGTTCATAGGAATACAGTTTGGAATGAGAACCTGGCAGAAAAGTTTTGCTGGAAGAGTTAGCAGAGCGAGATTGTTAGTCACAGGTCAGTGGGTGGGTTTATGCAAATCCTGGACTCTTGGACGGGGGCAGGGGGGGCCACACGACTTCTGTGGCACATGCAGCACCTCTGCAACTAACGTTTGCTACCTCACTCCCTAACAACA
The DNA here is from genome assembly GCF_016161935.1 of Mauremys reevesii. NCBI lineage: Eukaryota > Metazoa > Chordata > Testudines > Geoemydidae > Mauremys > Mauremys reevesii. Next base: position 50,551,087 of record NC_052634.1, read on the forward strand.
CACCTTTTACCTCTCAGGGCCAAAATACACCGTGAAAGAGATCTAACGGCATAAGCTAAGGGTGAGCAACTGCAGCACTAACAACAATTTGAAGAGATTCAAAACCGCCTCTGCCTCTGTTTTTCCACACCAGGGATAGCAGAAAGAACATCAGCAGCACCTGCAAGACACCAACAAACATCCATTTCTACCTCCCAACATAAGCTGCTGTTAGGAACCCCTACCCCTTAATGGTGAGTACTTTTCAGGCGAGGGTGACGCTCTCAGGCCTCAAATGCCAGGTACAGTTACTCTGTCCTTGATCCAAAATCAACAGGAAAATACACTGGATTACTCCTGCCCCAATAACAAAGAGACTGGGGATCCCGCAGCAGCTGAAATGACCGTTTGGACAAGCACTCCCATCATGCAATCCGGGGTGGGTGTTACCATGCAAATGACATCAGCCCCAAAAGGCCTTGACGACAGATCACCAACAGATGGCAGGGTTGACTTCATACTGACCCTGCTTCAACTAGATTGTGGCAAAGATTCCCAAACACCGAACGTTAAAACTCACCTAACGCGGGTCAATCCATCCTCATCGTCGTAACCGCTTGTTATACTCCACACCCGAACGTAGCCCTCATATGGACAACATACCCTCCTAACTCAGTGGCTGTACGTTAACCTTTTACCCCCAGTCAGGGCTATTGCAGATTATGTATTCCTTACGCCAACCCATTTTAAACCTAACTTTGCACCTTGGGTAAGCTGTACGTTGTTCCTGAGCACCAGAAACTTCTATGCCGAAACTCTGTCCCGTACACTTTTTTTTTCTTTGAACTTCATCTTAATAAAATGCTGACTTTTGTTCGAGATCCCGGCTCCTCTTCCTTTGCAAGGCGTGTGCGTTCGCTCCGCGTTTTACTCTGCTAATACGGCGGGGGGCGATTGAGCCAGAGGTGCTTGCCTGCTGCAGACACGGATCCAAGGCTGAACCTCGTCCCCCACAAGCGTAACTGAAAACAGTTTAAGAAGTGCTCCCGTCTCTGGCACTCAGCTACCCAGCTCCCAATGGGGTCCAAACCCCAAATAGATGCTTTTTACCCTGTAGAAGCTAGCTGTAAAATCCTGTGACCAGGGCAGCTGCCTAGTAGCCTGCGCATCTGCCTGCCAGAGCGAGGGCGTGTAAGGCACTAATCCGGATAGTGGCAGCTAGGTGGCAGGGGGAGAGCATGAAGAAGCAGCAGAGTGGCGCAGCGGGAGCGTGCTGGGCCCATAACCCAGAGGTCGATTGATCGAAACCATCCTCTGCTACGTGTGCGCTTGTTTCTTTTCCCTCTGGGCCTTCAAGCGAGCCGGTGACCAGCAGAGCCCCAAGAGCCTAGGCCATGAGGCAAGAGGTGGCTGAGGCGAAGTGGCGGCCTGCCAGGGAGCTCCCTGGCACCTCTGGCTGCCTGGGCTGAAGGCAAGAGGCAGGCCTGGGCGTGGCCAGGGCCTCCTGTCCAGGAATGAGGCTGCAGTGCTTCCTGGTCCCCTTTTCCCACCCACACCGGCAGGCGGCTGCTGCGGGAGAACACGAGGGAGGCTCTGGGGGCGCTAGGCAGCGCTGTGTGTGTGGCTGTCAGGGGAAAGAGCCGAGGCTCCCGACTCGACCTGCCATTGACTCGCGTGGCTCTGCGCGCTGTCAGCTGGGGCGGGGCGGGCCAGGCCGCGGACGTGACTCAGGCTTGGGCCGCATGGCCGTGCTTTCCTGACGAGGCATGAGGCAGGCCAAGAGCTTTGCACAGCGTACAGGGAAGTGGGAGGGAGGTGTCTTTGAGCCGGCCTGTCTCCTCCGCTTCTCCCTTGCCGCTTGGGCGGAGGCGGGAAGGGAGCGAAATGTTCCCGGCTGAAAGTTTTTGTGCTCGGTTTTGAGGATTAAGCCTGAGCCTCCGGCACGGCTGCTGGCAGATGGGTTTCTGAATGGCATCCAGCCTGCTCTTTGGACCACCAGCTGAAAGCACTGAGGCCAAGAGGCAGCAAAATGGGACCTTTGAGGCTCCCCCCACAGGCCTCGGGGAAGCAAGGAAGTAGCACGGGCTTAGCGTCGTCCCTGGGTGGGCTTGAACCACCATCCTTTCGGTTAACAGCCGAACGCTGACCCATTGCGCCACAGAGACATGGAGGGGTAAGGCTGTATTGAGCACAAAAGCCGGGCATCAGCTCAGGGTACGGTATAGCACATGCATGCAGTGGTTAGCCAAGCAACAGCAAGGAACTGGACTGCTATGGAAGGAAAGTTCTGTGGGAAGGAACCGAAAAGAGCACCGGGGCTGTGGTACAGCGCTCGCATTCACTTTCTTTGGCCTGTTTTGCTGGAAAAGTTAGCAGAGCAAGATTGTTAGTCACAGGTCAGTGGGTGGGTTTATGCAAATCCTGGACACTTGGACGGGGGCAGGGGGGGCCACACGACTTCCCTCTGCAACTAACATTTGCTTCCTGACTCCCTAACAACACACCTTTTACCTCTCAGGGCCAAAATACACCGTGAAAGAGATCTAACGGCATAAGCTTAGGATGAGCAACTGCAGCACTAACAACAATTTGAAGAGATTCAAAACTGCCTCTGCCTCTGTCTTTCCACACCAGGAACAGCAGAAAGAACATCAGCAGCACCTGCAAGACACCAACAAACATCCATTTCAACCTCCCAACATGCACTGCCGTTAGGAACCCCTACCCCTTAATGGTGAGCACTTTTCAGGCGAGGGTGACGCTCTCAGGCCTCAAATGCCAGGTACAGTTACTCTGTCCTTGATCCAAAATCAACAGGAAAATACACTGGATTACTCCTGCCCCAATAACAAAGAGACTGGGGATCCCGCAGCAGCCGAAATGACCGTTTGGACAAGCACTCCCATCATGCAATCCGGGGTGGGTGTTACCATGCAAATGACATCAGCCCCAAAAGGCCTTGATGACAGATCACCAACAGGTGGCAGGGTTGACTTCATACTGACCCTGCTTCAACTAGATTGTGGCAAAGATTCCCAAACACCGAACGTTAAAACTCACCTAACGCGGGTCAATCCATCCTCATCGTCGTAACCGCTTGTTATACTCCACACCCAAACGTAGCCCTCATATGGACAACATACCCTCCTAACTCAGTGGCTGTACGTTAACCTTTTACCCCCAGTCAGGGCTATTGCAGATTATGTATTCCTTACGCCAACCCATTTTAAACCGAACTTTGCACCCCTTGGGTAAGCTGTACGTTGTTCCCTGAGCACCAGAAACTTCTATGCCAAAACTCTGTCCCGTACACTTTTTTTTCTTTGAACTTCATCTTAATAAAATGCTGACTTTTGTTCGAGATCCCGGCTCCTCTTCCTTTGCAAGGCGTGTGCGTTCGCCTCCGCGTTTTACTCTGCTAATACGGCGGGGCGATTGAGCCAGAGGTGCTTGCCTGCTGCAGACACGGATCCAAGGCTGAACCTCGTCCCCCACAAGCGTAACTGAAAACAGTTTAAGAAGTGCTCCCGTCTCTGGCACTCAGCTACCCAGCTCCCAATGGGGTCCAAACCCCAAAGAGATCCTTTTTACCCTGTAGAAGCTAGCTGTAAAATCCTGTGACCAGGGCAGCTGCCTAGTAGCCTGCGCATCTGCCTGCCAGAGTGAGGGTGTGTAAGGCACTAATCCGGATAGTGGCAGCTAGGTGGCAGGGGGAAAAGCATAAAGAAGCAGCAGAGTGGTGCAGCGGGGCGTGCTGGGCCCATAACCCAGAGGTCGATGGATCGAAGCCATCCTCTGCTACGTGTGTGCTTGTTTCTTTTCCCTCTGGGCCTTCAAGCCAGCGGGTGACCAGCAGAGCCCCAAGAGCCTAGGCCATGAGGCAAGAGGTGGCTGAGGCGAAGTGGCGGCCTGCCAGGAGCTCCTGGCACCTCTGGCTGCCTGGGCTGAAGGCCAGAGGCCGGCCTGGGCGTGGCCAGGGCCTCCTGTCCCGGACTGAGGCTGCAGTGCTGCCTGGTCCCCTTTTCCCACCCACACCGGCAGGCGGCTGCTGCGGGAGAACACGAGGGAGGCTCTGGGGGCGCTAGGCAGCGCTGTGTGTGTGGCTGTCAGGGGAAAGAGCCGAGGCTCCCGACTTGACCTGCCATTGACTCGCGTGGCTCTGCGCGCCGTCAGCCGGGGCGGGGCGGGCCAGGCCGCGGACGTGACTCAGGCTTGGGCCGCATGGCCGTGCTTTCCTGACGAGGCATGAGGCAGGCCAAGAGCTTTGCACAGCGTACAGGGAAGTGGGAGGGAGGCGTCTTTGAGCCGGCCTGTCTCCTCCGCTTCTCCCTTGCCGCTTGGGCGGAGGCGGGAAGGGAGCGAAATGTTCCCGGCTGAAAGTTTTTGTGCTCGGCTTTGAGGATTAAGCCTGAGCCTCCGGCACGGCTGCTGGCAGATGGGTTTCTGAATGGCATCCAGCCCGCTCTTTGGACCACCAGCTGAAAGCACTGAGGCCAAGAGGCAGCAAAATGGGACCTTTGAGGCTCCCCCCACAGGCCTCAGGGAAGCAAGGAAGTAGCACGGGCTTAGCGTCGTCCCTGGGTGGGCTTGAACCACCATCCTTTCAGTTAACAGCCGAACACGCTGACCCATTGCGCCACAGAGGGGCAAGGCTGTATTGAGCACAAAAGCCGGGCATCAGCTCAGGGTACGGTATAGCACATGCATGCAGTGGTTAGCCAAGCAACAGCAAGGAACTGGACTGGTATGGAGCGAAAGTTCTGTGGGAAGGAACCGAAAAGAGCACCGGGGCTGTGGTACAGCGCTCGCATACACTTTCTTTGGCCTGTTTTGCTGGAAAAGTTAGCAGAGCGAGATTGTTAGTCACCGGTAAGTGGGTGGGTTTATGGAAATCCTGGACTCTGGGACCAGAGCGGGGGGGGGGGGTGAACAACTTTTGTGGCACACGCACCATCTCTGCAACCAACATTTGCTACCTCACTCCATAACACTACCCCCAGAGCAGCCTTTTACCTCTCAGGGCCAAAATATACCATGAAAGAGATCACATGGCATAAGCTTAGGGCAAGTGATTTTAACACTGCAGCACTAACAACAATTCTAAAAAAATTTAAATTTGCCTCTGTCTTTCCACACCTGGAATAGCAAATGTAAGAACAAAACATACATCCCTTTCTATCTCCCACAACTTTTTTCCGTTTGGAACCCAGACCCCTTAATGGTGAGTACTTTTCAGGCGAGGGTTAAGTTCTCAGGCCTCAAATGCCAGGTACAGTTACTCTGTCCTTGATGCAAACTAAACAGGAAAATACACTTGATTACCCCTGCTTCCTCTCCCACAATGCTCTGCTCGCACACATGCTCACGTGCCTCTGGCCCTCCAGTCAGGCCCCTCCCGCTGCCTGCCTGCTTGGCCCGGTGCACTCCCCTGGCCAGCCCGGGCTCTTCGGCGCTGAGAGCCCGGCTGCCAGCCCCACCAGGGGCCCTTGCCGAAGAGCCGCCTGGTCCCTGCTGGGGCCTCTGCTGGGCCCGCTGTCCGCGGCAGGCGGGCGGGTGTCTGCGTCGGGGCTGCAGCCCAGCTCAGAAAAGGAGGGGGCCAGACAAAGCTGGAACCTGATTTCAAGAACACTTCAGTGATGCCCGAGAGTCCTAGCCAGGTCCAGTCCCAGGAATGATCAAACCTGAGATTTAAATCAGTTCAATTAAATGCTCTGCCGGTGCCCCTGACTCCCTGCCCGCAGCCCCTTCTATCCCAGCCCTGAGCTACCAGTCAGCACTCTGCCTGTGCCTCTCACTCCCAGACCACAGCTCTGGCTTGTCGCTGGGGCGCTGGGCAATGCGGTGGAAGTGCGCTATACACAGCCAGTCCGGATTCTGCGGGAGTTTCCTTTCTCTGAGCAGGCTGTCTGCAGGGCAAGAAGCTTATGAAGCTTCAACCTTCCTAGGTCTGACCCTTGAGCATTCAGTATCCCTGTCCCACCAGCCGCATCCTGCTGTGCGACTGCACATGGCTAAGCAAAGAGAATGAACCCCAAATCCCCCCTGTGCTTTGGGAGCCAGGTTTGCTGTGGGAATTCTGTAGTTCAGATGACTTCACACCTGGGCATTGTGATTCTCTGGCATTAGGGCATTACTGTGCTGATGGCTGAGTGATTAAGGCGTTGGAGTCGAAATCCAATAGGGTTCCCCTGTGCAGGTTGGAATCTTGCTCACAACGAGGCCTGTGTTTTAGCCAGTCCCTCACCCGGGCGATACCTCTGTACAACCCCCTGAGATACTCTCAATTCTCTTCCCACCCCAAGTAAATCCTGTTCTGTTCCTTTCATAGAGATCCCTGGGACACCACCTCACACTGTGTCCCTGAGGGGTCCGGCAAACTCTCAGCACCTGAACCGTCTGCTACTCACCTGGTGCCCTATAGATCAGCCATAGCCCTGGTTCTGCTCCTCTCTCTAGAGTGCGAAAGGAGCCAAGTCAGTGACTCCATGGGAGCCATTTCCCCACAGGAAGTGCATTGAGTGCCCCTGTGGTGCTGGGGGGCTGGTGCTGCTGCTGCCTGTGGGGCTGGCAGGGGGGCTGATGTCTGCACAGACTCTCAGCTGCCAGGCTGGAGGGGGCACTTGGGACCTTACCAGACTGGCTCAGTGAAGACGGGGGGTTGACAGAGCAATACAGACGCTCTCCAGAGCACGGAGCAGCAGCCGCCCATGCAGCCAGGCAATGAGCATTTCCCACAGCCTGGAGCTGAGGGGGAGGCGGCAGCTGCTGTTCCAGCTCCTCGGGGACAGGCCCTGTCAGCCAACAGCCACTTCTTACTCCCCACAGCTAAGGGCGCCGGGTTCCTCCGGTGGGGGTGTGGAGCAGCTGTTCGTTTTCCTGTTCGCACTCCTCTGCGGTGTGAAAACCGGGGAAGGGAGGCAGAAGCCCCACTTCCCTCTCGAAATGACACCCAGTGGGGGAAGCCAGGACAACAGGTGGGGCAGCAAGTGGTGGCCAGACTCTTGCTGCCAGGGTCTAGTCTAGCTCTGGGTCCAGCTCAACTTCCTCCCCGCACCACTGGCCCCCAGTCCCCTTCCACCACCAGGTCAACCCGGGCACTAGGGCAGGAACCGGGTGAGGCAGCAAGTCAAGTCAAGCTGAGCAAGGCAGGCAAAAGCGAGTCTTGTCTTCATGGGCCACTCACAATGACGTCCTTTTTGTGTGCAACTGCTGCAAAAAACTCCCAGAAAGAGAAGCAACAGGCCAAAATACTGCTTTACAGCTGCCAAAGTAGCTCAGTTAGGAGCATATTGGACTGAAGATCTAAAGGCTGTTTGTTCGATCCCAGACTTTGGCAGGCTCTTTCATCCCTTTTTGTACAGTGGTGGTTTGTCTTCTGGGAGCATGAAAAGTCCTCTGTGCAGCTGAGCAAGGGCAGTGCCCTGGAAGGGGCATCTGTGAAAATGGCCATTTGGAAGGTGGCAGGGATTTGGGGGCCCAGGAGGAGGCACTTGATGTTCATTGCCTTGGAGCAGCTGGGCTTGGCCACGGTGGGTGTTCAGGAAATGCACATTAACAAGTCTAGGGTAGCTAGATGAGCAGAGGGTGATTGGTGGAAGGGCCCATCTCTGGTCCTCCAGGCCAGTGAAGAATGATGGGGCTGGAGTCTTGTTCTTCACATTCATGGTGCGAGTACAGAAGGTGCTGGAGCTCAAATCAGGGAGGGCATTACTAGTGGGCTTTGTGCTCTGTAGCACTGGTTATGGCTATATTAATGTGTATGGTCCCCAGTTAAGGCGTGAAAGGAAAGTTCTATGAAGGAACTGGCTCCCTTCCTCTAGACTGTTTGGTGTTGAGCAGGATTTCAATTCCCTGACCCAGGGCAGAGGATATTGGAAGCTGAACATCCAGAGCTTGCAAGATAAAGGAGCAGAGGGGGAGGCCTGGTGTTGTTGGCAGAACGGAAAAGCATCAGAGGGTTCTATGGCAACCAGGGGGATTGGTGGGAGTCGGTGAGGGAGGAGTTGGCAGCTTTGTTGTGGCAGTCGGGCAAACACCACAACATTTAAGAATCCAATGGTGCCAAGTCCCGCAGCGTCGCCTGTGGGATTTCCACAAGAGCATCCAGGCAGGGGAGCCAGTCAGCGTGTGACTGTACGGATCAGCGACAGCTGCCCGAGTTCCAGGAGATGAGGCTGCAGCTGGCCGATATGAGCGGGAGCACCGAGTGAAGGGAGGGGTGGCCTCCCCTGACATGTTTGTGGCCTGCAGGGAATGGAGACAAAGCAGGGGGATGCAGGGACTCAGGGCAGGACCCAGAGATCTGGTAGAGCAGGACCACAGTCGCTGGAGGAGGAGAGAGAGTCCTGCGAGAGGAAGCCGCTGGTGGGAAGCAATAAGTGCAGAGTGCAAACCATCCAGCTGAGAGTCACAGGGGTCTAGAAAATAAAATAGCAGCAGGTCCCATGGTGTAATGGGCAGCACTCAGGACTCTGAATCCTGGAATCTGAGTTCAAATCTCAGTGTAACCTCCTGGAGGTATGTTAGTTTGCTGCAAAGCCCTGGAGCTCAATGTGCTTAGCTATCCCTCTCTCAGGGTGAACTAGAGTGAATTCTTTCCCTCCTGCTGGGTGACTGAGGGCCACTGGAGATAGGTCTTTGGTCTGGCTGGTTCAATGGGCTGGCGGCTATAGGTTGGGGTCCTAGAACTTAACAGTCTGGCTAGAGAGTCCTGTGGTTTGACCATATGGTTGTTTCTTGCTGCTTCACCTGAAGTCCACAACTTTGGTCCCTGCAGCTGTCACACTCTTCCTCTTGCCCACATGGCATTTAAAGGAAGGAGGGCCAGGGCCAGGCTTCATAGTCAGGGCTAGGCAGGAGGGAGGAAGAGTCCCAGGCTGGAGCCCAGCACCTCTCCTCCTCTGGGCACCTAGAGCAGAGGCGGCTGGTGCTGACAGCTCCAAGGGAAGGCTTAAAAGCCACATATCAACCAAGGGCAGGGCAAGAGGAAGGCAGGACCATGCCTATGCGTGGCCAGCAGACAGCCACAAAGACACCAGGCCAGGCTGCTCCCTGCCATGCCAACCCCCCACTGAAGGCCACTCACAGACCAGCATTCGTTCAGCGGCCAGCATCACAAGGCGGTAGGAAAGCAGGGCCAGCCCCCGAGTGGGGCCTCTGACCGTTCCCACTCAGGGGGCTCCTTTTGGCGGTGGGGCAGGAGATATTTCCCCCAAGAGGCTTTTTCCCAGCTGCTGAGAAGCACAGAAGTACCCGGTGTTTGCTCTTGTGGTGAAAGGGGTTAATACGTTTAGGCAGCCTGGCTAGCTCAGCTGGCAGCACCTCTGGCTCTTACTCTGAAGGTTGAAGTTACAATTCCCTGTTTGGGTGCTTGGGGCTCCTCTTCAACAATACAACACACAATCTGCCTAATCCCCCACCCAGTAACCTGGGGAAACTAACCCTGGCCACTGGGTGCCTCTAAGAGATGATACTTTCCCCACTCACACGCTCTGAGTGCAGGAAAGAAACTTTAATAAAAAGGAGGAAAATCACCTTGTATTAACTTGGGAAAACACCACAATCAGGATTCATAACACAACACTATGAGCAAAACACCCACCCACAGTGCACTGGGCAGTGGCCTTTGGCCTCGGGCTCCTAAATCCAGACACCAGAAGCTCTGTGGATGTGCCCCTCCCTTCACTGCACCTCACCCACAGCTGCTGTCCTGGGTCAATGAAAACCCAGAGTTCACCTCTCACCTCCCGGGGGGAAAGCCCCTTTCTCCCTCCGCTGTCTGGCCACATTGCCGGCCACTTGCTGTTCCCCCCTGTCACCGCTCTGCTGGCCACCCTCTCTGCTCTCGGATGTCTTGTGGTCCCACCAGGAGTGGAACAGGCTCCCTAAAAGCAGGGCCGCCCAGAGGATTCGGGGCTCTGGGGCAAAGCGGGGGAGCGGACATAAAAAAAGGCGCCACCTGCTGCGGCTCTTGTACTCACTGGGCGGCGTCTGAGTCTTCAGTAGCAGCAGGTCCTTCACTCGGTCTGCGTCTTTGGCAGCACTGAAGGACCCACCACAGAAGTGCATCTGAAGACCCGGAGCGCTGCCAGGGAAGGGATTCTTGGCCAGAGTTTGTGGGGCCCCTGCGGGGCCCGGGGCCTTGGGCAAATTGCCCCACTTGCCCCCCCCAGGGTGGCCCTGCCTAAAAGTAGCGGCCACCAGAGCCCAAACAGTAGCCCCACCCCTTCCACTCGAGGCCATGCCCCTACCCCACCCCTTCTCCCCAAGGCCCCACTCCTTTGCTGCTTCATCCCCCAAGACCCCTCCTCCAGCTCACTGGTCTCCGTCCCCTCCCCCCATCATTAGCCCTTACTGTCATTACAAAGTGGTAAGGCAGAGCCCTCCCATTTTTAAAAGTCCTGGAGTGTTGTTCCCCCCTGTTCAGGCACTCCTGGGTCCCTGCGCTTCACACAGCTCTCCCTGATTTCAGCTGTTAGTGAGGGAGCCTCCCTGCTAGCGCAGACTGGGCAGTTTGTTGCATGAGAGACACTGTCCCAAAGCAGGACTAGTACTTAGAGCTGGTTATCAGTGATTTCAGATTTGTTGGTCTGCAGCAAGACTCTCCATTGAGTCTTAACCAGCTCTGTTATTACACAGGGAAGAACAAAAGGGTGAAATGGGGCCTGGAACCCTTAAGAAGAATCCACCCCACCAAGTACCAACACTTGTCGCTACCTGCTCTCAACCCCACTGAGAATGTTTTGGGGTCACTCCTTGGCTTTATCAGCCTAGGGGGTCTCAGAAAACACTGAGTGACAGGTGCTACAGTGGCACAGTTGGTTAGCATGCAGTACTGAAAGGAGCTATGCTGAGATTGTGAGTTCAAACCTCACCTGTAGCACTGGTTATCATTAACAACATGGCATCACCCTCTCATTTGGCCCTGTGGAATGTAGAACTCCAGCCCAGGGAACCCTGAGAAGAAAAGGAGTCAATAATGCCCCCTTCCATTATTACCTCCTCTCCAGAGCTCAGGTCAGAATCTGCAATCCTTTCTTCCCCCAGCACCTGTGCCAGGATCCCTCAAGCAGAGCCTAGAGTCCACCATGGCGTCTGTACTATTGACAAACACTAATTACCACAATCTAGTTGAAACAGGGTCAGTATGAAGTCTACCCTGCCATCTGTTGGTGATCTGTTGTCAAGGCCTTTTGGGGCTGATGTCATTTGCATGGTTACACCCACCCCGGATTGCATGATGGCATTGCTTGTCCAAATGGCCATTTCAGTTGCTGCGGGATCCCCAGTCTCTTTGTTATTGGGGCAGGAGTAATCCAGTGTATTTTCCTGTTGATCTTGGATCTAGGACAGAGTAACTGTACCTGGCATTTGAGGCCTGAGAGCGTCATCCTCGTCTGAAAAGTACTCACCAATATGGGGTATGGGTTCCTAACAGCAAAACATGGTGGGTGGTGAAAATAGATTTTTGTTGGCAGTGGTGGCTGCTTTGTATATGCTGGTCCTGGTGTGGAAAAACAGAGACAGTTTTAAATCTTTTAAAATTGTTGTTGGTGCTGCAGTTCCTCATCATAAGTTTATGCTGTTAGATTTTTTTCACAGTGTATTTTGGTCCTTAGAGGTAAAAGGTTGCTCTGTGTGTGGTGTTACGAAGTGAGATAGCAAAGGTTAGTTACAAAGGTAGTGCATGTCCTGCAAAAGTCATGTGCCCCGCCCACCCCAGTTCTGGTCTCAGTCAGGGCCTTCTCTTGTTGGAAAGGAGATGAAACCTCTTCTGGTAAACTGGCATTTCACACTTGGTAATGCTTCTCTCCTGATTGGTGGCGGGGTTTAGTGCCAACGCTTATATACTCTGGTTTCTCTTCAGCTCGTATAAATCTATCACCTTACAACGGTTAGGGTTAGGGTTAGGGTTAGGGTTACGGCTATTATAAGTGAGAACTCACAAGCTTGTCATAAACTCTGAACACATTTTTTTATAAAGCTAATGCCTGTTTTAACAACACTAACAAACAGGTGAGCAAGACTAGTTTCCAGCCATGCGTTTGTCACTTTTCAGTAAGGCCTAGGGGCCTTGGCATGAGCTGGCACCTGGTCTGCCAGTGTCAGAAGAGGATCTGCCTTCTCTTATCCCCAGGTGTCTGTACTGGGAGCAGTACTGTTCAACTTATTCATAAATGACCTGGGGAAAGGGCTAAACAGTGAGGTGGCAAAATTTGCAGATGATACAAAATTGCTCAAGAGAGTTAAGTCCCAGGCAGACTGCCAAGAGCCACAAAGAGATCTCACAAAACTGGGTGACGGGACAACCGAATGGAAGATGAACATCGGTGCTCATAAGTGCAAAGTAATGCACATTGGCAAACATAATCCCAACTATCCCTATAAAACGATGGGGTCTAAATTAGCTGTTACCACTCGAGAAAGAGATCTGGGAGTCATTGTGGATAGTTCTCTGAAAAAAATCCACTGAATGTGCAGCGGAGCTTTGGGAATCATTAAGAAAGGGACAGGTAATAAGACAGAAACTATCATATCGCCTCAATATCAATCCATGGTACGCCCACATCTTGAATACTGCGTGCTGATGCGGTCGCCCCAACCTCAAAAAAGATATATGGGAATGGGAAAGAGTCAGAAACAGACACAAAGATGATGAGGGGATATGGACCAGCTTCCGTCTAAGAAGAGATTCATAATATTGGGACTTTTCATCTTGGAAAAGAGACGACTAAAGGGGGATACGAGGGAGGTCTATAAAACCATGACCGGCGTGGAGCAAGTAAATAAGGAAGAGTTATTTACTCCTTCTCATAACACACGAACTAGGGGTCACCAAATGAAATTAATAGGCAGCAGCTTTATAACAAACAAAAGGAAGTCTTTCTTCACGCACCACACAGTCAACCTGTGGAACTCTTTGCCAGACGATGTAGCGAAGGCCAAGACTGTAACAGGGTTCAAAAAAGCACTAGATAAATTCATGGAGGATAGGTCCATCTATGGCGCTTCGCCAGCGGTATCCCTAGCTAGGTATCCCTGTTTGCCAGGAGCTGGGCATGGGCGATAGGGGATGGAGCACTTGATGATTCCCTGTTCTGTTCATTCCCTCTGGGGCACCTGGCATTGGCCGCTGTCAGCAGACAGGATACTGGGCTAGGTCTTTAACTTTGACGGGTAGCTGGGAAGACGGTCAATCAGACAGAACCCGTTCGACAAACCTTTTCATTTCCTTGTTATTGCCTGACTCCTTTATTCATTTCCTTTTCCTTATTTCCCAGCAGACTGACTAGCCACCAGATTTGGGTGCTAGCAGAGGGACCTGACGAGCTCCTTCTTTTGGGCAGCGTTGAACATGCCAGGGCACAGTCAGCTTCTGGATGCTCATCTGAATGTAACGCCTAGCTCTCACCTTTATTTCTGTTTCTTAGCTCTTTTGGGCCATCGATCTTTGGTCTGACCCGTGGGATCCCTGCATTAGGAGAGATGGCTAATTAATGAGCCCATAAACCTTGGAAATCAAATGAAACCTGAAGTCCGTAGAAGACCTCGAAAGGCCCTTGGGGGGTGGAGTGCGAGCTGAGGAAGAGTTCCCTGCACAGCTTACCTCTCCATTCTCGTTTTCCTGTCCTGAGCGCAAAAGCCAGGAAGCAGCTCCGGGTAGGGAGGGGATACCATATGTGTGCAGTGGTTAGACAGGAAACAGCAAGGAACTGGACTCGTATGGAGTGAAACTGTAAGCATCTTCTGTATGCCTGATGACTGCAGGTTTGAGAGAGTTATGTGGGAAGTGGAGGCTTTCGGTGGGCTTTCAGAGGAAATGTAATGGAAAGGCAGCCGAAAGTGGAATCCCAGGTTTTAAACAATCCTCCACTAACACACCAAACAGCTCAGGTCTAGTTACTCATTGAAAATTAGAATAAAGTTACAGCAAGATTTCATCATAAATGAAGTCAAACCCTAAAGATTTCAGAACACAACTGCTATAAGGAGCCACGAGGAAGCAATACAAAGTCAACCTTGCCTCAGAGAAAGGCAGTTAAACAATTTCTCTTTTTAAAGCAGCATAATCTCCCCAAACGGAAGGGCACTGTTCCCGGAGAAGGGTCCTGGAGAGGTTTTCCTCGTTGGTGCGGACATCCACCTCCCGAAAGGCGGGAGCTAGGTCGAGGGAAGAATTCTTCCGACCAAGGCGCGGACTGATGTAGCGCGCGATTTCGTTCCCCGTGCAGCCCAGGCCCGAGGGTCGGTGCGTGCTGAACAGTTAAGTCAAAACAGCTCCGTCCGTCAGAGGTGTGCAAAAGGGAAAACCCGCTGCTGGGCGACACGGCCATGCCGCCCTAACCCGCAGCGTAGCTAAAGGGCATTCGGGGAGGCGGTGGGTGGGCCTCAAGCGACGGAAAGCCCTCCTCCAGCATGGGGTTGTGACAGCCTAGTCTCCGTAGCACAGACAGGGTGGCCACCAAGAGACAGGAACAGACAGCGAAAGCCAAAGCGGCCCCAGGGCAGGGGGCGAGGCTGCCTGTTGGACGAGGAGACCGGGTGGGACAGGCGTTTTGGACAGGCCGTCCTCCCGTCAAAAGAGGAAGAGCCCGAGAAGAAGGGCCAGGCAAGAAGCTACAAGCAGGGAAAGAAGCAGAGCAGGCAGGCAGGCAGGCAGCTCCTCTTAGAGCCAAGGAAGGCACCGGTCCAAGCCCCCCAAAAGCAGACTAGAGAGCAGATCAGCTGCAAAAGACTAGGAAAAGCCAAGAACACAGAGAGACCCAAGGAAAGTTTCAGAGCTGAGCTTTGCTTACAAGGAGGAACGGGTGACAAAGATACCTAGAAGTACAGGGCCTGTAGAAAAGAGCACTCCCAAAGATCCAGAATAACAGCTGTTTTCCTGAGTATCTGCTTTGCAGTGCACTAAGCCTAAACAGCCCACTATCGGTTGTCTGTTGTTCAAACCAATCACCAGGGGAGAGCGCGAACGCAGTCCCCCACTACCACAAATTACACAGTCAACTTTCCCGCATTTGGGGGAATCGCAGGGGTCAGCACACCCGCACTGTAATGGATGAGCCTCACCCTGGGAAAACCACCTTCATGATCATAGTATCTCCCCTGCCAGGTAAGTATGAGTTCCTGCTGCCCGGCCGCCGCCCGCCCTCGATCGCCCCGCACTTATAACACACGGGGCGGACCGCCGCGCCCCCACCGCCGGCCTCGCCCACACCGGCCCCCACTGCCGACAGCTGCCCCGACCTGGCCCCCGGAGACCGTCCCTTCCCCACGCCGAGCTCCCGGTGCCAAAGTCGGGCCCTGCCTGGCAGCCTGCGTCCGCTCCCACGATGCTCTGCTCGCACACAGATCTGCATACCTGCTCACGCGGCTCCGCCCCTCCGCTCGGGCCCCTCCCCCTGCCCGCCCGGGCCGCCGCTCTTGCGTGCTCAGCTCTTTGAGCTCAGATGGGGTGTAGTGCTCAGATCGAGTGCGACAGACCTTAACTTTGCCATGTGAGGGTCAATCTAGCCCCATTACCTGGCTTGCTTATTTATACCTGTGACTGTCTTTAACTGTTGTATGCGTGATGTACCCTCACTGCTTGCTGACTGTATCTTGAACTCACCCACAGTATACCCCACATTGGGGACATTGCACACTGTATAAGTTATGTGCTGTCCAATACCAAAGTACTAGCATCCCCCTATACTCTGTATGTCACCCCTGATGACCAGTAACTGATGTTACAAACTCTCTGTATTATCTATTCTTAAACATTTTCTAATAAACATTTAAAACTAAAATTGTCCTATACTCTGTATGTCACCCCCGATGACCAATATCTGATTTTTCAACTCTCTGTATCGTTCATTTTCAAATATTTTCTAATAAACTTTTAAATCTTGGCCTATCCAAGTGCTTGGCCGTGATCAAGTGTCTTGATGTTTTTGGTCTTTTGGCCTCGAGATGAAAACCTTGTCTGTGTCTTGGGAACCTTGAGGTAAAAAATTATCTAAGTTGTAGCGGGTCCCGTCCCGGGAAGCCAGGCCATCGGAGAGACGACGTGGCCCACCTGCTGCTAGGGAAAGAGTGCAGCTTGCATTTCGCTTCTCTCTCGCTCTCTCCCCACCGGAAGTTGGTCCAATACAAGAATGACCTCCCCTGCCTTGTCTCACGTCAGTTTCTCCTCAGGGCAGAAGGTCGGGTGTTGTCAGCCACTCTCCAGAAACTGGACGGCCACTCGATCCCTTTTGTTACCTGCCAAGTGAGGCTGAGTGCACTGGCAGGCAGCGCCGTTTGAAGAAGTGGAAGATTGGACAAATGACCAGGGAGGAGTATAAAAATATTGCTCAGGCACGCAGGAGTGAAATCAGGAAGGGCAACTCACGCTTGGAGTTGCAGCTAGCAAGAGATGTTAAGAGTAACAACAAGAAGGGTTTCTTCAGGGAGGTTAGCAACAAGAAGAAAGTCAAGGAAAGTGTGGGCCCCTTACAGAATGAGGGAGGCGACCTTGTGACAGAGGATGTGGAAAAAGCTAATGTACTCAATGCTTCCCCACCCTCCCCCTTCGTGATTTTGTCTTCACGAACAAAATCAGCTCCCAGACTGCTGCTCTGGGCAGCACAGCATGGAGAGGAGGTGACCAGCCCTCTGTGGAGAAAGAAGTGCTTCGGGACTATTTAGAAAAGCTGGATGAGCACAAATCCATGGGGCCGGATGCGCTGCATCCGAGGGTGCTAAAGGAGTTGGCGGGTGTGATTGCAGAGCCACTGGTCATTATCTTTGAAAATTCATGGCCATTGGGAGGTCCCAAATGACTGGGAAAAGGCTAATGTAGTGCCCATCTTTAAAAGAGGGAAGAAAGAAGGAGGATCCGGGGAACTACAGGCCAGTCAGCCTCACCTCAGTCCCTGGAAAAATCATGGAGCAGGTCCTCAAGGAATCAATTCTGAAGCACTTAGAGGAGAGGCAAGTGATCAGGAGCGGTCAGCATGGATTCAGCAAGGGCAAGTCACGCCTGACTAACCTAATTGCCTTCTGTGAGGAGAGAACTGGGTCTGTGGATGAGGGAAAAGCAATGGATGTGTTCTTCCTTGACTTTAGCAAAGTTTTTGATACGGTCTCCCACAGTATTCTTGTCGGCAAGTTCAAGAAGTTTGGGCTGGATGAATGGACTATAAGGTGGACTATAAGCTGGCTAGGTCCTCGGGCTCAACGGGTAGTGATCAATGGCTCCACGTCTAATTGGCAGCCGGTCTCAAGCGGCGTGCCCCAAGGCTCGGTCCTGGGGCCGGTTGTGTACAATATCTTCGTTAAGGATCTGGAGGATGACGAGGACTGCACTCTCAGCAAGTTTGCAGATGACGCTAAACTGGGAGGAGCGGTCGATACGCTGGAGGGTACGGATAGGCTACAGAGGGACCTAGACAAATTGGAGGATTGGGCTGAAAGAAACCTGATGAGGTTCAACAAGGACAAGTGCCCAGTCCTGCCCTTAGGACGGAAGAATCCCGTGCACTGCTCCAGACTAGGGACCGAATGGCTAGGCAGCAGTTCTGCAGAAAAGGACCTAGAGGTTACAGTGGAAGAGAAGCTGGATATGAGTCGACAGCGTGCCCTTGTTGCCAAGAAGGCTAACGGCATTTTGGACTGTATACATAGGGGCATTGCCAGCAGATCGAGGGATGTGGTCGTTCCCGTCTCTTCGACGTTGGTGAGGCCTCATCTGGAGTACCGTGTCTGGTTTTGGGCCCCACACTGCAAGAAGGATGTGGAAAAACTGAAAAGAGTCCAGCATAGGGCAACAAAAGTGATTAGGGGGCTGGAAGACATGATTTATGAGGAGAGGCTGAGGGAACTGGGATTGTTTAGTCTGCAGAAGAGAAGAATGAGGGGGGAGTTGATCGCTGCTTTCAACTACCTGAAAGGGGGTTCCAAAGAGGATGGATCTAGACTGTTCTCAGTGGCACCAGATGACAGAACGAGGAGCAATGGTCCCAAGTTGCGGTGGGGAAGGTTTAGGTTGGATCTTAGGAAAACCCTTTTTCACTAGGAGGGTGGTGAAGCACTGGAATGGGTTCCCTAGGGAGGTGGTGGAATCTCCTTCCTGAGAGGTTTTTAAGGTCAGCCTTGACAAAGCCCTGGCTGGGATGATTTAGTTGGGGATTGGGTTGGACTAGATGACCTCCTGAGGTCCCTTCCAACCCTGATATTCCATGATTTGAAGCTGTTCCCGTGTATCAAGGTGAGCTGCAGCTCAGCGAACCCCAAGGATCTGAGCGAGGCGAGCTACTTTGCAGCAGAGGCAGACCAAGCGGCGGGTACAACGCGGGGTCGCACCCCGGCTGGCAGATAGAATCTCATGTGCGAGATCCCAGCTCCTGTTACTTTGCAAAGTGTGTGCGTTTGCTCCGGGTTTGAGCTGTGGGCCAAGTGCCCTCTGGCTTCTCGTCCGGGCTCCGTCCTCCATGCGCCTGGGCATCAGCGGGACTGTCTCAGGAGAGCAGCTGCCCCAGCCCAATCTCCGCCCAGCCGGGGAAGGAGCAGAGGCAGCCCGGAGAAAAGACTCCTTTGAGCGCCGGAGACGGCCGGAGCATCTTATTTGCATAGCCACAGTGCATTGCGTGCAGCGAAGCGAGTCCCTGGTCGAGGGGCTGGTTTTGCTCCCTGTGTCCCCGGTTCCGATGATCCAACTCGGGCTGCTAATCGGTTCAATTCCATTTCCTCTGAAAGCTAGCGGTGTAGCGGGCTGGGAGAGTCGTCACCCTGACTTTGGGGAGCGTAGGCGGTTGCCCCGGCAGCGCCTCTGCCACGAGTTCTACGTACTCTGCTTTCTCTTCAGTTCGTATAAATCTTTCGCCTTTTACTAAAGATTTCCGTGGAGAGGAATGTTGATGAGTTTGTAGCCAATTTTTAAGGCTTTGCTTTGGCAAGGCTGTTGTCTGCTGTGAGAAAAACAGAAGAGTGCTCCTGAGCTGGTGTCACTGGCTGAAGCTTTTCTATAGTATGAAAAAAGTATAGTAGGGGGCACCTGGCATTGGCTGCTGTCAGCAGACAGGATACTGGGCTAGGTCTTTAACTTGGACGGGTAGCTGGGAAGACAGTCAATCAGACAGAACCCGTTCAACAAACCTTTTCATTTCCTTGTTATTGCCTGACTCCTTTAATTCTTTTCCTTTTCCTTATTTCCCAGCAGACCGACTAGCCACCAGATTTGGGTGCTAGCAGAGGGACCTGACGAGCTCCTTCTTTTCGGCAGCGTTGAACATGCCAGGGCACAGTCAGATTCTGGATTCTCATCTGAATGTAACGCCTAGCTCTCACCTTTATTTCTGTTTCTTAGCTCTTTTGGGCCATCGATCTTTGGTCTGACCTAGGATCCCTGCATTAGGAGAGATGGCTAATTAATGAGCCCATAAACCTTGGAAATCAAATGAAACCTGAAGTCCGTAGAAGACCTCGAAAGGCCCTTGGGGGTGGAGTGCGAGCTGAGGAAGAGTTCCCTGCACAGCTTACCTCTCCATTCTCGTTTTCCTGTCCTGAGCGGAAAAGCCAGGAAGCAGCTCCGGGTAGGGAGGGGATACCATATGTGTGCAGTGGTTAGACAGGAAACAGCAAGGAACTGGACTCGTATGGAGTGAAACTGTAAGCATCTTCTGTATGCCTGATGACTGCAGGTTTGAGAGAGTTATGGGAAGTGGAGGCTTTGTGGGCTTTCAGAGGAAATGTAATGGAAAGGCAGCCAAAGTGGAATCCCAGGTTTTTAAACAATCCTCCACTAACACGCCAAACAGCTCAGGTCTAGTTACTCATTGAAAATTAGAATAAAGTTACAGCAAGATTTCATCATAAATGAAGTCAAACCCTAAAGATTTCAGAACACAACTGCTATAAGGAGCCACGAGGGAAGCAATACAAAGTCAACCTTGCCTCAGAGAAAGGCAGTTAAACAATTTCTCTTTTTTAAAGCAGCATAATCTCCCCAAACGGAAGGGCCCTGTTCCCGGAGAAGGGTCCTGGAGAGGGTTTTCTCGTTGGTGCCGGCCATCCACCTCCCGAAAGGCGGAGCTAGGTGGACGGAAGAATTCTTCCGACCAAGGCGCGGACTGATGTAGCCGCGCCGATTTACGTTCCCCGTGCAGCTCAGGCCCGAGGGTCGGTGCGTGCTGAACAGTTAAGTCAAAACAGCTCCGTCCGTCAGAGGTGTGCAAAAGGGAAAACCCGCTCCTGGGCGACACGGCCACGCCGCCTAACCCACAGCGTAGCTAAAGGGCATTCGGGCAGGCGGTGGTGGGCCTCAAGCGACGGAAAGCCCTCCTCCAGCATGGGGTTGTGACAGCCTAGTCTCCGTAGCACAGACAGGGTGGCCACCAAGAGACAGGAACAGACAGCGAAAGCCAAAGCGGCCCCAGGGCAGGGGGCGAAGCTGCCTGTTGGACGAGGAGACCAGGTGGGACAGGCGTTTTGGACAGGCCGTCCTCCCGTCAAAGGAGGAAGAGCCCGAGAAGAAGGGCCGGGCAAGAAGCTACAAGCAGGGAAAGAAGCAGAGCAGGCAGGTCCCCATAGAGCTAAGGAAGGCACCGGTCCAAGCCCCCCAAAAGCAGACTAGAGAGCAGATCAGCTGCAAAAGACCAGGGAAAGCCAAGAACACAGAGAGACCCAAGTAAAGTTTCAGAGCTGAGCTTTGCTTACAAGGAGGAACGTGTGACAAAGATACCTAGAAGTACAGGGCCTGTGGAAAAGAGCACTCCCAAAGACCCAGAATAACAACTGCTTTCCTAAGAATCTGCTTTGCAGTGCACTAAGCCTAAACAGCCCACTGTCAGTTGTCTGTTGTTCAAACCAATCAGCAGGGGAGAGCGCGAACGCAGTCCCCCACTACCACAAATTATGCAGTTGAGTTTCCCGCATTTGGGGAAATCGCAGGGGTCAGCACACCCGCAGTGCAATGGATGAGCCTCACCCTGGGAAAACCACCTTCGTGATCATGGTATCTCCCCTGCCAGGTAAGTATGAGTTCCTGCTGCCCGGCCGCCGCCCGCCCTCGCCGCCCCACACTTATAACACACGGGCGGACCGCCGCGCCCCACCGACGGCCTCGCCCACACCGGCCCCCACTGCTGACAGCTGCCCTGACGCGGCCCCCGGAGACCGTCCCTTCCCCACCCCGAGCTCCCGGTGCCAAAGTCGGGCCCTGCCTGGCAGCCTGCGTCCGCTCCCACGATTCTCTGCTCGCACACAGATCTGCATACCTGCTCACGCGGCTCCGCCCCTCCGCTCGGGCCCCTCCCCCTGCCCGCCCAGGCCGCCGCTCTTGCGTGCTCAGCTCTTTGAGCTCAGATGGGGTGTAGTGCTCAGATCGAGTGCGACAGACCTTAACTTTGCCATGTGAGGGTCATTCTATCCCCATTACCTGGCTTGCTTATTTATACCTATGACTGTCTTTAACTGTTGTATGCGTGATGTACCCTCACTGCTTGCTGAAGGTATCTTGAACTCACCCACAGTATACCCCACATTGGGGACATTGCACACTGTATAAAAGTTATGTGCTGTCCAATACCAAAGTACTAGCATCCCCCTATACTCTGTATGTCACCCCTGATGACCAGTAACTGATGTTACAAACTCTCTGTACCCCTTCTGGCTGGGAAAGCATTATCTAAATTGTATCTATTCTTAAACATTTTCTAATAAACATTTCAAACTAAAATTGCCCTATGCTCTGTATGTCACCCCCGATGACCAATAGCTGACGTTTCAACTCTCTGTATCGTTCATTTTCAAATATTTTCTAATAAACTTTTAAATCTTGGCCTATCCAAGGCGGTGATCAAGTGTCTTGATGTTTTTGGTCTTTTGGCCTCGAGATGAAAACCTTGTCTGTGTCTTGGGAACCTTGAGGTAAAAAATTATCTAAGTTGTAGCGGGTCCCGTCCCGGGAAGCCAGGCCATCGGAGAGACGACGTGGCCCACCTGCTGCTAGGGAAAGAGTGCAGCTTGCATTTCGCTTCTCTCTCGCTCTCTCCCCACCGGAAGTTGGTCCAATACAAGAATGACCTCCCTGCCTTGTCTCACGTCAGTTTCTCCTCAGGGCAGAAGGTCGGGTGTTGTCAGCCACTCTCCAGAAACTGGACGGCCACTCGATCCCTTTTGTTACCTGCCAAGTGAGGCTGAGTGCACTGGCAGGCAGCGCCGTTTGAAGAAGTGGAAGATTGGACAAATGACCAGGGAGGAGTATAAAAATATTGCTCAGGCACGCAGGAGTGAAATCAGGAAGGGCAACTCACGCTTGGAGTTGCAGCTAGCAAGAGATGTTAAGAGTAACAACAAGAAGGGTTTCTTCAGGGATGTTAGCAACAAGAAGAAAGTCAAGGAAAGTGTGGGCCCCTTACAGAATGAGGGAGGCGACCTTGTGACAGAGGATGTGGAAAAGCTAATGTACTCAATGCTTCCCCACTCCCCTTCGTGATTTTGTCTTCACGAACAAAATCAGCTCCCAGACTGCTGCTCTGGGCAGCACAGCATGGAGAGGAGGTGACCAGCCCTCTGTGGAGAAAGAAGTGCTTCGGGACTATTTAGAAAAGCTGGATGAGCACAAATCCATGGGGCCGGATGCGCTGCATCCGAGGGTGCTAAAGGAGTTGGCGGTGTGATTGCAGAGCCACTGGTCATTATCTTTGAAAATTCATGGCCATTGGGGAGGTCCCAAATGACTGGGAAAAGGCTAATGTAGTGCCCATCTTTAAAAGAGGGAAGAAAGAAGGAGGATCCGGGAACTACAGGCCAGTCAGCCTCACCTCAGTCCCTGGAAAAATCATGGAGCAGGTCCTCAAGGAATCAATTCTGAAGCACTTAGAGGAGAGGCAAGTGATCAGGAGCGGTCAGCATGGATTCAGCAAGGGCAAGTCACGCCTGACTAACCTAATTGCCTTCTGTGAGGAGAGAACTGGGTCTGTGGATGAGGGAAAAGCAATGGATGTGTTCTTCCTTGACTTTAGCAAAGTTTTTGATACGGTCTCCCACAGTATTCTTGTCGGCAAGTTCAAGAAGTTTGGGCTGGATGAATGGACTATAAGGTGGACTATAAGCTGGCTAGGTCCTCGGGCTCAACGGGTAGTGATCAATGGCTCCACGCCTAATTGGCAGCCGGTCTCAAGCGGCGTGCCCCAAGGCTCGGTCCTGGGGCCGGTTGTGTACAATATCTTCGTTAAGGATCTGGAGGATGGTGTGGACTGCACTCTCAGCAAGTTTGCAGATGACGCTAAACTGGGAGGAGCGGTCGATACGCTGGAGGGTACGGATAGGCTACAGAGGGACCTAGACAAATTGGAGGATTGGGCTGAAAGAAACCTGATGAGGTTCAACAAGGACAAGTGCCCAGTCCTGCACTTAGGACGGAAGAATCCCGTGCACTGCTCCAGACTAGGGACCGAATGGCTAGGCAGCAGTTCTGCAGAACAGGACCTCGAGGTTACAGTGGAAGAGAAGCTGGATATGAGTCGACAGCGTGCCCTTGTTGCCAAGAAGGCTAACGGCATTTTGGACTGTATACGAGGGGCATTGCCAGCAGATCGAGGGATGTGGTCGTTCCCTTCTCTTCGACGTTGGTGAGGCCTCATCTGGATTACCGTGTCCGGTTTTGGGCCCCACACTGCAAGAAGGATGTGGAAAAACTGAAAAGAGTCCAGCATAGGGCAACAAAAGTGATTAGGGGGCTGGAAGACATGATTTATGAGGAGAGGCTGAGGGAACTGGGATGGTTTAGTCTGCAGAAGAGAAGAATGAGGGGGGAGTTGATCGCTGCTTTCAACTACCTGAAAGGGGGTTCCAAAGAGGATGGATCTAGACTGTTCTCAGAGGCACCAGATGACAGAACGAGGAGCAATGGTCCCAAGTTGCGGTGGGGAAGGTTTAGGTTGGATCTTAGGAAAACCCTTTTTCACTAGGAGGGTGGTGAAGCACTGGAATGGGTTCCTTAGGGAGGTGGTGGAATCTCCTTCCTGAGAGGTTTTGAAGGTCAGCCTTGACAAAGCCCTGGCTGGGATGATTTAGTTGGGGATTGGGTTGGACTAGATGACCTCCTGAGGTCCCTTCCAACCCTGATAGTCCATGATTTGAAGCTGTTCCCGTGTATCAAGGTGAGCTGCAGCTCAGCGAACCCCAAGGATCTGAGCGAGGCGAGCTACTTTGCAGCAGAGGCAGACCAAGCAGCAGGTACAACGCGGGTCGCACCCGGCCGGCAGATAGAATCTCATGTGCGAGATCCCGGCTCCTGTTACTTTGCAAAGTGTGTGCGTTTGCTCGGGTTTTAGCTGTGGGCCAAGTGCCCTCTGGCTTCTCGTCCGGCTCCGTCCTCCATGCGCCTGGGCATCAGCGGGACTGTCTCAGGAGAGCAGCTGCCCCATCCCAATCTCCGCCCAGCCGGGAAGGAGCAGAGGCAGCCCGGAGAAAAGACTCCTTTGAGCGCCGGAGACGGCCGGAGCATCTTATTTGCATAGCCACAGTGCATTGCGTGCAGCGGCGAGTCCCTGGTCGAGGGGCTGGTTTTGCTCCCTGTGTCCCCGGTTCCGATGATCCAACTCGGGCTGCCAATCGGTTCAATTCCATTTCCTCTGAAAGCTAGCGGTAGCGGGCTGGGAGAGTCGTCACCCTGACTTTTGGGAGCGTAGGCGGTTGCCCCGGCAGCGCCTCTGCCACGTGTTCTACATACTCTGCTTTCTCTTCAGTTCGTATAAATCTTTCGCCTTTACTAAAGATTTCCGTGGAGAGGAATGTTGATGAGTTTGTAGCCAATTTTAAGGCTTTGCTTTGGCAAGGCTGTTGTCTGCTGTGAGAAAAACAGAAGAGTGCTCCTGAGCTGGTGTCACTGGCTGAAGCTTTTCTATAGTATGAAAAAGTATAGTAGGGGGCACCTGGCATTGGCTGCTGTCAGCAGACAGGATACTGGGCTAGGTCTTTAACTTGGACGGGTAGCTGGGAAGACGGTCAATCAGACAGAACCCGTTCAACAAACCTTTTCATTTCCTTGTTATTGCCTGACTCCTTTAATTCTTTTCCTTTTCCTTATTTCCCAGCAGACCGACTAGCCACCAGATTTGGGTGCTAGCAGAGGGACCTGACGAGCTCCTTCTTTGGGCAGCGTTGAACATGCCAGGGCACAGTCAGATTCTGGATTCTCATCTGAATGTAACGCCTAGCTCTCACCTTTATTTCTGTTTCTTAGCTCTTTGGGCCATCGATCTTTGGTCTGACCCGTAGAATCCCTGCATTAGGAGAGATGGCTAATTAATGAGCCCATAAACCTTGGAAATCAAATGAAACCTGAAGTCTGAAGAAGACCTCGAAAGGCCCTTGGGGGTGGAGGCGAGCTGAGGAAGAGTTCCCTGCACAGCTTACCTCTCCATTCTCGTTTTCCTGTCCTGAGCGGAAAAGCCAGGAAGCAGCTCCGGGTAGGGAGGGGATACCATATGTGTGCAGTGGTTAGACAGGAAACAGCAAGGAACTGGACTCGTATGGAGTGAAACTGTAAGCATCTTCTGTATGCCTGATGACTGCAGGTTTGAGAGAGTTATGTGGGAAGTGGAGGCTTTCGGTGGGCTTTCAGAGGAAATGTAATGGAAAGGCAGCCGAAAGTGGAATCCCAGGTTTTTAAACAATCCTCCACTAACACGCCAAACAGCTCAGGTCTAGTTACTCATTGAAAATTAGAATAAAGTTACAGCAAGATTTCATCATAAATGAAGTCAAACCCTAAAGATTTCAGAACACAACTGCTATAAGGAGCCACGAGGGAAGCAATACAAAGTCAACCTTGCCTCAGAGAAAGGCAGTTAAACAATTTCTCTTTTTTAAAGCAGCTTTTCCTCGTGGTGCCGCCATCCACCTCCCGAAAGTGGAGCTAGGTGGACGGAAGAATTCTTCCGACCAAGGCGCGGACTGATGTAGCCGCGCCGATTTACGTTCCCCGTGCAGCCCAGGCCCGAGGGTCGGTGCGTGCTGAACAGTTAAGTCAAAACAGCTCCGTCCGTCAGAGGTGTGCAAAAGGGAAAACCCGCTCCTGGGCGACACGGCCACGCCGCCCTAACCCGCAGCGTAGCTAAAGGGCATTCGGGGAGGCGGTGGGTGGGCCTCAAGCGACGGAAAGCCCTCCTCCAGCATGGGGTTGTGACAGCCTAGTCTCCGTAGCACAGACAGGGTGGCCACCAAGAGACAGGAACAGACAGCGAAAGCCAAAGCGGCCCCAGGGCAGGGGGCGAAGCTGCCTGTTGGACGAGGAGACCAGGTGGGACAGGCGTTTTGGACAGGCCGTCCTCCCGTCAAAGGAGGAAGAGCCCGAGAAGAAGGGCCGGGCAAGAAGCTACAAGCAGGGAAAGAAGCAGAGCAGGCAGGCAGGCAGGCAGGTCCCCATAGAGCCAAGGAAGGCACCGGTCCAAGCCCCCCAAAAGCAGACTAGAGAGCAGATCAGCTGCAAAAGACCAGGGAAAGCCAAGAACACAGAGAGACCCAAGTAAAGTTTCAGAGCTGAGCTTTGCTTACAAGGAGGAACGTGTGACAAAGATACCTAGAAGTACAGGGCCTGTGGAAAAGAGCA
This sequence comes from Mauremys reevesii, assembly GCF_016161935.1. Taxonomy (NCBI): domain Eukaryota; kingdom Metazoa; phylum Chordata; order Testudines; family Geoemydidae; genus Mauremys; species Mauremys reevesii. Next base: position 50,577,641 of record NC_052634.1, read on the forward strand.
CTCCCAAAGGCCCAGAATAACAACTGCTTTCCTAAGAATTTGCTTTGCAGTGCACTAAGCCTAAACAGCCCACTGTCAGTTGTGTGTTGTTCAAACCAATCAGCAGGGGAGAGCGCGAACGCAGTCCCCCACTACCACAAATTATGCAGTCAAGTTTCCCACATTTGGGGAAATCGCAGGGGTCAGCACACCCGCAGTGCAATGGATGAGCCTCACCCTGGGAAAACCACCTTCGTGATCATGGTATCTCTTCTGCCAGGTAAGTATGAGTTCCTGCTGCCCGGCCGCCGCCCGCCCTCGCTCGCCCCACACTTATAACACACGGGGCGGACCGCCGCACCCCCACCGACGGCCTCGCCCACACCGGCCCCCACTGCCGACAGCTGCCCCGACGCGGCCCCCGGAGACCGTCCCTTCCCCACCCCGAGCTCCCGGTGCCAAAGTCAGGCCCTGCCTGGCAGCCTGCATCCGCTCCCACGATTCTCTGCTCGCACACAGATCTGCATACCTGCTCACGCGGCTCCGCCCCTCCGCTCGGGCCCCTCCCCCTGCCCGCCCAGGCCGCCGCTCTTGCGTGCTCAGCTCTTTGAGCTCAGATGGGGTGTAGTGCTCAGATCGAGTGCGACAGACCTTAACTTAAGCCCCCTCCTCGCTCTCAAGTCCCCCACCTCGAGGAGGACCTGCGGCTCCCGAAGCCTCGGGGGGACACCCCCGGGGCCCTGGGCGGACGAGGAGTTTGTGGGACGACCGTTAAGCCTCACCCCGGAGAGCCCGGGGGAGGACCATTAAGCCTCACCCCGGAGAGTTTGGGGGACGACAGGGAAGCCTGCCCCGGAGATCCCGTGGAGGGGACCGTTAAGCCTCACCCCGGAGAGTCTGGGGGACGACAGGGAAGCCTGCCCCGAAGATCCCGGGGGAGGACCGTTAAGCCTCACCCCGGAGAGTCTGGGTGAGAACGGTTTTGGTTACCCCCGGTCTGGTGTGGGAGGACCTTCAAGCCTCACCCCGTAGAGTTTGGGGGATGACAGGGAAGCCTGCCCCGGAGATCCCGGGGGAGGACCGTTAAGCCTCACCCCGTAGAGTCTGGGGGATGACTGTTAAGCTTTCCCCCCCGGACTGCTGGGGGGTCGACTATTAAGCCCCTCTCGGAGGTCCTGAGGAGTGGTGCTGCGCTGCACCCGGTGTGGGGACCGCCAGCCCGAAGCAAACCGCCACCAGGTCAACCCATCGAAACCAATGGGGTGACCTGCTGGCCAGAGAGCGCCGCCAGGTCAACCCGTCGAAACCAATGGGGTTGACCTGGTGGTCGGAAGGGACTTTGAGAAATTTCCCCGGACCGCCGGGGTCGACTATTGCCGCCCCGGAGCTGCCGGGTTGACTATTAAGCCTCCCCAGACATGCCCGGGTCGACTATTGCTGGCCTCGGACCCACCCGGGTCGACTATTAAGCCCCCCTCGGAGGTCCTGAGGAGCGGTGCTGCTCTGCACCCGGTGTGGGGGGACCGCCGCCCGAAGGCAAACCGCCACCAGGTCAACCCGTCGAAACCAATGGGGTGGCCTGGTGGCCGAAAGCCAACCGCCGCCAGGTCAACCCGGAGCCCTGGCCGAGGAAGGGAGAACCGGGTTTACCTGATGGCCGGTGACCTGCTGGCCGACCGAGAGATCGCCGCCACCAGGTAAACCCGGAGCTCCGATGGCACCTGGTGGTCGGGAAGGGACTTGAAAATTTCC